>NC_091290.1:19307030-20507030 GCF_032444005.1 Ranitomeya imitator
AGCTGTTAGTAGGTCATTAGAGACTTTAGTGAGGGCAGTTTCAGTAGAGTGTAAAGAGCGGAAACCAGATTGAAGAGGGTCGAGAAGAGAGTTATCTGAGAGATAGCGGGTAAGACGGGAGTGGACCAGGCGTTCGAGGAGTTTAGAGATGAAGGGAAGATTAGAGACAGGTCTATAATTAGCGGCACAGTTTTGGTCGAGGGATGGTTTTTTAAGTAATGGATGTATGATGGCATGCTTAAATGAGGAGGGAAAAATACCGGAAGTGAGGGAAAGGTTGAATATTTTTGTTAGGTGAGAGGTGACAGCCGGGGAAAGGGACTGGAGGAAATGTGACGGAATGGGGTCACTGGTGCAAGTGGTCGGGCGAGAAGATGCAAGGAGCCTGCTTACTTCTTCTTCTGTAACTGGTTCAAAGTCAGAGAGTGAGCTAGATGCAGTGGGGGAGGGAGGACAGTGCATGGTATGAAGAGATTGGGAGATTATTTCCTGTCGAATATGGTCAATTTTTTCTTTGAAGTAATTGGCCAGATTGTCAGCACGGAGATCCGTGGTTGGGGCCTGCGCTCTTGGGTTGAGTAGGGACTGGAACGTGTCAAAGAGACGTTTAGGGTTATTGGACAGGGAGGTGATGAGGGTGTTGAAGTAGGTTTGTTTGGAGAGGTGAAGGGCAGAATTGTATGTCTTTAGCATGAACTTATAATGGATGAAATCTTCGGGTAGATTAGATTTTCTCCACAGACGTTCTGCGCACCTGGAGCACCGCTGCAGGAAACGTGTTTGCAGCGTGTGCCACGGTTGTTGCCGTCTGTGCCGAGTTGTTTTATGTATAGGAGGAGCAGCTTCATCCAGGGCACTTTGCAGGGTTTCATTGTAATGCTTCAGAGCAGAATCAGGACATGAGATGGAGGAGATTGGGGCCAATGAGGACTGCAAGTTCTTCATAAGTTCCTGGGTGTTAATGGCCTGTATGTTTCTATAAGTGTGGAAAGTGGGGGTGACCTGAGCGGGATGGCAGTTCTTGATAGAGAATGAAAGAAGGTGGTGGTCAGAGAGTGGGAGAGGGGAGTTTGTGAAATCATCCACTGAGCAAAGCCGGGAGAAGACCAAGTCAAGGGAGTTTCCATCTTCATGTGTTGGCGAGTTAGTATGCTGCGAGAGGCCGAAAGAGGAGGTTAGAGCCAAAAGGTGAGAAGCAGATGGGGAGAGGGGAGAGGCAATAGGGATGTTGAAATCACCCATGATAAGGGTGGGGGTGTCACAGGAAAGAAAGTGTGGAAGCCAGGTGGCAAAGTGATCCAGGAACTGATGAGAGGGGCCGGGAGGACGATACACCACCACCACTCGCATGGAGAAGGGGACGTAGAGTCTGACCACATGGACCTCAAAGGAAGGGAAGACAAGTGAGGGTACTTGGGGGATAACTTGGAAAGTACATTTTGGTGAAAGGAGCAGACCAATGCCTCCACCTGCTCTGTTGTCCGATCTTGGGGTATGAGAAAAGTGTAGTGCACCATATGAAAGAGCAGCAGCAGCGGTGGTGTCTGACTGCTGGATCCAGGTTTCAGTAAGAGCCAGGAGATTAAGAGAATTAGAAAGGAAGAAGTCATGGATGAAGGAGAGTTTATTACACACAGAGCGAGAATTCCAAAGGGCACAATTCAAAGAGACAGAAGGCATGCAGGGAATATTAATAAGGTTAGAGGGGTTTCTGGGTGTAGCAATTGGGAGGTTTGACTGGCTATAACATGGGGGGCCGGGGTTTGGAGAGATGTCTCCAGCAACTAGGAGGAGGAGGATCGAAAGAGTGAGCAGATGGTTAAGTGATATATATATATATATATAATAAATATATAAATTATATATATAATACATACATATACACAAACACACAGCAGGGGTGTAACATTTCGGTGTCATCTCTCACACCGGTCACTGGATGTACAACATGGCTCCTCATGGCAGAGACCTCTGAGGATCATTAAAAAAAAAAGAATTGTTCTACATAAAGATGGCTGAGGCTATAAGAAGATTGCCAACACCCTGACACTGAGCTGCACATGGTGGCCCAGACCATACCGCGGTGTAACAAGACAGATTCCCCCCAGAACCAGCCTCACCATGGATGACCACAGAAGGTGAGGGCACGTGCTCAGCGTCATATCCAGGGGTCGTCTGGTCATCAATGCTGCAGAGATTACTGGGGTGGGGGGGGGTCCGCCTGTCAGTGCGCAGACCATACACATTGCTGCAGAGCTTACAGGGGTGGGGGGTCCGCCTGTCAGTGCGCAGACCATACATATTGCTGCAGAGGTTACAGGGGTGGGGGGTCCGCCTGTCAGAGCGCAGACCATACACATTGCTACAGAGGTTACAGGGGTGGGGGGTCCGCCTGTCAGTGCACAGACCATACACATTACTGCAGAGGTTACAGGGGTGGGGGGGTCCGCCTGTCAGTGCTCAGACCGTACACATTGCTGCAGAGGTTACAGGGGTGGGGGGTCCGCCTGTCAGTGCGCAGACCATACACATTGCTGCAGAGCTTACAGGGGTGGGGGGTCCGCCTGTCAGTGCGCAGACCATACATATTGCTGCAGAGGTTACAGGGGTGGGGGGTCCGCCTGTCAGAGCGCAGACCATACACATTGCTACAGAGGTTACAGGGGTGGGGGGTCCGCCTGTCAGTGCACAGACCATACACATTACTGCAGAGGTTACAGGGGTGGGGGGGTCCGCCTGTCAGTGCTCAGACCGTACACATTGCTGCAGAGGTTACAGGGGTGGGGGGGTCCGCCTGTCAGTGCTCAGACCATACACATTGCTGCAGAGGTTACAGGGGTGGGGGTCCGCCTGTCAGTGCTCAGACCATACACATTGCTGCAGAGGTTACAGGGGTGGGGGGTCCGCCTGTCAGTGCTCAGACCGTACACATTGCTGCAGAGGTTACAGGGGTGGAGGGTCCGCCTGTCAGAGCGCAGACCATACACATTGCTACAGAGGTTACAGGGGTGGGGGGTCCGCCTGTCACTGCTCAGACCATACACATTGCTGCAGAGGTTACAGGGGTGGGGGGTCCGCCTGTCAGTGCTCAGACCATACACATTACTGCAGAGGTTACAGGGGTGGGGGGTCCGCCTGTCAGTGCTCAGACCATACACATTACTGCAGAGGTTACAGGGGTGGGGGGTCCGCCTGTCAGTGCGCAGACCATACATATTGCTGCAGAGGTTACAGGGGTGGGGGGTCCGCCTGTCAGTGCTCAGACCATACACATTGCTGCAGAGGTTACAGGGGTGGGGGGGTCCGCCTGTCAGTGCTCAGACCGTACACATTGCTGCAGAGGTTACAGGGGTGGAGGGTCCGCCTGTCAGAGCGCAGACCATACACATTGCTACAGAGGTTACAGGGGTGGGGGGGTCCGCCTGTCACTGCTCAGACCATACACATTGCTGCAGAGGTTACAGGGGTGGAGGGTCCGCCTGTCAGAGCGCAGACCATACACATTGCTACAGAGGTTACAGGGGTGGGGGGGTCCGCCTGTCAGTGCTCAGACCATACACATTACTGCAGAGGTTACAGGGCTGGGGGGTCCGCCTGTCAGTGCTCAGACCGTACACATTGCTGCAGAGGTTACAGGGGTGGAGGGTCCGCCTGTCAGAGCGCAGACCATACACATTGCTACAGAGGTTACAGGGGTGGGGGGTCCGCCTGTCAGTGCGCAGACCATACATATTGCTGCAGAGGTTACAGGGGTGGGGGGTCCATCTGTCAGTGCGCAGACCATACACATTACTGCAGAGGTTACAGGGGTGGGGGGTCCGCCTGTCAGTGCTCAGACCGTACACATTGCTGCAGAGGTTACAGGGGTGGAGGGTCCGCCTGTCAGAGCGCAGACCATACACATTGCTACAGAGGTTACAGGGGTGGGGGGTCCGCCTGTCAGAGCGCAGACCATACACATTGCTACAGAGGTTACAGGGGTGGGGGGGTCCGCCTGTCACTGCTCAGACCATACACATTGCTGCAGAGGTTACAGGGGTAGGTGGTCCGCCTGTCAGAGCGCAGACCATACACAATACTGCAGAGGTTACAGGGGTGGGGGGTCCGCCTGTCAGTGCTCAGACCATACACATTGCTGCAGAGGTTACAGGGGTAGGTGGTCCGCCTGTCAGTGCTCAGACCATACACAATACTGCAGAGGTTACAGGGGTGGGGGGGTCCGCCTGTCAGTGCACAGAGGTTACAGGGGTGGGGGGTCCGCCTGTCAGTGCGCAGACCATACACATTGCTGCAGAGGTTACAGGGGTGGGGGGGTCCGCCAGTCAGTGCGCAGAGGTTAAAGGGGTGGGGGGTCCGCCTGTCAGTGCGCAGACCATACACATTGCTGCAGAGGTTACAGGGGTGGGGGGGTCCGCCAGTCAGTGCTCAGACCATACACAATACTGCAGAGGTTACAGGGGTGGGGGGTCCGCCAGTCAGTGCGCAGACCATACACATTGCTGCAGAGGTTACAGGGGTGGGGGGGTCCACCTGTCAGTGCGCAGACCATACACATTGCTGCAGAGGTTACAGGGGTGGGGGGGTCCGCCAGTCAGTGCGCAGAGGTTACAGGGGTGGGGGGTCCGCCTGTCAGTGCGCAGACCATACACATTGCTGCAGAGGTTTCAGGGGTGGGGGGGTCCGCCAGTCAGTGCACAGAGGTTACAGGGGTGGGGGGTCCGCCTGTCAGTGCGCAGACCATACACATTGCTGCAGAGGTTACAGGGGTGGGGGATCCACCTGTCAGTACGCAGACCATACACATTGCTGCAGAGGTTACAGGGGTGGGGGGGTCCGCCTGTCAGTGCTCAGACCATACAAATTGCTGCAGAGGTTACAGGGGTAGGGGGTCCGCCTGTCAGTGCTCAGACCATACACAATACTGCAGAGGTTACAGGGGTGGGGGGTCCGCCTGTCAGTGCTCAGACCATACATATTGCTGCAGAGGTTACAGGGGTGGGGGGTCCACCTGTCAGTACGCAGACCATACACATTGCTGCAGAGGTTACATGGGTAGGTGGTCCGCCTGTCAGTGCTCAGACCATACACATTGCTGCAGAGGTTACAGGGGTGGGGGGTCCGCCAGTCAGTGCTCAGACCATACACATTACTGCAGAGGTTACAGGGGTGGGGGGTCCACCTGTCAGTACGCAGACCATACACATTGTTACAGGGGTAGGGGGTCCGCCTGTCAGTGCTCAGACCATACACAATACTGCAGAGGTTACAGGGGTGGGGGGTCCGCCTGTCAGTGCTCAGACCATACATATTGCTGCAGAGGTTACAGGGGTGGGGGGTCCGCCTGTCAGTGCGCAGACCATACACATTGCTGCAGAGGTTACAGGGGTAGGTGGTCCGCCTGTCAGTGCTCAGACCATACACATTGCTGCAGAGGTTACAGGGGTGGGGGGTCCGCCAGTCAGTGCTCAGACCATACACATTACTGCAGAGGTTACAGGGGTGGGGGGTCCACCTGTCAGTACGCAGACCATACACATTGTTACAGGGGTAGGGGGTCCGCCTGTCAGTGCTCAGACCATACACAATACTGCAGAGGTTACAGGGGTGGGGGGTCCGCCTGTCAGTGCTCAGACCATACATATTGCTGCAGAGGTTACAGGGGTGGGGGGTCCACCTGTCAGTACGCAGACCATACACATTGCTGCAGAGGTTACATGGGTAGGTGGTCCGCCTGTCAGTGCTCAGACCATACACAATACTGCAGAGGTTACAGGGGTGGGGGGTCCGCCAGTCAGTGCTCAGACCATACACATTACTGCAGAGGTTACAGGGGTGGGGGGGTCCGCCAGTCAGTGCGCAGACCATACACATTGCTGCAGAGGTTACAGGGGTGGGGGGTCCGCCTGTCAGTGCTCAGACCATACACAATACTGCAGAGGTTACAGGGGTGGGGGGTCCGCCAGTCAGTGCTCAGACCATACATAATACTGCAGAGGTTACAGGGGTGGGGGGTCCGCCAGTCAGAGCGCAGACCATACATATTGCTGCAGAGGTTACAGGGGTGGGGGGTCCGCCAGTCAGTGCTCAGACCATACACATTACTGCAGAGGTTACAGGGGTGGGGGGGTCCGCCAGTCAGTGCGCAGACCATACACATTGCTGCAGAGGTTACAGGGGTGGGGGGTCCACCTGTCAGTGCGCAGACCATACACATTGCTGCAGAGGTTACAGGGGTAGGGGGTCCGCCTGTCAGTGCTCAGACCATACATATTGCTGCAGAGGTTACAGGGGTGGGGGGCCCGCCAGTCAGTGCGCAGAGCATACGCCACCGCACACTGCATCACATTGGCCTGTACAGCTGTCGTCACAGAAGGAAGACTCTTCTAAAGATGATGCACAAGAAAGCTGCAAACACTGTGCTGAAGACAAGCAGACTAAGGACATGGATTAATGCAACCTCGTTCTGTGGTCTGATGAGACCAAGAAACTTACTTGGTGTAGAGAGTGTGAAGAGAGTGTGTGTGTGTGTGTGTGTGTGTGTGTGTGTGTGTGTGTGTGTGTGTGTGTGAGACAGCAGCCAGGTGAGGAGCACGAAGACAAGTGTGTCCTGCCTACAGTCAAGCATGGTGGTGGGAGTGTCATGGACTGGGGATGCATGAATGCTGCCGGCTATGGGGGGGCCACAGTTCATTGACCGAACCATGAATGCCAACACGTACTGTTACAAACTGAAGAAGAGCATGATCCCCTCCCTTCAGAAATGGGGCTGCAGGGCAATACTCCAACATGAAAACGACTCAAAACACCTCCGAGACGACCACTGCCTTGCTAAAGAAACTAAAGGCAAAGGTCCTTGGCTGGCCAAGCATCTCTCCAGACCTAAACCCTATTGGGCCTCAGCTGTTCGTAAGGGCGGCTTTAACCTTTGCCAGACATCCGCATTAAGGGGAATCTCTGGTGAACACTGGTTGTGTTACAAAGCAGCGAAAAGAAGGGTACAAAAGAGCACGTCTATGAAGAGTATGACAACATGATCTGCTAGAAATGAACGAGTCCACGGCGAGGAGACGAATCCTCAGCTACAGGCCGGCGCCGATCTCCTGGCATCCAGCACCATGTTAAGTAAATCCATGGAGTTGCAATTCATAGTCCACAAATTGCAGAAAGTTCTCGCCCCGATGTGCTGCCCCCACAAGTCATTTACTATGGGGTAAAGCTCCAGTGAGACGATGCGCCACGCAGGCCAGGGGGTGACATCTGCTGAAGACGACATGGACTGACCCATAACCGGTGCTATCGGCAGCCTCCGCCTGTACTGTGCGGCTTGTAGTGGCCATCAATAAAGCTGCAGGCAAACTCTGAGATCGGCCATGGCACCCAGAGGAAAGAGAACCCGCATGGAAGACACCACCATCTGTCCACGTGCCGGACACATTAGAGGGTTACCAGCCATGTTATATAATGTGGTACAGCACTAAGGCTGCCATAGACCGAATAAATTACCAACTATTCCTCCATATACAAAAACGAGCCTTCATGTGTTATCAATAGGGAGAGAGGAGTAAGCTGCGGCCAGACCCCCTCAATAACATCTGTCCCACTCCAACCCCCTCTATCCGACCTCTGAGCCCCTCACTGTCTCTCCCTCCAAACCCCAATGCTCTCCAATGAAAATTAAGGATTGGGCATGTTGAAATCCAACATGCCCATTCATTCTTTTCCTGACATCTTCCACTGGGGAACACACCGGAAACCCCCACATCAATGATCAGCTCAAATCCTTCTCCATCTGCCCCGTGTGTATCAGACCTTCACCAAGATACCACAATGCAGCCGGTGGAGTCATCAAAGCTACAGATCAGGCTCCTCACTTACAGCCTTTAAAGTATGTAATATTGGGAATGATATTGGGGGCCAACGTTTCTATTTACCCCTGTAATAGCTGCCACACATCCCTCATCCTTATATGTATCATTAGGGGGCGTTTTACAAAATCCTGGGACTTAAAGAACATGATTAGATGGACCCATTGCAAACAACGGCCAAGAAGGGGACTGCACTCTCCTATCTTGTATACCCCCAGTATTGTTGGCGCATATACACACTTGCGGACACTAGATGGCAGCAAACACCAAGGAGCAGAGAAGCCTTTTTTCCGCAGGATGGAGACACTCGCTGCCAGATGATCTGAAGGCACCGGACGATTCCCCAAAGCTGTGTCTGAATGAAAAAGTGCACGAATGCAAAACCTACCGTAAAATCGGCATCGACGGAGGGATCCGGCTGCGGGACGGCCGATGACTGCACCTCTGTGAGCCACGGGGAAGCTAATATTGAGCGATTTTACTTACATGTAAGCGTCATCCGGCTACACCCCAAAACACAGAGGTGGATATTATCTTACAGCCCGGGGGTCCGACACTTAAAGTGGACCTCTAACCCCCAACCGGTGTTCTAATTACCGCTCGTCCCACGCACTATGGCCGCTCATAGTATGGCCGATCACCGCTGCTTTCCAGCACAGGCACCTTAACGTCATGTTCACACCTGCAAAAAGGCTTTATCTTTTTCACTTTTTTTTAGTGAATAGCAATCTTCCCACATTATAGCGATTTTGCTGTGTTTGTGCAGATCCGAAGCAGTGATTTTTATGCATATTTTTCTGGGATTCTGCACTTAAAAAAAAAATAAATGGTGTTTTTCACATGCATTTTTTTTTTGTCACTTACCCAAGACCCCGATCTCCAGACCCTTCAATCCTGCTTCAATGCGGTCATAGATTCCTGCGGGGTTCCCAAAATCTACAGCGATCACCTTGGTCTCCACTTTAAATTTCTCTCCTGTAAAACAAAAAACAAACAAGAGCGATAAATCGCAGGTTCTCTGACTCGCTAGTAAAGTCCCCTGATAATCAGTGGATCAAAGTTTTCCCTTGTTGGGACCCCCAGCAATCAGCTGTAATCTGGGGGGTTTCATTTCCCTGCAGCGTCATTCGCATGGCTGGGAACATGGTCGGGACACATCCCCCTGATGGAGAGACGCTGTGTGACCGCTTCATCACACGGAGATGAGGGGCCAAATTCCCCTCCGGCCCATCTATAACGTGCAAGTATTATGGATTCCATAAAATGCACGATACTGTAAGGCAGGGAGGGGAACCTCGGGCCCGCGGGACTTTTACAGCCCTTGATGACATTTTATCCGGCCCAGGGACAGCAGCTGTATTTTGCCGGCCCATTACTTTGTTCTTGCTCAGGACGCAGAGGCGAGTGCAATGAAAGATTACGTCCTGAAACCAGTGCCAGGATGGACATTGTGGGCAGAGTAAGCGAGCAATTTCTACGGCCCCCGAAGGATGGTATAAATATCCTAATGGACCTTGGCAGAAAAAAATAAAGAAGATTCCCCACTCCTGCGGTAAGGTGACAGGCAGCCATCTAGGCTATGTGCACACGTTGCAGATTTGACTGTGGAATTTTCTGTGCAGATTCTGAATTTGTTGGCAGAAAACGCAGGTCACAATCTGCACTTTTTTTGGTATGTGCACACGTTGCAGATTTTTGTGCAGATTTCTTCCTTTTTTTTTCCCCCTGCAGATTTCTATTATGGAATGGGTGCAGAAACGCAGCAGTTCTGCACAAAGAATTGACATGGTGTTTTTGAATCTGCTGCGTTTTCTGTGCAGATTTTTCTACACCATTAGCACAGCATTTTTATTTTGCCATTGATTTACATTGTACTGTAAATCACTTGCAGATCTGCAGCGTTTCTGCGTGGAAAAAAAAGCTGCAGTTCTGCAGGAAATCTGCAACGTGTGCACATACCCTTATACTCACATACAAGGTTGTGTCCGGACCCAACAGCCCCCACTCACATCATGGTGCCCTGACACACAGTAATGGAGGGGTCCACTGCGGCACATAGCAGCATTGGACAACTGATTGTCCTTCCATGCCCCACAAGACCCCGGGCGTACACCGGGAACAGCCCCAAGAGACCCCGGCAGTACACCGGGAACAACCCCACAAGACCCCGGGCGTACACCGGGAACAGCCCCAAGAGACCCCAGCAGTACACCGGGAACAACCCCACAAGACCCCGGGCGTACACTGGGAACAGCCCCAAGAGACCACGGCAGTACACCGGGAACAACCCCACGAGACCCCGGGAACAACCCCCGAGACCCCGGCAGTACACCGGGAACAACCCCACAAGACCCCAGGCGTGCACTGGGAACAGCCCCACAAGACCCCGGGCAGTACACCGGGAACAGCCCCAAGAGACCCCGGCAGTACACCGGGAACAACCCCACAAGACCCCGGGCGTACACCGGGAACAGCCCCAAGAGACCCCGGCAGTACACCGGGAACAACCCCACAAGACCCCAGGAACAACCCCACGAGACCCCGGGAACAACCCCACGAGACCCCAGCAGTACACCGGGAACAACCCCACGAGACCCTGGGAACAACCCCACGAGACCCTGGGAACAGACCCACGAGACCCCAGGCGTACACCGGGAACAGCCCCACGAGACCCGGCTTACATCAGGAACAGCCCCACGAGGCCCAGGCGTACACTGGAAACAGCCCCACGAAACCCGGGCGTACACCAGAACAGCCCCACAAGAACCGGCTTACATCAGGAACAGCCCCACGAGGCCCAGGCGTACTCCGGGAACAGCCCCACGAGACACGGGCGTACACTGGGAACAGCCCCACGAGACACGGGCGTACTCCGGGAACAGCCCCATGAGAACCGGCTTACATCAGGAACAGCCTCACGAGACCCGACGTACATCGGGAACAGCCTCGCGAGACCTGGTATATACCGGGAACAGCCCCACGTGACCCAGTGTATATAAGAAACACCGGGCATATAGTGCAAAAGCACAAGACCCCGCGTATACTGGGAACACACATTTGAACCTCGCACCGCCGTCTCCAAGACTTCTCCCGTGCTGCGCCAGCTCTCTGGAATGCACTTCCTCAGACGATCAGACTGATACCTAGCCCCGACCTATTCAAGCGCGCTTTAAAAACCCATCTCTTCAAAACAAGCCTACCCCATCAACTACTCAGTAAACTAACTTTGCCCTGTTCCCTCCTTCCAAATATTATCTGCATGTGAATCTGCACCCTACTATTCATCTGTCCCCACACCCTCCATGCACACGATAACTGCACTTGATACTTGACTATTGCACTTAAACACACGGGCTGATGACCGGATCATGCAGCTTTATATGAAAATCCCTATTTATTATAATTGCCAGACCTGTAATAAGCTCTTTTCACCTATTGTGTCCCCCATTTCCTGGTAGATTGTAAGCTTGCGAGCAGGGACCTCACCCCTAATGTCACTGTTTAAATTGTCTTAACTTGTACTGAATTTATTGTCTGTACATGTCCCCGCTTAGGCTTCTTTCACACTAGCGTCGGAATCTTCCCGTCGCAATGCATCAGGGAGAGATTCCGACGCTAGCGTTTGCTGCATTGCACAATGGGTGCAGCGGATGCATTTTTCCGGCGCATCCGCTGCCCCATTGTAAAATGCGGGGAGGTGGGGGCGGAGTTCCGGCCGCGCATGCGCGGTCGGAAAAAGCGGTCCGTCAGGAGAAAAAAACGTTACATATAGCGTTTTTTGCTCCCGACGGTCCGCCAAAGCACGACGCATCCGTCGCAAGACGGATGCGAAGTGTGGCAATCCGTCGCAAATGCGTCGTCAATAGAAGTCTATGGGGAAAAAACGCATCCTGCAAGCACTTTTGCAGGATGTTTTTTCTGTAAAACGACGCATTGTGACGGATTTAAAAAAACACTAGTGTCAAAGTACCCTTAATTGTAAAGTGCTGCGGAATTTGTTGGCACTATATAAATAAAATTATTATTATTTGAAAGATCTCGGGTAACATTTCCAAGAAAGGGCGATGAAGCCCCCAGTCGGATGAGTCAACCCCTTTAATAATCACATGGTCGAACTCAGCCAGCAATCAACAATTCATCTGTAAAGACACCATGTATGATGTGATATACAACGGAAGTAGAAGCAGCACAGAGTATTTCAGGAATGGAGCAAAGAGAAGCTCCAAGTGTATACATCAAAAGTGACTATATTGTGGTGGGTCTTGTGGGGTTTTCTATTTTTTTGTGTTTTTTCACTGTATAGGCTTCACAGACTGTGGGCCTGTGCCCAAAAGATTTTAAAAAAAAAAACACTATGCAGCAGGCTTGTCGAGGGTCCTTTGGGTCACTGCACACCTCCTCTGTATGGGAGAGAGCCCTTATACACACCTGATGCAAAAGGCCAATATCCTCCCCATAAAAGTCAATGGAATCCATCCATCCGTTTTTCCAGACTCCATTGACTTCCATGTCTTCCCTTGTGTCTGATGGCCGCCCCGTGCTCACAGTTTGGTTGCCAATTACGGTACATATATCGGGCTGGAGGATCCCTTTAAGTGGCCGTAGCTTTCTAACCATGACTGACCCCTCTACACGGATGAGTGCATGGCGTTTGGTGTATTGCGAGCAGTAAGCGGACCACGTCAGGAGCACAAGCTGCACGCTACATCAGTCATTCATTAAAGTGCGGCCACTAAATCCAGGCATGAAACATGAATGACACACGAGTCCTGCCGGCCAGATGGCTGCTTGAATGAAAAAAAAATATATAATAATTAAAGACTGGGAAAAAAAAAAAGAGAAGAATATTTATCTGTAGCTGTAAGGACGCAGGGTATGTGAGGACAGGCGTCTGCTGCACCGTGACTCACCGCTCGCTGATCGTGCCGCTCGCCCATCACACAGGTTTTCCATCTAATCATTCTAGGCGAGTCTCGGGGGTTTGGTGAAGCAAAGACAGAGCTTCGTACACGATTAAACCCCTGCAGGTCTCCAAGGAGGAAAAGGTTAATCAGAGACCACCCTTATGGTCAGGGAGTGCATGAAATATATAGAAATATATGTGAGCCCCGAGCAGTGCGGCCCCCCCGCCGGATATCGTGCAGGTGCCCCTCGTACTGTGCAGAACTCTGTGCGGCCTCCATGGATCGCGCTCGTTTTTCCAGCACATCCCGCAGATGATCTCCTGGTTAAGTTTCTCCGTTTCTGTCCGGAGCACTATCTGCTAAAGAGGCCATATACCGGCAACACCCCACAAGACCTGCCGTATACCGGGAACACCCCACTAGACCTGCCGTATACCAGACACACCCCAAAAGACCTGCCACACACACACACCGGAAACACCCTACCAGACCCACCGTATACCGGGAGCACCCTACAAGACCCGTCATATACCGGGAACACCCCACTAGACCTGCCGTATACCGGGAACACCCCACTAGACCTGCCGTATACCAGACACACCCCAAAAGACCTGACTTATACCAGGAACACCCTACAAGACCTGCCGTATACCAGGAGCACCCTACAAGACCTGCCACACACACACACACCGGAAACACCCTACAAGACCCACCGTATACCAGGAGCACCCTACAAGACCCGCCATATACCGGGAACACCCCACAAGACCTGCCATACACCGTAAACACCCTACAAGACACGCCGCATACCGGGAGCAGCCCCACAAGACCCGCTATATACCGGGGACACCCAACAAGACCAGCCATATACCGGGACACCCAACAAGACCAGCCATATACCGGGGACACCCAACAAGACCTGCCATATACCGGGAACACCCCACAAGACCCACTATATACCGAAAACACCCCACAAGACCTGCCATATACCAGGGACACCCAACAAGACCAGCCATATACTGGGACACCCAACAAGACCAGCCATATACCGAGACACCCAACAAGACCAGCCATATACCGGGGACACCCAACAAGACCCGCCATATACTGGGGACACCCAACAAGACCTGCTGTATATCGGGGAACACCCCATAAGAACTGCCATATACCAGGAACATCCCATATGGATCAGCCATATACCGGAACACCCAACAAGACTTGCTGTATGTAGGGAACACCCCAACAAGACCTGGCATATACTGGGGAACACCCGCCGTATACCGGGGTACACTCCAAAAGACCCGCCATATACCAGAAACACCCCACAAGACCCACTGTTTACCAGAAACATCCCACATGGATCATCCATATACTGGAAACACCCCACAAGACCCGCCGTATACCAGTGAACACCCTACATGGATCGGTCATATACCGGAAACCCCACAAGATCTGCCGCATCCAAGGAACACCCCACCACAGAGTTTTAAGTGCTCCTTCAGGCCATACGGATATCTTTGGTGATGGAGGGAGAGGGGGACAATGGAGGCATTATGATGTAAAGTCAGAAGTAGCAGCACAGAGTACTTCAGGAAGACAGTGTCCTGGTCTTATATGAAGATGGAGCCCCCTCTATAATTTTTCGTGAAGACAGGGCAGGGACATATATGTGAGGAGCAAAATGGGATCAAGTACAAGGACGGAAGGAGCAGGTACCATTAAAAGCGCAGAGTATTTAAGTAGTAAAGCCTGACTGTCAGAGGGCTGTGACGCATTCAGGTAATGATGTTACTGAAGGCCGGGCAGCTACAGTCCTACAACAGCCCACGAACAGGGATGGGACATAGACTGTCCCTAATGTCCTCGTTCCTGGAAATAGGATCTGCAGAGGACAAAAAGGAAAATGACTAGTGTGGTTATTATTATACTAGCTATTGAACCCGTTCTACGCCCGGGTGGCGAGCATTTATATTGGTATATGGTCTCCATCCTGGTATGTGCTGCTCCATCCTGCGCCCCCATCCTGTCATGTGCTGCTCCCATCCTGCGCCCCCATTCTGTCATGTGCTGCTCCATCCTCTGCCCCCATCCTGTCATGTGCTGTTCCCATCCTGCGCCCCCATTCTGTCATGTGCTGCTCCATCCTGCGCCCCCGTTCTGTCATGTGCTCCTTCCATCTTGCACCCCCGTTCTGTCATGTGCTGTTCCCATCCTGCGCCCCCGTTCTGTCATGTGCTGCTCCCATCCTGCACCTCCATTCTGTCATTTGCTGCTCCCATCCTGCGCCCCCGTCCTGTCATGTGCTGCTCCCATCCTGCGCCCCCGTTCTGTCATGTGCTCCTTCCATCTTGCACCCCCGTTCTGTCATGTGCTGCTGCCATCCTGCATCCCCGTTCTGTCATGTGCTGCTCCCATCCATATGCCCCATACGCTGTTCCATAAGATGCCCTGTATCAGGGGGCGTAAGTAACAAATAGCTGTGGCATGAAGTGCCTCATGCCACAGCAATTTGTTACTTGCGCCACCTGATTCCTTTCCGCCGCCATTTTCTTGGTCCTCCTGCTGGCGGAATCGGCGCCTGCGCAGTCCGCGCTTTCCGGCGCCATTTTCTTGAAGACACACTGCAGTGTGTCTTCAAGAAAATGGCGCCGGAAAGCGCGGACTGCGCAGGCGCCGATTCCGCCAGCAGGAGGACGAAGAAAATGGGCGGAAAGGAATGGCGTAAGTAACAAATTGCTGTGGCATGAAGTGCCACAGCATAATCAGGGCGCAAATATTTGCACGGTGTCCCCCTTCTCCCAGCAGTCCGCGCCTTCCGGCGCCATTTTTTTTTCCTGACACTCTAATGTAACGCTAGGAGCGTCGCGCCTGCGCAGTCTATAAAGGCTTCGGACAGAGTGACGCTCCCAGCGTTATATTATAGATTATTTTTGCAGTCCAGCACATGTCAGAGCTGGCAATGCCCCTCGTTTTACTATACAGTTTAGCCCAAGTAGATTCTACCAATATTCAGACTAGAGAATGAAAGAAGCTCCACGGACGGGAGCCGGGAGTGGATGTCACCTCCGTGCAGCACGTCACCGCCATGCAATGGCTCTGCAGTGACCTCAATGATATCTCAGGAGGCCGTACAGAACTAGGGCAAGTAAATGGGCCTCCATGTTCTGGCGGAGCACGGCCCACAACTCTCCCCAGCGAAGCAATCCAAAAACTGCATTATGTATCGTCCGCAGAGTCCCTGGGGGGCCGGGGCGCTGTGACGCTGTAGAGACGTCTCTGGGCACTCAGGCGGATAAAGGACTTTCAGAGCCATTCCTGAAATTACGACTGCGGTGGTGCGGACGCGCTGAGCGGACAGGCTGCGGACTGGGGAGGAGGAACGGAAGCCAAAATCCAAAAAGACGACCCATTATTATTAATAATTACCAAAGACGCTCAGCCCTCCAAAAAAAGGGGAATAAAAACAAAAAACAAATTATATATAAAGTACAGAGTAAAAGTTTGGACACACAAAGATTTTTCTGTATTTTCATGACTATGACAATTGTACATTCACACTGAAGGCATCAAAACTATGAATTAACACATGTGGAATTATATACTTAACAAAAAAGTGTGAAACAACTGAAATTATGTCTTATATTCTAGATACTTCAAAGTAGCCACCTTTTGCTTTGATGACTGCTTTGCACACTCTTGGCATTCTCTTGATGAGCTTCAAGAGGTAGTCACCGGGAATGGTTTTCACTTCACAGGTGTGCCCTGTCAGGTTTAATAAGTGGGATTTCTTGCCTTATAAATGGGGTTGGGAACATCAGTTGTGTTGTGCAGAAGTCTGGTGGATACACAGCTGATAGTCCTACTGAATAGACTGTTAGAATTTGTATTATGGCAAGAAAAAAGCAGCTAAGTAAAGAAAAACGAGTGGCCATCATTACTTTAAGAAATGAAGGTCAGTCAGTCCGAAAAATTGGGAAAACTTTGAAAGTGTCCCCAAGTGCAGTGGCAAAAACCATCAAGCGCTACAAAGAAACTGGCTCACATGAGGACCGCCCCCGGAAAGGAAGACCAAGAGTCACCTCTGCTTCTGAGGATAAGTTTATCCGAGTCACCAGCCTCAGAAATCGCAGGTTAACAGCAGCTCAGATTAGAGACCAGGTCAATGCCACACAGAGTTCTAGCAGCAGACACATATCTACAACAACTGTTAAGAGGAGACTTTGTGCAGCAGGCCTTCATGGTAAAATAGCTGCTAGGAAGCCACTGCTAAGGACAGGCAACAAGCAGAAGAGACTTGTTTGGGCTAAAGAACACAAGGAATGGACATTAGACCAGTGGAAATCTGTGCTTTGGTCTGATGAGTCCAAATTTGAGATCTTTGGTTCCAATCACCGTGTCTTTGTGCGATGCAGAAAAGTTGAACGGATGGACTCCACATGCCTGGTTCCCACCGTGAAGCATGGAGGAGGAGGTGTGATGGTGTGGGGGGCTTTGCTGGTGACACTGTTGGGGATTTATTCAAAATTGAAGGCATACTGAACCAGCATGGCTACCACAGTCTCTTACAGCGGCATGCTATTCCATCCGGTTTGCGCTTAGTTTGACCATCATTTATTTTTCAATAGGACAATGACCCCAAACACCTCTCCAGGCTGTGTAAGGGCTATTTGACCAAGAAGGAGAGTGATGGGTGCTACCCCAGATGACCTGGCCTCTACAGTCACCAGACCTGAACCCAATCGAGATGGTTTGGGGTGAGCTGGACCGCAGAGTGAAGGCAAAAGGGCCAACAAGTGCTAAGCATCTCTGGGAACTCCTTCAAGATTGTTGGAAGACCATTCCCGGTGACTACCTCTTGAAGCTCATCAAGAGAATGCCAAGAGTGTGCAAAGCAGTCATCAAAGCAAAAGGTGGCTACTTTGAAGAACCTAGAATATAAGACATAATTTAAGTTGTTTCACACTTTTTTGTTAAGTATATAATTCCACATGTGTTAATTCATAGTTTTGCTGCCTTCAGTGTGAATGTACAATTTTCATAGTCATGAAAAAAAATTTTTCCCTCTCGTGTATTTTCAGGTTAATGTAGTTTATATTTTCAGACTTCAACGGATGTGGCGATACGTAATATATATTTATTTCTTTATTTTTATTAAAAAAAAAAATGTATGCAATTTTTTAGGGGACTAAGAGGCAGGCGCTGGCTGTATAAACACGGCTGACACCTGCTGTGTATGGAGCGGGCTCAGCTCTTGAACCTGTCCCATACACTCACACGACAGACATGTACGTCTCATGTAGAGAAGGCATTAACAAGAAAAAAAAAAAACACATTTATAAAATAATTTTTCTTCTGCATCACATCACAAACGCCTACATTTTCTTTAGTAATCTGCACATAAAACAAAGCCTCATACAGCCACATCTAGAAAACATGAAAACATTATCTCTGCTAAAATTAAATATTTTTTAATATAAATTATTACTATTAATAATAAAATGGTCAATAAGATCAAACAGATTGTTAACCCCTTCAGTCTGGGCCTTTTTGGGAAAAGCATTTTTTTCTTCCATTGTAACTACTAGCCATACTTTTCATTTTTAAGTCTGATGAGGACTTTTTTCCCCCCATTGTATGAGTTGTATTTGTCAGTAGTAACATTTTGGGGGGAAATATACAGCAACTTATTACCAGAGTACAGTTAACTCCTTATGGACCAGAGAATTTTCAGAATCTTTTTACTTCCTTGATGCTGCAGAGTATGGGATCCAACCAGAATCAGTCTCCTGCCCCCCCTGGCAGCTGACATAGTCCCTTTCTTATTTCTCTTGCAGATGGCGTTTTATCAGCTTCACAGCCACAAAGCCCTAAGGTAAAAAGCCATTTCTGGGATCACTATACAGCGACCTGTCTGTGCGGAGCGTGATGAGCATGTGCGACCACCCGCACTCATGTCATTAGGTGGACGTGCACTTTGCTATACACTATGGACACCAGGTGGCGCCATAATATGGAAACAAATGTCCTAACTCTTCATTGGATCAGTGTGTAAAGTGCAAACATTGCTCTTTTTTCATGATATATACAATAATTAGGACCTTTAATGTTGGAAGAACCTTTTAAGCAAGTTTGCATTGTCACTTCCAATAAAAAAAAAGCAAAACTATATTTGTGAATTTTTACCGGAGTAATTTCCTGTGTAAAGCCCACTTCGATAGGCTGCACGTGTGCGCGTCGTGTGTGTCCAGGGTGCATTATAAATAGTAAAGCAATTTCATTGAGCGTTCAGTAAATCTGGATCAGCGGCGGCAGCGTTGATTTACAGGATTTGCAGGGTCTCTTCCTGCAGATGTCATGCAGCTTCTGGAATCATGAAGTTCTCTGCACGGACAGATTATCCAGTCTTGTTGGTTTTTTTTTTTTGTTTTTTTTCAATCATTAAAAAAAAAAAAAAAAAAAGAGGGCAAAAGCTTCTCGCTCTCCCATCATGCCCCTCTTCATTCAGAATAAAGCAGGCGGGAGCATTGTGTGCGCCATTCATGCAGAAATAGGGATCAGAGGCTCGGGGGCTTCGTTTAAATGTTCACTTCTTAAAGGGGCAGACGCAGCTAGGAGATCTGACGCACGAATAAGTCAAAAGGTAACTTTGCGAGATTTGCAAACTTGCTCGGTCCACTCCTGGCGGGTGACGCAGAGGCTCAGCGCCAGAAATTGTGTTCACTGCTCGCACCCTGCATCTTATAAAATGGTCACATTACCTGGAACCCAAAAGTCAGACCCTCATTATAGATGCACAGCATTACACCAGCGCCTTGTCCCCTTCATTCTCCGGACAGGTGGGGGCCCTGCTAATCGGAAAGTGCTAGCGATACGCCATCCCTTTTTGAGATGAGAAAACTCCCTTTAAAAAGGGGGATTAGATATTGAATAATGGGTTGGGACAACTAGGACCACTTCCTAAAAACGCAGAAATAATGCACTTGTTTTTGTTTTTTATTCTTTGCAAGTTTTCTAATGGCGACCGCTCCAGGAAATGCTCCTTCTTTATGGAGTTATTGGAGGGGTTGTTGACGTGTATTTTGAAGTGTTTTATGCAGCCTTCTGATTGAATAATCACAGGCTCAAGCTCCTGAAGGGGACTAAAAATATGTAAAAATGTAGTTACAAAGAAATATAATAATAATAATAATAACATTTATTTCAAGTTTAAATCAGTTTTTCAAATCTAAAAAAAAAAAAAAAAAATGTCATCCAAGTCTGAACTATCAAAATTAAAGTTACGGTAAATTGACCTACACTGTGAAAAACAAAGACAAAAAAAGTGATAATGCAACAGAACTACTGTTTGTTTTTTCAGTAACTGCACTTCACTCTCGAAAAAATACAACAAGCATGGTTGCAGATGAGGTTTAACAATGATAAATGTAAGGTTATACACATGGGAAGAAGGAATCAATATCACCATTACACACTGAACAGGAAACCACTGGGTAAATCTGACAGGGAGAAGGACTTGGGGATCCTAGTTAATGATAAACTTACCTGGAGCAGCCAGTGCCAGGCAGCAGCTGCCAAGGCAAACAGGATCATGGGGTGCATTAAAAGAGGTCTGGATACACATGATGAGAGCATTATACTGCCTCTGTACAAATCCCTAGTTAGACCGCACATGGAGTACTGTGTCCAGTTTTGGGCACCGGTGCTCAGGAAGGATATAATGGAACTAGAGAGAGTAC
Organism: Ranitomeya imitator; assembly: GCF_032444005.1. Taxonomy (NCBI): domain Eukaryota; kingdom Metazoa; phylum Chordata; class Amphibia; order Anura; family Dendrobatidae; genus Ranitomeya; species Ranitomeya imitator. The sequence continues at coordinate 19,327,536 of NC_091290.1, forward strand.
AAAGGAGGGCAACAAAATTAATAAAGGGGATGGGAGAACTACAATACCCAGATAGATTAGCGAAATTAGGATTATTTAGTCTAGAAAAAAGACGACTGAGGGGCGATCTAATAACCATGTATAAGTATATAAGGGGACAATACAAATATCTCGCTGAGGATCTGTTTATACCAAGGAAGGTGACGGGCACAAGGGGGCATTCTTTGCGTCTGGAGGAGAGAAGGTTTTTCCACCAACATAGAAGAGGATTCTTTACTGTTAGGGCAGTGAGAATCTGGAATTGCTTGCCTGAGGAGGTGGTGATGGCGAACTCAGTCGAGGGGTTCAAGAGAGGCCTGGATGTCTTCCTGGAGCAGAACAATATTGTATCATACAATTATTAGGTTCTGTAGAAGGACGTAGATCTGGGGATTTATTATGATGGAATATAGGCTGAACTGGATGGACAAATGTCTTTTTTCGGCCTTACTAACTATGTTACTATGTTACTATGGTATGTTCCCAAAAATTGCATAATTCAGGAGAGATTGGAAAGCAAAAAAACAGGTCTTAAAAAAATGCAAGAAATTTAAAAAAAAAAAAAAGTTGTGACTTTTTTAGAAGCAGAAAAAAAAGAAAAATCCAATACAAGTTTTGTATTTCCATAGTCGTACTGACCCTTCACCACACGGTGGGTTTTGCACATAAAAAAAAAAATACAGAAAAATAGTAGAATTGTGTTTTTTTTTCTATTTCACTGCATTTAATTTTTTCTCCCCATTTCAGATAATATGATAAAATTAATGAAATCATTCAAAGCTAGAATTCAACCCTATGAGGGCTTGTATTTTACCGGGATAAGTGGCCAGAAAAAAATAAAAACAGAAGCGCAAGAACGAAAAATAGACAGAGGTGGCCGTGCGTGTCAGTGGGACGCTGTCACTGCAGACCCCAGAGGTAACCCCTGCATCCATCATCCCCAGAATATGACAAATGTCTGACGCCATTATGTCAGGTCTGAACACCGCTCTGACCAAGTCCCTGAGTTTTCGGTTCCATCTAATATTCTATGTGCTGTTTTTCTTCCATACGAGCCGTTATTCAGCATCATATCCCGCCTTATGTTCCCCCCTCTGCAGAAGACGACGTGTCAGTCTCTACTGTAGTTCAGGAATTCGGGTCATGAACCAGGAAGCTCGGGATGAACAGGCTGGTGTAAGAAGCTGTGTTACAGCATAGTCTGGACCTTCAGAAATAGTTTAGGAAACTGTATGGAAAAAGCCTCCAAAAATAATAATTGTGCGCTGTTCCTTTATGATGTACAGGGGGAAAAACGTGATCTTGTGATGACTCAGGACCAACCGTAGAGAAGCATCTGGGATCCTGGAAGAGGCCGGCGGAAAAGGATATTGGATGTTACCGGTTACAGCAGATTTGCTAAGCGAAGACTGTCCAGAAAACTGTGCATCCACCTACGGGATCGGAGGGGGAGACCGGCCGCGCGGTGCGCCCTGGTGGGAGATTCTCCTCTTCCTGTGGTCAATAACTTTCAGCTGACTTACAGAAGTAACGATCGCACTGATGGAAAGTTGATCAGGCAGAAGCTTGTAGAGGGGGGCAAAAATAATATCAGCAATTACACCGTGCACCCCCCAATTCACACACACAGTCTGACTGCATAAGACGATGCACCGGGGACACAGTCATCTGTATCGCTGCAATGCACGGATTATAAAAAGCAGAGAAACTTTGTGAATAGTCCTGATCGCAAATCAACCCTTTTTGAGTATGCAGCTCCTATGCACACTTATGTGTGTCCATGGTCACAGACTACAAGCTGTAGTCTGATCCTGCAGTCATGTGTTAGAAAAGCTAATGTCCCCCCCTCTGTGATGCTCAGCACTCACTTATAGACTTGGCGACCTCGTCCAGCTTCTCCAGGGTCCTGCTGATAAGGACGATGCACATTCCGCGTCGGGCCAACTAGAAAAGAAAAACAATGATATCACGGGTTTGATTTTCCAAATTAATTTTGACAAATTTCATATTTGGATCTGGGATTTTACCAGCAGGGAATGAAGATCTAAACGATTATCTACAGCTCTAATCCCCACTGATCCACGGCTGGGAGCAGTATGCATTCCATCAGTCACCTGACCGCTGCAGCCGATCACACAGGCTTTAGCTTTGACAATTGGATGTGTAACATCTGACCTCTGGGGGCCAGCAACAGCAATCAGGTGACCCCCTCAATTCAAGGATAATAGAAAAAAAAATGACCCTCTCAATACTACAAAAAGGAAAATGGGCAGAAGCAAAAGTTTAGGCACCTTTGGAGATTTGTGTGCTCAGATCACTGACATTGACCAATGTTTCAGCCCTTAATTAGCCTGTTAGGGTTATGGCTTGTTTACCATCATCGTTACGAAAGGCCCGCTGATGCAAATTTCCCAGCTTTATAAAAACCCAGCCTAATCTAACCTTGTGCCAAAAAACAGCAGCCATGGGTTCTTCTACGCAGCTGCCTGGCACTCTGAAAATAGTGGAGGCCACAAAGCAGAAGAAGGCAATAAGAAGATAGGAAAGCGGTTTCAAGTTGCCCTTTCCTCAGTTTGAAATGGCAGTTAACAGGAATAGTGGTGGTCAAGAAAAGGTCTGGAAAGACCAAAAAAAATAAAAATCAGTGAGCTGCCTGTAGAATTGCAAGAGGCAAATCAGAACCCCCACTTGACTGCAAAAGACTTTCAGAAAGCTTTAGCAGACACTGGAGTAGTGGTACATTGTTCTACTGTTCAGAGACACCTGCACAAATACGGTCTTCATGGAAGAGTCATCAGAAGAAAACCTCTCCTGCATCCTCACCATAAAATTCAGGATCTGTAGTATGTAAAATATCCAAGCAAGCCTGATGGATTTTGGAAACAAGTCCTGTAGACTGAGAAGATTAAAATAACTATCTATTTAGTATTAAAGACTGTATATCGTGTTGGTCATCGGAAGTGATATACTTAATTAAATATCCTTGCGATACAATCTATGTAGGCCGCACTAAGCGCAAACTTAGGGATCGACTGAAGGAACATCTTAACATAGAAAAAGGCTTTGTTGGTCATCACCTCTCGAGACATTTTAGGGAGCACCATGGTAGATGCTCAAAGGGGCTAACATTCTGTGGGATTCAGGTAGTACATAAGAATTGGAGGGGAGGTGACTATATTAAATTAATGTCACGTACCGAATCCAGGTGGATTTTTATGCTGGATAGTTTAGCCCCTAGGGCAGGGTTCCCCAACTCCAGTCCTCAAGAGCCACCAACAGGTCATGTTTTCAGGATTTCCTTAGTATTGCACGGGCGATAATTGCATCACCTGCACAGACAAGAATTCCATCACCTGTGCAATACTAAGGAAATCCTGACAACATGACCTGTTGGTGGCTCTTGAGGACCGGAGTTGGGGAACACTGCCCTAGGGGTTTGAACCATGAGTTAGAGTTATACGCCTTTAAGTAATAGTCCAGTTATATATTTTGATGAACACATTAATACTATTTTAGTTTTTTAGCTTTTTTACTTACACCACAACCTTGTGTTGTGCATCTCCTCCTTTTAACTCTCCTCCTTTCTTCACTCCTCCCTTCCCCCCTTTTTTTCCCCGGGTGGCCCTTGTTATTATTGGGTCATTCTTTTATCATTAGTATGGTTCTACATTTTTTAGATACATAAATATTCAAATTTTAATCAAAAGGGCCTTTTACCAATATTTCTTTTTAACTTATTAATAAAAGTTTTTTGTAGTCTTATGCATTTTATATGTTTGTTTTAAGTAATACATTGGGACACAATTATGTTCACATTTTGTGCATCCTTGAGCACGAGACTGGGTAAGCTTGCTGATTTATAATCAGTTTTGAGGCAGTTCCCTAGTCCTTCCCTCCTGGGGGTCCTTTGCGGCTCACATATACACATACAATTTTTTAATCAACGGTGGGCGGGGTTTTTTCTTTATGTATAGAGCAGCAGACAGTCGGGACCTTTAGCCCTGACAAGGAAAGGTCCAGAGACCTTCGAAACGCGTAGGCAATAGGCCCTGCTCGGCATCCGTCTCCTGCTCTTTCCTTCAAGGTCTAGGTGACGTCACCCAGACCACGCTCCCTCACACACCGTTGTAGCGTAGCGGCACCTTTGAGCGAGGCACGCCGCTTGCCGACTGTACTAGTGCGCGTGGCGGCTAGGCGCCAACAAGGGAGGACGCTTTTTTTTTTTTTTTACAGGTGACACTGGCTTTGGGGATCAAAGTGACATGGTGATGGTGAGTATGTACTCTATGTAATGTGTGTGTTGCATGCTCGGTTCTGTGTTGCATGTTATATGTTGTATGTTTGTGGGGGTTTTTTTGTGTTTTTTTTTTTTTTTTACACTGAACACATTAGCCGGAAACTAACTACCCCTAAAGACAGAAACGGGAAAACTATCTTGCCTCAGAGAAAATCCCTAAAGGATAGACAGCCCCCCACAAATATTGACTGTGAGAGGAGAGGGAAATAACATACGCAGACTTGAAATCAGATTTTAGCATAGGAGGCCAGTCTAGCTAAAAAGAAAGAATAGGACAGAGTACTATGCAGTCAGTATCAAAACACTAGAAAATATCCACCACAGAAAATACGAATCACCACATCTGACTAAAGACATGGAGGGTATATCTGCATCTCCAGAGACACAGCTTGGCTGCAAAAAAATCCTTCACAGACAAAGCTGGACAAGACAAAACATGAAAATGCACAGAACTATAAGGTCCACAGCAGGTGGACAGCAAAAACAAAGCCAGAACTTATCTTTGTTGAAATGAACAGCAAAACAGGAGAGACCTGGTATGGATGTGATTTCAAAAAACCTGATCTGCACATCCAAACATAGACTGAGTGTGAACAGGTGCTGAACCCAGAGTCGCCAACTCGTATATAGTTAAATAAATAGGGCAGCACACTGCAGCGCCAAAACATGCAAACTTGAAAACACGAAATTTAAACTGCATTACTGCACTAGAAGTATGAAAAATGAAAGCTTTTAGCGCATAAAAATGGCCAATTTTATGTGTACCTCGTAGCCACTTTACGGCATCTCTCTTATACGAGGTCCTACTCTAAACCTACCTCGCTGAGAATAAACGTCTCCATCTGAATGGGTACATGCGAAACCTCTCCTTGGACTCAAATTCTCTCTCACTGTGGAGGGGTATTGGACCTACTATAATTAAAACACCTGAAGCTAGGAGGCGGGGAGTGCACGATCAGAAGGCTAGAGAATACATTTCAAAAAACCTGATCTGCACATCCAAACATAGACTGAGTGTGAACAGGTGCTGAACCCAGAGTCGCCAACTCGTATATAGTTAAATAAATAGGGCAGCACACTGCAGCGCCAAAACATGCAAACTTGAAAACACGAAATTTAAACTGCATTACTGCACTAGAAGTATGAAAAATGAGAGCTTTTAGCGCATAAAAATGGCCAATGGTCAGTCTATGTTTGAGAGAGAATTTGAGTCCAAGGAGAGGTTTCGCATGTACCCATTCAGATGGAGACGTTTATTCTCAGTCTATTTATTTAACTGGTATAGATGTGAATCCTCCAAAAACAATGGACAACTGGCACAGATTAAAAGATCAAGCAAGATTAAATAGCCCAGTCCAAATAGCAATTAAGTGGACACACCTGATAAATGCTGCGATCCAAAGACAGCAGCACTACCACTCATAACCACCGGAGGGTGCCCAAGAGCAGAATTCACAACAGTATCGTGGTGATCACACTGAATACTGCATATATATACACACACACACACAGTGCCCATTCTGCCAATCAGTGAAGTTCCCAGTTGTCGGATTTCCACGGATCAATAAGTATCCTGTGGATAATAACTTATTTTCACTGGACTGCCCCATAAAAAGATCAAAGACTCCTTCATTAATGGAGTAAATAAGTCATTTTCTGATTACACATCCCCTTTAAGATAGAGCGGAATGGAGTACAGGTCAAACAACACTTAAAGGGGTATGACACTTAAATCCCCCAGCAACAGGACCACCAGCATTCAAAACTTCCCCTTTTAGAGTGCTGCCACGTTCCTGGTAGGGTAAAAGCTACGGCCACTTCAGGGAAATTGTAGTTTAACATTTTGATTTTTGTGGTGCAGGACGCCCCTTACCTCCTCTGCATACGCTTTTCCAATCCCGTCAGTGGCTCCTGTGACAACTACAGAGAAAACAAAAACAAAAAATAAGATGAGACCAATTTATCTAGTCCGGTATATAGGAAAGTTTCCAAAAAAAAAAATAACAATCCTCTTATAACTATCCACAACACACACCGACAAGTGGGACAACTACCGGTCAAGAGTGCAGGTTATCATTGCGACAAATCCCTAACATTGGCAGAGTGTACGCATGTGGCCTCCACTAGAGGGAGCTCCGGAGTCTACTAATGACGACCATCTGCCAGATTCGCCTCCATCATTTGTTTTGATCCTTTTTTGAAAGAGGAAATTTTTTGATATTAGGAATTTTTAATTCTGCTCCATTATTACACAGTTTTTCCCCCAGTCCTTCGGACTGAAGTAGTGAAGCCGGTTGGTAAAAAAAAGAGAGGCAAGGTAGTCAAGACTGATGGAGTGGAATTACCAGCAGGGCACATAGATGAACAGACATGCTACAAGAACCTCGTCATCCCACAGGGATATGGCAACCATGATGAGGAGGCAAGGAAAGCGGCAACATCCAAGTACCATCAAAGTGTAAGAAAGGTCCTGAAGAGTGCGCTCAAAGGGAAGAATAAAATCCGCGCCATCAATACATCTGCCCGGCAAGTTATCAGATACCCTGCTGGCATAGTGTGCTGGCCAAAGGAAGAGATGGAAGCTGCAGATGTGAAGACACGAAAGCTCCTCACAATGCATGGAGGTCTCCATCGTAAGTCTAACACCCAAAGATTGTATACCAACAGAAAGGAGGGTGGTCGAGGCTTGATAAGCATTCAAGCCACCATCACGGATGAAACAAGGAGTGTCCAAGAATACAACAGAAAAATGGCACCAAAAGATGAGATGCTGAGAGGAAGCCTAAGGCAGCAACAACAACAGGTCTGGAACGAAGGACAGGAACATGAAGCGCCATGGCAAGACAAGCCACTGCATGGGATGTACCATGGACAGATAATGGAGGTCGCTGACATGGAGAAATCCTACCAATGGCTGGAGAAAGCTGGACTCCGACAGCACAGAGGCACTAATCATAGCGGCACAAGAGCAAGCACTAAGTACCAGATCCATAGAAGCAGGAATCTACCACACAAGACAAGACCCAAGGTGCAGACCATGCAAAGAAACCCCAGAAACCGTCCAACACAGTGGCAGGATGCAAAATGCAAGAACAACGTATACCGAACGCCACAACCAAGTAGCGGGAATGTATACAGGAACATCTGCACAGCATATGGGCTAAGTCCCCCTAAGTCAAAGTAGAGACCCCAGAAAAAGTGGTGGAGAATGAAAGGGCTAAAATCCTGTGGGACTTCAAGATCCAGACGGAAAAGCAGGTGTTGGCTAACCAACCAGACATGGTGATAGTAGACAAGGATCAGAAGACAGCAATGATGTGACAGTGCCACGTGACAAACATCAGAAAGAAGGAATATGAGAAGCTGGAGAAATACCAGGGCCTCAAAGGAGAACTGGAGAAGATATGGAGGGTGAAGGCAACAGTGATTCCAGTGGTGATAGGAGACCTTGGAGCAGTCACCCCCAAGTTGGAGGAATGGCTACAACAGATCCCAGGAGCAACATCTTAGATCTCTGTCCAGAAAAGCACAATGCTGGGAACAGCTAAGATCCTGCGCAGAACCCTCAAACTCCCAGGCCTCTGGTAATTACATATACAAATATACAGTGGGTACGGAAAGTATTCAGACCCCTTTAAATTTTTCATTCTCACTGCAGCCATTGGTAAAATAAAAGTTGACTTTTTTCTCATTAATGTACATTCTGCACCCCAACTAGACTGAAAAACAAATGTATTAGTTTTTGCTAATTTATTAAAAAAGAAAAACAAATATCACATGGTCATAAGTATTCAGACCCTTTGCTCAGACTCTCATATGTAAGTCACATGTTGTCCATTTCCTTGTGATCCTCCTTGAGATGGTTCTGCTCCTTCATTGGAGTCCAGCTGTGTTTAATCAAACTGATAGGACTTGATTTGGAAAGGCGCACACCTGTCTATATAAGACCTCACAGCTCCCAGTGCATGTCAGACCAAATGAGAATCATGAGGTCAAAGGAACTGGCCGAGGAGCTCAGAGACAGAATTGTGGCAAGGCACAGATCTGGCCAAGGTTACAACAGAATTTCTACAGTACTCAAGGTTCCGAAGAGCACAGTTGCCTCCATAATCCTTAAATGGAAGAAGTTTGGGTGTTGGACGGTTTCTGAGGTTTCTTTGCATAGTCTGCACCTGGGCTCTTGTCTTGTGTGGCATCTTCCGTGATGGTGGCTTGGATGCTTATCAAGCCTCGACCACCCTCCTTTCTGTTAGCATACAATCTTTGGGTGTTAGACTTAGGGTGGCGACCTCCATTCATTGAGATGAGCTTTTGTGTCTTCACATCTGCAGCTTCCATCTCTTCTTTAGGCCAGCACACTATGCCAGCAGGGTATCTGAAAAATGGCAGGGCATATGTATTGATGGCGCGGATTTTATTCTCACCATTGAGCTGACTCTTCAGGACCTGTCTTACCCTTTGATGGTATTTGGATGTTGCCGCTTTCCTTGCCTCCTCATCATGGTTACCATATCCCTGTGGGATGCCGAGGTACTTGTAGCATGTCTGTACATCTGCTGGTAATTCCACTCCATCAATCTGGACTACCTCTCTCTATTACCAACCGGCCATACTTCTCCAGTCCAAAGGACATCCAGATGTCTTCACTGTAGATCCTTGTCAGGTGGATCAGCGAGTTGATGTCTCGTTTGTTTTTTGCACACAGCTTGATGTCATCCATTTGGAGGAGATGGCTGATGGTGCTTCCACTCTTGCCCTTGTATCCATAGCCAGACTAATTATCTGCAGAACAGCAATGGGGACAGTGCATCACCTTGGTATATGTCGCATTTGATGGTCACTTGTGCTAGTTGTCTCGAGTTGACTTCCAATGTTGTTCTACATAGCCGCATTGAGTTTCTGAGGGCGGTTCTTAATTTCCTGTAGACATTGTAGAGAGCCAAGCATTCTCAGATCCATGTGTGTGGCATTAAGTCATAGGCTTTACTGTAGTCAATCCAGGCTGTGCTGAGAGTGGTCTGTCTGGATCTTGAGCGACTGCTCTACTAGGAGCTGGTGCTTAGAGCCTCTGGTGTCGGCCCCAATGCCTTTCTGAGCTGAATTCATGTGCTGGTTCATATGGTTCTGTATCTTTGAGGCTATGATGCCTGACAGGAGTTTCTATGTTGTTGTAAGGCAGGTTATTGAGCGGTAGTTGGATGGAGCTGTTCCTTTGTGAGAATCCTTCATGATCAGCTCTGTGCTATCTTGTGTTAGCCAATCTGGATGGTGGCCTGCTTCTAGCAGTTGGCTCACCTGCTTTGCCATGCGTTCATGTACCATTGTTAATTTGTTTAGCCAGTAGGTGTGGATCATGTTTGAGCCAGGTGCTGTCCAGCTCTTCATGTTCTTGACCCGCTGTTGGATGTCTGCGTCCGTAATGGTAACTGGTACTTGCTCTAGGTGGTTGATGCTTCATTCTCAGATCTTGCAGCCACATTGCACTGGTGTATGTTTTTTCCTTCTCCCATATGTTCCTCCAGTATTTTTCAGTGTCTGCTATTGGTGGAGTTGCTGCCTTTGTGCTGTTACTCTGTAGTTGCAAGTACACCTTGGATGGTTCTTTGGAGAACAGGGCATTTATCTTCTCGGCCTCAGCTTCTCTGTTGTATCTCCCTAGTCTTGCAGCGAATGCTGCGAGCCTTTGTTTAGCAGTCTCTAGGGCTTCAGGTGGGGTCAGGCTTGGTCGTATTCTCGATCTTTACATCCTTCTGTATGTTAGTTGGCCGACTTCCCTTTGTGTCGCCTTGATCCAGTCTTCTTTTCCAAGGGGGGCACATACTTCTGTTGTTCTTGCTGGTTGTATAGCCAAGCATTTCCATGATTGTTGAGGCAATACATAGATCAGTTTATTAGCTTGAGTTATGGTGATGGTAGGTATTGATGCAAGTGCTCTATTGGCATCTTCTAGCATGCTGTCTGGTGGTGTTTCGTTGCTGAGCCTTGGCAGTCGATCTCTGGTATTGATGGTATTTAGTTTATCTAAGATCTTCTGTTTTTGATCAGCTCTAGTCTCTCTAGTTGCAGAATTGGATCAGGATCTTCAGGGGGTGGCAGATGTTGTTCTTCCAGGTCTTCATGTGGGTTGGATCCATCTCGGGTTGTGATAATAGCTTTCTCTTTATGACATTGAAACGTTGCGTGACTAGTTGTTTCTCAGTGGACATGCAGGTCTTGTATCCATCCACAGTTTCCTCATACGCTTCATCTATCCGCTCTCGTTTGGTCTGCTGTTATAGTAGCATTTCATCAGATCCAGGTTCTCTTGCCTTGTTCTAGTAGCCCATTTATCATCAGATTGTCCTGGTTCCTCAACATCTGACGCGGACCTTTTTAATCCGGGTGATGTCCATGTCGGCATGACTCTCTCTCTGTTCGTGACACTTCATGTTTATTGAGGTAGGCACTATAGTGTTCGTAGTCTTGCCCAAGGACCACGACTGGTATAATATTTACAACAGGGCAGAGCCAGGATTGTGTTCTTTAACCACTACGCTATAACAGCCGGTAGGTATTATAGTGTTAGGAGCCTTGGTATATAATTTATTTAATTTTTATTTTCCAGGATCTGATCCCCAGTCACCCATGTCGTAGGCTGTGCACTTAACCATTACACACATATTATATACACGTTACCGTATCTATTTCAAGTGTCTATTTCTGTTAATTTTGATGATTGTGGCTTACAGCCAATGAAAACTCAAAACTCATTATCTCAGTAAATTAGAATAATTAACAGAAAAAAAAACTGCAAAGGCTTCCTAAGCTTTTAAAAAAGGACCCGTAGAAACGCAAGTTGAGCGCGAAACGGCTGTTGTCCGGTGCGGTTTCCACTTGTAAGCCTCCCTGGCTCAGTTTTACATGTATCCATAATAAAAGGACATTGTTTGTGGGAAAGTGAGTGCCATGCTCTTCTTATACATGGTGAATTTGGACATTTGGTTTTCTGCTGATCAGTACCTGTGTCACTGGAGATTTAAAAGTAAAGTTGTTTATTTTATTTTATTTTTGTTTGGGGGGGGGGGGTTTTGCTGTTTTTTTTTGTTTTTGTTTTTTTTACTACTAGTAACTGAGATTATAGGAAGATTCTTCTGAAATGGGACACACCATTCTACTATATAATTGTCTAAGGGTCACTTCCGTCTGTCTTTCTGTCACAGATATTCATTGGTTGCGGCCTCTGTGTCGCGACCAGTCAGCGACGGGCACAGGCAGGAAGAAAGTGGCCGCTCCTTACTCCCCGCAGTCAGTGCCCGGCGCCCGCATACTCCCCTCCGGTCACCGCTAACACAGGGTTAATGCCGGCGGTAACGGACCGCGTTATGCCGCGGGTAACGCACTCTGTTACCGCCGCTATTAACCCTGTGTATCCCCAACTTTTTACTATTGATGCTGCCTATGCGGCATCAATAGTAAAAAATGTAATGTTAAAAATAAAAAAAAAAAACAAAAAACCTGCTATACTCACCCTCCGTAGTCCACCGAGCCGGCCGCCATCTCCCGTTCCTGGCGATGCATTGCGGCCTCGCGAGACCGCTAAGTCATATGGGTAATTTTGCAATGCATCCTGGGAACGGAAGATGGCGGCAGCCGCGCGCTACAAGGGGCCTTCGGATCAGAAGGAGAGTATGTTTATTTTTTATTGTTTAACCTGTGACATATGTGGCTGGGCAATATACTACGTGGTTGGGCAATATACTACATGGACATGCATATTCTAGAATACCCGATGCGTTAGAATCGGGCCACCATCTAGTTAATTCCATAAACAGCACACAGAGAGGGCACGAGACTGCTGGAACTTGTAGTACTGCGAAATATAAGTTTCTTGATACATCGAGCCAAAGGTGCAGCCAGTGACACATTCCCCATTGAGAAGTAGCGCCGTCGTAGTGGGTTAAAAATATTCTACTCTCTTTGTCCTCAACATTCTGGGAACAGATATTTTTAGCAGCTACCCAATCAACCTTATCTAAATCAAACATCGGGAAAAAATAAAAAATAAAAAAACGGAGGAACACTGAAAGCCGACGGAATATTTTTAGCTCGTCATGTCTCTTCCTTAACTGCCCGAAATCTAAAAAGAGCCCAGAAACGAGGCACGATTCACTTGCAGATTCAGAACAGGTCCTTTTTTTTGTTTTTTTTTCGGTGACCCCCTCTCTTTTTCCCTCCTGAACACCTGAATAGAGCAAACACTCCGATTGATTAAAGATTAATACTGCCGCAAACTCGTGACAGCTGCCTCTCCTATCGGGTCTGTAGGGGATGGAGAATGGAGGACGGATCTGGGGGGGGCTCGATGGAGGAGGAGTGGGGGGGTCCGGGACTGTGCGGGAGAAGAGGAATGACAGAAAACTTACATCAGTATTTCTCTTGGGGATCCATTACATAGAAAGAAAATTGCTATTTCAATTCCCCTTTGTTGCTATAAATAGCAGCCCCAATTGATTCAAGCAAACAGGGCACCGGCTTACCAAAGCCGAATATAGAAAGCGCTGAATTCCCCGAGACTGAATGCTAACGCAGCCCAACAGATGCCAGCTCACATTTACTGAAGAACAAAAGACGAGAAATATGCGGGCTGCACGCTAATAAGACGGGAGCAACGCCCCAACACCTTTATGGAAGGAGGGAGGGGAGGAACAAAAAATAAAATAAGAGCCAAAAAAAAAAAACAACATGGCGGGAAGAGACGAGAATGGAACCAATTCTGATCCGTCAGGAAGACTTCCCAAACTCTACCTCCGGCATTGCAGCAACAAGGTGGCACCTCTGTTGGGTGAACAGGGGCCATAAGCCGTAGAGGCTTTCCCCGAAACATGACGCACAATATCCCAACATCCTTTTTTTGGAAAAAGGATCAACAACTTGCCCCCCAGTAGGTAACACTGTACTCAATCGCCAGGTGCATCTTACCACCACAATCATGGTGCCTACAAGGTGCATCCGTAGTCAACAGGAAGGGGGGATCCTACCAAGCTCTTTTTTTTTTTTTTTTACAAAGTTTGGCAAGAAAGTAAAGTGAAGCCAAAACGCGTCAGTCCTCCTTTACCAGTAAGGAACTTTCAAGACTTTATTTAGAGGGTCTTTTCATTATTACATTCACACCATCTTCCGAATTGTCTTTGCAACTCAAGAGAATCCCTTAGGTGACTGTGGATCGTCGCCACCACTGCTCATAAGTCGGGTTATCATTAACGTCTCCTTACTTACGTGTACGTGAAAACACAGTTTGGAGTTGGATCGACTCTTACAGAATCGTTAAATTGTTTTCTTTTACTCTACACCATCCCCACTCGTTCGGTAATGATTCTTCAGAAAGGACTCCAAGATGGCATAACGGGTCAAAGGACAAAAATTGTGCAAGTTTATGAGATTAGAAAGGAGGGGGCGCAATTATTGCAAAGTTCTACCACGAAGAAAAACTTTTCCAAGTGTATGCGAGGGTTGTCCTACAGTAGAAAAGGCCATTGCCCTTTAAGGTAGATTTTTTTTTTCAGGCCCATCAACATTTTGAGAACTTCAGCTTCGATTTCGAGAAGGCTGAATCGAGACGTCTGGGTATCACGGTCAGAGTTCAGGCTAGCGGTGGGTCTCCTGGGCTCTCCCCTTAAGGACCAAAATTGCCAAAAGTTGGTATTGCGTTGGGGAAGAGTGTAACTTATTTTTTCTTAAAACCGGAAATAGCGTTAGTCTCTGCTCAACTGTTCTATTCAAGACCGACCAGTTTGGGAGTAAAACTTTAATTACTCATCTTACCTAGGCGTCTTGGTAACAAAAATTTAAAATACCGTATCTCATTCCCGGTAACTGGTGTATAATATGGAGTCACTGATGATTTAGTGCCCATTTTACAGACTACCCCAGCCCTTTTACGTCAACTGTAGAAAGGTGATCGTCGCTTTGCAAACACCTCACATATTAATAATTTGGCAAAGAAGGACAGTAAAAAATTGCAATGGAAAATTACACCCCTCTCCCTGATCCTTAGGAAGCATTAAGCTCCCAAATCGTAAACTCAGAATGGACAAAAAGGGCAACGACGTCAGCAGCGACGTCCGGGGAGACTGAACCGTGTGACGTCAAGCATGGCTGAATTGAAAAACGTACAATACGTGAAATCGAAGGACCCCCCCTCCCCTCCTGGGGTAAAAAAAAAAAAAAAAAGGGGGTCAGAGAAGCGCACAGGATGCACAGGTTAATGCAATGGAAAGGAGCAGGACTCTGGAATATTTATGAAAACGGATGGCCTGTCACACAGACACTGATGAATATTTTTACAGGATAAAAATGGCAACGCAGAGTCTAAAAATAAAACACTCTGTTTCAGACCTGTCTGGCTGCGCTACGCCGCTGGAATACAAACGCGCTCGCTCCCTCTCGCTGGCACGCTCTCTAGATAGGATGTGCAATGAGGAGAGGGAGGGGGACGAGAAACGAGGAGGAGGAGAAAAAAAAAAAAAAAGAAAAGGCGAGAAGTGGCAGATCGTACCGAGAAGACAAAGGTTTCGTAGTACAGTTTTCTATCAATGTACGAGACCAGAGATAAAGAGTCACACCTCAACTAATCCCCGAAATGACCCGATGTCGCCTCCTGCACTGTGGGGTCACACTTGGCCGGCCCCCAAAATGACGTCTGCTCCTGCCCCATGGGGGTCACACTTGGCCGTCCCCCCCAAAATGACCAAATGTCTGCTCCTGCCTAGTGGGATCACACTTGGCCGAGCCCTGAAAAGACCCAATATCTGCTCCTGTCCCGACAGCTCCCACTTGGCTGAGCCCTGAAATGACCCAATGTCTGCTCCTGCCCCATGGGGGTCACAATTGGCTGAGCCTCGAATTGACCCATCGCCTGCTCCTGCTCCATAATGACCCAATGTCTGCTCCAGTGGGAGAATTAGATAAAGGCTATTGTCTTCATCGTGGTCGTCTTCAGCACCCTCCAAAGCCAACCAACAATCACCGTTTACAACCCAATAAAATCCACAAATGGCTCCAGTCCCTGTTTTTGGCTATATTCCAACCAAGACCAGTGAAAAGCTCAGCTGTCAAACTGGAATCAATGCATGGACAGGTTAGAGGGATTCCCCACCCGTCAGCCAGCGAGTCTCTCCCATTCGCACGATGTGAGACCACAGCGATGCAAGATCCTCCGACTGCCCAACAGTCACGCTGCTCCCGCACTGTAGAAACACCAGGAAATCAGGGGACCCCCTCTCCATTTTTACTGCGGAGGTAGCCACTCATGTCTGGTGCGTCTCCTAAGCCCAGGGCGGGGTGGAGTACGCTCACTTAAAGTTTAGGCCATACCCCTTGATTCTATAGGGATATGTGAGCAAATTTAGTGCGTGGTGCTGTAGTTTATTGGCAGTTTTACAATCAGTTTTATATTGGCTTGGGACTGTATAACATACAGGAGTCCCCGGGGAGGTGCTGGAGTGTGGTAGTCACAGCTCCTACCATGCTGCTTCCTCGACCACCCTCCAGTGTCATTGGCGCATGTGCTCTTCCTCTCCTTCCACCACATCACTCTGCGCATGCGTGACGATGCAGCATGTGCCTGTGTAGCATACGTCTCGATTTAACGTGCATGCTCAGAGTGAACTGGTGGATGGAGAAGAACAAGCAAGTGCAAAAAGATAACACTGCACCCGGGGGCCGTTATACAAGCCATGACTATATCACTGGGCCATGGTACAGAACCGCCCCGCTTCCTTCTTTTCCTAGACAGACAAATGGACGATTGTAATAAGGGCACGTCAGGAAACTATACAAGCGCCCTGGATTACGCCTAAAAATCTGATGCCAGGTTCCCTTTAATGAAAAGGACCCCCACATACCAGACCACCCACTGCAATAGAAGAAAACGGTGCTTATGACCAGTGGGATTTCCATCTTACGGACCCCATATATGCAACACCCACAATATATTTGGAGGTAAGGGCAGAAAGTCATATTGTGTGGAAGGGGTAATAATATACCCCCCACCCAAAAAAAAAAAAAAAAGTAAATAAAAGTACCAGAATGCAAAAAAAACTCAATATAGAAGTTTATGTTACAATTACCAAAAAAAAAAGTAAATAAAAGTACCAGAATGCAATAAAACGCAATGTAAAAGTTTACGTTACAATTAGGGCTCATTCGGACGTCAGTGATTCCTCTCGTAAAGTAGGGACCGATATTCATGAGCATTTTGGATCAGATTTTCGCCTGTGTATCAGTTTCTACCTTCGGCAACTCATTAAAAAAAAAAAAAGCCCCAAAAATTGCAAAACTTCTCCAACCCATTACAATGTAAAAAAAAAAAAATGGAGAATATAAGCTCTTGCGGTTTTTACGGAGCCGTAGACTTGCATTGGCAAGTTTGATCCATGACTTGGACAGGTGTCCAATTTTATTTATTTTTTGTTTTATGGACCCCACACAGTCCACAAACAAAAACGGATGTATGGACGACCCCCATAGATTATAATTTATCTGCAAAAAACGTCTGAATGAGGCCCCACGGTGACAGAATATAACGATTCAGGTAATCTGAGTTTACGCTCTTTTTTACGGATGTCCAATAATCTGGCTTCGAATTTTTATTTATTTTATTTTTTTTTCACACTGGGAACAAAATGTGGTTAACCCTCGGAGAATCTAGAGACTAGATGGAGGAGCGGGTAAGATGCACCCAAGAATAAGAATATAAAGTCACATAGTCTCGACCATCATTAATGTGCTGGGTGCAGGGAGGGGAGATCGTGAGACGAAGCACGCGCCCCGCAGCGTCCCAGTCCCTGCTCAACAGGAGCGGCCCAGATACATGAGGGGGCAATATTAGGTTTTATTACAGATTTGCTTCGGAGGCAACATGGCAAATATTTCATTGATAAATCGGGAACTTATTTTGCACCTGTGCAAAACTGCAGAAACGAACGTCGCAGCCTCATAGGTTGGCGAGCGCCAATCAGCGCGGAGCGTGATGCTGCTTCTGTTGTCAAGGCAGGATTTTCCTATCTCTCCAGCACCCTCTATTCTGCAGAGAACGGGCTTTTTTTTTTTTTTCTCCTCTGCTGGAAGAGAAAGAGACGCCTGTGAAATCCCGGAGACTGGATCACACATCGGCGAGCGGGGCCGGGAAGGAAGATGATGCTGTGCAGCAAGTTAGGGCTCTGTAACTGCAAGGGTAAAGAACTTGCAGAAGAAAAAAAGAGAAACAAAATTATCGAATATAATCCATAACATTCTTAAAAAAAAAAAAAAAAAGGTTTAATTTCAATTGCTGCCATTGCACCTTTTTAAACACCAATCATTAGGGGTCTTATTCTACAGTACCAGGTGGATTTGTCGATGAACGATGCGTCCTGCACGGGGGTCATCCCGGAGGAGATAAAAGCAAACCGGCCCGTTTAACCCATTGATCCCCAACAGCATGTTTAAAGGAGACTCCTTCCCTTCGAATTGTATCAGCGATATTAGAGTTAATAATTAGGGGGTCCAAGTGCAGTCAGCCCAGGGGAGCCCGCTTTTAGGGCACGAGCAGAAGATATTCTGAAGATTTTCCAGCTGAGCAGACTGGTACATACGAGTATAGGGTTGTGGGAAAATATTTAGCATAACTTGTAGTCATTGACATCCCCGATGTTTGTAAGAGTCCAGTGGGTGGTCCGACTGGCCGCCATCTCTGCAAGCATGTTTATACAGAAAAGACCATCAATTTCTGAGAAGAACCCCCCCCACTGGACTCACAAGACCGGGGATTGCAATAAATAAAGACATACGGTAAGTTTTACATAAGCTTTTCCCACAACTTTTCTCTACCATGTTATCTGCAGATCAGATAAAGTTTTCAACATGACAGGATCCCTTTAAGTTCTGCGGAAATTGCAAAAGGAAGATTCTAACTACAATGTGAACAGAGGCTTGAGCTGCCATAAACCCGAGATGGCGCCAGTTCATCTCTTGCCTGTCCGACAGCCAATCCTCCATACACATGCACGCTCAGCATTAATGTGTTCTCTATGGGGAGAGGGAAGTAAACTGCTACAACACACCTCTGTCCCCTCCAGAGTATATGCATTACCTACCCTATATTAGCCATCAGTTACATCCTGTATTATTCTCCAGAGCTGCACTCACTATTCTGCTGGTGCAATCACTGTGTACATACATTACATTACTGATCCTGGGTTACATCATGTATTATACTCCAGAGCTGCACTCACTATTCTGCTGGTGCAGTCACTGTGTACATACATTACATTACTGATCCTGGGTTACATCATGTATTATACTCCAGAGCTGCACTCACTATTCTGCTGGTGCAGTCACTGTGTACATACATTACATTACTGATCCTGGGTTACATCATGTATTATACTCCAGAGCTGCACTCACTATTCTGCTGGTGCAGTCACTGTGTACATACATTACATTACTGATCCTGAGTTACATCCTGTATTATACTCCAGAGCTGCACTCACTATTCTGCTGGTGTAGTCACTGTGTACATACATTACATTACTGATCCTGAGTTACATCATGTATTATACTCCAGAGCTGCACTCACAATTCTGCTGGTGTAGTCACTGTGTACATACATTACATTACTGATCCTGAGTTACATCATGTATTATACTCCAGAGCTGCACTCACTATTCTGCTGGTGCAGTCACTGTGTACATACATTACATTACTGATCCTGAGTTACATCCTGTATTATACCCCAGAGCTGCACTCACTATTCTGCTGGTGCAGTCACTGTGTACATACATTACATTACTGATCCTGAGTTACATCATGTATTATACCCCAGAGCTGCACTCACTATTCTGCTGGTGCAGTCACTGTGTACATACATTACTGATCCTGAGTTACATCCTGTATTATACCCCAGAGCTGCACTCACTATTCTGCTGGTGCAGTCACTGTGTACATACATTACATTACTGATCCTGAGTTACATCCTGTATTATACTCCAGAGCTGCACTCACTATTCTGCTGGTGCAGTCACTGTGTACATACATTACATTACTGATCCTGAGTCACATCCTGTATTATACCCCAGAGCTGCACTCACTATTCTGCTGGTGCAGTCACTGTGTACATACATTACTGATCCTGAGTTACACCCTATATTATACCCCAGAGCTGCGCTCACTATTCTGCAAAGTAAAAATCCACTTAAAACGAATGAAGCATGCATTCATTCAGATGTCTGATAATGGGGAGCTTATAAGGAAATTCCATGGTATGGTCAGAAGTACGGAGGGGCCCCTTATGTTTTGCACCTGACCCGTACGCTGGACATTACCCGGCTGTACTCGCTTTCAGGTCACTTTCTACTAAATTGTTCTGGAAAAGTACAGACCGATGACCTACGCTCACATCCGAGGAAGCGCAGAGATACATTAAGAGCCCGTGGCCAGTAAATGGGAATAAGTAGAGAGTAATCTGCAGCTTCTCGCTCCCCCACCTATCCCCCCTCGCCGCCGCACGTGTACGAGCCCATGCCAGCGTCACATGCCCGGGCCTCTCCAGGGCTCAGTCACATCAAGTCACCGTTTACACATGAGGGCAGCGCTCAGTGAAGAGATTACATCCAGCCCAATGTTCCCCCGCACATGAATGGCGCCAGCTCCAATTGATAAAAAGCAAAAAGAACTATTCATAATTCTGCTCCAAAGCACATTAGAAAAAAAAAAAAAAAAAGATTTCTACATAAACACGCAAAGGAACAGGGAAGGGACACTGACTGCAATCAGGTGCTGGGGGGTCACTCAGGTGCCCGTACTGTCCCCAAAAGGGGAAAATGCAGGAGAATAGGGGAAAAAAGTGTATTTATGTAAATAATATGAGATACAATGTACTTGAGGTTTTATTACTTTTTTTTTACATTGTTATTTTTCTAACTTTTTTTTATTACAAGTCATTTAAAATGAATTATTTTTTAGCGTTACTCCTGCACGTTACTACATTGGGTCCCTCGTCAGACTGACAAAGGTAATTACGAAAACCACGTGGGGTAAAGCCCGCGCCAGTCGGGTAGAGATGAGCAGTTTCAATTTGCGTCACCCCGGTCCGGCGTCCCGTCTGGTCCTCCGAGGCTTCAGGCCGTAACTTCCGCGCCCGGAATCGTTGACGGTTACTTGTGACTACGTCTCACGTGAGGTCACGGTGTCAGCCCAAGAAGGCGGCCAGGATGAGGGGGCGTAAAGGTCAATACTGGCTGCCATTGAGGACCAGACTGGAAGCCAGTGACCGGGGCAGCACAAATGAAATTGATCTTTTTTTATCTGCAGATTTTACTTCCAGCCCCTCGCTGCGGGGGGTGTGAGGGTCCGCACATGCTACTGTGTAGGGCGCAGCCTCTCCCGTGCCCCAGACCTGCATCTATAGCTCTCCGGTATGACAGCCATTCCATACTGTCTGATGGATCGGATCTTACCACAAATGACCTGTGCTGTCTGGGAAATGCATCATGGGCCATAAAATGTAGTAAAGCTGTTGACGGATTTCTACGACTGTAGACGCTGGATGATTCTCCTGCATAAAGCAAATTATAGTGGTTGGTGGGTGTCATTGAAGGAAAACCTAAGAACGGACTAAGAGTGCCTTCAGACCACTGTATAAATGGGACAGCACTGCGTGGACTGGCCGGGACTCTGCATGACAACTGGTCAGGTTCAGGTTGGGACAGCTTTGCTTTACGAACGTGAATTCTCCAGTTTCTACAGTTGTAGAAATCCGTCAGCAGCTTTGTTTAGTACATATTTATGGAACGAGATTCTAAGTGTGCTGGATACTGAAGAGGTGACTAGTCCGGGCTTACACACCTAATCTGCCTCGATTGGCGTCCTGCCTGGTACAGCGAGCGCCGGCTGCACGTAGCGGGTGAGACGCCAATACGTGGCTCCCCACATTGGTACATGGGAATCTATTAACTCATTATTGCTGCTTTCTTGTGCCAAAAAGTGGTGGAAGGAAGAGAAAGATATCCAACACTCTAGAAAGAAGTGCAAAACTTAAAAGCAGAAAAAAAAAAAATATGTGAAATTTAGGACAAATTCTGCTTTGCCCAATAGAGTTTTATGCTCCTAAAAATGAGCAAGTCACGAAGAACATAACATATATACAACATGAACATTAACAGTAATGGCTCCACAAATACTAAAGACTCAAGCCGTCCTCCTATTACACCCTGAATGATCTCCATATTAAACTATATGTGCCCGGCAGTACACAGGGGGGCAGAAATGGGATTGGGACAATAATGTACGCTGAATTGCTTGGGGGGTGGGGGACATTTTAAGAGGGGTCATGTCTGATGGGAAAGGCTGCTAATTAAAGGGCTGTTACATACAAAGACAGTAGAAACAGTAACCCACGAGGATCTGTAGATGGAGCAATATGGATGTCCACCTGGGAAGCAGGAATAATCATGAATAAGCCCAAGCGGTCGCTGGTCAGAAAAACAGAAAACGGGACGAGAAGGTCGTATCCTGAACGGAGTTCCCATGTTACATTCACTTCCATGTAATAGCCATTAGATGGTGCTAAAGAGCTCTAAATCCAGGGACCGGGGCTACCAAGCTGCATCAGGCGCAGAGCGGCAGTCGCCATCGCTCCGTGTGACATCATCACGATTAATACGACTATAAACACTGAGAGGGTCCTATAGCAAATAAATCGGTGGGGGTCCAGCAGCCGGTATTACCAGCTCCTGTGTGCAGCACGACTCCGTGCACGCTGTAGTAGTCTGTTCACTTCCATAGGAACGGAGCTGCAGAACAGGAGAACGGCCACCACAGTTTATATACAATATATATGTCCCAACAGTTCTAATGAATTATTGGATTGCCTTTCATGGTAAATTCATCAGCTAGGAGACCTTAATATAAGTCCGCAATTTGAGCCAAGATGGGATGGAAAGGGGCAACTCTTTCTAATTAAAGTTATTAAAAGGTTTAATTACTTTATGAACGGTGGGTGTTTAACCTCTGGGATCCCTCAAACTATCCCAAAAAGGATTTAGCATTGCATACTCTTCACATTAATTCCATACAGAGGGATGCTGCGCCATACCACCATGGCGGTGCTGCAGGTCCGTGCACTGCAGGTCCGTGCACTGCAGGTCCGTGCACTGCAGGTCCGTGCACTGCAGGTCCGTGCACTGCAGGTCCGTGCACTGCAGGTCCGTGCACTGCAGGTCCGTGCACTGCAGGTCCGTGCACTGCAGGTCCGTGCACTGCAGGTCCGTGCACTGCAGGTCCGTGCACTGCAGGTCCGTGCACTGCAGGTCCGTGCACTGCAGGTCCGTGCACTGCAGGTCCGTGCACTGCAGGTCCGTGCACTGCAGGTCCGTGCACTGCAGGTCCGTGCACTGCAGGTCCGTGCACTGCAGGTCCGTGCACTGCAGGTCCGTGCACTGCAGGTCCGTGCACTGCAGGTCCGTGCACTGCAGGTCCGTGCACTGCAGGTCCGTGCACTGCAGGTCCGTGCACTGCAGGGTGACAGGAGCTCGGCTACACAGCGCTAAACTAGCTCTACACCCCCTTATTCCTCGGATCATTGTGCATAACCCAGTGATACGAGATGGTAATACCCATTAAAGCGTTTTTCCAAATTGTTAGTAGGTCATAACTTGCTGATCGCTGGGGGTCTGACTACTTATATCTCACCTACGATCCCATGAACAGGTCTCTGTAGCCCTTCCTTGAGTGGAGCGAAGCAGTACAAGCTCAGCCTTCGCTCCATTATTCATCTATGGGGCTGATGGAAACAGTCGAGCGCTGTACACGAACCCCCGCTACACACTAGACAGGCCCACTACATTTACACAAGACTATAAGACCTAAAGGCAGAGAGTGCTGCTAAGAACTGCTTTACAGAGAAAAAAAAAAACTTTTTGGTCTTTATTTCTGCATGGAAGCCTCAATGTGTTTCGTCAGTGAGGGTGTTGTACACGGTATGGCCTTCAGGTGGCAGTGTTGTGAATACTGGAGTGACGATTTCCATAGCAGTACATTACAGATGATCAGTCTGATCCCTGCTCCTGTGCCCCTAGTCTACAGTAATGAGGGGGCCTCGCTTATATCACAGGTCATCAGTCTGACCCCCGCTCCTGTGCCCCTAGTCTACAGTAATGAGGGGGCCGCGCTTATATCACAGGTCATCAGTCTGATCCCAGCTCCTGTGCCCCTAGTCTACAGTAATGAGGGGGCCTCGCTTATATCACAGGTCATCAGTCTGATCCCTGCTCCTGTGCCCCTAGTCTTCAGTAATGAGGGGGCCTCGCTTATATCACAGGTCATCAGTCTGATCCCAGCTCCTGTGCCCCTAGTCTACAGTAATGAGGGGGCCGCGCTTATATCACAGGTCATCAGTCTGATCCCCGCTCCTGTGCCCCTAGTCTACAGTAATGAGGGGGCCGCGCTTATATCACAGGTCATCAGTCTGATCCCCGCTCCTGTGCCCCTAGTCTACAGTAATGAGGGGGCCGCGCTTATATCACAGGTCATCAGTCTGATCCCCGCTCCTGTGCCCCTAGTCTACAGTAATGAGGGGGCCGCGCTTATATCACAGGTCATCAGTCTGATCCCAGCTCCTGTGCCCCTAGTCTACAGTAATGAGGGGGCCTCGCTTATATCACAGGTCATCAGTCTGATCCCAGCTCCTGTGCCCCTAGTCTACAGTAATGAGGGGGCCGCGCTTATATCACAGGTCATCAGTCTGATCCCAGCTCCTGTGCCCCTAGTCTACAGTAATGAGGGGGCGCGCTTATATCACAGGTCATCAGTCTGATCCCAGCTCCTGTGCCCCTAGTCTACAGTAATGAGGGGGCCGCGCTTATATCACAGGTCATCAGTCTGATCCCCGCTCCTGTGCCCCTAGTCTACAGTAATGAGGGGGCCGCGCTTATATCACAGGTTATCAGTCTGATCCCTGCTCCTGTGCCCCTAGTCTACAGTAATGAGGGGGCCTCGCTTATATCACAGGTCATCAGTCTGATCCCTGCTCCTGTGCCCCTAGTCTACAGTAATGAGGGGGCCCCGCTTATATCACAGATCATCAGTCTAATCCCTGCTCCTGTGCCCCTAGTCTACAGTAATGAGGGGGCCGCGCTTATATCACAGGTTATCAGTCTGATCCCCGCTCCTGTGCCCCTAGTCTACAGTAATGAGGGGGCCTCGCTTATATCACAGGTCATCAGTCTGATCCCTGCTCCTGTGCCCCTAGTCTACAGTAATGAGGGGGCCCCGCTTATATCACAGATCATCAGTCTAATCCCCGCTCCTGTGCCCCTAATCTACAGTAATGAGGGGGCCTCGCTTATATCACAGATCATCAGTCTGATCCCTGATCCTGTGCTCCTAGTCTACAGTAATGAGGGGGCCCCGCTTATATCACAGATCATCAGTCTAATCCCCGCTCCTGTGCCCCTAGTCTACAGTAATGAGGGGGCCTCGCTTATATCACAGGTCATCAGTCTGATCCCCGCTCCTGTGCCCCTAGTCTACAGTAATGAGGGGGCCGCGCTTATATCACAGGTTATCAGTCTGATCCCCGCTCCTGTGCCCCTAGTCTACAGTAATGAGGGGGCCCCGCTTATATCACAGGTTATCAGTCTGATCCCTGCTCCTGTGCCCCTAGTCTACAGTAATGAGGGGGCCTCGCTTATATCACAGGTCATCAGTCTGATCCCTGCTCCTGTGCCCCTAGTCTACAGTAATGAGGGGGCCTCGCTTATATCACAGGTCATCAGTCTGATCCCTGCTCCTGTGCCCCTAGTCTACAGTAATGAGGGGGCCTCGCTTATATCACAGGTCATCAGTCTGATCCCTGCTCCTGTGCCCCTAGTCTACAGTAATGAGGGGGCCTCGCTTATATCACAGGTCATCAGTCTGATCCCTGCTCCTGTGCCCCTAGTCTACAGTAATGAGGGGGCCGCGCTTATATCACAGGTTATCAGTCTGATCCCCGCTCCTGTGCCCCTAGTCTACAGTAATGAGGGGGCCGCGCTTATATCACAGGTTATCAGTCTGATCCCAGCTCCTGTGCCCCTAGTCTACAGTAATGAGGGGGCCGCGCTTATATCACAGATCATCAGTCTGATCCCCGCTCCTGTGCCCCTAGTCTACAGTAATGAGGGGGCCCCGCTTATATCACAGGTTATCAGTCTGATCCCCGCTCGTGTGCCCCTAGTCTACAGTAATGAGGGGGCCTCGCTTATATCACAGGTTATCAGTCTGATCCCCGCTCCTGTGCCCCTAGTCTGCAGTAATGAGGGGGCCTCGCTTATATCACAGGTCATCAGTCTGATCCCCGCTCCTGTGCCCCTAGTCTGCAGTAATGAGGGGGCCTCGCTTATATCACAGGTTATCAGTCTGATCCCCGCTCCTGTGCCCCTAGTCTACAGTAATGAGGGGGCCGCGCTTATATCACAGGTTATCAGTCTGATCCCAGCTCCTGTGCCCCTAGTCTACAGTAATGAGGGGGCCCCGCTTATATCACAGGTTATCAGTCTGATCCCCGCTCCTGTACCCCTAGTCTACAGTAATGAGGGGGCCTCGCTTATATCACAGGTTATCAGTCTGATCCCAGCTCCTGTGCCCCTAGTCTACAGTAATGAGGGGGCCGCGCTTATATCACAGGTTATCAGTCTGATCCCAGCTCCTGTGCCCCTAGTCTACAGTAATGAGGGGGCCTCGCTTATATCACAGGTTATCAGTCTGATCCCTGCTCCTGTGCCCCTAGTCTACAGTAATGAGGGGGCCTCGCTTATATCACAGGTCATCAGTCTGATCCCCGCTCCTGTGCCCCTAGTCTACAGTAATGAGGGGGCCTCGCTTATATCACAGGTTATCAGTCTGATCCCTGCTCCTGTGCCCCTAGTCTACAGTAATGAGGGGGCCTCGCTTATATCACAGGTCATCAGTCTGATCCCTGCTCCTGTGCCCCTAGTCTACAGTAATGAGGGGGCCGCGCTTATATCACAGGTTATCAGTCTGATCCCCGCTCCTGTGCCCCTAGTCTACAGTAATGAGGGGGCCGCGCTTATATCACAGGTTATCAGTCTGATCCCAGCTCCTGTGCCCCTAGTCTACAGTAATGAGGGGGCCCCGCTTATATCACAGGTTATCAGTCTGATCCCCGCTCCTGTGCCCCTAGTCTACAGTAATGAGGCCTCGTTTATATCACAGGTCATCAGTCTGATCCCAGCTCCTGTTCCCCTAGTCTACAGTAATGAGGGGGCCTCGCTTATATCACAGGTTATCAGTCTGATCCCAGCTCCTGTTCCCCTAGTCTACAGTAATGAGGGGGCCTCGCTTATATCACAGGTTATCAGTCTGATCCCTGATCCTGTGCCCCTAGTCTACAGTAATGAGGGGGCCTCGCTTATATCACAGATCATCAGTCTGATCCCCGCTCCTGTGCCCCTAGTCTACAGTAATGAGGGGGCCTCGCTTATATCACAGGTTATCAGTCTGATCCCCGCTCCTGTGCCCCTAGTCTACAGTAATGAGGGGGCCGCGCTTATATCACAGATCATCAGTCTGATCCCTGCTCCTGTGCCCCTAGTCTACAGTAATGAGGGGGCCTCGCTTATATCACAGGTTATCAGTCTGATCCCAGCTCCTGTGCCCCTAGTCTACAGTAATGAGGGGGCCGCGCTTATATCACAGGTTATCAGTCTGATCCCAGCTCCTGTTCCCCTAGTCTACAGTAATGAGGGGGCCGCGCTTATATCACAGGTTATCAGTCTGATCCCAGCTCCTGTGCCCCTAGTCTACAGTAATGAGGGGGCCCCGCTTATATCACAGGTCATCAGTCTGATCCCCGCTCCTGTGCCCCTAGTCTACAGTAATGAGGGGGCCCCGCTTATATCACAGGTCATCAGTCTGATCCCCGCTCCTGTGCCCCTAATCTACAGTAATAAGGGGGCCTCGCTTATATCACAGGTCATCAGTCTGATCCCTGCTCCTGTACCCCTAGTCTACAGTAATGAGGGGGCCTCGCTTATATCACAGGTCATCAGTCTGATCCCCGCTCCTGTGCCCCTAGTCTACAGTAATGAGGGGGCCTCGCTTATATCACAGGTCATCAGTCTGATCCCAGCTCCTGTGCCCCTAGTCTACAGTAATGAGGGGGCCTCGCTTATATCACAGGTCATCAGTCTGATCCCTGCTCCTGTGCCCCTAGTCTACTGTAATGAGGGGGCCTCGCTTATATCACAGGTCATCAGTCTGATCCCTGCTCCTGTGCCCCTAATCTACAGTAATGAGGGGGCCGCGCTTATATCACAGGTCATCAGTCTGATCCCCGCTCCTGTGCCCCTAGTCTACAGTAATAAGGGGGCCTCGCTTATATCACAGGTCATCAGTCTGACCCCGCTCCTGTACCCCTAGTCTACAGTAATGAGGGGGCCTCGCTTATATCACAGGTCATCAGTCTGATCCCCGCTCCTGTACCCCTAGTCTACAGTAATGAGGGGGCCTCGCTTATATCACAGGTCATCAGTCTGATCCCCGCTCCTGTACCCCTAGTCTACAGTAATGAGGGGGCCTCGCTTATATCACAGGTCATCAGTCTGATCCCCGCTCCTGTGCCCCTAATCTACAGTAATGAGGGGGCCGCGCTTATATCACAGGTCATCAGTCTGATCCCTGCTCCTGTGCCCCTAGTCTACTGTAATGAGGGGGCCTCGCTTATATCACAGGTCATCAGTCTGATCCCTGCTCCTGTGCCCCTAGTCTACAGTAATGAGGGGGCCGCGCTTATATCACAGGTCATCAGTCTGATCCCTGCTCCTGTGCCCCTAGTCTACAGTAATGAGGGGGCCGCGCTTATATCACAGGTCATCAGTCTGATCCCCGCTCCTGTGCCCCTAATCTACAGTAATAAGGGGGCCTCGCTTATATCACAGGTCATCAGTCTGACCCCGCTCCTGTACCCCTAGTCTACAGTAATGAGGGGGCCTCGCTTATATCACAGGTCATCAGTCTGATCCCCGCTCCTGTACCCCTAGTCTACAGTAATGAGGGGGCCTCGCTTATATCACAGATCATCAGTCTGATCCCCGCTCCTGTGCCCCTAGTCTACAGTAATGAGGGGGTCTCGCTTATATCACAGGTCATCAGTCTGATCCCCGCTCCTGTGCCCCTAGTCTACAGTAATGAGGGGGCCTCGCTTATATCACAGATCATCAGTCTGATCCCCGCTCCTGTGCCCCTAGTCTACAGTAATGAGGGGGCCTCGCTTATATCACAGGTCATCAGTCTGATCCCCGCTCCTGTACCCCTAGTCTACAGTAATGAGGGGGCCTCGCTTATATCACAGGTCATCAGTCTGATCCCCGCTCCTGTGCCCCTAATCTACAGTAATGAGGGGGCCGCGCTTATATCACAGGTTATCAGTCTGATCCCCGCTCCTGTGCCCCTAGTCTACAGTAATGAGGGGGCCTCGCTTATATCACAGGTCATCAGTCTGATCCCCACTCCTGTACCCCTAGTCTACAGTAATGAGGGGGCCTCGCTTATATCACAGGTCATCAGTCTGATCCCCACTCCTGTACCCCTAGTCTACAGAAATGAGGGGGCCGCGCTTATATCACAGGTCATCAGTCTGATCCCCACTCCTGTACCCCTAGTCTACAGAAATGAGGGGGCCGCGCTTATATCACAGGTCATCAGTCTGATCCCCGCTCCTGTGCCCCTAGTCTACAGTAATGAGGGGGCCTCGCTTATATCACAGGTCATCAGTCTGATCCCAGTTCCTGTGCCCCTAGTCTTCAGTAATGAGGGGGCCGCGCTTATATCACAGGTCATCAGTCTGATCCCTGCTCCTGTGCCCCTAGTCTGCAGTAATGAGGGGGCCTCGCTTATATCACAGGTCATCAGTCTGATCCCCGCTCCTGTGCCCCTAGTCTACAGTAATGAGGGGGCCTCGCTTATATCACAGGTTATCAGTCTGATCCCCGCTCCTGTGCCCCTAGTCTACAGTAATGAGGGGGCCCCGCTTATATCACAGGTCATCAGTCTGATCCCTGCTCCTGTGCCCCTAGTCTGCAGTAATGAGGGGGCCTCGCTTATATCACAGGTCATCAGTCTGATCCCCGCTCCTGTGCCCCTAGTCTACAGTAATGAGGGGGCCTCGCTTATATCACAGGTTATCAGTCTGATCCCCGCTCCTGTGCCCCTAGTCTACAGTAATGAGGGGGCCTCGCTTATATCACAGATCATCAGTCTGACCCCCGCTCCTGTGCCCCTAGTCTACAGTAATGAGGGGGCCCCGCTTATATCACAGGTAATCAGTCTGATCCCAGCTCCTGTGCCCCTAGTCTACAGTAATGAGGGGGCCTCGCTTATATCACAGGTCATCAGTCTGATCCCCGCTCCTGTGCCCCTAGTCTTCAGTAATGAGGGGGCCGCGCTTACATCACAGGTAATCAGTCTGATCCCCGCTCCTGTGCCCCTAGTCTACAGTAATGAGGGGGCCTCGCTTATATCACAGGTCATCAGTCTGATCCCCGCTCCTGTGCCCCTAGTCTACAGTAATGAGGGGGCCGCGCTTATATCACAGGTCATCAGTCTGATCCCTGCTCCTGTGCCCCTAGTCTACAGTAATGAGGGGGCCGCGCTTATATCACAGGTAATCAGTCTGATCCCCGCTCCTGTGCCCCTAGTCTACAGTAATGAGGGGGCCTCGCTTATATCACAGGTCATCAGTCTGATCCCCGCTCCTGTGCCCCTAGTCTACAGTAATGAGGGGGCCGCGCTTATATCACAGGTCATCAGTCTGATCCCCGCTCCTGTGCCCCTAGTCTACAGTAATGAGGGGGCCCCGCTTATATCACAGGTCATCAGTCTGATCCCCGCTCCTGTGCCCCTAGTCTACAGTAATGAGGGGGCCTCGCTTATATCACAGGTCATCAGTCTGATCCCTGCTCCTGTGCCCCTAGTCTACAGTAATGAGGGGGCCTCGCTTATAGCACAGGTCATCAGTCTGATCCCTGCTCCTGTGCCCCTAGTCTACAGTAATGAGGGGGCCCTGCTTATATCACAGATCATCAGTCTGATCCCTGCTCCTGTGCCCCTAGTCTACAGTAATGAGGGGGCCTCGCTTATAGCACAGGTCATCAGTCTGATCCCTGCTCCTGTGCCCCTAGTCTACAGTAATGAGGGGGCCTCGCTTATATCACAGGTCATCAGTCTGATCCCCGCTCCTGTGCCCCTAGTCTGCAGTAATGAGGGGGCCTCGCTTATATCACAGGTTATCGGTCTGATCCCCGCTCCTGTGCCCCTAGTCTGCAGTAATGAGGGGGCCCCGCTTATATCACAGATCATCAGTCTGATCCCCGCTCCTGTGCCCCTAGTCTACAGTAATGAGGGGGCCGCGCTTATATCACAGGTCATCAGTCTGACCCCGCTCCTGTACCCCTAGTCTACAGTAATGAGGGGGCCCCGCTTATATCACAGGTCATCAGTCTGACCCCGCTCCTGTACCCCTAGTCTACAGTAATGAGGGGGCCGCGCTTATATCACAGGTCATCAGTCTGATCCCCGCTCCTGTGCCCCTAGTCTGCAGTAATGAGGGGGCCCCGCTTATATCACAGGTCATCAGTCTGATCCCCGCTCCTGTGCCCCTAGTCTGCAGTAATGAGGCCTCGCTTATATCACAGGTCATCAGTCTGATCCCCACTCCTGTACCCCTAGTCTACAGTAATGAGGGGGCCTCGCTTATATCACAGGTCATCAGTCTGATCCCCGCTCCTGTGCCCCTAGTCTACAGTAATGAGGCCTCGCTTATATCACAGATCCTCAGTCTGATCCCCGCTCCTGTGCCCCTAGTCTACAGTAATGAGGGGGCCTCGCTTATATCACAGATCATCAGTCTGATCCCCGCTCCTGTGCCCCTAGTCTACAGTAATGAGGGGGCCCCGCTTATATCACAGGTTATCAGTCTGATCCCTGCTCCTGTGCCCCTAGTCTACAGTAATGAGGGGGCCGCGCTTATATCACAGGTCATCAGTCTGACCCCCGCTCCTGTGCCCCTAGTCTTCAGTAATGAGGGGGCCCCGCTTATATCACAGGTCATCAGTCTGATCCCAGCTCCTGTGCCCCTAGTCTACAGTAATGAGGGGGTCTCGCTTATATCACAGGTTATCAGTCTGATCCCCGCTCCTGTGCCCCTAGTCTACAGTAATGAGGGGGCCCCGCTTATATCACAGGTCATCAGTCTGATCCCCGCTCCTGTGCCCCTAGTCTACAGTAATGAGGGGGCCTCGCTTATATCACAGGTCATCAGTCTGATCCCCGCTCCTGTGCCCCTAGTCTACAGTAATGAGGGGGCCTCGCTTATATCACAGATCATCAGTCTGATCCCAGCTCCTGTGCCCCTAGTCTACAGTAATGAGGGGGCCTCGCTTATATCACAGGTTATCAGTCTGATCCCAGCTCCTGTGCCCCTAGTCTACAGTAATGAGGGGGCTGCGCTTATATCACAGGTCATCAGTCTGATCCCTGATCCTGTTCCCCTAGTCTACAGTAATGAGGGGGCCTCGCTTATATCACAGGTCATCAGTCTGACCCCCGCTCCTGTTCCCCTAGTCTACAGTAATGAGGGGGCCTCGCTTATATCACAGGTTATCAGTCTGATCCCCGCTCCTGTGCCCCTAGTCTACAGTAATGAGGGGGCCTCGCTTATATCACAGGTTATCAGTCTGATCCCCGCTCCTGTGCCCCTAGTCTACAGTAATGAGGGGGCCTCGCTTATATCACAGGTTATCAGTCTGATCCCCGCTCCTGTGCCCCTAGTCTACAGTAATGAGGGGGCCTCGCTTATATCACAGGTTATCAGTCTGATCCCTGCTCCTGTGCCCCTAGTCTTCAGTAATGAGGGGGCCGCGCTTATATCACAGGTCATCAGTCTGATCCCTGCTCCTGTGCCCCTAGTCTTCAGTAATGAGGGGGCCGCGCTTATATCACAGGTTATCAGTCTGATCCCAGCTCCTGTGCCCCTAGTCTACAGTAATGAGGGGGCCTCGCTTATATCACAGGTCATCAGTCTGACCCCCGCTCCTGTTCCCCTAGTCTACAGTAATGAGGGGGTCTCGCTTATATCACAGGTCATCAGTCTGATCCCAGCTCCTGTGCCCCTAGTCTACAGTAATGAGGCCTCGCTTATATCACAGGTCATCAGTCTGATCCCCACTCCTGTACCCCTAGTCTACAGTAACGAGGGGGCCGCGCTTATATCACAGGTCATCAGTCTGATCCCTGCTCCTGTGCCCCTAGTCTACAGTAACGAGGGGGCCTCGCTTATATCACAGGTTATCAGTCTGATCCCAGTTCCTGTGCCCCTAGTCTACAGTAATGAGGGGGCCTCGCTTATATCACAGGTCATCAGTCTGATCCGCTCCTGTGCCCCTAGTCTACAGTAATGAGGGGGCCGCGCTTATATCACAGGTCATCAGTCTGATCCCTGCTCCTGTGCCCCTAGTCTACAGTAATGAGGGAGCCGTGCTTATATCACAGGTCATCAGTCTGATCCCGGCTTCTGTGCCCCGAGTCTACAGTAATGAGGGGGCCTCGCTTATATCACAGGTCATCAGTCTGATCCCAGCTCCTGTACCCCTAGTCTACAGTAATGAGGGGGCCGCGCTTATATCACAGGTCATCAGTCTGATCCCTGCTCCTGTGCCCCTAGTCTGCAGTAATGAGGGGGTCTCGCTTATATCACAGGTTATCAGTCTGATCCCTGCTCCTGTGCCCCTAGTCTTCAGTAATGAGGGGGCCTCGCTTATATCACAGGTTATCAGTCTGATCCCAGCTCCTGTGCCCCTAGTCTACAGTAATGAGGGGGCCCCGCTTATATCACAGGTCATCAGTCTGATCCCAGCTCCTGTGCCCCTAGTCTACAGTAATGAGGGGGCCCCGCTTATATCACAGGTTATCAGTCTGATCCCAGCTCCTGTGCCCCTAGTCTACAGTAATGAGGGGGCCGCGCTTATATCACAGGTTATCAGTCTGATCCCAGCTCCTGTGCCCCTAGTCTACAGTAATGAGGGGGCCCCGCTTATATCACAGGTTATCAGTCTGATCCCTGCTCCTGTGCCCCTAGTCTACAGTAATGAGGGGGCCGCGCTTATATCACAGGTTATCAGTCTGATCCCCGCTCCTGTGCCCCTAGTCTACAGTAATGAGGGGGCCTCGCTTATATCACAGGTCATCAGTCTGATCCCCGCTCCTGTGCCCCTAATCTACAGTAATGAGGGGGCCTCGCTTATATCACAGGTTATCAGTCTGATCCCAGTTCCTGTGCCCCTAGTCTTCAGTAATGAGGGGGCCTCGCTTATATCACAGGTTATCAGTCTGATCCCCGCTCCTGTGCCCCTAGTCTACAGTAATGAGGGGGCCGCGCTTATATCACAGGTTATCAGTCTGATCCCTGATCCTGTGCCCCTAGTCTACAGTAATGAGGGGGTCTCGCTTATATCACAGGTTATCAGTCTGATCCCAGCTCCTGTTCCCCTAGTCTACAGTAATGAGGGGGTCTCGCTTATATCACAGGTTATCAGTCTGATCCCCGCTCCTGTGCC
Organism: Ranitomeya imitator; assembly: GCF_032444005.1. Lineage (NCBI taxonomy): Eukaryota > Metazoa > Chordata > Amphibia > Anura > Dendrobatidae > Ranitomeya > Ranitomeya imitator. The sequence goes on from NC_091290.1 coordinate 19,361,478, forward strand.
CCTAGTCTACAGTAATGAGGGGGCCGCGCTTATATCACAGGTTATCAGTCTGATCCCTGATCCTGTGCCCCTAGTCTACAGTAATGAGGGGGCCTCGCTTATATCACAGGTCATCAGTCTGATCCCCGCTCCTGTGCCCCTAATCTACAGTAATGAGGGAGCCTCGCTTATATCACAGGTCATCAGTCTGATCCCCGCTCCTGTGCCCCTAGTCTGCAGTAATGAGGGGGCCTCGCTTATATCACAGGTAATCAGTCTGATCCCAGCTCCTGTGCCCCTAGTCTGCAGTAATGAGGGGGCCTCGCTTATATCACAGGTCATCAGTCTGATCCCTGCTCCTGTGCCCCTAGTCTACAGTAATGAGGGGGCCTCGCTTATATCACAGGTCATCAGTCTGACCCCCGCTCCTGTGCCCCTAGTCTACAGTAATGAGGGGGCCTCGCTTATATCACAGGTTATCAGTCTGATCCCCGCTCCTGTGCCCCTAGTCTACAGTAATGAGGGGGCCCCGCTTATATCACAGGTCATCAGTCTGATCCCCGCTCCTGTGCCCCTAGTCTACAGTAATGAGGGGGCCTCGCTTATATCACAGGTCATCAGTCTGATCCCGGCTTCTGTGCCCCTAGTCTGCAGTAATGAGGGGGCCTCGCTTATATCACAGGTCATCAGTCTGATCCCTGCTCCTGTGCCCCTAGTCTACAGTAATGAGGGGGCCTCGCTTATATCACAGGTCATCAGTCTGACCCCCGCTCCTGTGCCCCTAGTCTACAGTAATGAGGGGGCCTCGCTTATATCACAGGTTATCAGTCTGATCCCCGCTCCTGTGCCCCTAGTCTACAGTAATGAGGGGGCCTCGCTTATATCACAGGTTATCAGTCTGATCCCAGCTCCTGTGCCCCTAGTCTACAGTAATGAGGGGGCCGCGCTTATATCACAGGTTATCAGTCTGATCCCAGCTCCTGTTCCCCTAGTCTACAGTAATGAGGGGGCCGCGCTTATATCACAGGTCATCAGTCTGATCCCAGCTCCTGTACCCCTAGTCTACAGTAATGAGGGGGCTGCGCTTATATCACAGGTCATCAGTCTGATCCCTGATCCTGTTCCCCTAGTCTACAGTAATGAGGGGGCCTCGCTTATATCACAGGTTATCAGTCTGATCCCCGCTCCTGTGCCCCTAGTCTACAGTAATGAGGGGGCCCCGCTTATATCACAGGTCATCAGTCTGATCCCCGCTCCTGTGCCCCTAATCTACAGTAATGAGGGGGCCTCGCTTATATCACAGGTCATCAGTCTGATCCCTGCTCCTGTGCCCCGAGTCTTCAGTAATGAGGGGGCCTCGCTTACATCACAGGTCATCAGTCTGACCCCGCTCCTGTACCCCTAGTCTACAGTAATGAGGGGGCCGCGCTTATATCACAGGTCATCAGTCTGATCCCTGCTCCTGTGCCCCTAGTCTACTGTAATGAGGGGGCCTCGCTTATATCACAGGTCATCAGTCTGATCCCCGCTCCTGTGCCCCTAGTCTACAGTAATGAGGGGGCCGCGCTTATATCACAGGTCATCAGTCTGATCCCCGCTCCTGTGCCCCTAATCTACAGTAATAAGGGGGCCTCGCTTATATCACAGGTCATCAGTCTGATCCCTGCTCCTGTGCCCCTAGTCTACAGTAATGAGGGGGCCTCGCTTATATCACAGGTCATCAGTCTGATCCCCGCTCCTGTACCCCTAGTCTACAGTAATGAGGGGGCCTCGCTTATATCACAGGTCATCAGTCTGATCCCCGCTCCTGTGCCCCTAGTCTACAGTAATGAGGGGGCCTCGCTTATATCACAGGTCATCAGTCTGATCCCCGCTCCTGTACCCCTAGTCTACAGTAATGAGGGGGCCTCGCTTATATCACAGGTCATCAGTCTGATCCCCGCTCCTGTGCCCCTAATCTGCAGTAATGAGGGGGCCGCGCTTATATCACAGGTTATCAGTCTGATCCCAGCTCCTGTACCCCTAGTCTACAGTAATGAGGGGGCCTCGCTTATATCACAGGTCATCAGTCTGATCCCCGCTCCTGTACCCCTAGTCTACAGTAATGAGGGGGCCTCGCTTATATCACAGGTCATCAGTCTGATCCCCGCTCCTGTACCCCTAGTCTACAGTAATGAGGGGGCCTCGCTTATATCACAGGTTATCAGTCTGATCCCTGCTCCTGTGCCCCTAATCTACAGTAATGAGGGGGCCGCGCTTATATCACAGGTCATCAGTCTGATCCCCACTCCTGTACCCCTAGTCTACAGTAATGAGGGGGCCTCGCTTAAATCACAGGTCATCAGTCTGATCCCCACTCCTGTACCCCTAGTCTACAGAAATGAGGGGGCCGCGCTTATATCACAGGTCATCAGTCTGATCCCCACTCCTGTACCCCTAGTCTACAGAAATGAGGGGGCCGCGCTTATATCACAGGTCATCAGTCTGATCCCCGCTCCTGTGCCCCTAGTCTACAGTAATGAGGGGGCCTCGCTTATATCACAGGTCATCAGTCTGATCCCAGTTCCTGTGCCCCTAGTCTACAGTAATGAGGGGGCCTCGCTTATATCACAGGTCATCAGTCTGATCCCAGTTCCTGTGCCCCTAGTCTACAGTAATGAGGGGGCCTCGCTTATATCACAGGTCATCAGTCTGATCCCCGCTCCTGTGCCCCTAGTCTACAGTAATGAGGGGGCCGCGCTTATATCACAGATCATCAGTCTGATCCCCGCTCCTGTGCCCCTAGTCTACAGTAATGAGGGGGCCGCGCTTATATCACAGGTCATCAGTCTGATCCCTGCTCCTGTGCCCCTAGTCTACAGTAATGAGGGGGCCCCGCTTATATCACAGGTCATCAGTCTGATCCCTGCTCCTGTGCCCCTAGTCTTCAGTAATGAGGGGGCCCCGCTTATATCACAGGTTATCAGTCCGATCCCAGTTCCTGTGCCCCTAGTCTACAGTAATGAGGGGGCCTCGCTTATATCACAGGTTATCAGTCTGATCCCAGTTCCTGTGCCCCTAGTCTTCAGTAATGAGGGGGCCGCGCTTATATCACAGGTCATCAGTCTGATCCCTGCTCCTGTGCCCCTAGTCTGCAGTAATGAGGGGGCCTCGCTTATATCACAGGTCATCAGTCTGATCCCCGCTCCTGTGCCCCTAGTCTACAGTAATGAGGGGGCCGCGCTTATATCACAGGTCATCAGTCTGATCCCCGCTCCTGTGCCCCTAGTCTGCAGTAATGAGGGGGCCTCGCTTATATCACAGGTCATCAGTCTGATCCCCGCTCCTGTGCCCCTAGTCTGCAGTAATGAGGGGGCCTCGCTTATATCACAGGTTATCAGTCTGATCCCCGCTCCTGTGCCCCTAGTCTACAGTAATGAGGGGGCCCCGCTTATATCACAGGTAATCAGTCTGATCCCTGCTCCTGTGCCCCTAGTCTACAGTAATGAGGGGGCCTCGCTTATATCACAGGTTATCAGTCTGATCCCCGCTCCTGTGCCCCTAGTCTACAGTAATGAGGGGGCCTCGCTTATATCACAGGTCATCAGTCTGATCCCCGCTCCTGTGCCCCTAGTCTACAGTAATGAGGGGGCCTCGCTTATATCACAGGTCATCAGTCTGATCCCTGCTCCTGTGCCCCTAGTCTTCAGTAATGAGGGGGCCGCGCTTACATCACAGGTAATCAGTCTGATCCCCGCTCCTGTGCCCCTAGTCTACAGTAATGAGGGGGCCTCGCTTATATCACAGGTCATCAGTCTGATCCCTGCTCCTGTGCCCCTAGTCTACAGTAATGAGGGGGCCGCGCTTATATCACAGGTCATCAGTCTGATCCCCGCTCCTGTGCCCCTAGTCTACAGTAATGAGGGGGCCTCGCTTATATCACAGGTCATCAGTCTGATCCCTGCTCCTGTGCCCCTAGTCTACAGTAATGAGGGGGCCGCGCTTATATCACAGGTCATCAGTCTGATCCCCGCTCCTGTTCCCCTAGTCTACAGTAATGAGGGGGCCCCGCTTATATCACAGGTCATCAGTCTGATCCCAGCTCCTGTGCCCCTAGTCTACAGTAATGAGGGGGCCGCGCTTATATCACAGGTCATCAGTCTGATCCCCGCTCCTGTGCCCCTAGTCTACAGTAATGAGGGGGCCCCGCTTATATCACAGGTCATCAGTCTGATCCCCGCTCCTGTGCCCCTAGTCTACTGTAATGAGGGGGCCTCGCTTATATCACAGGTCATCAGTCTGATCCCTGCTCCTGTGCCCCTAGTCTACAGTAATGAGGGGGCCTCGCTTATATCACAGGTCATCAGTCTGATCCCCGCTCCTGTGCCCCTAGTCTACAGTAATGAGGGGGCCTCGCTTATAGCACAGGTCATCAGTCTGATCCCTGCTCCTGTGCCCCTAGTCTGCAGTAATGAGGGGGTCTCGCTTATATCACAGGTTATCAGTCTGATCCCCGCTCCTGTGCCCCTAGTCTACAGTAATGAGGGGGCCTCGCTTATATCACAGATCATCAGTCTGATCCCAGCTCCTGTGCCCCTAGTCTGCAGTAATGAGGGGGTCTCGCTTATATCACAGGTTATCAGTCTGATCCCCGCTCCTGTGCCCCTAGTCTACAGTAATGAGGGGGCCTCGCTTATATCACAGATCATCAGTCTGATCCCAGCTCCTGTGCCCCTAGTCTACAGTAATGAGGGGGCCGCGCCTATATCACAGGTCATCAGTCTGATCCCAGCTCCTGTGCCCCTAGTCTACAGTAATGAGGGGGCTGCGCTTATATCACAGGTCATCAGTCTGATCCCTGATCCTGTTCCCCTAGTCTACAGTAATGAGGGGGCCTCGCTTATATCACAGGTCATCAGTCTGACCCCCGCTCCTGTTCCCCTAGTCTACAGTAATGAGGGGGCCGCGCTTATATCACAGGTCATCAGTCTGACCCCCGCTCCTGTGCCCCTAGTCTGCAGTAATGAGGGGGTCTCGCTTATATCACAGGTTATCAGTCTGATCCCCGCTCCTGTGCCCCTAGTCTACAGTAATGAGGGGGCCTCGCTTATATCACAGATCATCAGTCTGATCCCAGCTCCTGTGCCCCTAGTCTACAGTAATGAGGGGGCTGCGCTTATATCACAGGTCATCAGTCTGATCCCTGATCCTGTTCCCCTAGTCTACAGTAATGAGGGGGCCTCGCTTATATCACAGGTCATCAGTCTGACCCCCGCTCCTGTTCCCCTAGTCTACAGTAATGAGGCCTCGCTTATATGACAGGTCATCAGTCTGATCCCTGCTCCTGTGCCCCTAGTCTACAGTAATGAGGGGGCCGCGCTTATATGACAGGTCATCAGTCTGATCCCTGCTCCTGTGCCCCTAGTCTACAGTAATGAGGGAGCCGCGCTTATATCACAGATCATCAGTCTGATCCCAGCTCCTGTGCCCCTAGTCTACAGTAATGAGGGGGCCTCGCTTATATCACAGGTTATCAGTCTGATCCCAGCTCCTGTGCCCCTAGTCTACAGTAATGAGGGGGCCGCGCTTATATCACAGGTCATCAGTCTGATCCCCGCTCCTGTTCCCCTAGTCTTCAGTAATGAGGGGGCCTCGCTTATATCACAGGTCATCAGTCTGACCCCCGCTCCTGTTCCCCTAGTCTACAGTAATGAGGCCTCGCTTATATCACAGGTCATCAGTCTGATCCCCACTCCTGTACCCCTAGTCTACAGTAATGAGGGGGCCGCGCTTATATCACAGGTCATCAGTCTGATCCCTGCTCCTGTGCCCCTAGTCTACAGTAATGAGGGGGCCTCGCTTATATCACAGGTTATCAGTCTGATCCCAGTTCCTGTGCCCCTAGTCTACAGTAATGAGGGGGCCGCGCTTATATCACAGGTTATCAGTCTGATCCCTGCTCCTGTGCCCCTAGTCTACAGTAATGAGGGGGCCCCGCTTATATCACAGGTCATCAGTCTGATCCGCTCCTGTGCCCCTAGTCTACAGTAATGAGGGGGCCGCGCTTATATCACAGGTCATCAGTCTGATCCCGGCTTCTGTGCCCCGAGTCTACAGTAATGAGGGGGCCTCGCTTATATCACAGGTCATCAGTCTGATCCCAGCTCCTGTGCCCCTAGTCTACAGTAATGAGGGGGCCGCGCTTATATCACAGGTCATCAGTCTGATCCCAGCTCCTGTGCCCCTAGTCTACAGTAATGAGGGGGCCGCGCTTATATCACAGGTCATCAGTCTGATCCCGGCTTCTGTGCCCCGAGTCTACAGTAATGAGGGGGCCTCGCTTATATCACAGGTCATCAGTCTGATCCCAGCTCCTGTGCCCCTAGTCTACAGTAATGAGGGGGCCGCGCTTATATCACAGGTCATCAGTCTGATCCCCGCTCCTGTGCCCCTAGTCTGCAGTAATGAGGGGGCCTCGCTTATATCACAGGTCATCAGTCTGATCCCGGCTTCTGTGCCCCGAGTCTACAGTAATGAGGGGGCCTCGCTTATATCACAGGTCATCAGTCTGATCCCTGCTCCTGTGCCCCTAGTCTACAGTAATGAGGGGGCCTCGCTTATATCACAGGTCATCAGTCTGACCCCAGCTCCTGTGCCCCTAGTCTTCAGTAATGAGGGGGCCTCGCTTATATCACAGGTCATCAGTCTGATCCCTGCTCCTGTGCCCCTAGTCTGCAGTAATGAGGGGGCCTCGCTTATATCACAGATCATCAGTCTAATCCCTGCTCCTGTGCCCCTAGTCTACAGTAATGAGGGGGCCTCGCTTATATCACAGATCATCAGTCTGATCCCTGCTCCTGTGCTCCTAGTCTACAGTAATGAGGGGGCCCCGCTTATATCACAGATCATCAGTCTGATCCCCGCTCCTGTGCCCCTAGTCTACAGTAATGAGGGGGCCCCGCTTATATCACAGGTCATCAGTCTGATCCCCGCTCCTGTGCCCCTAGTCTGCAGTAATGAGGGGGCCGCGCTTATATCACAGGTCATCAGTCTGATCCCAGCTCCTGTGCCCCTAGTCTGCAGTAATGAGGGGGCCTCGCTTATATCACAGGTCATCAGTCTGATCCCTGCTCCTGTGCCCCTAGTCTTCAGTAATGAGGGGGCCGCGCTTATATCACAGGTTATCAGTCTAATCCCCGCTCCTGTGCCCCTAGTCTACAGTAATGAGGGGGCCTCGCTTATATCACAGGTTATCAGTCTGATCCCAGTTCCTGTGCCCCTAGTCTACAGTAATGAGGGGGCCTCGCTTATATCACAGGTCATCAGTCTGATCCCAGCTCCTGTGCCCCTAGTGTACAGTAATGAGGGGGCCTCGCTTATATCACAGGTCATCAGTCTGATCACTGCTCCTGTGCCCCTAGTCTTCAGTAATGAGGGGGCCGCGCTTATATCACAGGTCATCAGTCTAATCCCTGCTCCTGTGCCCCTAGTCTACAGTAATGAGGGGGCCTCGCTTATATCACAGGTTATCAGTCTGATCCCCGCTCCTGTGCCCCTAGTCTACAGTAATGAGGGGGCCTCGCTTATATCACAGGTTATCAGTCTGATCCCCGCTCCTGTGCCCCTAGTCTACAGTAATGAGGGGGTCTCGCTTATATCACAGGTCATCAGTCTGATCCCCGCTCCTGTGCCCCTAGTCTACAGTAATGAGGCCTCGCTTATATCACAGGTCATCAGTCTGATCCCCACTCCTGTACCCCTAGTCTACAGTAATGAGGGGGCCTCGCTTATATCACAGGTCATCAGTCTGATCCCCGCTCCTGTGCCCCTAGTCTGCAGTAATGAGGGGGCCGCGCTTATATCACAGGTCATCAGTCTGATCCCCGCTCCTGTGCCCCTAGTCTACAGTAATGAGGGGGCCTCGCTTATATCACAGGTCATCAGTCTGATCCCCGCTCCTGTGCCCCTAGTCTACAGTAATGAGGGGGCCTCGCTTATATCACAGGTCATCAGTCTGATCCCAGCTCCTGTGCCCCTAGTCTACAGTAATGAGGGGGCCTCGCTTATATCACAGGTCATCAGTCTGATCACTGCTCCTGTGCCCCTAGTCTTCAGTAATGAGGGGGCCGCGCTTATATCACAGGTCATCAGTCTAATCCCTGCTCCTGTGCCCCTAGTCTACAGTAATGAGGGGGCTGCGCTTATATCACAGGTCATCAGTCTGATCCCCGCTCCTGTGCCCCTAGTCTACAGTAATGAGGGGGCCCCGCTTATATCACAGGTCATCAGTCTGATCCCTGCTCCTGTGCCCCTAGTCTGCAGTAATGAGGGGGCCGCGCTTATATCACAGGTCATCAGTCTGATCCCCGCTCCTGTGCCCCTAGTCTACAGTAATGAGGGGGCCTCGCTTATATCACAGGTCATCAGTCTGATCCCCGCTCCTGTGCCCCTAGTCTACAGTAATGAGGGGGCCTCGCTTATATCACAGGTCATCAGTCTGATCCCAGCTCCTGTGCCCCTAGTCTACAGTAATGAGGGGGCCTCGCTTATATCACAGGTCATCAGTCTGATCACTGCTCCTGTGCCCCTAGTCTTCAGTAATGAGGGGGCCGCGCTTATATCACAGGTCATCAGTCTAATCCCTGCTCCTGTGCCCCTAGTCTACAGTAATGAGGGGGCCTCGCTTATATCACAGGTCATCAGTCTGATCCCCGCTCCTGTGCCCCTAGTCTACAGTAATGAGGGGGCCTCGCTTATATCACAGGTTATCAGTCTGATCCCCGCTCCTGTGCCCCTAATCTACAGTAATGAGGGGGCCTCGCTTATATCACAGGTCATCAGTCTGATCCCTGCTCCTGTGCCCCTAGTCTACAGTAATGAGGCCTCGCTTATATCACAGGTCATCAGTCTGATCCCCACTCCTGTACCCCTAGTCTACAGTAATGAGGGGGCCTCGCTTATATCACAGGTCATCAGTCTGATCCCCGCTCCTGTGCCCCTAGTCTACAGTAATGAGGGGGCCCCGCTTATATCACAGGTCATCAGTCTGATCCCTGCTCCTGTGCCCCTAGTCTACAGTAATGAGGGGGCCTCGCTTATATCACAGATCATCAGTCTGATCCCAGCTCCTGTGCCCCTAGTCTACAGTAATGAGGGGGCCCCGCTTATATCACAGGTCATCAGTCTGATCCCCGCTCCTGTGCCCCTAATCTACAGTAATAAGGGGGCCTCGCTTATATCACAGGTCATCAGTCTGATCCCTGCTCCTGTGCCCCTAATCTACAGTAATAAGGGGGCCTCGCTTATATCACAGGTCATCAGTCTGACCCCCGCTCCTGTGCCCCTAGTCTACAGTAATGAGGGGGCCTCGCTTATATCACAGGTCATCAGTCTGATCCCAGCTCCTGTGCCCCTAGTCTACAGTAATGAGGGGGCCCCGCTTATATCACAGGTCATCAGTCTGATCCCCGCTCCTGTGCCCCTAGTCTACAGTAATGAGGGGGCTGCGCTTATATCACAGGTCATCAGTCTGACCCCCGCTCCTGCGCCCCTAGTCTACAGTAATGAGGGGGCCCCGCTTATATCACAGATCATCAGTCTGATCCCCACTCCTGTACCCCTAGTCTACAGTAATGAGGGGGCCCCGCTTATATCACAGGTCATCAGTCTGATCCCCGCTCCTGTGCCCCTAGTCTACAGTAATGAGGGGTCCCCGCTTATATCACAGGTCATCAGTCTGATCCCCGCTCCTGTGCCCCTAATCTACAGTAATAAGGGGGCCTCGCTTATATCACAGGTCATCAGTCTGATCCCTGCTCCTGTGCCCCTAGTCTACAGTAATGAGGGGGCCTCGCTTATATCACAGATCATCAGTCTGATCCCAGCTCCTGTGCCCCTAGTCTACAGTAATGAGGGGGCCCCGCTTATATCACAGGTCATCAGTCTGATCCCCGCTCCTGTGCCCCTAATCTACAGTAATAAGGGGGCCTCGCTTATATCACAGGTCATCAGTCTGACCCCCGCTCCTGTGCCCCTAGTCTACAGTAATGAGGGGGCCTCGCTTATATCACAGGTCATCAGTCTGATTCCTGCTCCTGTGCCCCTAGTCTACAGTAATGAGGGGGCCCCGCTTATATCACAGGTTATCAGTCTGATCCCTGCTCCTGTGCTCCTAATCTACAGTAATGAGGGGGCCGCGCTTATATCACAGGTTATCAGTCTGATCCCTGCTCCTGTGCCCCTAGTCTACAGTAATGAGGGGGCCCCGCTTATATCACAGGTCATCAGTCTGATCCCCGCTCCTGTGCCCCTAGTCTTCAGTAATGAGGGGGCCTCGCTTATATCACAGGTCATCAGTCTGACCCCCGCTCCTGTGCCCCTAGTCTACAGTAATGAGGGGGCCTCGCTTATATCACAGGTCATCAGTCTGATCCCCGCTCCTGTGCCCCTAGTCTACAGTAATGAGGGGGCCTCGCTTATATCACAGGTCATCAGTCTGATCCCCGCTCCTGTGCCCCTAGTCTACAGTAATGAGGGGGCCTCGCTTATATCACAGATCATCAGTCTGACCCCCGCTCCTGTGCCCCTAGTCTACAGTAATGAGGGGGCCCCGCTTATATCACAGATCATCAGTCTAATCCCTGCTCCTGTGCCCCTAGTCTACAGTAATGAGGGGGCCTCGCTTATATCACAGGTCATCAGTCTGATCCCAGCTCCTGTGCCCCTAGTCTACAGTAATGAGGGGGCCTCGCTTATATCACAGGTCATCAGTCTGATCCCCGCTCCTGTGCCCCTAGTCTTCAGTAATGAGGGGGCCCCGCTTATATCACAGGTCATCAGTCTGATCCCCGCTCCTGTGCCCCTAGTCTACAGTAATGAGGGGGCTGCGCTTATATCACAGGTCATCAGTCTGATCCCCGCTCCTGTGCCCCTAGTCTACAGTAATGAGGGGGCTGCGCTTATATCACAGGTCATCAGTCTGATCCCCGCTCCTGTGCCCCTAATCTACAGTAATGAGGGGGCCCCGCTTATATCACAGGTCATCAGTCTGATCCCCGCTCCTGTGCCCCTAGTCTTCAGTAATGAGGGGGCCCCGCTTATATCACAGGTCATCAGTCTAATCCCCGCTCCTGTGCCCCTAGTCTACAGTAATGAGGGGGCCGCGCTTATATCACAGGTCATCAGTCTGATCCTCGCTCCTGTGCCCCTAGTCTACAGTAATGAGGGGGCCGCGCTTATATCACAGGTCATCAGTCTGATCCCCGCTCCTGTGCCCCTAGTCTACAGTAATGAGGGGGCTGCGCTTATATCACAGGTCATCAGTCTGATCCCCGCTCCTGTGCCCCTAGTCTACAGTAATGAGGGGGCTGCGCTTATATCACAGGTCATCAGTCTGATCCCAGTTCCTGTGCCCCTAGTCTACAGTAATGAGGGGGCCTCGCTTATATCACAGATCATCAGTCTAATCCCTGCTCCTGTGCCCCTAGTCTACAGTAATGAGGGGGCCCCGCTTATATCACAGGTCATCAGTCTGATCCCTGCTCCTGTACCCCTAGTCTACAGTAATGAGGGGGCCCCGCTTATATCACAGGTCATCAGTCTGATCCCAGCTCCTGTGCCCCTAGTCTACAGTAATGAGGGGGCCTCGCTTATATCACAGGTCATCAGTCTGATCCCAGTTCCTGTGCCCCTAGTCTACAGTAATGAGGGGGCCTCGCTTATATCACAGATCATCAGTCTAATCCCTGCTCCTGTGCCCCTAGTCTACAGTAATGAGGGGGCCCCGCTTATATCACAGGTCATCAGTCTGATCCCTGCTCCTGTGCCCCTAGTCTACAGTAATGAGGGGGCCCCGCTTATATCACAGGTCATCAGTCTGATCCCAGCTCCTGTGCCCCTAGTCTACAGTAATGAGGGGGCCTCGCTTATATCACAGGTCATCAGTCTGATCCCCGCTCCTGTACCCCTAGTCTACAGTAATGAGGGGGCCTCGCTTATATCACAGGTCATCAGTCTGATCCCAGCTCCTGTGCCTCTAGTCTACAGTAATGAGGGGGCCCCGCTTATATCACAGGTCATCAGTCTGATCCCCGCTCCTGTGCCCCTAGTCTACAGTAATGAGGGGGCCCCGCTTATATCACAGGTTATCAGTCTGATCCCTGCTCCTGTGCTCCTAATCTACAGTAATGAGGGGGCCTCGCTTATATCACAGGTCATCAGTCTGATCCCCGCTCCTGTGCCCCTAGTCTACAGTAATGAGGGGGCCCCGCTTATATCACAGGTTATCAGTCTGATCCCTGCTCCTGTGCCCCTAGTCTACAGTAATGAGGGGGCCCCGCTTATATCACAGGTCATCAGTCTGATCCCCGCTCCTGTGCCCCTAGATTTCAGTAATGAGGGGGCCTCGCTTATATCACAGATCATCAGTCTGATCCCTGATCCTGTTCCCCTAGTCTACAGTAATGAGGGGGCCTCGCTTATATCACAGGTCATCAGTCTGATCCCAGCTCCTGTGCCCCTAGTCTACAGTAATGAGGGGGCCGCGCCTATATCACAGGTCATCAGTCTGATCCCAGCTCCTGTGCCCCTAGTCTACAGTAATGAGGGGGCCTCGCTTATATCACAGGTCATCAGTCTGATCCCCGCTCCTGTGCCCCTAGTCTACAGTAATGAGGGGGCCTCGCTTATATCACAGGTCATCAGTCTGATCCCCGCTCCTGTGCCCCTAGTCTACAGTAATGAGGGAGCCGCGCTTATATCACAGGTCATCAGTCTGATCCCAGCTCCTGTGCCCCTAGTCTACAGTAATGAGGGGGCCTCGCTTATATCACAGGTCATCAGTCTGATCCCAGCTCCTGTGCTCCTAGTCTACAGTAATGAGGGGGCCTCGCTTATATCACAGGTCATCAGTCTGATCCCTGATCCTGTGCCCCTAGTCTACAGTAATGAGGGGGCCTCGCTTATATCACAGGTCATCAGTCTGATCCCAGCTCCTGTGCTCCTAGTCTACAGTAATGAGGGGGCCTCGCTTATATCACAGGTCATCAGTCTGATCCCTGATCCTGTTCCCCTAGTCTACAGTAATGAGGGGGCCTCGCTTATATCACAGGTCATCAGTCTGATCCCAGCTCCTGTGCTCCTAGTCTACAGTAATGAGGGGGCCTCGCTTATATCACAGGTCATCAGTCTGATCCCCGCTCCTGTGCCCCTAGTCTACAGTAATGAGGGAGCCGCGCTTATATCACAGGTTATCAGTCTGATCCCCGCTCCTGTGCCTCTAGTCTTCAGTAATGAGGGGGCCTCGCTTATATCACAGGTCATCAGTCTGATCCCTGATCCTGTGCTCCTAGTCTACAGTAATGAGGGGGCCTCGCTTATATCACAGGTTATCAGTCTGATCCCAGCTCCTGTGCCCCTAGTCTACAGTAATGAGGGGGCCTCGCTTATATCACAGGTCATCAGTCTGATCCCTGCTCCTGTGCCCCTAGTCTACAGTAATGAGGGGGCCTCGCTTATATCACAGGTCATCAGTCTGACCCCGCTCCTGTGCCCCTAGTCTACAATAATGAGGGGGCCCCGCTTATATCACAGGTCATCAGTCTGATCCCAGCTCCTGTGCCCATAGTCTACAGTAATGAGGGGGCTGCGCTTATATCACAGGTCATCAGTCTGATCCCAGCTCCTGTGCCCCTAGTCTACAGTAATGAGGGGGCTGCGCTTATATCACAGGTCATCAGTCTGATCCCCGCTCCTGTGCCCCTAGTCTACAGTAATGAGGGGGCCCCGCTTATATCACAGGTCATCAGTCTGATCCCCGCTCCTGTGCCCCTAATCTACAGTAATAAGGGGGCCTCGCTTATATCACAGGTCATCAGTCTGATCCCTGCTCCTGTGCCCCTAGTCTACAGTAATGAGGGGGCCTCGCTTACATCACAGGTCATCAGTCTGACCCCGCTCCTGTACCCCTAGTCTACAGTAATGAGGGGGCCGCGCTTATATCACAGGTCATCAGTCTGATCCCTGCTCCTGTGCCCCTAGTCTACTGTAATGAGGGGGCCTCGCTTATATCACAGGTCATCAGTCTGATCCCAGCTCCTGTGCTCCTAGTCTACAGTAATGAGGGGGCCTCGCTTATATCACAGGTCATCAGTCTGATCCCTGATCCTGTTCCCCTAGTCTACAGTAATGAGGGGGCCTCGCTTATATCACAGGTCATCAGTCTGATCCCCGCTCCTGTGCTCCTAGTCTACAGTAATGAGGGGGCCTCGCTTATATCACAGGTCATCAGTCTGATCCCCGCTCCTGTGCCCCTAGTCTACAGTAATGAGGGGGCCGCGCTTATATCACAGGTCATCAGTCTGATCCCAGCTCCTGTGCTCCTAGTCTACAGTAATGAGGGGGCCTCGCTTATATCACAGGTCATCAGTCTGATCCCCGCTCCTGTGCCCCTAGTCTACAGTAATGAGGGGGCCGCGCTTATATCACAGGTCATCAGTCTGATCCCTGCTCCTGTGCCCCTAGTCTACTGTAATGAGGGGGCCTCGCTTATATCACAGGTCATCAGTCTGATCCCCGCTCCTGTGCCCCTAGTCTACAGTAATGAGGGGGCCGCGCTTATATCACAGGTCATCAGTCTGATCCCCGCTCCTGTGCCCCTAGTCTTCAGTAATGAGGGGGCCGCGCTTACATCACAGGTAATCAGTCTGATCCCCGCTCCTGTGCCCCTAGTCTACAGTAATGAGGGGGCCTCGCTTATATCACAGGTCATCAGTCTGATCCCTGCTCCTGTGCCCCTAGTCTACAGTAATGAGGGGGCCGCGCTTATATCACAGGTCATCAGTCTGATCCCTGCTCCTGTGCCCCTAGTCTACAGTAATGAGGGGGCCGCGCTTATATCACAGGTAATCAGTCTGATCCCCGCTCCTGTGCCCCTAGTCTACAGTAATGAGGGGGCCTCGCTTATATCACAGGTCATCAGTCTGATCCCTGCTCCTGTGCCCCTAGTCTACAGTAATGAGGGGGCCTCGCTTATATCACAGGTCATCAGTCTGATCCCAGCTCCTGTGCCCCTAGTCTACAGTAATGAGGGGGCCGCGCTTATATCACAGGTCATCAGTCTGATCCCCGCTCCTGTGCCCCTAGTCTACAGTAATGAGGGGGCCCCGCTTATATCACAGGTCATCAGTCTGATCCCCGCTCCTGTGCCCCTAGTCTACAGTAATGAGGGGGCCTCGCTTATATCACAGGTCATCAGTCTGATCCCTGCTCCTGTGCCCCTAGTCTACAGTAATGAGGGGGCCTCGCTTATAGCACAGGTCATCAGTCTGATCCCTGCTCCTGTGCCCCTAGTCTACAGTAATGAGGGGGCCCTGCTTATATCACAGATCATCAGTCTGATCCCCGCTCCTGTGCCCCTAGTCTACAGTAATGAGGGGGCCTCGCTTATATCACAGGTCATCAGTCTGATCCCCGCTCCTGTGCCCCTAGTCTACAGTAATGAGGGAGCCTCGCTTATATCACAGGTCATCAGTCTGATCCCCGCTCCTGTGCCCCTAGTCTGCAGTAATGAGGGGGCCTCGCTTATATCACAGGTTATCAGTCTGATCCCCGCTCCTGTGCCCCTAGTCTGCAGTAATGAGGGGGCCCCGCTTATATCACAGATCATCAGTCTGATCCCCGCTCCTGTGCCCCTAGTCTACAGTAATGAGGGGGCCTCGCTTATATCACAGGTCATCAGTCTGATCCCCGCTCCTGTGCCCCTAGTCTGCAGTAATGAGGGGGCCTCGCTTACATCACAGGTCATCAGTCTGACCCCGCTCCTGTACCCCTAGTCTACAGTAATGAGGGGGCCGCGCTTATATCACAGGTCATCAGTCTGATCCCTGCTCCTGTGCCCCTAGTCTACAGTAATGAGGGGGCCTCGCTTACATCACAGGTCATCAGTCTGACCCCGCTCCTGTACCCCTAGTCTACAGTAATGAGGGGGCCGCGCTTATATCACAGGTCATCAGTCTGATCCCTGCTCCTGTGCCCCTAGTCTACAGTAATGAGGGGGCCTCGCTTATAGCACAGGTCATCAGTCTGATCCCTGCTCCTGTGCCCCTAGTCTACAGTAATGAGGGGGCCTCGCTTATATCACAGGTCATCAGTCTGATCCCTGCTCCTGTGCCCCTAGTCTACAGTAATGAGGGGGCCTCGCTTATATCACAGGTCATCAGTCTGATCCCCGCTCCTGTGCCCCTAGTCTGCAGTAATGAGGGGGCCTCGCTTATATCACAGATCATCAGTCTGATCCCCGCTCCTGTGCCCCTAGTCTGCAGTAATGAGGGGGCCTCGCTTATATCACAGGTCATCAGTCTGATCCCCGCTCCTGTGCCCCTAGTCTGCAGTAATGAGGGGGCCTCGCTTATATCACAGGTCATCAGTCTGACCCCCGCTCCTGTACCCCTAGTCTGCAGTAATGAGGGGGTCTCGCTTATATCACAGGTTATCAGTCTGATCCCCGCTCCTGTGCCCCTAGTCTACAGTAATGAGGGGGCCTCGCTTATATCACAGATCATCAGTCTGATCCCAGCTCCTGTGCCCCTAGTCTACAGTAATGAGGGGGCCTCGCTTATATCACAGGTTATCAGTCTGATCCCAGCTCCTGTGCCCCTAGTCTACAGTAATGAGGGGGCTGCGCTTATATCACAGGTCATCAGTCTGATCCCTGATCCTGTTCCCCTAGTCTACAGTAATGAGGGGGCCGCGCTTATATCACAGGTCATCAGTCTGACCCCCGCTCCTGTTCCCCTAGTCTACAGTAATGAGGCCTCGCTTATATCACAGGTCATCAGTCTGATCCCTGCTCCTGTGCCCCTAGTCTACAGTAATGAGGGGGCCTCGCTTATATCACAGGTTATCAGTCTGATCCCCGCTCCTGTGCCCCTAGTCTTCAGTAATGAGGGGGCCGCGCTTATATCACAGGTTATCAGTCTGATCCCAGCTCCTGTGCCCCTAGTCTACAGTAATGAGGGGGCCTCGCTTATATCACAGGTTATCAGTCTGATCCCCGCTCCTGTGCCCCTAGTCTTCAGTAATGAGGGGGCCGCGCTTATATCACAGGTCATCAGTCTGATCCCCGCTCCTGTGCCCCTAGTCTTCAGTAATGAGGGGGCCTCGCTTATATCACAGGTCATCAGTCTGACCCCCGCTCCTGTTCCCCTAGTCTACAGTAATGAGGGGGTCTCGCTTATATCACAGGTCATCAGTCTGATCCCTGCTCCTGTGCCCCTAGTCTACAGTAATGAGGCCTCGCTTATATCACAGGTCATCAGTCTGATCCCCACTCCTGTACCCCTAGTCTACAGTAATGAGGGGGCCGCGCTTATATCACAGGTCATCAGTCTGATCCCTGCTCCTGTGCCCCTAGTCTACAGTAATGAGGGAGCCTCGCTTATATCACAGGTTATCAGTCTGATCCCAGTTCCTGTGCCCCTAGTCTACAGTAATGAGGGGGCCGCGCTTATATCACAGGTCATCAGTCTGATCCGCTCCTGTGCCCCTAGTCTACAGTAATGAGGGGGCCGCGCTTATATCACAGGTCATCAGTCTGATCCCCGCTCCTGTGCCCCTAGTCTACAGTAATGAGGGGGCCGCGCTTATATCACAGGTCATCAGTCTGATCCCCACTCCTGTACCCCTAGTCTACAGTAATGAGGGGGCCGCGCTTATATCACAGGTCATCAGTCTGATCCCTGCTCCTGTGCCCCTAGTCTACAGTAACGAGGGGGCCTCGCTTATATCACAGGTTATCAGTCTGATCCCAGTTCCTGTGCCCCTAGTCTACAGTAATGAGGGGGCCGCGCTTATATCACAGGTCATCAGTCTGATCCGCTCCTGTGCCCCTAGTCTACAGTAATGAGGGGGCCGCGCTTATATCACAGGTCATCAGTCTGATCCCCGCTCCTGTGCCCCTAGTCTACAGTAATGAGGGGGCCCCGCTTATATCACAGGTCATCAGTCTGATCCCGGCTTCTGTGCCCCGAGTCTACAGTAATGAGGGGGCCTCGCTTATATCACAGGTTATCAGTCTGATCCCTGATCCTGTGCCCCTAGTCTACAGTAATGAGGGGGCCGCGCTTATATCACAGGTTATCAGTCTGATCCCTGATCCTGTGCCCCTAGTCTACAGTAATGAGGGGGCCTCGCTTATATCACAGGTCATCAGTCTGATCCCCGCTCCTGTGCCCCTAGTCTACAGTAATGAGGGAGCCTCGCTTATATCACAGGTCATCAGTCTGATCCCCGCTCCTGTGCCCCTAGTCTACAGTAATGAGGGGGCCTCGCTTATATCACAGGTCATCAGTCTGACCCCCGCTCCTGTGCCCCTAGTCTACAGTAATGAGGGGGCCTCGCTTATATCACAGGTTATCAGTCTGATCCCCGCTCCTGTGCCCCTAGTCTACAGTAATGAGGGGGCCTCGCTTATATCACAGGTTATCAGTCTGATCCCAGCTCCTGTGCCCCTAATCTACAGTAATGAGGGGGCCGCGCTTATATCACAGGTTATCAGTCTGATCCCAGCTCCTGTTCCCCTAGTCTACAGTAATGAGGGGGCCGCGCTTATATCACAGGTTATCAGTCTGATCCCAGTTCCTGTGCCCCTAGTCTACAGTAATGAGGGGGCCCCGCTTATATCACAGGTTATCAGTCTGATCCCAGTTCCTGTGCCCCTAGTCTACAGTAATGAGGGGGCCCCGCTTATATCACAGGTCATCAGTCTGACCCCCGCTCCTGTGCCCCTAGTCTACAGTAATGAGGGGGCCGCGCTTATATCACAGGTCATCAGTCTGATCCCAGCTCCTGTGCCCCTAGTCTACAGTAATGAGGGGGCCCCGCTTATATCACAGGTCATCAGTCTGATCCCCGCTCCTGTGCCCCTAGTCTACAGTAATGAGGGGGCCCCGCTTATATCACAGGTCATCAGTCTGATCCCCGCTCCTGTGCCCCTAATCTACAGTAATAAGGGGGCCTCGCTTATATCACAGGTCATCAGTCTGATCCCTGCTCCTGTGCCCCTAGTCTACAGTAATGAGGGGGCCTCGCTTACATCACAGGTCATCAGTCTGACCCCGCTCCTGTACCCCTAGTCTACAGTAATGAGGGGGCCGCGCTTATATCACAGGTCATCAGTCTGATCCCTGCTCCTGTGCCCCTAGTCTACTGTAATGAGGGGGCCTCGCTTATATCACAGGTCATCAGTCTGATCCCCGCTCCTGTGCCCCTAGTCTACAGTAATGAGGGGGCCGCGCTTATATCACAGGTCATCAGTCTGATCCCCGCTCCTGTGCCCCTAATCTACAGTAATAAGGGGGCCTCGCTTATATCACAGGTCATCAGTCTGATCCCTGCTCCTGTGCCCCTAGTCTACAGTAATGAGGGGGCCTCGCTTATATCACAGGTCATCAGTCTGATCCCCGCTCCTGTACCCCTAGTCTACAGTAATGAGGGGGCCTCGCTTATATCACAGGTCATCAGTCTGATCCCCGCTCCTGTACCCCTAGTCTACAGTAATGAGGGGGCCTCGCTTATATCACAGGTCATCAGTCTGATCCCCGCTCCTGTACCCCTAGTCTACAGTAATGAGGGGGCCTCGCTTATATCACAGGTCATCAGTCTGATCCCCGCTCCTGTACCCCTAGTCTACAGTAATGAGGGGGCCTCGCTTATATCACAGGTTATCAGTCTGATCCCTGCTCCTGTGCCCCTAATCTACAGTAATGAGGGGGCCGCGCTTATATCACAGGTCATCAGTCTGATCCCCGCTCCTGTGCCCCTAGTCTACAGTAATGAGGGGGCCGCTCTTATATCACAGGTCATCAGTCTGATCCCCGCTCCTGTGCCCCTAGTCTACAGTAATGAGGGGGCCTCGCTTATATCACAGGTCATCAGTCTGATCCCTGCTCCTGTGCCCCTAGTCTACAGTAATGAGGGGGCCTCGCTTATATCACAGGTCATCAGTCTGATCCCCGCTCCTGTACCCCTAGTCTACAGTAATGAGGGGGCCTCGCTTATATCACAGGTCATCAGTCTGATCCCCGCTCCTGTACCCCTAGTCTACAGTAATGAGGGGGCCTCGCTTATATCACAGGTCATCAGTCTGATCCCCGCTCCTGTGCCCCTAGTCTACAGTAATGAGGGGGCCTCGCTTATATCACAGGTCATCAGTCTGATCCCCGCTCCTGTGCCCCTAATCTACAGTAATGAGGGGGCCGCGCTTATATCACAGGTTATCAGTCTGATCCCCGCTCCTGTGCCCCTAGTCTACAGTAATGAGGGGGCCTCGCTTATATCACAGGTCATCAGTCTGATCCCCACTCCTGTACCCCTAGTCTACAGTAATGGGTGGGCCTCGCTTATATCACAGGTCATCAGTCTGATCCCCACTCCTGTACCCCTAGTCTACAGAAATGAGGGGGCCGCGCTTATATCACAGGTCATCAGTCTGATCCCCACTCCTGTACCCCTAGTCTACAGAAATGAGGGGGCCGCGCTTATATCACAGGTCATCAGTCTGATCCCCGCTCCTGTGCCCCTAGTCTACAGTAATGAGGGGGCCTCGCTTATATCACAGGTTATCAGTCTGATCCCAGCTCCTGTGCTCCTAGTCTACAGTAATGAGGGGGCCTCGCTTATATCACAGGTCATCAGTCTGATCCCTGCTCCTGTGCCCCTAGTCTACAGTAATGAGGGGGCCTCGCTTATATCACAGGTCATCAGTCTGATCCCCGCTCCTGTGCCCCTAGTCTACAGTAATGAGGGGGCCTCGCTTATATCACAGGTCATCAGTCTGATCCCCGCTCCTGTGCCCCTAGTCTACAGTAATGAGGGGGCCTCGCTTATATCACAGGTCATCAGTCTGATCCCTGCTCCTGTGCCCCTAGTCTACAGTAATGAGGGGGCCTCGCTTATATCACAGGTCATCAGTCTGATCCCCGCTCCTGTGCCCCTAATCTACAGTAATGAGGGGGCCGCGCTTATATCACAGGTTATCAGTCTGATCCCAGCTCCTGTGCCCCTAGTCTACAGTAATGAGGGGGCCTCGCTTATATCACAGGTCATCAGTCTGATCCCTGCTCCTGTGCCCCTAGTCTACAGTAATGAGGGGGCCTCGCTTATATCACAGGTCATCAGTCTGATCCCCGCTCCTGTGCCCCTAATCTACAGTAATGAGGGGGCCTCGCTTATATCACAGGTCATCAGTCTGATCCCAGCTCCTGTGCCCCTAGTCTACAGTAATGAGGGGGCCTCGCTTATATCACAGGTCATCAGTCTGATCCCCGCTCCTGTGCCCCTAGTCTACAGTAATGAGGGGGCCGCGCTTATATCACAGATCATCAGTCTGATCCCCGCTCCTGTGCCCCTAGTCTACAGTAATGAGGGGGCCGCGCTTATATCACAGGTCATCAGTCTGATCCCCGCTCCTGTTCCCCTAGTCTACAGTAATGAGGGGGCCGCGCTTATATCACAGGTCATCAGTCTGATCCCCGCTCCTGTGCCCCTAGTCTACAGTAATGAGGGGGCCCCGCTTATATCACAGGTCATCAGTCTGATCCCCGCTCCTGTGCCCCTAGTCTACTGTAATGAGGGGGCCTCGCTTATATCACAGGTCATCAGTCTGATCCCTGCTCCTGTGCCCCTAGTCTACAGTAATGAGGGGGCCTCGCTTATATCACAGGTCATCAGTCTGATCCCCGCTCCTGTGCCCCTAGTCTACAGTAATGAGGGGGCCTCGCTTATAGCACAGGTCATCAGTCTGATCCCTGCTCCTGTGCCCCTAGTCTACAGTAATGAGGGGGCCCCGCTTATATCACAGATCATCAGTCTGATCCCCGCTCCTGTGCCCCTAGTCTACAGTAATGAGGGAGCCTCGCTTATATCACAGGTCATCAGTCTGATCCCCGCTCCTGTGCCCCTAGTCTACAGTAATGAGGGGGCCTCGCTTATATCACAGGTTATCAGTCTGATCCCCGCTCCTGTGCCCCTAGTCTACAGTAATGAGGGGGCCGCGCTTATATCACAGATCATCAGTCTGATCCCCGCTCCTGTGCCCCTAGTCTACAGTAATGAGGGGGCCTCGCTTATATCACAGGTCATCAGTCTGATCCCCGCTCCTGTGCCCCTAGTCTGCAGTAATGAGGGGGCCCCGCTTATATCACAGGTCATCAGTCTGATCCTTGCTCCTGTGCCCCTAGTCTACAGTAATGAGGGGGCCTCGCTTATAGCACAGGTCATCAGTCTGATCCCTGCTCCTGTGCCCCTAGTCTACAGTAATGAGGGGGCCTCGCTTACATCACAGGTCATCAGTCTGACCCCGCTCCTGTGCCCCTAGTCTACAGTAATGAGGGGGCCGCGCTTATATCACAGGTCATCAGTCTGATCCCCGCTCCTGTGCCCCTAGTCTACAGTAATGAGGGGGCCGCGCTTATATCACAGGTCATCAGTCTGATCCCCGCTCCTGTGCCCCTAGTCTACAGTAATGAGGGGGCCGCGCTTATATCACAGGTCATCAGTCTGATCCCTGATCCTGTGCCCCTAGTCTACAGTAATGAGGGGGCCTCGCTTATATCACAGGTCATCAGTCTAATCCCTGCTCCTGTGCCCCTAGTCTACAGTAATGAGGGGGCCTCGCTTATATCACAGGTCATCAGTCTGATCCCCGCTCCTGTGCCCCTAGTCTACAGTAATGAGGGAGCCTCGCTTATATCACAGATCATCAGTCTGATCCCCGCTCCTGTGCCCCTAGTCTGCAGTAATGAGGGGGCCTCGCTTATATCACAGGTCATCAGTCTGATCCCCGCTCCTGTGCCCCTAGTCTGCAGTAATGAGGGGGCCTCGCTTATATCACAGATCATCAGTCTGATCCCCGCTCCTGTGCCCCTAGTCTGCAGTAATGAGGGGGCCTCGCTTATATCACAGGTCATCAGTCTGATCCCCGCTCCTGTGCCCCTAGTCTGCAGTAATGAGGGGGCCTCGCTTATATCACAGGTCATCAGTCTGATCCCCGCTC
Organism: Ranitomeya imitator; assembly: GCF_032444005.1. Classification (NCBI taxonomy): domain Eukaryota; kingdom Metazoa; phylum Chordata; class Amphibia; order Anura; family Dendrobatidae; genus Ranitomeya; species Ranitomeya imitator. The sequence continues at coordinate 19,384,486 of NC_091290.1, forward strand.
CTGTGCCCCTAGTCTGCAGTAATGAGGGGGCCCCGCTTATATCACAGGTTATCAGTCTGATCCCAGTTCCTGTGCCCCTAGTCTGCAGTAATGAGGGGGCCTCGCTTATATCACAGGTCATCAGTCTGATCCCCGCTCCTGTGCCCCTAGTCTTCAGTAATGAGGGGGCCTCGCTTATATCACAGGTCATCAGTCTGATCCCCGCTCCTGTGCCCCTAGTCTGCAGTAATGAGGGGGCCTCGCTTATATCACAGGTCATCAGTCTGATCCCCGCTCCTGTGCCCCTAGTCTGCAGTAATGAGGGGGCCTCGCTTATATCACAGGTCATCAGTCTGATCCCCGCTCCTGTGCCCCTAGTCTGCAGTAATGAGGGGGCCTCGCTTATATCACAGGTCATCAGTCTGATCCCCGCTCCTGTGCCCCTAGTCTACAGTAATGAGGGGGCTGCGCTTATATCACAGGTCATCAGTCTGATCCCCGCTCCTGTGCCCCTAGTCTTCAGTAATGAGGGGGCCGCGCTTATATCACAGGTAATCAGTCTGATCCCCGCTCTTGTGCCCCTAGTCTGCAGTAATGAGGGGGCCCCGCTTATATCACAGGTCATCAGTCTGATCCCCGCTCCTGTGCCCCTAGTCTGCAGTAATGAGGCCTCGCTTATATCACAGGTCATCAGTCTGATCCCCGCTCCTGTGCCCCTAGTCTACAGTAATGAGGCCTCGCTTATATCACAGATCATCAGTCTGATCCCCGCTCCTGTACCCCTAGTCTACAGTAATGAGGGGGCCCCGCTTATATCACAGGTCATCAGTCTGATCCCAGCTCCTGTGCCCCTAGTCTACAGTAATGAGGGGGCCTCGCTTATAGCACAGGTCATCAATCTGACCCCCGCTCCTGTGCCCCTAGTCTGCAGTAATGAGGGGGTCTCGCTTATATCACAGGTTATCAGTCTGATCCCTGCTCCTGTGCCCCTAGTCTACAGTAATGAGGGGGCCTCGCTTATATCACAGGTCATCAGTCTGATCCCTGCTCCTGTGCCCCTAGTCTACAGTAATGAGGGGGCCTCGCTTATATCACAGGTTATCAGTCTGACCCCTGCTCCTGTGCCCCTAGTCTACAGTAATGAGGGGGCCGCGCTTATATCACAGGTCATCAGTCTGACCCCCGCTCCTGTGCCCCTAGTCTGCAGTAATGAGGGGGTCTCGCTTATATCACAGGTTATCAGTCTGATCCCCGCTCCTGTGCCCCTAGTCTACAGTAATGAGGGGGCCTCGCTTATATCACAGATCATCAGTCTGATCCCAGCTCCTGTGCCCCTAGTCTACAGTAATGAGGGGGCTGCGCTTATATCACAGGTCATCAGTCTGATCCCTGATCCTGTTCCCCTAGTCTACAGTAATGAGGGGGCCTCGCTTATATCACAGGTCATCAGTCTGACCCCCGCTCCTGTTCCCCTAGTCTACAGTAATGAGGCCTCGCTTATATGACAGGTCATCAGTCTGATCCCTGCTCCTGTGCCCCTAGTCTACAGTAATGAGGGGGCCTCGCTTATATCACAGGTTATCAGTCTGATCCCAGCTCCTGTGCCCCTAGTCTACAGTAATGAGGGGGCCGCGCTTATATCACAGGTCATCAGTCTGATCCCCGCTCCTGTGCCCCTAGTCTTCAGTAATGAGGGGGCCTCGCTTATATCACAGGTCATCAGTCTGACCCCCGCTCCTGTTCCCCTAGTCTACAGTAATGAGGCCTCGCTTATATCACAGGTCATCAGTCTGATCCCCACTCCTGTACCCCTAGTCTACAGTAATGAGGGGGCCGCGCTTATATCACAGGTCATCAGTCTGATCCCTGCTCCTGTGCCCCTAGTCTACAGTAATGAGGGGGCCGCGCTTATATCACAGGTCATCAGTCTGACCCCCGCTCCTGTGCCCCTAGTCTACAGTAATGAGGGGGCCCCGCTTATATCACAGGTTATCAGTCTGATCCCAGTTCCTGTGCCCCTAGTCTACAGTAATGAGGGGGCCGCGCTTATATCACAGGTCATCAGTCTGATCCGCTCCTGTGCCCCTAGTCTACAGTAATGAGGGGGCCGCGCTTATATCACAGGTCATCAGTCTGATCCCGGCTTCTGTGACCCGAGTCTACAGTAATGAGGGGGCCTCGCTTATATCACAGGTCATCAGTCTGATCCCAGCTCCTGTGCCCCTAGTCTACAGTAATGAGGGGGCCGCGCTTATATCACAGGTCATCAGTCTGATCCCTGCTCCTGTGCCCCTAGTCTGCAGTAATGAGGGGGTCTCGCTTATATCACAGGTTATCAGTCTGATCCCTGCTCCTGTGCCCCTAGTCTACAGTAATGAGGGGGCCGCGCTTATATCACAGGTCATCAGTCTGATCCCCGCTCCTGTGCCCCTAGTCTACAGTAATGAGGGGGCCTCGCTTATATCACAGGTTATCAGTCTGATCCCCGCTCCTGTGCCCCTAGTCTACAGTAATGAGGGGGCCGCGCTTATATCACAGGTCATCAGTCTGATCCCTGCTCCTGTGCCCCTAGTCTACAGTAATGAGGGGGCCGCGCTTATATTACAGGTCATCAGTCTAATCCCTGATCCTGTGCCCCTAGTCTACAGTAATGAGGGGGTCTCGCTTATATCACAGGTTATCAGTCTGATCCCCGCTCCTGTGCCCCTAGTCTACAGTAATGAGGTGGCCGCGCTTATATCACAGGTCATCAGTCTGATCCCAGCTCCTGTGCCCCTAGTCTACAGTAATGAGGGGGCCGCGCTTATATCACAGGTCATCAGTCTGATCCCCGCTCCTGTGCCCCTAGTCTACAGTAATGAGGGGGCCTCGCTTATATCACAGGTCATCAGTCTGACCCCGCTCCTGTACCCCTAGTCTACAGTAATGAGGGGGCCTCGCTTATATCACAGGTCATCAGTCTGATCCCCGCTCCTGTGCCCCTAGTCTACAGTAATGAGGGGGCCTCGCTTATATCACAGGTCATCAGTCTGATCCCCGCTCCTGTGCCCCTAGTCTGCAGTAATGAGGGGGCCGCGCTTATATCACAGGTCATCAGTCTGATCCCAGCTCCTGTGCCCCTAGTCTGCAGTAATGAGGGGGCCTCGCTTATATCACAGGTCATCAGTCTGATCCCAGCTCCTGTGCCCCTAGTCTACAGTAATGAGGGGGCCTCGCTTATATCACAGGTCATCAGTCTGATCCCCGCTCCTGTGCCCCTAGTCTTCAGTAATGAGGGGGCCGCGCTTATATCACAGGTAATCAGTCTGATCCCCGCTCCTGTGCCCCTAGTCTGCAGTAATGAGGGGGCCCCGCTTATATCACAGGTCATCAGTCTGATCCCCGCTCCTGTGCCCCTAGTCTGCAGTAATGAGGCCTCGCTTATATGACAGGTCATCAGTCTGCTCCCCACTCCTGTACCCCTAGTCTACAGTAATGAGGGGGCCTCGCTTATATCACAGGTCATCAGTCTGATCCCCGCTCCTGTGCCCCTAGTCTACAGTAATGAGGGGGCCTCGCTTATAGCACAGGTCATCAATCTGACCCCCGCTCCTGTGCCCCTAGTCTGCAGTAATGAGGGGGTCTCGCTTATATCACAGGTTATCAGTCTGATCCCTGCTCCTGTGCCCCTAGTATACAGTAATGAGGGGGCCGCGCTTATATCACAGGTCATCAGTCTGACCCCCGCTCCTGTGCCCCTAGTCTGCAGTAATGAGGGGGTCTCGCTTATATCACAGGTCATCAGTCTGATCCCCGCTCCTGTGCTCCTAGTCTACAGTAATGAGGTGGCCGCGCTTATATCACAGGTTATCAGTCTGATCCCCGCTCCTGTGCCCCTAGTCTACAGTAATGAGGGGGCCGCGCTTATATCACAGGTCATCAGTCTGATCCCGGCTTCTGTGCCCCGAGTCTACAGTAATGAGGGGGCCTCGCTTATATCACAGGTCATCAGTCTGATCCCTGCTCCTGTGCCCCTAGTCTGCAGTAATGAGGGGGTCTCGCTTATATCACAGGTTATCAGTCTGATCCCTGCTCCTGTGCCCCTAGTCTACAGTAATGAGGGGGCCGCGCTTATATCACAGGTCATCAGTCTGATCCCAGCTCCTGTGCCTCTAGTCTGCAGTAATGAGGGGGCCTCGCTTATATCACAGGTTATCAGTCTGATCCCCGATCCTGTGCCCCTAGTCTACAGTAATGAGGGGGCCTCGCTTACATCACAGGTAATCAGTCTGATCCCCGCTCCTGTGCCCCTAGTCTACAGTAATGAGGGGGCTGCGCTTATATCACAGGTCATCAGTCTGATCCCCGCTCCTGTGCCCCTAGTCTACAGTAATGAGGGGGCCGCGCTTATATCACAGATCATCAGTCTGATCCCAGCTCCTGTGCCCCTAGTCTACAGTAATGAGGGGGCCGCGCTTATATCACAGGTCATCAGTCTGATCCCGGCTTCTGTGCCCCTAGTCTACAGTAATGAGGGGGCCTCGCTTATATCACAGGTCATCAGTCTGATCCCCGCTCCTGTGCCCCTAGTCTACAGTAATGAGGGGGCCTCGCTTATATCACAGGTCATCAGTCTGATCCCCGCTCCTGTGCCCCTAGTCTACAGTAATGAGGGGGCCCCGCTTATATCACAGGTCATCAGTCTGATCCCCGCTCCTGTGCCCCTAGTCTACAGTAATGAGGGGGCCTCGCTTATATCACAGGTCATCAGTCTGATCCCCGCTCCTGTGCCCCTAGTCTACAGTAATGAGGGGGCCCCGCTTATATCACAGGTCATCAGTCTGATCCCAGCTCCTGTGCCCCTAGTCTACAGTAATGAGGGGGCCTCGCTTATATCACAGATCATCAGTCTGATCCCCGCTCCTGTGCCCCTAGTCTACAGTAATGAGGGGGCCGCGCTTATATCACAGGTCATCAGTCTGATCCCAGCTCCTGTGCCCCTAGTCTACAGTAATGAGGGGGCCTCGCTTATATCACAGGTCATCAGTCTGATCCCAGCTCCTGTGCCCCTAGTCTACAGTAATGAGGGGGCCGCGCTTATATCACAGATCATCAGTCTGATCCCAGCTCCTGTGCCCCTAGTCTACAGTAATGAGGGGGCCGCGCTTATATCACAGGTCATCAGTCTGATCCCGGCTTCTGTGCCCCTAGTCTACAGTAATGAGGGGGCCTCGCTTATATCACAGGTCATCAGTCTGATCCCCGCTCCTGTGCCCCTAGTCTACAGTAATGAGGGGGCCTCGCTTATATCACAGGTCATCAGTCTGATCCCCGCTCCTGTGCCCCTAGTCTACAGTAATGAGGGGGCCTCGCTTATATCACAGATCATCAGTCTGATCCCCGCTCCTGTGCCCCTAGTCTACAGTAATGAGGGGGCCGCGCTTATATCACAGGTCATCAGTCTGATCCCAGCTCCTGTGCCCCTAGTCTACAGTAATGAGGGGGCCTCGCTTATATCACAGGTCATCAGTCTGATCCCAGCTCCTGTGCCCCTAGTCTACAGTAATGAGGGGGCCGCGCTTATATCACAGGTTATCAGTCTGATCCCAGTTCCTGTGCCCCTAGTCTACAGTAATGAGGGGGCCCCGCTTATATCACAGGTTATCAGTCTGATCGCAGTTCCTGTGCCCCTAGTCTACAGTAATGAGGGGGCCGCGCTTATATCACAGGTTATCAGTCTGATCCCAGCTCCTGTGCCCCTAGTCTACAGTAATGAGGGGGCCGCGCTTATATCACAGGTTATCAGTCTGATCCCAGTTCCTGTGCCCCTAGTCTGCAGTAATGAGGGGGCCTCGCTTATATCACAGGTCATCAGTCTGACCCCAGCTCCTGTGCCCCTAGTCTTCAGTAATGAGGGGGCCGCGCTTACATCACAGGTCATCAGTCTGATCCCTGCTCCTGTGCCCCTAGTCTGCAGTAATGAGGGGGCCTCGCTTATATCACAGATCATCAGTCTAATCCCTGCTCCTGTGCCCCTAGTCTACAGTAATGAGGGGGCCTCGCTTATATCACAGATCATCAGTCTGATCCCAGTTCCTGTGCCCCTAGTCTACAGTAATGAGGGGGCCTCGCTTATATCACAGGTCATCAGTCTGACCCCAGCTCCTGTGCCCCTAGTCTTCAGTAATGAGGGGGCCGCGCTTACATCACAGGTCATCAGTCTGATCCCTGCTCCTGTGCCCCTAGTCTGCAGTAATGAGGGGGCCTCGCTTATATCACAGATCATCAGTCTAATCCCTGCTCCTGTGCCCCTAGTCTACAGTAATGAGGGGGCCTCGCTTATATCACAGATCATCAGTCTGATCCCTGCTCCTGTGCCCCTAGTCTACAGTAATGAGGGGGCCTCGCTTATATCACAGATCATCAGTCTGATCCCTGCTCCTGTGCCCCTAGTCTACAGTAATGAGGGGGCCCCGCTTATATCACAGGTCATCAGTCTGATCCCCGCTCCTGTGCCCCTAGTCTACAGTAATGAGGGGGCCGCGCTTATATCACAGGTCATCAGTCTGATCCCAGCTCCTGTGCCCCTAGTCTGCAGTAATGAGGGGGCCTCGCTTATATCACAGGTCATCAGTCTGATCCCTGCTCCTGTGCCCCTAATCTACAGTAATGAGGGGGCCGCGCTTATATCACAGGTTATCAGTCTAATCCCCGCTCCTGTGCCCCTAGTCTACAGTAATGAGGGGGCCTCGCTTATATCACAGGTTATCAGTCTGATCCCAGTTCCTGTGCCCCTAGTCTACAGTAATGAGGGGGCCTCGCTTATATCACAGGTCATCAGTCTGATCCCCGCTCCTGTGCCCCTAGTCTACAGTAATGAGGGGGCCTCGCTTATATCACAGGTCATCAGTCTGATCCCAGCTCCTGTGCCCCTAGTGTACAGTAATGAGGGGGCCTCGCTTATATCACAGGTCATCAGTCTGATCACTGCTCCTGTGCCCCTAGTCTTCAGTAATGAGGGGGCCGCGCTTATATCACAGGTCATCAGTCTAATCCCTGCTCCTGTGCCCCTAGTCTACAGTAATGAGGGGGCCTCGCTTATATCACAGGTTATCAGTCTGATCCCCGCTCCTGTGCCCCTAGTCTACAGTAATGAGGGGGCCTCGCTTATATCACAGGTCATCAGTCTGATCCCTGCTCCTGTGCCCCTAGTCTACAGTAATGAGGGGGTCTCGCTTATATCACAGGTCATCAGTCTGATCCCCGCTCCTGTGCCCCTAGTCTACAGTAATGAGGCCTCGCTTATATCACAGGTCATCAGTCTGATCCCCACTCCTGTACCCCTAGTCTACAGTAATGAGGGGGCCTCGCTTATATCACAGGTCATCAGTCTGATCCCCGCTCCTGTGCCCCTAGTCTGCAGTAATGAGGGGGCCTCGCTTATATCACAGGTCATCAGTCTGATCCCCGCTCCTGTGCCCCTAGTCTACAGTAATGAGGGGGCCTCGCTTATATCACAGGTCATCAGTCTGATCCCAGCTCCTGTGCCCCTAGTCTACAGTAATGAGGGGGCCTCGCTTATATCACAGGTCATCAGTCTGATCACTGCTCCTGTGCCCCTAGTCTTCAGTAATGAGGGGGCCGCGCTTATATCACAGGTCATCAGTCTAATCCCTGCTCCTGTGCCCCTAGTCTACAGTAATGAGGGGGCTGCGCTTATATCACAGGTCATCAGTCTGATCCCCGCTCCTGTGCCCCTAGTCTGCAGTAATGAGGGGGCCTCGCTTATATCACAGGTCATCAGTCTGATCCCCGCTCCTGTGCCCCTAGTCTACAGTAATGAGGGGGCCTCGCTTATATCACAGGTCATCAGTCTGATCCCCGCTCCTGTGCCCCTAGTCTACAGTAATGAGGGGGCCTCGCTTATATCACAGGTTATCAGTCTGATCCCCGCTCCTGTGCCCCTAGTCTACAGTAATGAGGGGGCCTCGCTTATATCACAGGTCATCAGTCTGATCCCTGCTCCTGTGCCCCTAGTCTACAGTAATGAGGGGGCCTCGCTTATATCACAGGTCATCAGTCTGATCCCCGCTCCTGTGCCCCTAGTCTACAGTAATGAGGGGGCCTCGCTTATATCACAGGTTATCAGTCTGATCCCCGCTCCTGTGCCCCTAGTCTACAGTAATGAGGGGGCCTCGCTTATATCACAGGTCATCAGTCTGATCCCTGCTCCTGTGCCCCTAGTCTACAGTAATGAGGGGGCCTCGCTTATATCACAGGTCATCAGTCTGATCCCCGCTCCTGTGCCCCTAGTCTACAGTAATGAGGGGGCCCCGCTTATATCACAGGTCATCAGTCTGATCCCCGCTCCTGTGCCCCTAGTCTACAGTAATAAGGGGGCCTCGCTTATATCACAGGTCATCAGTCTGATCCCTGCTCCTGTGCCCCTAGTCTACAGTAATGAGGGGGCCTCGCTTATATCACAGATCATCAGTCTGATCCCAGCTCCTGTGCCCCTAGTCTACAGTAATGAGGGGGCCTCGCTTATATCACAGGTCATCAGTCTGATCCCTGCTCCTGTGCCCCTAGTCTACAGTAATGAGGGGGCCCCGCTTATATCACAGGTCATCAGTCTGATCCCTGCTCCTGTGCCCCTAGTCTACAGTAATGAGGGGGCCTCGCTTATATCACAGGTCATCAGTCTGATCCCCGCTCCTGTGCCCCTAGTCTACAGTAATGAGGGGGCCCCGCTTATATCACAGGTCATCAGTCTGATCCCCGCTCCTGTGCCCCTAATCTACAGTAATAAGGGGGCCTCGCTTATATCACAGGTCATCAGTCTGATCCCTGCTCCTGTGCCCCTAGTCTACAGTAATGAGGGGGCCTCGCTTATATCACAGATCATCAGTCTGATCCCAGCTCCTGTGCCCCTAGTCTACAGTAATGAGGGGGCCCCGCTTATATCACAGGTCATCAGTCTGATCCCCGCTCCTGTGCCCCTAATCTACAGTAATAAGGGGGCCTCGCTTATATCACAGGTCATCAGTCTGATCCCTGCTCCTGTGCCCCTAATCTACAGTAATAAGGGGGCCTCGCTTATATCACAGGTCATCAGTCTGATCCCCGCTCCTGTGCCCCTAATCTACAGTAATAAGGGGGCCTCGCTTATATCACAGGTCATCAGTCTGATCCCTGCTCCTGTGCCCCTAATCTACAGTAATAAGGGGGCCTCGCTTATATCACAGGTCATCAGTCTGACCCCCGCTCCTGTGCCCCTAATCTACAGTAATGAGGGGGCCTCGCTTATATCACAGGTCATCAGTCTGACCCCCGCTCCTGCGCCCCTAGTCTACAGTAATGAGGGGGCCCCGCTTATATCACAGATCATCAGTCTAATCCCTGCTCCTGTGCCCCTAGTCTACAGTAATGAGGGGGCCCCGCTTATATCACAGGTTATCAGTCTGATCCCTGCTCCTGTGCTCCTAATCTACAGTAATGAGGGGGCCGCGCTTATATCACAGGTTATCAGTCTGATCCCTGCTCCTGTGCCCCTAGTCTACAGTAATGAGGGGGCCCCGCTTATATCACAGGTCATCAGTCTGATCCCCGCTCCTGTGCCCCTAGTCTTCAGTAATGAGGGGGCCTCGCTTATATCACAGGTCATCAGTCTGATCCCCGCTCCTGTGCCCCTAGTCTACAGTAATGAGGGGGCCTCGCTTATATCACAGGTCATCAGTCTGATCCCCGCTCCTGTGCCCCTAGTCTACAGTAATGAGGGGGCCTCGCTTATATCACAGATCATCAGTCTGACCCCCGCTCCTGTGCCCCTAGTCTACAGTAATGAGGGGGCCTCGCTTATAGCACAGGTCATCAGTCTGATCCCCGCTCCTGTGCCCCTAGTCTACAGTAATGAGGGGGCCCCGCTTATATCACAGATCATCAGTCTAATCCCTGCTCCTGTGCCCCTAGTCTACAGTAATGAGGGGGCCTCGCTTATATCACAGGTCATCAGTCTGATCCCAGCTCCTGTGCCCCTAGTCTACAGTAATGAGGGGGCCTCGCTTAAATCACAGGTCATCAGTCTGATCCCCGCTCCTGTGCCCCTAGTCTTCAGTAATGAGGGGGCCCCGCTTATATCACAGGTCATCAGTCTGATCCCCGCTCCTGTGCCCCTAGTCTTCAGTAATGAGGGGGCCCCGCTTATATCACAGGTCATCAGTCTAATCCCCGCTCCTGTGCCCCTAGTCTACAGTAATGAGGGGGCCGCGCTTATATCACAGGTCATCAGTCTGATCCCCGCTCCTGTGCCCCTAGTCTACAGTAATGAGGGGGCCGCGCTTATATCACAGGTCATCAGTCTGATCCCCGCTCCTGTGCCCCTAGTCTACAGTAATGAGGGGGCTGCGCTTATATCACAGGTCATCAGTCTGATCCCCGCTCCTGTGCCCCTAGTCTACAGTAATGAGGGGGCTGCGCTTATATCACAGGTCATCAGTCTGATCCCAGTTCCTGTGCCCCTAGTCTACAGTAATGAGGGGGCCTCGCTTATATCACAGATCATCAGTCTAATCCCTGCTCCTGTGCCCCTAGTCTACAGTAATGAGGGGGCCCCGCTTATATCACAGGTCATCAGTCTGATCCCTGCTCCTGTGCCCCTAGTCTACAGTAATGAGGGGGCCCCGCTTATATCACAGGTCATCAGTCTGATCCCTGCTCCTGTGCTCCTAATCTACAGTAATGAGGGGGCCGCGCTTATATCACAGGTTATCAGTCTGATCCCTGCTCCTGTGCCCCTAGTCTACAGTAATGAGGGGGCCCCGCTTATATCACAGGTTATCAGTCTGATCCCTGCTCCTGTGCCCCTAGTCTACAGTAATGAGGGGGCCCCGCTTATATCACAGGTCATCAGTCTGATCCCCGCTCCTGTGCCCCTAGATTTCAGTAATGAGGGGGCCTCGCTTATATCACAGATCATCAGTCTGATCCCTGATCCTGTTCCCCTAGTCTACAGTAATGAGGGGGCCCCGCTTATATCACAGGTCATCAGTCTGATCCCCGCTCCTGTGCCCCTAGATTTCAGTAATGAGGGGGCCTCGCTTATATCACAGATCATCAGTCTGATCCCTGATCCTGTTCCCCTAGTCTACAGTAATGAGGGGGCCTCGCTTATATCACAGGTCATCAGTCTGATCCCAGCTCCTGTGCCCCTAGTCTACAGTAATGAGGGGGCCGCGCCTATATCACAGGTCATCAGTCTGATCCCAGCTCCTGTGCCCCTAGTCTACAGTAATGAGGGGGCCTCGCTTATATCACAGATCATCAGTCTAATCCCTGCTCCTGTGCCCCTAGTCTACAGTAATGAGGGGGCCCCGCTTATATCACAGGTCATCAGTCTGATCCCAGCTCCTGTGCCCCTAGTCTACAGTAATGAGGGGGCCGCGCTTATATCACAGGTCATCAGTCTGATCCCCGCTCCTGTTCTCCTAGTCTACAGTAATGAGGGGGCCTCGCTTATATCACAGGTCATCAGTCTGATCCCAGCTCCTGTGCTCCTAGTCTACAGTAATGAGGGGGCCTCGCTTATATCACAGGTCATCAGTCTGATCCCCGCTCCTGTGCCCCTAGTCTACAGTAATGAGGGGGCCGCGCTTATATCACAGGTTATCAGTCTGATCCCAGCTCCTGTGCTCCTAGTCTACAGTAATGAGGGGGCCTCGCTTATATCACAGGTCATCAGTCTGATCCCCGCTCCTGTGCCCCTAGTCTACAGTAATGAGGGAGCCGCGCTTATATCACAGGTCATCAGTCTGATCCCAGCTCCTGTGCCCCTAGTCTACAGTAATGAGGGGGCCTCGCTTATATCACAGGTCATCAGTCTGATCCCAGCTCCTGTGCTCCTAGTCTACAGTAATGAGGGGGCCTCGCTTATATCACAGGTCATCAGTCTGATCCCTGATCCTGTGCTCCTAGTCTACAGTAATGAGGGGGCCTCGCTTATATCACAGGTCATCAGTCTGATCCCAGCTCCTGTGCTCCTAGTCTACAGTAATGAGGGGGCCTCGCTTATATCACAGGTCATCAGTCTGATCCCTGATCCTGTTCCCCTAGTCTACAGTAATGAGGGGGCCTCGCTTATATCACAGGTCATCAGTCTGATCCCAGCTCCTGTGCTCCTAGTCTACAGTAATGAGGGGGCCTCGCTTATATCACAGGTCATCAGTCTGATCCCCGCTCCTGTGCCCCTAGTCTACAGTAATGAGGGGGCCCCGCTTATATCACAGATCATCAGTCTGATCCCAGCTCCTGTGCCCCTAGTCTACAGTAATGAGGGAGCCGCGCTTATATCACAGGTTATCAGTCTGATCCCCGCTCCTGTGCCTCTAGTCTTCAGTAATGAGGGGGCCTCGCTTATATCACAGGTCATCAGTCTGATCCCTGATCCTGTGCTCCTAGTCTACAGTAATGAGGGGGCCGCGCTTATATCACAGGTCATCAGTCTGATCCCAGCTCCTGTGCCCCTAGTCTACAGTAATGAGGGGGCCTCGCTTATATCACAGGTCATCAGTCTGATCCCCGCTCCTGTGCCCCTAGTCTACAGTAATGAGGGGGCCTCGCTTATATCACAGGTCATCAGTCTGATCCCCGCTCCTGTGCCCCTAGTCTACAGTAATGAGGGGGCCTCGCTTATATCACAGGTCATCAGTCTGACCCCGCTCCTGTGCCCCTAGTCTACAATAATGAGGGGGCCCCGCTTATATCACAGGTCATCAGTCTGATCCCAGCTCCTGTGCCCCTAGTCTACAGTAATGAGGGGGCTGCGCTTATATCACAGGTCATCAGTCTGATCCCAGCTCCTGTGCCCCTAGTCTACAGTAATGAGGGGGCCGCGCTTATATCACAGGTCATCAGTCTGATCCCCGCTCCTGTGCCCCTAGTCTACAGTAATGAGGGGGCCCCGCTTATATCACAGGTCATCAGTCTGATCCCCGCTCCTGTGCCCCTAGTCTACAGTAATGAGGGGGCCTCGCTTATATCACAGGTCATCAGTCTGATCCCTGCTCCTGTGCCCCTAGTCTACAGTAATGAGGGGGCCGCGCTTATATCACAGGTCATCAGTCTGATCCCAGCTCCTGTGCCCCTAGTCTGCAGTAATGAGGGGGCCGCGCTTATATCACAGGTCATCAGTCTGATCCCCGCTCCTGTGCCCCTAGTCTACAGTAATGAGGGGGCCTCGCTTATATCACAGATCATCAGTCTGATCCCCGCTCCTGTGCCCCTAGTCTACAGTAATGAGGGGGCCCCGCTTATATCACAGGTCATCAGTCTGATCCCAGCTCCTGTGCCCCTAGTCTGCAGTAATGAGGGGGCCTCGCTTATATCACAGGTCATCAGTCTGATCCCCGCTCCTGTGCCCCTAGTCTACAGTAATGAGGGGGCCTCGCTTATATCACAGATCATCAGTCTGATCCCCGCTCCTGTGCCCCTAGTCTACAGTAATGAGGGGGCCTCGCTTATATCACAGGTCATCAGTCTGATCCCCGCTCCTGTGCCCCTAGTCTACAGTAATGAGGGGGCCTCGCTTATATCACAGGTCATCAGTCTGATCCCTGCTCCTGTGCCCCTAGTCTACAGTAATGAGGGGGCCGCACTTATATCACAGGTCATCAGTCTGATCCCTGCTCCTGTGCCCCTAGTCTACAGTAATGAGGGGGCCGCACTTATATCACAGGTCATCAGTCTGATCCCTGCTCCTGTGCCCCTAGTCTACAGTAATGAGGGGGCCTCACTTATATCACAGGTCATCAGTCTGATCCCTGCTCCTGTGCCCCTAGTCTACAGTAATGAGGGGGCCGCACTTATATCACAGGTCATCAGTCTGATCCCAGCTCCTGTGCCCCTAGTCTACAGTAATGAGGGGGCCTCGCTTATATCACAGGTCATCAGTCTGATCCCCGCTCCTGTGCCCCTAGTCTACAGTAATGAGGGGGCCCCGCTTATATCACAGGTCATCAGTCTGATCCCCGCTCCTGTTCCCCTAGTCTACAGTAATGAGGGGGCCTCGCTTATATCACAGGTCATCAGTCTGATCCCCGCTCCTGTGCCCCTAGTCTACAGTAATGAGGGGGCCGCGCTTATATCACAGGTCATCAGTCTGACCCCCGCTCCTGTGCCCCTAGTCTACAGTAATGAGGGGGTCTCGCTTATATCACAGGTCATCAGTCTGACCCCCGCTCCTGTGCCCCTAGTCTACAGTAATGAGGGGGCCTCGCTTATATCACAGCTCTCAGTCCTAGACAAAGGGCTTCAATAAAGGGGTGGTTTACCAAGCACGCTCCATTACTTGAGGCGGCTCCACCCACATTGGGATGACCTCTGTAGGTAGGATTTTTTGGGATCCGCCAAATTTTCCTGTATTATCCAGAACTGTTCAATAGTTTTTATTAACCCCTTTCTGCCATCGGACAGAATAGTACGTCCAATGGCAGAACCCGTAATTCGACGGGACATGTCAGCCCAATTTATCAATTAATAAAAAAGAATTAACCTCATCGCTAAATAGCGTAGCGATAAGAAAAATTCAAAACGCCGTAATTATGATTTTTTGTCACCGTGACAACATGCAATAATGGGAGATCAAAAGATTGGATCTGCACCAAAATTATATCATTAAAAACGTCAGCGTGGCGCACAAAAAATAAGCCATCAACCGACCCCAGATCACTAAAAATGGAGACACTACGGGTACCGGAAAATTGCATTTTTTTTTCCTGCTTCCATTCCCCCCCCCCCCCCCATGTTTCTCCCTCTCCTCCAGTCCTGCCTCCCTTCCCCCATGTTTCCCCCCCTCCCCTGATCCTGCCTCCCTTCCCCCCGTTTCTCCCCCCCCCCCCATGTTTCTCCCTCTCCCCCGGTCCTGCCTCCCTTCCCCCATGTTCCCCCCTGGTCCTGCCTCCCTTCCCCCCATGTTTCTCCCTCTCTCCCGATCCTGCTTCCCCCCCCCTCCCCCCCAATCTTTCTCCCTCTCCTCCAGTCCTGCCTCCCTTCCCCCATGTTTCCCCCCTCTCCTGCCTCCCTTCCCCCCCCCTCCCCCCCAATGTTTCTCCCTCTCCTCCAGTCCTGCCTCCCTTCCCCCATGTTTCCCCCCTCTCCTGCCTCCCTTCCCCCCCCCCATGTTTCTGCCTCTCCCCCAGTCCTGCCTCCCTTTCCCCTATGTTTCTCCCTCGGTCCTGCTTCCCTTCCCCCCATGTTTCTCCCTCTCCCCTGGTCCTGCCTCCCTTCCCCCCATGTTTTTCCCTCGGTCATGCTTCCCTTTCCCCCATGTTTCTCCCTCTCCCCCAGTCCTTCCCCTCCCCATGCTTCTCCCTCTCCCCCAGTCCTTCCCCTCCCCATGTTTCTCCCTCTCCCCCCCGTTTCTCCCTCTCCTCCCCCCCCCCATGTTTCTCCCTCTCCTCCAGTCCTGCCTCCCTTCCCCCATGTTTCCCCCCTGGTCCTGCCTCCCTTCCCCCATGTTTCCCCCCTCTACCCCGGTCCTGTCTCCCTCCCCCCCCCCCCCATGTTTCTCCCTCTCCCCCGGTCCTGCCTCCCTTCCCCCCATGTTTCTCCCTCTTCCCCGGTCCCGCCTCCCTTCCCCCCATGTTTTTCCTCGGTCATGCTTCCCTTCCCATGTTTCTCCCTCTCCCCCGGTCCTGCCTCCCTTCCCCCCATGTTTCTCCCTCTTCCCCGCCCCCATGTTTCTCCCTCTTCTCCCCACCCCCCATGTTTCTCCCTCTCCTCCGGTCCTGCTTCCCTTCCCCCCATGTTTCTCCCTCTCCCCCGATCCTGCCTCCCTTCCCCCCATGTTTCCTCCCTCTCCCCCTGTCCTGCCTCCCTTCCCCCATGTTTCTCCCTCTCCCCCTGTCCTGCCTCCCTTCCCCCCCCCATGTTTCCCCCCTCTCCTGCCTCCCTTCCCCCATGTTTCTCCCTCTCCCCCGGTCCTGCCTCCCTTCCCCCCCATGTTTCTCCCTCTCCCCCGGTCCTGCCTCCCTTCCCCCCCATGTTTCCTCCCTCTCCCCCGGTCCTGTCTCCCTTCCCCCCCATGTTTCCCCCCTCTCCCCCTGTCTTGCCTCCCTTCCCCCATGTTTCTCCCTCTCCCCCGGTCCTGCCTCCCTTCCCCCCCATGTTTCTCCCTCTCCCCCGGTCCTGCCTCCCTTCCCCCCCATGTCTCTCCCTTTCCCCCGGTCCTGCTTCCCTTCCCCCCATGTTTCTCCCTCTCCCCCGGTCCTGGCTCCCTTCCCCCCCATGTTTCTCCCTCTCCCCCAGTCCTGCCTCCCTTCCCCCCATGTTTCTCCCTCTCCCCCGATCCTGCTTCCCTTTCCCCCCATGTTCCCCCCTCTCCCCCGGTCCTGCTTCCCTTCCCCCCCCCCCATGTTCCCCCCTCTCCCCCGGTCCTGCCTCCCTTTCCCCCCCATGTTTCTCCCTCTCCCCCGGTCCTGCCTCCTTTTCCCCCCCCATGTTTCTCCCTCTCCCCCGGTCCTGCCTCCCTTCCCCCCCATGTTTCTCCCTCTCCCCCGGTCCTGCCTCCCTCCCCCCATGTTTCTCCCTTTCCCCCGGTCCTGCTTCCCTTCCCCCCCATGTTCCCCCCTCTCCTGCTTCCCTTCCCCCCCCATGTTCCCCCCTCTCCCCCGATCCTGCCTCCCTTTCCCCCCATGTTTCTCCCTCTCCCCCGGTCCTGCCTCCCTTTCCCCCCATGTTTCTCCCTCTCCCCCGGTCCTGCCTCCCTTCCCCCCCATGTTTCTCCCTCTCCCCCGGTCCTGCCTCCCTTCCCCCCCATGTTTCCTCCCTCTCCCCCGGTCCTGTCTCCCTTCCCCCCCCATGTTTCCCCCCTCTCCCCCTGTCTTGCCTCCCTTCCCCCATGTTTCTCCCTCTCCCCCGGTCCTGCCTCCCTTCCCCCCCATGTTTCTCCCTCGGTCCTTCCTCCCTTCCCCCCATGTTTCCCCCCTCTCCCCCGGTCCTGCCTCCCTTCCCCCCGTGTTTCCCCCCTCTCCCCTGGTCCTGCCTCCCTTCCCCCCCATGTTTCTCCCTCTCCCCCGGTCCTGCTTCCCTTCCCCCCATGTTTCCCCCCTCTCCCCCGGTCCTGTCTCCCTTCCCCCCCATGTTTCTCCCTTTCCCCCGGTCCTGCTTCCCTTCCCCCCCCATGTTCCCCCCTCTCCTGCTTCCCTTCCCCCCCCATGTTCCCCCCCTCTCCTGCTTCCCTTCCCCCCCCCCCCATGTTCCCCCCTCTCCCCCGGTCCTGCCTCCCTTTCCCCCCATGTTTCTCCCTCTCCCCCGGTCCTGCCTCCCTTCACCCCATGTTCCCCCCCCCATGTTTCCCCCCTCTCCCCCGGTCCTGCCTCCCTTCCCCCCATGTTTCTCCCTCTCCCCCGATCCTGCCTCCCTTCCCCCATGTTTCCCCCGGTCCTGCTTCACTTCCCCCCCCCCCATGTTTCCCCCCTCTCCCCCGGTCCTGCCTCCCTTCCCCCCATGTTTCTCCCTCTCCCCCGGTCCTGCCTCCCTTCCCCCCATGTTTCTCCCTCTCCCCCGGTCCTGCCTCCCTTCCCCCCATGTTTCTCCCCTGTCCCCCGGTCCTGCCTCCCTTCCCCCCATGTTTCTCCCTCTCCCCCGGTCCTGCCTCCCTTCCCCCCATGTTTCTCCCTCTCCCCCGGTCCTGCCTCCCTTCCCCCCATGTTTCCCCCTCTCCCCCGGTCCTGCCTCCCTTCCCCCCCCCCATGTTTCTCCCTCTCCCCTGGTCCTGCCTCCCTTCCCCCAATGTTTCTCCCTCTCCCCCGGTCCTGCCTCCCTTCCCCCCGTGTTTCCCCCCTCTCCCCCGGTCCTGCCTCCCTTCCCCCCCATGTTTCTCCCTCTCCCCCGGTCCTGCCTCCCTTCCCCCCCATGTTTCTCCCTCTCCCCCGGTCCTGCCTCCCTTCCCCCCCATGTTTCTCCCTCTCCCCCGGTCCTGCTTCCCTTCCCCCCATGTTTCCCCCCTCTCCCCCGGTCCTGCCTCCCTTCCCCCCCATGTTTCCTCCCTCTCCCCCGGTCCTGTCTCCCTTCCCCCCCATGTTTCCCCCCTCTCCCCCTGTCTTGCCTCCCTTCCCCCATGTTTCTCCCTCTCCCCCGGTCCTGCCTCCCTTCCCCCCCATGTTTCTCCCTCGGTCCTTCCTCCCTTCCCCCCATGTTTCCCCCCTCTCCCCCGGTCCTGCCTCCCTTCCCCCCGTGTTTCCCCCCTCTCCCCTGGTCCTGCCTCCCTTCCCCCCCATGTTTCTCCCTCTCCCCCGGTCCTGCTTCCCTTCCCCCCATGTTTCCCCCCTCTCCCCCGGTCCTGTCTCCCTTCCCCCCCATGTTTCTCCCTTTCCCCCGGTCCTGCTTCCCTTCCCCCCCCCATGTTCCCCCCTCTCCTGCTTCCCTTCCCCCCCCATGTTCCCCCCCTCTCCTGCTTCCCTTCCCCCCCCCATGTTCCCCCCTCTCCCCCGGTCCTGCCTCCCTTTCCCCCCATGTTTCTCCCTCTCCCCCGGTCCTGCCTCCCTTCACCCCATGTTTCCCCCTCTCCCCCGGTCCTGCTTCACTTCCCCCCCCCCCATGTTTCCCCCCTCTCCCCCGGTCCTGCCTCCCTTCCCCCCATGTTTCTCCCTCTCCCCCGATCCTGCCTCCCTTCCCCCATGTTTCCCCCTCTCCCCCGGTCCTGCTTCACTTCCCCCCCCCCATGTTTCCCCCCTCTCCCCCGGTCCTGCCTCCCTTCCCCCCATGTTTCTCCCTCTCCCCCGGTCCTGCCTCCCTTCCCCCCATGTTTCTCCCTCTCCCCCGGTCCTGCCTCCCTTCCCCCCATGTTTCTCCCCTGTCCCCCGGTCCTGCCTCCCTTCCCCCCATGTTTCTCCCTCTCCCCCGGTCCTGCCTCCCTTCCCCCCATGTTTCTCCCTCTCCCCCGGTCCTGCCTCCCTTCCCCCCATGTTTCCCCCTCTCCCCCGGTCCTGCCTCCCTTCCCCCCCCCCCCATGTTTCTCCCTCTCCCCTGGTCCTGCCTCCCTTCCCCCAATGTTTCTCCCTCTCCCCCGGTCCTGCCTCCCTTCCCCCCGTGTTTCCCCTCTCTCCCCCGGTCCTGCCTCCCTCCCCCCCCATGTTTCTCCCTCTCCCCCGGTCCTGCCTCCCTTCCCCCCCATGTTTCTCCCTCTCCCCCGGTCCTGCTTCCCTTCCCCCCATGTTTCCCCCCTCTCCCCCGGTCCTGCCTCCCTTCCCCCCCATGTTTCCTCCCTCTCCCCCGGTCCTGTCTCCCTTCCCCCCCATGTTTCCCCCCTCTCCCCCTGTCTTGCCTCCCTTCCCCCATGTTTCTCCCTCTCCCCCGGTCCTGCCTCCCTTCCCCCCCATGTTTCTCCCTCGGTCCTTCCTCCCTTCCCCCCATGTTTCCCCCCTCTCCCCCGGTCCTGCCTCCCTTCCCCCCGTGTTTCCCCCCTCTCCCCTGGTCCTGCCTCCCTTCCCCCCCATGTTTCTCCCTCTCCCCCGGTCCTGCTTCCCTTCCCCCCATGTTTCCCCCCTCTCCCCCGGTCCTGTCTCCCTTCCCCCCCATGTTTCTCCCTCTCCCCCGGTCCTGCCTCCCTTCCCCCCATGTTTCTCCCTCTCCCCCGGTCCTGCCTCCCTTCCCCCCATGTTTCCCCCTCTCCCCCGGTCCTGCCTCCCTTCCCCCCCATGTTTCTCCCTCTCCCCTGGTCCTGCCTCCCTTCCCCCAATGTTTCTCCCTCTCCCCCGGTCCTGCCTCCCTTCCCCCCGTGTTTCCCCCCTCTCCCGCCTCCCTTCCCCCCATGTTTCTCCCTCTCCCCCGGTCCTGCCTCCCTTCCCCCCATGTTTCCCCCTCTCCCCCGGTCCTGCCTCCCTTCCCCCCATGTTTCCCCCTCTCCCCCGGTCCCGCCTCCCTTCCCCCCCATGTTTCTCCCTCTCCCCCGGTCCTGCCTCCCTTCCCCCGGTTCTCGGGTGTGTTGCGTTTCCTCCTCAGTGATTGACAGTGATTACAGGCGATGATGGAGCAGCACTTCTGGCTCTGGCTTCGGGGAGACACTCACCTGCCCATTTCCCGGTCCTCGGGCCCACCTGCGCTCCACTCCCCAGCACCCAGACCCGAGCGCCTCTCAGCAGGAGCCATGCGGCCCTCACACCCAGCCAGGAGGCCGCTATCACCCCCAGACACCAGAACACGCCGTCGCAGAGCACGGGCAGCGTCTGTGAGGCCATGTCCGCTCACTGCGTGCTACTGCGCTACCAGACCGAGACCCGGAAGAGCCGCGACCGCACACCGTGTGTAAGACCAAGAATCCTGTCAGCCTGGACCACGCCCACTCCGACTACAGCCCGTCATCCCATAGGCTGGCTCTAACGTCAGTTTCCTAACACCCACCCCTTTCTCCGTATTCTCCGTTCTTATTGGACCTAATTTCCATTGTTGTCACTGGCTTATTCTTCAATCAGTCAACATGTCCCGCCTTTATGGCGCTTTGATCGTCTGATTGGATGTCGATTGTCATAGCGACCACATCTTTTTTTTTCCCCCTCGTCATTCTTTTAACTGTTTTGTTTGTTCAAAGGTTCCTACTGGATGATAAGGTCCCGTCGCCTAGCAACCCTGCCTCCTCCACCCCCGCACTTCAGCGACTTCATTCACAAAAGGGGTGAGAGGAGCCGCGACCTCATTGGTTGGAAGGTTCTTGTTACTATGAATGGACTTTGTGCTGATTGGTGGAGCCGATGGCACCAGATTGACTGGGCTGAGTGTTCTGTCAAAGGCTGTGCTCCACTCCTGTGCTGTCAGTAAGGCAGGGGCTGTGCTCCACTCCTGTGCTGTCAGTAACTGTGTCTGCTGTCAGTAAGGCAGGGGCTGTGCTTCACTCCTGTGCTGTCAGTAAGGCAGGGGCTGTGCTCCACTCCTGTGCTGTCAGTAACTGTGCCCGCTGTCAGTAAGGCAGGGGCTGTGCTCCACTCCTGTGCTGTCAGTAACTGTGCCTGCTGTCAGTAAGGCAGGGGCTGTGCTCCACTCCTGTGCTGTGTCAGTAACTGTGCATGCTGTCAGTAAGGCAGGGGCTGTGCTCCACTCCTGTGCTGTGTCAGTAACTGTGCCTGCTGTCAGTAAGGCAGGGGCTGTGCTCCACTCCTGTGCTGTCAGTAACTGTGCCTGCTGTCAGTAAGGCAGGGGCTGTGCTTCACTCCTGTGCTGTGTCAGTAACTGTGCATGCTGTCAGTAAGGCAGGGGCTGTGCTCCACTCCTGTGCTGTCAGTAACTGTGCCTGCTGTCAGTAAGGCAGGGGCTGTGCTCCACTCCTGTGCTGTCAGTATCTGTGCCTGCTGTCAGTAAGGCAGGGGCTGTGCTCCACTCCTGTGCTGTCAGTAACTGTGCCTGCTGTCAGTAAGGCAGGGGCTGTGCTCCACTCCTGTGCTGTCAGTAACTGTGCCAGCTGTCAGTAAGGCAGGGGCTATGCTCCACTCCTGTGCTGTCAGTAACTGTGCCTGCTGTCAGTAAGGCAGGGGCTGTGCTCCACTCCTGTGCTGTCAGTAACTGTGCCTGCTGTCAGTAAGGCAGGGGCTGTGCTCCACTCCTGTGCTGTCAGTAACTGTGCCTGCTGTCAGTAAGGCAGGGGCTGTGCTCCACTCCTGTGCTGTCAGTAACTGTGCCAGCTGTCAGTAAGGCAGGGGCTGTGCTCCACTCCTGTGCTGTTAGTAACTGTGCCTGCTGTCAGTAAGGCAGGGGCTGTGCTCCACTCCTGTGCTGTCAGTAACTGTGCCCGCTGTCAGTAAGGCAGGGGCTGTGCTCCACTCCTGTGCTGTTAGTAACTGTGCCTGCTGTCAGTAAGGCAGGGGTTGTGCTCCACTCCTGTGCTGTCAGTAACTGTGCCTGCTGTCAGTAAGGCAGGGGCTGTGCTCCACTCCTGTGCTGTGTCAGTAACTGTGCCAGCTGTCAGTAAGGCAGGGGCTGTGCTCCACTCCTGTGCTGTCAGTATCTGTGCCTGCTGTCAGTAAGGCAGGGGCTGTGCTCCACTCCTGTGCTGTCAGTAACTGTGCCCGCTGTCAGTAAGGCAGGGGCTGTGCTCCACTCCTGTGCTGTCAGTAACTGTGCCCGCTGTCAGTAAGGCAGGGGTTGTGCTCCACTCCTGTGCTGTCAGTAACTGTGCCCGCTGTCAGTAAGGCAGGGGTTGTGCTCCACTCCTGTGCTGTCAGTAACTGTGCCTGCTGTCAGTAAGGCAGGGGCTGTGCTCCACTCCTGTGCTGTCAGTAACTGTGCCCGCTGTCAGTAAGGCAGGGGCTGTGCTCCACTCCTGTGCTGTCAGTAACTGTGCCTGCTGTCAGTAAGGCAGGGGCTGTGCTTCACTCCTGTGCTGTCAGTAACTGTGCCCGCTGTCAGTAAGGCAGGGGTTGTGCTCCACTCCTGTGCTGTCAGTAACTGTGCCCGCTGTCAGTAAGGCAGGGGCTGTGCTCCACTCCTGTGCTGTCAGTAACTGTGCCCGCTGTCAGTAAGGCAGGGGCTGTGCTCCACTCCTGTGCTGTCAGTAACTGTGCCTGCTGTCAGTAAGGCAGGGGTTGTGCTCCACTCCTGTGCTGTCAGTATCTGTGCCTGCTGTCAGTAAGGCAGGGGCTGTGCTCCACTCCTGTGCTGTCAGTAACTGTGCCCGCTGTCAGTAAGGCAGGGGCTGTGCTCCACTCCTGTGCTGTCAGTAACTGTGCCTGCTGTCAGTAAGGCAGGGGTTGTGCTCCACTCCTGTGCTGTCAGTAACTGTGCCTGCTGTCAGTAAGGCAGGGGCTGTGCTTCACTCCTGTGCTGTCAGTAACTGTGCCCGCTGTCAGTAAGGCAGGGGTTGTGCTCCACTCCTGTGCTGTCAGTAACTGTGCCCGCTGTCAGTAAGGCAGGGGCTGTGCTCCACTCCTGTGCTGTCAGTAACTGTGCCTGCTGTCAGTAAGGCAGGGGTTGTGCTCCACTCCTGTGCTGTCAGTAACTGTGCCTGCTGTCAGTAAGGCAGGGGCTGTGCTTCACTCCTGTGCTGTCAGTAACTGTGCCTGCTGTCAGTAAGGCAGGGGCTGTGCTTCACTCCTGTGCTGTCAGTAACTGTGTCAGCTGTCAGTAAGGCAGGGGCTGTGCTCCACTCCTGTGCTGTGTCAGTAACTGTGCCTGCTGTCAGTAAGGCAGGGGCTGTGCTTCACTCCTGTGCTGTCAGTAACTGTGCCTGCTGTCAGTAAGGCAGGGGCTGTGCTCCACTCCTGTGCTGTGTCAGTAACTGTGCCTGCTGTCAGTAAGGCAGGGGCTGTGCTCCACTCCTGTGCTGTGTCAGTAACTGTGCCTGCTGTCAGTAAGGCAGGGGTTGTGCTCCACTCCTGTGCTGTCAGTAACTGTGCCTGCTGTCAGTAAGGCAGGGGCTGTGCTCCACTCCTGTGCTGTCAGTAACTGTGCCTGCTGTCAGTAAGGCAGGGGCTGTGCTCCACTCCTGTGCTGTCAGTAACTGTGCCTGCTGTCAGTAAGGCAGGGGCTGTGCTCCACTCCTGTGCTGTGTCAGTAACTGTGCCTGCTGTCAGTAAGGCAGGGGCTGTGCTCCACTCCTGTGCTGTCAGTAACTGTGCCTGCTGTCAGTAAGGCAGGGGCTGTGCTCCACTCCTGTGCTGTCAGTAACTGTGTCAGCTGTCAGTAAGGCAGGGGCTGTGCTCCACTCCTGTGCTGTGTCAGTAACTGTGCCTGCTGTCAGTAAGGCAGGGGCTGTGCTCCACTCCTGTGCTGTCAGTAACTGTGCCTGCTGTCAGTAAGGCAGGGGCTGTGCTCCACTCCTGTGCCGTGTCAGTAACTGTGCCTGCTGTCAGTAAGTCAGGGGCTGTGCTCCACTCCTGTGCTGTGTCAGTAACTGTGCCTGCTGTCAGTAAGGCAGGGGCTGTGCTCCACTCCTGTGCTGTCAGTAACTGTGTCTGCTGTCAGTAAGGCAGGGGCTGTGCTCCACTCCTGTGCTGTCAGTAACTGTGCCTGCTGTCAGTAAGGCAGGGGCTGTGCTCCACTCCTGTGCTGTGTCAGTAACTGTGCCAGCTGTCAGTAAGGCAGGGGCTGTGCTCCACTCCTGTGCTGTGTCAGTAACTGTGCCAGCTGTCAGTAAGGCAGGGGCTGTGCTCCACTCCTGTGCTGTCAGTAACTGTGTCTGCTGTCAGTAAGGCAGGGGCTGTGCTCCACTCCTGTGCTGTGTCAGTAACTGTGCCTGCTGTCAGTAAGGCAGGGGCTGTGCTCCACTCCTGTGCTGTGTCAGTAACTGTGCCAGCTGTCAGTAAGGCAGGGGCTGTGCTCCAATCCTGTGCTGTCAGTAACTGTGCCTGCTGTCAGTAAGGCAGGGGCTGTGCTCCACTCCTGTGCCGTGTCAGTAACTGTGCCTGCTGTCAGTAAGGCAGGGGCTGTGCTCCACTCCTGTGCTGTGTCAGTAACTGTGCCTGCTGTTAGTAAGGCAGGGGCTGTGCTCCACTCCTGTGCTGTCAGTAATTGTGCCTGCTGTCAGTAAGGCAGGGGCTGTGCTCCACTCCTGTGCCGTGTCAGTAACTGTGCCTGCTGTCAGTAAGTCAGGGGCTGTGCTCCACTCCTGTGCTGTGTCAGTAACTGTGCCTGCTGTCAGTAAGGCAGGGGCTGTGCTCCACTCCTGTGCTGTGTCAGTAACTGTGCCAGCTGTCAGTAAGGCAGGGGCTGTGCTCCAATCCTGTGCTGTCAGTAACTGTGCCTGCTGTCAGTAAGGCAGGGGCTGTGCTCCACTCCTGTGCTGTGTCAGTAACTGTGCCTACTGTCAGTAAGGCAGGGGCTGTGCTCCACTCCTGTGCTGTGTCAGTAACTGTGCCAGCTGTCAGTAAGGCAGGGGCTGTGCTCCACTCCTGTGCTGTCAGTAACTGTGCCTGCTGTCAGTAAGGCAGGGGCTGTGCTCCACTCCTGTGCTGTGTCAGTAACTGTGCCTGCTGTCAGTAAGGCAGGGGCTGTGCTCCACTCCTATGCTGTGTCAGTAACTGTGCCAGCTGTCAGTAAGGCAGGGGCTGTGCTCCACTCCTGTGCTGTGTCAGTAACTGTGCCAGCTGTCAGTAAGGCAGGGGCTGTGCTCCAATCCTGTGCTGTCAGTAACTGTGCCTGCTGTCAGTAAGGCAGGGGCTGTGCTCCACTCCTGTGCTGTCAGTAACTGTGTCAGCTGTCAGTAAGGCAGGGGCTGTGCTCCACTCCTGTGCTGTGTCAGTAACTGTGCCTGCTGTCAGTAAGGCAGGGGCTGTGCTCCACTCCTGTGCTGTCAGTAACTGTGCCTGCTGTCAGTAAGGCAGGGGCTGTGCTCCACTCCTGTGCCGTGTCAGTAACTGTGCCTGCTGTCAGTAAGTCAGGGGCTGTGCTCCACTCCTGTGCTGTGTCAGTAACTGTGCCTGCTGTCAGTAAGGCAGGGGCTGTGCTCCACTCCTGTGCTGTCAGTAACTGTGTCTGCTGTCAGTAAGGCAGGGGCTGTGCTCCACTCCTGTGCTGTCAGTAACTGTGCCTGCTGTCAGTAAGGCAGGGGCTGTGCTCCACTCCTGTGCTGTGTCAGTAACTGTGCCAGCTGTCAGTAAGGCAGGGGCTGTGCTCCACTCCTGTGCTGTGTCAGTAACTGTGCCAGCTGTCAGTAAGGCAGGGGCTGTGCTCCACTCCTGTGCTGTCAGTAACTGTGTCTGCTGTCAGTAAGGCAGGGGCTGTGCTCCACTCCTGTGCTGTGTCAGTAACTGTGCCTGCTGTCAGTAAGGCAGGGGCTGTGCTCCACTCCTGTGCTGTGTCAGTAACTGTGCCAGCTGTCAGTAAGGCAGGGGCTGTGCTCCAATCCTGTGCTGTCAGTAACTGTGCCTGCTGTCAGTAAGGCAGGGGCTGTGCTCCACTCCTGTGCCGTGTCAGTAACTGTGCCTGCTGTCAGTAAGGCAGGGGCTGTGCTCCACTCCTGTGCTGTGTCAGTAACTGTGCCTGCTGTTAGTAAGGCAGGGGCTGTGCTCCACTCCTGTGCTGTCAGTAATTGTGCCTGCTGTCAGTAAGGCAGGGGCTGTGCTCCACTCCTGTGCCGTGTCAGTAACTGTGCCTGCTGTCAGTAAGTCAGGGGCTGTGCTCCACTCCTGTGCTGTGTCAGTAACTGTGCCTGCTGTCAGTAAGGCAGGGGCTGTGCTCCACTCCTGTGCTGTGTCAGTAACTGTGCCAGCTGTCAGTAAGGCAGGGGCTGTGCTCCAATCCTGTGCTGTCAGTAACTGTGCCTGCTGTCAGTAAGGCAGGGGCTGTGCTCCACTCCTGTGCCGTGTCAGTAACTGTGCCTGCTGTCAGTAAGGCAGGGGCTGTGCTCCACTCCTGTGCTGTGTCAGTAACTGTGCCTGCTGTCAGTAAGGCAGGGGCTGTGCTCCACTCCTATGCTGTGTCAGTAACTGTGCCAGCTGTCAGTAAGGCAGGGGCTGTGCTCCACTCCTGTGCTGTCAGTAACTGTGCCTGCTGTCAGTAAGGCAGGGGCTGTGCTCCACTCCTGTGCCGTGTCAGTAACTGTGCCTGCTGTCAGTAAGGCAGGGGCTGTGCTCCACTCCTGTGCTGTGTCAGTAACTGTGCCTGTTGTCAGTAAGGCAGGGGCTGTGCTCCACTCCTGTGCTGTCAGTAACTGTGCCTGCTGTCAGTAAGGCAGGGGCTGTGCTCCACTCCTGTGCCGTGTCAGTAACTGTGCCTGCTGTCAGTAAGTCAGGGGCTGTGCTCCACTCCTGTGCTGTGTCAGTAACTGTGCCTGCTGTCAGTAAGGCAGGGGCTGTGCTCCACTCCTGTGCTGTCAGTAACTGTGCCTGCTGTCAGTAAGGCAGGGGCTGTGCTCCACTCCTGTGCTGTGTCAGTAACTGTGCCAGCTGTCAGTAAGGCAGGGGCTGTGCTCCACTCCTGTGCTGTGTCAGTAACTGTGCCAGCTGTCAGTAAGGCAGGGGCTGTGCTCCACTCCTGTGCTGTCAGTAACTGTGTCTGCTGTCAGTAAGGCAGGGGCTGTGCTCCACTCCTGTGCTGTGTCAGTAACTGTGCCTGCTGTCAGTAAGGCAGGGGCTGTGCTCCACTCCTGTGCTGTCAGTAACTGTGTCTGCTGTCAGTAAGGCAGGGGCTGTGCTCCACTCCTGTGCTGTGTCAGTAACTGTGTCTGCTGTCAGTAAGGCAGGGGCTGTGCTCCACTCCTGTGCTGTGTCAGTAACTGTGTCAGCTGTCAGTAAGGCAGGGGCTGTGCTCCAATCCTGTGCTGTCAGTAACTGTGCCTGCTGTCAGTAAGGCAGGGGCTGTGCTCCACTCCTGTGCTGTCAGTAACTGTGCCTGCTGTCAGTAAGGCAGGGGCTGTGCTCCACTCCTGTGCTGTGTCAGTAACTGTGCCTGCTGTCAGTAAGGCAGGGGCTGTGCTCCACTCCTGTGCTGTCAGTAACTGTGTCTGCTGTCAGTAAGGCAGGGGCTGTGCTCCACTCCTGTGCTGTCAGTAACTGTGCCTGCTGTCAGTAAGGCAGGGGCTGAGCTCCACTCCTGTGCTGTGTCAGTAACTGTGCCAGCTGTCAGTAAGGCAGGGGCTGTGCTCCACTCCTGTGCTGTGTCAGTAGCTGTGCCAGCTGTCAGTAAGGCAGGGGCTGTGCTCCACTCCTGTGCTGTCAGTAACTGTGTCTGCTGTCAGTAAGGCAGGGGCTGTGCTCCACTCCTGTGCTGTCAGTAACTGTGCCAGCTGTCAGTAAGGCAGGGGCTGTGCTCCACTCCTGTGCTGTCAGTAACTGTGTCTGCTGTCAGTAAGGCAGGGGCTGTGCTCCACTCCTGTGCTGTCAGTAACTGTGCCTGCTGTCAGTAAGGCAGGGGCTGTGCTCCACTCCTGTGCTGTGTCAGTAACTGTGCCTGCTGTCAGTAAGGCAGGGGCTGTGCTCCACTCCTGTGTTGTCAGTAACTGTGCCTGCTGTCAGTAAGGCAGGGGCTGTGCTCCACTCCTGTGCTGTCAGTAACTGTGCCCGCTGTCAGTAAGGCAGGGGCTGTGCTCCACTCCTGTGCTGTCAGTAACTGTGCCAGCTGTCAGTAAGGCAGGGGCTGTGCTCCACTCCTGTGCTGTCAGTAACTGTGCCAGCTGTCAGTAAGGCAGGGGCTGTGCTCCACTCCTGTGCTGTCAGTAACTGTGCCTGCTGTCAGTAAGGCAGGGGCTGTGCTCCACTCCTGTGCTGTCAGTAACTGTGCCAGCTGTCAGTAAGGCAGGGGCTGTGCTCCACTCCTGTGCTGTCAGTATCTGTGCCTGCTGTCAGTAAGGCAGGGGCTGTGCTCCACTCCTGTGCTGTCAGTAACTGTGCCAGCTGTCAGTAAGGCAGGGGCTGTGCTCCACTCCTGTGCTGTCAGTAACTGTGCCAGCTGTCAGTAAGGCAGGGGCTGTGCTCCACTCCTGTGCTGTCAGTATCTGTGCCTGCTGTCAGTAAGGCAGGGGCTGTGCTCCACTCCTGTGCTGTCAGTAACTGTGCCCGCTGTCAGTAAGGCAGGGGCTGTGCTTCACTCCTGTGCTGTCAGTAACTGTGCCTGCTGTCAGTAAGGCAGGGGCTGTGCTCCACTCCTGTGCTGTCAGTAACTGTGCCCGCTGTCAGTAAGGCAGGGGCTGTGCTCCACTCCTGTGCTGTCAGTAACTGTGCCTGCTGTCAGTAAGGCAGGGGCTGTGCTCCAATCCTGTGCTGTCAGTAACTGTGCCTGCTGTCAGTAAGGCAGGGGCTATGCTTCACTCCTGTGCTGTCAGTAACTGTGCCTGCTGTCAGTAAGGCAGGGGCTGTGCTCCACTCCTGTGCTGTCAGTAACTGTGCCTGCTGTCAGTAAGGCAGGGGCTGTGCTCCACTCCTGTGCTGTCAGTAACTGTGCCTGCTGTCAGTAAGGCAGGGGCTGTGCTCCACTCCTGTGCTGTCAGTAACTGTGTCTGCTGTCAGTAAGGCAGGGGCTGTGCTCCACTCCTGTGCTGTGTCAGTAACTGTGCCTGCTGCCAGTAAGGCAGGGGCTGTGCTCCACTCCTGTGCTGTCAGTAACTGTGCCTGCTGTCAGTAAGGCAGGGGCTGTGCTCCACTCCTGTGCTGTCAGTAACTGTGCCAGCTGTCAGTAAGGCAGGGGCTATGCTCCACTCCTGTGCTGTCAGTAACTGTGCCTGCTGTCAGTAAGGCAGGGGCTGTGCTCCACTCCTGTGCTGTCAGTAACTGTGCCTGCTGTCAGTAAGGCAGGGGCTGTGCTCCACTCCTGTGCTGTCAGTATCTGTGCCTGCTGTCAGTAAGGCAGGGGCTGTGCTCCACTCCTGTGCTGTCAGTAACTGTGCCTGCTGTCAGTAAGGCAGGGGCTGTGCTCCACTCCTGTGCTGTCAGTAACTGTGCCTGCTGTCAGTAAGGCAGGGGCTGTGCTCCACTCCTGTGCTGTGTCAGTAACTGTGCCTGCTGTCAGTAAGGCAGGGGCTGTGCTCCACTCCTGTGCTGTCAGTAACTGTGCCTGCTGTCAGTAAGGCAGGGGCTGTGCTCCACTCCTGTGCTGTCAGTAACTGTGCCCGCTGTCAGTAAGGCAGGGGCTGTGCTCCACTCCTGTGCTGTCAGTAACTGTGCCTGCTGTCAGTAAGGCAGGGGCTGTGCTCCAATCCTGTGCTGTCAGTAACTGTGCCTGCTGTCAGTAAGGCAGGGGCTATGCTTCACTCCTGTGCTGTCAGTAACTGTGCCTGCTGTCAGTAAGGCAGGGGCTGTGCTCCACTCCTGTGCTGTCAGTAACTGTGCCTGCTGTCAGTAAGGCAGGGGCTGTGCTCCACTCCTGTGCTGTCAGTAACTGTGCCTGCTGTCAGTAAGGCAGGGGCTGTGCTCCACTCCTGTGCTGTCAGTAACTGTGCCTGCTGTCAGTAAGGCAGGGGCTGTGCTCCACTCCTGTGCTGTCAGTAACTGTGTCTGCTGTCAGTAAGGCAGGGGCTGTGCTCCACTCCTGTGCTGTCAGTAACTGTGCCTGCTGTCAGTAAGGCAGGGGCTGTGCTCCACTCCTGTGCTGTCAGTAACTGTGCCAGCTGTCAGTAAGGCAGGGGCTATGCTCCACTCCTGTGCTGTCAGTAACTGTGCCTGCTGTCAGTAAGGCAGGGGCTGTGCTCCACTCCTGTGCTGTCAGTAACTGTGCCTGCTGTCAGTAAGGCAGGGGCTGTGCTCCACTCCTGTGCTGTCAGTATCTGTGCCTGCTGTCAGTAAGGCAGGGGCTGTGCTCCACTCCTGTGCTGTCAGTAACTGTGCCTGCTGTCAGTAAGGCAGGGGCTGTGCTCCACTCCTGTGCTGTCAGTAACTGTGCCTGCTGTCAGTAAGGCAGGGGCTGTGCTCCACTCCTGTGCTGTCAGTAACTGTGCCTGCTGTCAGTAAGGCAGGGGCTATGCTCCACTCCTGTGCTGTCAGTAACTGTGCCTGCTGTCAGTAAGGCAGGGGCTGTGCTCCACTCCAGCACAGTGAATGAGAAACCTAGTGTTGTGCAGACGTTGAGTATTTTTGACTTGCAGATTTGGTTCAGAAAATTATCTGCATCATGTCAAGTCTCAATTCAATAAAAAATGCAGCAAAAAAGTGCATTATTGCAGGTGTGTTTTTTTGCTGCCTAGACATTCAGAAATTTTGCTCAACGTGTGCTCATCCCCTTAATCGATATTATATTGTCACCCACAGACTATTCCGTGGTCTGGAGGACATTTCCTTGGTATTTAAACCTCAAAATTTCACAGCCTTTATGAGTCTAGGAGAGCGATACATGACAATGTGACCAGAATGTGCGGCCTCCTTTAAGTCTAATACAGGGGGTATCTGAGTCCCTTATTTTTGGAAATTCTTGCTTCCTTCATACATTTAACTGAAATTTCTTATTTTGTCATAGAACCAATCAATTTTGGTTTACTTAAATTATGTATTTTTGAAAATTCTTTCTAATGTTGCCTTATATACAAGTTATTATGCAGGAATTACATGTTTTTTTTGTAAAATGAAACTTCTCATGGGTTTGGAATGTTTTATTGTCAGTCCTTAAAGTTTGAGTAAAGTGTGACACCATTGTTCTCAGCAGCGATCTGGGAGTCAGAGATGCTTCCAGGAGTTTTCTTCTTGTTGTTCTTCCATTCTGTACTTTTCCCATCCATTGGAACATTTGTACTGCCCCCCAGATCCCGTTGTAGGGTCTGCCAGAAAAAAACTCAGCTTTCCCACTGACTCCCATTAAAGTCGTTACGCGAAACGAGCATGAAAGTGCAGCGCCCCCAGACACAGGGCCACAGGTTACTCGGTATCGGTCCTCTCTGTCTCAGTTCTGGGGTTGTCACGGTGGCTGGACCCGGTCCGTGACCCTGCTAAGGGGCGTCCAATAAAAGGGATGATGAAAGTCAGCTATGGCTTCGAGACGCCACCTGTGGTGTTCGGTCAGGGCGACCGACGCTGCTTGGGGTCCACTGGGGTGATGTGATGGCAGCTAGATGGTATACCTTCCCACAGGTGAAGTGTGTCCCCAGGGCTTCCCGATAATGTAGATGGTGATGGTGTGAGGTGCAGGCAATAACGAGGACACAGGGTTGCAGTCTCTTTACCTCTTTACTGGTGACTTCAGGATCCTCAATCCGGAGCACTGTCAACAGGGCTGTCTGAGACCGGTCGGTCCGAAGACACATCCAGAGTTCCCTTTGCAAGTGGAAATCGTGGCCTACCACTAGCGCCTGTGTGTTGAAGTGCTTCCCTGCTGATCATTCGGGATAGTCCTCACAACTTCTGTTCTCGTTCTTTCTAGTTCTTTCTCGTTCTTTCTATTCTCCGTCCCCCAGGTTTGTTATGGCTAGGACGCACCCGTTTGACGGGTAGGCTCAGAGCTATTCTGGGACCCTAGAGACGCCCCTCTCCACGGTTGCCCCCTATGTCTGCTTAGGTGATGTAAGGTAGACAGCCAACCTATAATTAACTGTCCTGCGGTATTTGAAGTAAGGCATAAAGTCAGTTACTTCCTCGGTGTTCCGGTCACCGGCTACGCGCCTCAGTAGGATGTTGGAAACCCATCTCTTCCGAAAGGCTTACAGCCTGCAATGACCCTACTGCTACCTCACCACCACTAGAGCTGCCACCTCAACACTACCAAAGCTGCCACCTCATTACCATCAGAGCTGCCACTTCACCAACATCAGAGCTGCCACCTCACCACCCCCAGAGCTGCCACCTCACCACCACCAGAGCTGCCACCTCAACACCAACAGAGCTGCCACCTCGCCACCACCATTAGAGCTGCCGCCTCACCACACCAGAGCTGCCACCTCACCACACCAGAGCTGCCACTTCATCACCATCAGAGCTGCCACCTCACCACACCAGAGCTGCCACCTCACCACCCCCAGAGCTGCCACCTCACCACCACTAGAGCTGCCATCTCACCACCATCAGAGCTGCCACCTCACCTTCACTAGAGCTGCCACCTCACCACCATCAGAGCTGCCACCACACCAGAGCTGCCACTTCATCACCACTAGAGCTGCCACCTCACCAGCATCAGAGCTGCCACCACACCAGAGCTGCCACTTCATCACCCCCAGAGCTGCCACCTCACCACCCCCAGAGCTGCCACCTCACCACCACTAGAGCTGCCATCTCACCACCACCATCAGAGCTGCCACCTCACCATCATCAGAGCTGCCACCTCACCACCATCAGAGCTGCCACCACACCAGAGCTGCCACTTCATCACCACTAGAGCTGCCACCTCACCACACCATAGCTGCCACCTCACCACCCCAGAGCTGCCACCTCACCACCACTAGAGCTGCCACCTCACCACCACCATCAGAGCTGCCACCTCACCACCACCAGAGCTGCCACCTCACCACACCAGAGCTGCCACTTCATCACCACTAGAGCTGCCACCTCACCACACCAGAGCTGCCAGCTCACCACCCCCAGAGCTGCCACCTCACCACCACCCCCAGAGCTGCCACCTCACCACCACTAGAGCTGCCACCTCACCACCACCATCAGAGCTGCCACCTCACCTTCACTAGAGCTGCCACCTCATCACCATCAGAGCTGCCACCTCACCACCATCAGAGCTGCCACCTCACCACCATCAGAGCTGCCATCTCATCACTCCCAGAGCTGCCACCTCACCACCATCAGAGCTGCCACCTCATCACTCCCAGAGCTGCCACCTCACCACCATCAGAGCTGCCACCCCACCACCATCAGAGCTGCCACCTCACCACCACCACCAGAGCTGCCACCTCACCACCACCATCAGAGCTGCCACCTCACCACCACCACCAGAGCTGCCACCTCACCACCACCATCAGAGCTGCCACCTCACCACCACCATCAGAGCTGCCACCTCACCACACCAGAGCTGCCACCTCACCACACCAGAGCTGCCACTTCATCACCATCAGAGCTGCCACCTCACCACACCAGAGCTGCCACCTCACCACCCCCAGAGCTGCCACCTCACCACCACTAGAGCTGCCATCTCACCACCATCAGAGCTGCCACCTCACCTTCACTAGAGCTGCCACCTCACCACCATCAGAGCTGCCACCACACCAGAGCTGCCACTTCATCACCACTAGAGCTGCCACCTCACCAGCATCAGAGCTGCCACCACACCAGAGCTGCCACTTCACCACCCCCAGAGCTGCCACCTCACCACCACTAGAGCTGCCATCTCACCACCACCATCAGAGCTGCCACCTCACCACCATCAGAGCTGCCACCTCACCACCATCAGAGCTGCCACCACACCAGAGCTGCCACTTCATCACCACTAGAGCTGCCACCTCACCACACCATAGCTGCCACCTCACCACCCCAGAGCTGCCACCTCACCACCACTAGAGCTGCCACCTCACCACCACCATCAGAGCTGCCACCTCACCACCACCAGAGCTGCCACCTCACCACACCAGAGCTGCCACTTCATCACCACTAGAGCTGCCACCTCACCACACCAGAGCTGCCAGCTCACCACCCCCAGAGCTGCCACCTCACCACCACCCCCAGAGCTGCCACCTCACCACCACTAGAGCTGCCACCTCACCACCACCATCAGAGCTGCCACCTCACCTTCACTAGAGCTGCCACCTCATCACCATCAGAGCTGCCACCTCACCACCATCAGAGCTGCCACCTCACCACCATCAGAGCTGCCATCTCATCACTCCCAGAGCTGCCACCTCACCACCATCAGAGCTGCCACCTCATCACTCCCAGAGCTGCCACCTCACCACCATCAGAGCTGCCACCCCACCACCATCAGAGCTGCCACCTCACCACCACCACCAGAGCTGCCACCTCACCACCACCATCAGAGCTGCCACCTCACCACCACCACCAGAGCTGCCACCTCACCACCGCCATCAGAGCTGCCACCTCACCACCACCATCAGAGCTGCCACCTCACCACACCAGAGCTGCCACCTCACCACCACTAGAGCTGACACCTTACCAGCTGCTGCCAAGCTGATTATCAAGTAAGATTTCTATCAGGCATGTCCGATTTTTGGACTTACAACCGCTTTTGTCCTCTTGGAGATAGGCCGCTGGCCGAGATGTTTGGCAGTGGCTCTCTCTCTACCAGCCATCTAACGTGTGCAGCCGACGTAAGGTGGTTCGAAGCCCAACTCTTAAATGTGCGCTTTCTAAAAGTGCTGACAATATGGTTTGTACACTGTAGCAACTTGAGGCTGTTATCACCATGACATATTCTATTTCCACATCAGGAAATGTCAGTCGGATCAACTCCAACCCGAAAAAAGCAAGAATTGCAGGTGGATCCAATGTACCATAGATCATAACTAATGGATGTATTCCTTGTTTTACTTTATTATTTTGAAGGCTAATTGTCAATGTCCGTTAAGGGTTTCATCAAGGTCGACTGACGCAATTGATCCAAATTAGCATTTGTCACTCGATCAACCAGAGAAACACCAAAATTGTCATTTTATTTATATATATTTTGTATATTTTTGTAAACATCAAAACCAATGAAAAATGACATTGAACATGATTTTGTGCACTTTATTTGACCGTGAAGCTAATTTCACGCACTGTGTATTCCGTGTGGATTTTCAGTATTGATGTGTGTGCACAATACACATTGCAGATGTTTTTGTGCCGGTTCACCTCGGCTTTCACCCTTTGTAATGGAGAGTGAATTATTGAAAAAATTCTGCAACAATACACAGGATAGAAATTCACAGAAAATTCTTACTAAACCGTGTGGATTTGTAAAAAAAAAAAAATAACTTCCCTGGGTCTTCAGTGGCTCTTTTTCCTTGTTACCCTCTGATTAATGTATAACCAGGTATTATGGGGTTCACTATCGGAACGTGTCGGAGCTTGGATACTGAAATGGGATGGGTTTTGGCCAGATGAGGAACCTACTTAACTTTGTCATGGCAGCGGTGGGCAGAGGTCCTCGAAGTGGAGTGATATGGTTGATGGGTTTTTTTCGGAAGGAAAGGGAGGTTCTGGACCCTCCAGGTGGACTCAATTATGTCATGGCTGGTAGGGGAACTCATGCTTTTAAGGCTAAAGAGGCCCACGGGTAATGAATTATGGAAAAATGACAACTTGATTAACAAGCGCCCCCTGAAGTGGTGGCGAAACTGTTATAGGTATTACAATCTGAGCAGGTATATTGCCCGTGGAGGTGATGGACTTGGAGGACCATGTACTTCCATTTCAAAGTGAATAGGTTATGTTTTGTTTTATTTGACCCCTTATGAGATGGGTTGATTTGGGCATTATTGTTGTTTATATCATTTGTTTAATAAAAAGTCTCCTGTGGCCAATTCATTCCATATTAGTGTGTATCCTCATTACTTTGGGATGGATCGGAGGGGTAGACATGGGGTGGCTCGCTAATACCCCTTTGTCTTGAATAGGAGCCGAGTTCCTGTTTTCAGCCACACATTAATGTCATAAATTGAAATTACTGATGTATTTTACCGTATTCCTGCATTTATTCATGAACATTATGTGCCCAAAATGAATTGGAAACAAGGATTGATGGATAAAAATGATCTTTCCAAGTCGTTCATTACGTGTGACATAGTAGAATACTTTCCTTGACAATATTGCTGATGTCGGGGAATGGTCGATAGGAAAATACTGCGCACCTCCTGGTATATCGCTTCTGGCTGATAAATGTGGTTATTTGTTAACAAGTGATAGCAAAGTCCATCTTTGTGCAAAGTGTTCACTACAATGTGTGGGGCTATAAAAGATGGAAATCTAAAATTCACTTAAACACCTTTTATTTTAAAGGTGTGACTTCACCACTCACTAAGGTATTTTCGAGCGCTTTTTGCATATGGCCCTTTGGATATGCTATAGGGAATTTTGAGCCAAACTAAGATTGTTCATTTTTCTCATGATTATTTATCTCTGATTACTTCAGATGTCGACTATATGGGACATATAGAGTGTATTTAAATGCTAGTGGAGACTATTTTTGTTCAGCGCAAAACAAACTTATAGGTTTTAATATACATACCTTTTATTTTACGTTTTATTTGCTTTTTTTTATATTTTTTATTGTTGCTGTTTTTGCTTTTGTTTTCAATACACGACTCTAGAACAACTGTAAATGCAACTAAAGTTTAACTCATGGGTGGGGAACCTCCTGCAAGGCCTTTATATATTTACTAGATTGTGGCCCGATTGTAACGCATCGGGTATTCTAGAATATGCATGTCCCCGTAGTATATGGACAATGATAATTCCAGAATTTGCGGCAGACTGTGCCTGTGGCTGATTGGTCGAGGCAACCTTTATGACATCATCGTTGCCATGGCAACCATTATGACATCTACGTCGATACTGTGCTCGTCGCTGATTGGTCGAGGCGAATTTGCGGCAGACTGTGCCCGTCGCTGATTGGTCGAGGCAACCTTTATGATATCATCGTCGCCATGCTATGCCCGTCGCTGATTGGTTGAGGCCTGGCGGCCTCGACCAATCAGAGACGTGGGATTTCTACGTCCTTTATGACATCATCGTCGCTGTGCCAGTCGCTGATTGGTCGAGGCCGCAATCAGAGACGCGGGATTTCCAGGAGAGACAGAAAGACAGACAGACAGACAGACGGAAAAACCCTTAGACAATTATATATATATAGATTTTTTTGTTGAGTGAATGCACATACATGCCGTTTTTACTACTGAATGGTGATGCTGCACAGGCACACTGCATTGTATCCGACACTAGCCAGTGTCGAGACATTCTTTATAGGTGGAATTAGTGCGCTCTACACTCCTGTCCTGCCTCCTTATGCAGTAGTCTCAGGGTCTCCTATGTTATGTATATACACCAGTCTAATTGTCCCATGTGATGCATTCAGCAGTCTCAGTGACTCCATATCTATATATATAATTGTCTAAGGGTTTTTCTGTCTGTCTGTCCTGGAAATCCCGCGTCTCTGATCAGCGACGGGCACAGCATGGCGACGATGATGTCATAAAGGTTGCCTCGACCAATCAGCGACGGGCACAGTCTGCCGCAAATTCGCCTCGACCAATCAGCGACGGGCACAGTATCAACGTACATGTCATAATGGTTGCCATGGCGACGATGATGTCATAAAGGTTGCCTCGACCAATCAGCCACGGGCACAGTCTGCCGCGAATTCTGGAATCATCATTGTCCATATACTACGGGGACATGCATATTCTAGAATACCCGATGCGTTAGAATCAGGCCACAATCTAGTATATATATATATATATATATATATATATATATATATATATATACTAGCTATTGAACCCGTTATATGCCCAGGTGGCGAGCATTTATATTGGTATATGGTCTCCATCCTGGTATGTGTTGCTTCCATCCTGCGCCCTAATCTTGTCATGTGCTGCTCCCATCCTGCGCCCCCGTTCTGTAATTTGCTGCTCCCATCCATATGCCCCATACGCTGCTCCATAAAGGTTGATGGCCCCCATTAGATGCTCCATAGTATATGCCTCATATGCTGCTGCATTATGGTTGATGGCCCCCATAAGATGCTCCATAGTATATGCCTCATATGCTGCTGCATTATGGTTGATGGCCCCCATAAGATGCTCCATAGTATATGCCCCATATGCTGCACCATTATGGTTGATGGCCCCCATAAGATGCTCCATAGTGTATGCCCCGTATGCTGCACCATTATGGTTGATGGCCCCCATAAGATGCTCCATAGTATATGCCTCATATGCTGCTGCATTATGGTTGATGGCCCCCATAAGATGCTCCATAGTATATGCCCCATATGCTGTACCATTATGGTTGATGGCCCCCATAAGATGCTCCATAGTGTATGCCCCATATGCTGCACCATTATGGTTGATGGCCCCCATAAGATGCTCCATAGTATATGCCCCGTATGCTGCTGCATTATGGTTGATGGCCCCCATAAGATGCTCCATAGTATATGCCTCATATGCTGCTGTATTATGGTTGATGGCCCCCATAAGATGCTCCATAGTATATGCCCCGTATGCTGCTGCATTATGGTTGATGGCCCCCATAAGATGCTCCATAGTATATGCCCCGTATGCTGCTCCATAAATGTTGATGGCCCCCATAAGATGCTCCATAGTATATGCCCCGTATGCTGCTCCATTATGGTTGATGGCCCCCATAAGATGCTCCATAGTATATGCCCCGTATACTGCTCCATAAATGTTGGTGGCCCCCATAAGATGCTCCATAGTATATGCCCCGTATACTGCTCCATAAATGTTGATGGCCCCCATAAGATGCTCCATAGTATATGACCCCGTATACTGCTCCATAAATGTTGATGGCCCCCATAAGATGCTCCATAGTATATGCCCCGTATGCTGCTGCATTATGGTTGATGGCCCCCCATAAGATGCTCCATAGTATATGCCCCGTATGCTGCTCCATAAATGTTGATGGCCCCCATAAGATGCTCCATAGTATATGCCCCGTATGCTGCTCCATTATGGTTGATGGCCCCCATAAGATGCTCCATAGTATATGCCCCGTATGCTGCTCCATTATGGTTGATGGCCCCCATAAGATGCTCCATAGTATATGCCCCGTATACTGCTCCATAAATGTTGATGGCCCCCATAAGATGCTCCATAGTGTATGCCCCGTATACTGTTCCATAAATGTTGATGGCCCCCCATAAGATGCTCCATAGTATTATATGCCCCGTATGGTGCTGTGATATATAAAAAAAAATAACATACTCACCTATCGTCGCTGGGCGCCGAGTGCAGGGGGGCCTGAGCAGGCGGGGACACCGGCGCGCTGTGGGGGTCATGTGCCGGTATCGCCGCTAGCTCAGGCCCCCGACACTTGCTATAGTCACCTGTCCCGTTCCAGCGCTGCATGCCACTCCGTCTTCTGGCTCCTCTGGCTGTGACTGTTCAGTCAGCGGGCGGCGCGCATTAAGCGCGTCATCGCGCCCTCTGAACTGAACGTCACAGGCAGAGGACCTGAAAGACGGAGTGGCATGCAGCGCTGGAACGGGGACAGGTGACTATAGCTTATACTTACCCTCCTGGGCTGCGTCACTCTGTGGGGTCCAGACTGCGCCGGCGCTTGCGCAGTCTATAAAGGCTTCGGACAGAGTGACGCTCCCAGCGTTATATTATAGATATATATATATACTGTATATATCTAACATAGGTGACACTGGAACTGCTGTATGCTTCACATGGGAGTCACTGAGACTGCTGATTGCATCACATGGGACAATGAGACTGGTGTATATACATAACATGGGAGACCCTGAGACTACTGCATAAGGAGGCAGGAGCCTTTTTTATTAAAAAAAAAAGAGGACTTTAATGCCCTATGGCGTGGCAACGTGTTTGGGATAAAACATATCCTTTCTCAAGCCGTGTCATCAGGAGCATGCCTAGGCATTGTACAATAGGGAGGTCATACAGGCACGTGGAGGCCACACACAATATTGAGCATCTTTTCCTTGTCATGAGACATTTCCACTGAAGTTGGATCAGCCTGTAATTTGATTTTCCACTTTGATTTTGAGCATCATTCCAAATCCAGACCTCCGTGGGATATTCATTTTGATTTACATTGATAATTATTATGTTTTATTGTTATGAACACATTCCACTATGCAATGAATAAAAATTTGCAACTGGAATATTTCATTCAGAGATATCTAGGATGTGGTATTTTAGTGTTCCCTTTTTTTTGAGCAGTGTATATATGTATATACATATATATAGCAGTCTCAATGTCTCCTATGTGATGTATATACAGCAGGCTGTGTCTCCTAAGTGATGTACGTACATCAGTGTTAGAGACTTCCATGTGAAAGATACAGCAGTCCCAGTGTCACCTATGTGATATATATATATATATATATATATATATATATATATATATATATATACAGCAGTCTCAGTGTCTCCTAAGTGATGTATATACAGCAGTCTTAGTGACTTCCATGTGATGTATATACAGCAGTCTTAGTGTCTCCTATGGGATGTATACAACAGTTTCAGTGACTCCTATGTGATGTATACAGCTGTTTGTGTCCTCTATGTGATGTACAGTATCTCACAAAAGGGAATACACCCTTCTAATTTTTGTAAATATTTTATAATATCTTTTCATGGGATGTGTTGTAAGATATGACACTTTGATACAAAATAAAGTAGTCAGTGTACAGCTTGTATAACAGTGTAAATTGGGTGTGCCCTCTAAATAACTCAACACACAGCCATTAATGTCTGAATTGCTGGCAATAAAAGTGAGTACACCCCTAAGTGAAAATGGGCAAATTGTGCATAAAGTGTCAATATTTTGTGTGGTCACCATTATTTTCAAGCAGTGCATTAACTCTCTTGGGCTTGGAGTTCACTAGAGCTTCACAGGTGGCCACTGGAATCCTCT
Source organism: Ranitomeya imitator (assembly GCF_032444005.1). NCBI lineage: Eukaryota > Metazoa > Chordata > Amphibia > Anura > Dendrobatidae > Ranitomeya > Ranitomeya imitator. The sequence continues at coordinate 19,425,336 of NC_091290.1, forward strand.
TCTCTCCTCCATGACGACATCACGGAGCTGGTGGATGTTAAGAGACCTTGCACAGTTTCACCTTCCATTTGCGGATGCCCCACAGAAGCCCAATAAGGTTTAGGTCTGGAGACATGCTTGGCACATCCAGGACCTTTACCCTCAGTTTCTGTAGCAAGTCAGTGGTCATCTTGGCGGGGAGTTTGGGGTCATTATATTAGAACACTGCCCTGCTGCCCAAATTCTGAAGGGAGGGGATCATGCTCTGCTTCAGTATGTCACAGTACATGTTGGCATTCATGGTTCCCTCAATGAATTGTAGACCCCCACAGCCGGCTGCACTCACTAAGTCCCAAACCATGACACTGCCACCACCATGCTTGACTGTAGGCAGGACACACTTGTCTTCGTACTTCTCACACACTTGACACCATCTGAACCAAATGAGTTTATCTTGGTCTCATCAGACCGCTGGACATTGTTGCAGTAATCCATGTGCTTAGTCTGCTTGCTTTCAGCACAGTGTTTGCAGTTTTCTTGTGCATCATCTATACAAGAGTCTTTCTTCTGGGATGACAGCCATGCAGACCAATGTGATGCGGTGTGCGGGTGGCATATGGTCTGGGCACTGACAGGCGGACCCCCACCCCTGTAACCTCTGCAGCAATATGTATGGTCTGCGCACTGACTGGCGGACCCCCCACCCCTGTAACCTCTGCAGCAATGCTGGCAGTACTCACACATCTATTCTGACAAGAAAACCCCTCGATATGACGCTGAGCACGTGCACTCAACTTCTGTGGTCATCCATGGTGAGGCCGGTTCTGAGTCACCTGTCTTGTTACACCGCGGTATGGTCTTGGCCACCGTGTGCAGCTCAGTGTCAGGGTGTCGGCAATCTTGCCAGAATAGGACAACAACTTTTAGCACCAGCGTCCCCCCACGCTGGTGCTAAAATTTGTTGTCCTATTCTGCCAATATGTATTAGCATACCGGGTGCTATACACTTTATAAATATAAATTTGCAGGAATACTGCATAAAATAACTGCAGACTTTTGAGACAGATTAGGGACAAAACGATTTATACCCTTTGTATATACTTTGTTTTAATTAATAGAAATAAAAGTAAAATGTTATGGTCTTCTAGAGAAGGTTTATTTGGGGTTCTCCCCAGTTTGCAAATCATATATATATATATCCCTCCAAAGATCATCAGAGTTCCTCCGCTATTTTTGCTATATACTTTGCAATGCTTTAAAGTGTCATATATATTCAGTTTTGTCCCATGAAAATATATAATAAAATATTTACAAAAATGTGATGGTTTATTAACTTTTGTGAGATACGTATGTATATGTAGCAGTCTCAGTGTCTCCTATGTAATGTATATACAACACTCTTAGTGACTCCTATGTAATGTTTATACAGCAGTCTCAGTATCTCCTATGTGATGTATATGGCTGTCCTACTGACTCCTATTTGATTTATACAGCAGTTTCATTGTTTCGTATTTGGTGTGTATATAACAGCCACAGTGTCTCCTGTGTAATGTATATACAGCAGCCACAGTGTCTCCTGTGTGATGTATATACAGCAGCCACAGTGTCTCCAGAGTGATGTATATACAGCTACCAGTTTCTCCTGTGTGTTGTGTATATACAACAGTTTCAGTGTCTCCTATACGATGTATATACAGCAGTCTCAGTGTCTCCTATGTGATGTATATAAAGATATTTTGGTGTTTATTATGTGATGTAAACAGTAGTCTCAGTGTCTCCAATGTAATGTGTAAAGCAGTCTCAGTGTCTCGTATGTGATGTATATTCAGCAGTCTCAGTGTTTCATATGTGATGTATGCAGCAGTCACAGTGGCTCCTATGTGATGTATACAGCAGTCTTGGTGTCTCCTATGTGATGTATACACAGCAGCCATAGTGCCTCTTGTGTTATGTATACAGCTCTCTGTCTCATATGTGATGTATACAGCAGTCTCCATGTCTGATGTATACAGCATAAAAGAATGAAACGTGAGCACTACTGAAAGGGTGCACAGGTAGGTTCCCACACCATGTGTAATAGATACAAAGAACTTGGCACTCAACTTAAGTGTTAACAACTCAGTATTTTTATTGTAGTAGCAATACAATAAACGTTTCGGTCCTAAGAGACCTTCCTCAGTTGCTTACTGGTAGTTGGGGGGCGAGAATGCTGCTAGTTGGTCAGGGTGTATCCTAAATCACCTGTTCTTAGGTGATGTTTAGGTAAGTACATTCATCCGCTCAGATGGAGAGGAGTAAGATATCGTACAAAACTTAATTAGCTGTGGGTCCTGTATGTGACACAGAATCCACCGCTTGTCAGTCAGGAGAGAAGTGTGGCACACCTAAGAACAGGTGATTTAGGATACACCCTGACCAACTAGCAGCATTCTCACCCCCCAACTACCAGTACGTAACTGAGGAAGGTCTCTTAGGACCGAAACGTTTATTGTATTGGTACTACAATAAAAATACCGAGTTGTTCACACTTAAGTTGAGTGCCAGGTTCTTTGATGTATACAGCAGTCTCTTTGTCGCCTATATGATATATATTCAGCAGTCTCAGTGTCTCCAATGTCTTTTGTACAGTAGCCTCAGTGTCTCGTATGTGATTTATATACAGCGGTCTTAGTGTCTCCTATGTGATGTTTACAGCAGCCACAGTGCCTCCTGTGTTATGTGCACAGCTCTTACTGTCTCATATTTGATGTATACAGCAGTCTCCATGTCTATGATGTATACAGTAGTCTATGTGTCTCCTATATAATGTATATTCAGCAGTCTCAGTGTTTTGTATGTGATGTATACAGCAGTCTCAGTGTCTCCAATGTCATGTGTACAGCAGTCTCAGTGTCTTGTATATGATGTATATACAGCAGTCTCAGTGTTTTGCATTTGATGTATACAGCAGTCACAGTGGCTCCTATGTGATGTATACAGCAGTCTTGAGGTCTCCTATGTGATGTATACACAGCAGCCACAGTGTCTCCTGTGTGATGTATACACAGTTGTCTTATTGTCTCCTATGTGATGTATACAGCAGTCTCCTTTGTGATGTATACGGCAGTCTGTGTCTACTATGTTATGTGTATAACAGTCTCAGTGTCTTGTAAGTGATGTATTTACAGCAATCTCGGTGTATCCAATGTGACGTATATAGTAGTCTGGGCATCCTATGTGATGTATATGTAGCAGTGTTAATGTCTCTTATGTGATGTATATACAGCTTTCTCGTATGTAATATAAACAGCAGTCTCTGTGTTTACAATGTGTATATAGCAGTCTCAGATTTTCCTATGTGATGTATATACAGCAATCTCGGTGTCTCCTATGTGATGGATACAGCAGTTTCAGTGTCTCCTATATGATGTATATACAGCAGTCTAAGTGTTTCCTATGGGATGCATATAAAGCTATTTTGGTGTTTCCTATGTGATGCAAAGAGCACTCTTATGGTCTCCAATGTAATGTGTACACCAGTCTCTGTCTCGTATGTGATGTATATACAGCTGTCTTAGTGTCTCCTATGTGATGTATATTCAGCAGTCTCAGTGTTTCGTATGTGATGTACAGTACAGACCAAAAGTTTGGACACACCTCATTTAAAGATTTTTCTGTATTTTCATGACTATGAAAATTGTACATTTACACTGAAGGCATCAAAACTATGAATTAACACATGTGGAATTATATACTTAACAAAAAAGTGTGAAACAACTGAAATTATGTCTTATATTCTAGGTTCTTCAAAGTAGCCACCTTTTGCTTTGATGACTGCTTTGCACACTCTTGGCATTCTCTTGATGAGCTTCAAGAGGTAGTCACCAGGAATGGTTTTCAATTCACAGGTGTGCCCTGTCAGGTTTAATAAGTGGGATTTCTTGCCTTATAAATGGGATTGGGACCATCAGTTGTGTTGTGCAGAAGTCTGGTGGATACACAGCTGATAGTCCTACTGAATAGACTGTTAGAATTTGTATTATGGCAAGAAAAAAGCAGCTAAGTAAAGAAAAGCGAGTGGCCATCATTACTTTAAGAAATGAAGGTCAGTCAGTCCGAAAAATTGGGAAAACTTTGAAAGTGTCCCTAAGTGCAGTGGCAAAAACCATCAAGCGCTACAAAGAAACTGGCTCACATGAGGATCGCCCCAGGAAAGGAAGACCAAGAGTCACCTCTGCTTCTGAGGATAAGTTTATCAGAGTCACCAGCCTCAGAAATCGCAGGTTAACAGCAGCTCAGATTAGAGACCAGGTCAATGCCACACAGAGTTCTAGCAGCAGACACATCTCTACAACAACTGCTAAGAGGAGACTTTGTGCAGCAGGTCTTCATGGTAAAATAACTGCTAGGAAACCACTGCTAAGGACAGGCAACAAGCAGAAGAGACTTGTTTGGGCTAAAGAACACAAGGAATGGACATTAGACCAGTGGAAATCTGTGCTTTGGCCTGGTGAGTCCAAATGTGAGATCTTTGGTTCCAACCACTGTGTCTTTGTGCGATGCAGAAAAGGTGAACGGATGGACTCTACATGCCTGGTTCCCACCGTGAAGCATGGAGGAGAAGGTGTGATGGTGTGGGGGGGCTTTGCTGGTGACACTGTTGGGGATTTATTCAAAATTGAAGGCATACTGAACCAGCATGGCTACCACAGCATCTTGCAGCGGCATGCTATTCCATCCGGTTTGCGTTTAGTTGGACCATCATTTATTTTTCAACAGGACAATGACCCCAAACACACCTCCAGGCTGTGTAAGGGCTATTTGACCAAGAAGGAGAGTGATGGGGGGCTACGCCAGATGACCTGGCCTCCACAGTCACCAGACCTGAACCCAATCGAGATGGTTTGGGGTGAGCAGGACCATAGAGTGAAGGCAAAAGGGCCAACAAGTGCTAAGCATCTCTGGGAACTCCTTCAAGATTGTTGGAAGACCATTCCCGGTGACTACCTCTTGAAGCTCATCAAGAGAATGCCAAGAGTGTGCAAAGCAGTCATCAAAGCAAAAGGTGGCTGCTTTGAAGAAGGTGTGTCCAAACTTTTGGTCTGTACTGTACATATTCATGAATAAAAGGATTATTACATTACATTTCCTATTACCTGGATACATTTGGGTTAGATTATGACACATTCTGAATTCTTCTTATTGCAGGTAAATTTTGCATATTCTGTATTATCAGATGCTGGATTAAAGGAATTTTTCTGTGATCCCCGGTTTATTCATGAATCACCAAAGCCAATATGACCTAAACGAAATCTCTCTTTATGCGAAGCAATGAATATTTCTGGCACAGCTGGTTGGATTTTATGTATTTTATTCATATTGCATCGAAGGAGTTTATAATCTCATTATTGCCTACGGGAAAAAAGTTACAAAATATTATTTCGCATATTTCACGTTTCAATATGAAACGGCACGCCAAAAATATAGTTTAGTGATCCACTGCAGACTGATGCCAGTCATGGGGGACATTCTGGGTGAAAGTGAGTGGGGCTGGACATTTTCCTTACATTTTGGATAGAAAAGTTGGGACCAATATGGCGGCAGAGATGATATCACTGAAAGTACAACATAGAGCTTCCCATTGGTGCTGTGAGTCAGATCAATGATTTTGCCAAAGGTTTTCTTCCGGGCAGCGCGGTGGCTCAGTGGGAAGCACTGGTGCCTTGCAGCATGGGAGTCCAGGGTTCAGGTGTGCTCAGGTGTGCTGCCACCTATAAGACTCACAGCACACCTGAGCACACCTCAATGGGAAGATCAGGAAAAACTAGAGCAGGTCCATTTGCAGTTTCTAAAGTAGACCTGTGAGGAGGAATTACTGGGATCTCTATCAGAGAAGAACTAAAGACCCAAGTGTTGAAAGGTGATTGAGCTATCCACTGAGCCACCACAGAATTACCTGATGGTTAGGTCATCAATATGCCTATCAGTACCCACCGAAGGGAAGAGCAGGTTTCATTTGAGGTCTCTGATTCCATTTTCTAAGATGTGTCTGAGAGGAGGAATCTCATTGATCTCAGTCAGAGATGAACTAAGGACCCAAGTATAGGATGGTAATGGAGGTAACCACTGAGCCACCACGCTGCCTGAGATCTTACTTCTGGCCAGATCATCAATAGGACTCTCAGCATTTATGGGAAGGTCAGAAAAATCTAGAGCAGGTCCCATTACAATCACTGACTACAATTTCTAAAGTACACCTGAGAGGAGGAATCACATTGTCCTCAGAATTGAACCCAGGGCACCAGCATCGGACAGCAGCAGTGCTAACCACCGAGCCATCATACTGCCTGAGTGATAACCTCTGGGTACGTCATCAATATGACTCCCGGCACCTATGGGAAGGTCAGGAAATACAGACATAGCTGCCCAACACATCTAACCAATCTGTCCATTGATGTCAATTTGTAAAGTGAGGTGGAAACAATACAGAGACATTATATAGAGGCCTGATGGCTGTATAGTGTGTAATATGGAGGTATACTAGATATATGGTGATATGTGTTATATGGAGGTATGCTATATGGTGATATGTGTTATATGGAGGTATGCTAGATATATGGTGATATGTGTAATATGGAGGTATACTAGATATATGGGGATATGTGTTATATGGAGGTATGCTAGATATATGGTGATATGTGTTATATGGAGGTATGCTAGATATATGGTGATATGTGTAATATGGAGGTATGCTAGATATATGGTGATATGTGTAATATGGAGGTATACTAGATATATGGGGATATGTGTTATATGGAGGTATGCTAGATATATGGTGATATGTGTTATATGGAGGCATGCTAGATATATGGTGATATGTGTTATATGGAGGTATGCTAGATATATGGTGATATGTGTTATATGGAGGCATGCTAGATATATGGGGATATGTGTTATATGGAGGTATGCTAGATATATGGGGATATGTGTTATATGGAGGTATGCTAGATATATGGGGATATGTGTTATATGGAGGTATGCTAGATATATGGTGATATGTGTTATATGGAGGCATGCTAGATATATGGTGATATGTGTTATATGGAGGTATGCTAGATATATGGTGATATGTGTTATATGGAGGTATGCTAGATATATGGTGATATGTGTTATATGGAGGCATGCTAGATATATGGGGATATGTGTTATATGGAGGTATGCTAGATATATGGGGATATGTGTTATATGGAGGTATGCTAGATATATGGTGATATGTGTTATATGGAGGCATGCTAGATATATGGTGATATGTGTTATATGGAGGTATGCTAGATATATGGGGATATGTGTTATATGGAGGTATGCTAGATATATGGTGATATGTGTTATATGGAGGTATGCTAGATATATGGTGATATGTGTTATATGGAGGTATGCTAGATATATGGTGATATGTGTTATATGGAGGTATGCTAGATATTTGGTGATATGTGTTATATGGAGGTATGCTAGATATATGGGGATATGTGTTATATGGAGGTATGCTAGATATATGGTGATATGTGTTATATGGAGGTATGCTAGATATATGGTGATATGTGTTATATGGAGGTATGCTAGATATATGGTGATATGTGTTATATGGAGGTATGCTAGATATATGGTGATATGTGTTATATGGAGGTATGCTAGATATTTGGGGATATGTGTTATATGGAGGTATGCTAGATATATGGGGATATGTGTTATATGGAGGTATGCTAGATATATGGTGATATGTGTTATATGGAGGTATGCTAGATATATGGTGATATGTGTTATATGGAGGCATGCTAGATATATGGTGATATGTGTTATATGGAGGTATGCTAGATATATGGGGATATGTGTTATATGGAGGTATGCTAGATATATGGTGATATGTGTTATATGGAGGTATGCTAGATATATGGTGATGTGTGTTATATGGAGGTATGCTAGATATATGGTGATATGTGTTATATGGAGGTATGCTAGATATTTGGTGATATGTGTTATATGGAGGCATGCTAGATATATGGTGATATGTGTTATATGGAGGCATGCTAGATATATGGGGATATGTGTTATATGGAGGTATGCTAGATATATGGTGATATGTGTTATATGGAGGTATGCTAGATATATGGTGATATGTGTTATATGGAGGTATGCTAGATATATGGGGATATGTGTTATATGGAGGCATGCTAGATATATGGGGATATGTGTTATATGGAGGCATGCTAGATATATGGGGATATGTGTTATATGGAGGTATGCTAGATATATGGGGATATGTGTTATATGGAGGTATGCTAGATATATGGTGATATGTGTTATATGGAGGTATGCTAGATATATGGTGATATGTGTTATATGGAGGTATGCTAGATATATGGTGATATGTGTTATATGGAGGTATGCTAGATACAGTATATGGGGATATGTGTTATATGGAGGTATGCTAGATATTTGGTGATATGTGTTATATGGAGGCATGCTAGATATATGGTGATATGTGTTATATGGAGGCATGCTAGATATATGGGGATATGTGTTATATGGAGGTATGCTAGATATATGGGGATATGTGTTATATGGAGGTATGCTAGATATATGGTGATATGTGTTATATGGAGGTATGCTACATATATGGGGATATGTGTTATATGGAGGTATGCTAGATATATGGTGATATGTATTATATGGAGGTATGCTAGATATATGGTGATATGTGTTATATGGAGGTATGCTAGATATATGGTGATATGTGTTATATGGAGGTATGCTAGATATATGGTGATGTGTGTTATATGAAGGTATGCTAGATATATGGTGATGTGTGTTATATGGAGGTATGCTAGATATATGGGGATATGTGTTATATGGAGGTATGCTAGATATATGGGGATATGTGTTATATGGAGGCATGCTAGATATATGGTGATATGTGTTATATGGAGGCATGCTAGATATATGGGGATATGTGTTATATGGAGGTATGCTAGATATATGGGGATATGTGTTATATGGAGGTATGCTAGATATATGGTGATATGTGTTATATGGAGGTATGCTAGATATATGGTGATATGTGTTATATGGAGGTATGCTAGATATATGGGGATATGTGTTATATGGAGGCATGCTAGATATATGGGGATATGTGTTATATGGAGGCATGCTAGATATATGGGGATATGTGTTATATGGAGGTATGCTAGATATATGGGGATATGTGTTATATGGAGGTATGCTAGATATATGGTGATATGTGTTATATGGAGGTATGCTAGATATATGGTGATATGTGTTATATGGAGGTATGCTAGATATATGGTGATATGTGTTATATGGAGGTATGCTAGATACAGTATATGGGGATATGTGTTATATGGAGGTATGCTAGATATTTGGTGATATGTGTTATATGGAGGCATGCTAGATATATGGTGATATGTGTTATATGGAGGCATGCTAGATATATGGGGATATGTGTTATATGGAGGTATGCTAGATATATGGGGATATGTGTTATATGGAGGTATGCTAGATATATGGTGATATGTGTTATATGGAGGTATGCTACATATATGGGGATATGTGTTATATGGAGGTATGCTAGATATATGGTGATATGTATTATATGGAGGTATGCTAGATATATGGTGATGTGTGTTATATGGAGGTATGCTAGATATATGGTGATATGTGTTATATGGAGGTATGCTAGATATATGGTGATGTGTGTTATATGAAGGTATGCTAGATATATGGTGATGTGTGTTATATGGAGGTATGCTAGATATATGGTGATATGTGTTATATGGAGGCATGCTAGATATATGGTGATATGTGTTATATGGAGGTATGCTAGATATATGGGGATATGTGTTATATGGAGGTATGCTAGATATATGGGGATATGTGTTATATGGAGGCATGCTAGATATATGGTGATATGTGTTATATGGAGGTATGCTAGATATATGGGGATATGTGTTATATGGAGGTATGCTAGATATATGGGGATATGTGTTATATGGAGGCATGCTAGATATATGGTGATATGTGTTATATGGAGGTATGCTAGATATATGGGGATATGTGTTATATGGAGGTATGCTAGATATATGGGGATATGTGTTATATGGAGGTATGCTAGATATATGGTGATATGTGTTATATGGAGGTATGCTAGATATATGGTGATATGTGTTATATGGAGGTATGCTAGATATATGGTGATATGTGTTATATGGAGGTATGCTAGATACAGTATATGGGGATATGTGTTATATGGAGGTATGCTAGATATATGGGGATATGTGTTATATGGAGGTATGCTAGATATATGGTGATATGTGTTATATGGAGGTATGCTAGATACAGTATATGGGGATATGTGTTATATGGAGGCATGCTAGATATATGGGGATATGTGTTATATGGAGGTATGCTAGATATATGGTGATATGTGTTATATGGAGGTATGCTAGATACAGTATATGGTGATATGTGTTATATGGAGGTATGCTAGATATATGGGGATATGTGTTATATGGAGGTATGCTAGATATATGGTGATATGTGTTATATGGAGGTATGCTAGATACAGTATATGGGGATATGTGTTATATGGAGGTATGCTAGATATATGGTGATATGTGTTATATGGAGGTATGCTAGATACAGTATATGGGGATATGTGTTATATGGAGGTATGCTAGATATATGGGGATATGTGTTATATGGAGGTATGCTAGATATATGGTGATATGTGTTATATGGAGGTATGCTAGATATATGGGGATATGTGTTATATGGAGGTATGCTAGATATATGGGGATGTGTGTTATATGGAGGTATGCTAGATATATGGTGATATGTGTTATATGGAGGTATGCTAGATATATGGTGATATGTGTTATATGGAGGTATGCTAGATATATGGTGATATGTGTTATATGGAGGTATGCTAGATATATGGTGATATGTGTTATATGGAGGTATGCTAGATATATGGTGATATGTGTTATATGGAGGTATGCTAGATATATGGTGATATGTGTTATATGGAGGTATGCTAGATATATGGTGATATGTGTTATATGGAGGTATGCTAGATATATGGTGATATGTGTTATATGGAGGTATGCTAGATATATGGTGATATGTGTTATATGGAGGTATGCTAGATATATGGTGATATGTGTTATATGGAGGTATGCTAGATACAGTATATGGGGATATGTGTTATATGGAGGTATGCTAGATATATGGGGATATGTGTTATATGGAGGTATGCTAGATATATGGTGATATGTGTTATATGGAGGCATGCTAGATATATGGTGATATGTGTTATATGGAGGTATGCTAGATATATGGTGATATGTGTTATATGGAGGTATGCTAGATATATGGTGATATGTGTTATATGGAGGTATGCTAGATATATGGTGATATGTGTTATATGGAGGTATGCTAGATATATGGTGATATGTGTTATATGGAGGTATGCTAGATATATGGGGATATGTGTTATATGGAGGTATGCTAGATATATGGTGATATGTGTTATATGGAGGTATGCTAGATATATGGTGATATGTGTTATATGGAGGTATGCTAGATATATGGTGATATGTGTTATATGGAGGTATGCTAGATACAGTATATGGGGATATGTGTTATATGGAGGTATGCTAGATATTTGGTGATATGTGTTATATGGAGGCATGCTAGATATATGGTGATATGTGTTATATGGAGGCATGCTAGATATATGGGGATATGTGTTATATGGAGGTATGCTAGATATATGGGGATATGTGTTATATGGAGGTATGCTAGATATATGGTGATATGTGTTATATGGAGGTATGCTAGATATATGGTGATATGTGTAATATGGAGGTATGCTAGATATATGGTGATATGTGTAATATGGAGGTATACTAGATATATGGGGATATGTGTTATATGGAGGTATGCTAGATATATGGTGATATGTGTTATATGGAGGCATGCTAGATATATGGTGATATGTGTTATATGGAGGTATGCTAGATATATGGTGATATGTGTTATATGGAGGTATGCTAGATATATGGTGATATGTGTTATATGGAAGTATGCTAGATATATGGTGATATGTGTTATATGGAGGCATGCTAGATATATGGGGATATGTGTTATATGGAGGTATGCTAGATATATGGGGATATGTGTTATATGGAGGCATGCTAGATATATGGTGATATGTGTTATATGGAGGCATGCTAGATATATGGTGATATGTGTTATATGGAGGTATGCTAGATATATGGGGATATGTGTTATATGGAGGTATGCTAGATATATGGTGATATGTGTTATATGGAGGTATGCTAGATATATGGTGATATGTGTTATATGGAGGTATGCTAGATATATGGTGATATGTGTTATATGGAGGTATGCTAGATATTTGGTGATATGTGTTATATGGAGGTATGCTAGATATATGGGGATATGTGTTATATGGAGGTATGCTAGATATATGGTGATATGTGTTATATGGAGGTATGCTAGATATATGGTGATATGTGTTATATGGAGGTATGCTAGATATATGGTGATATGTGTTATATGGAGGTATGCTAGATATATGGTGATATGTGTTATATGGAGGTATGCTAGATATTTGGGGATATGTGTTATATGGAGGTATGCTAGATATATGGGGATATGTGTTATATGGAGGTATGCTAGATATATGGTGATATGTGTTATATGGAGGTATGCTAGATATATGGTGATATGTGTTATATGGAGGCATGCTAGATATATGGTGATATGTGTTATATGGAGGTATGCTAGATATATGGGGATATGTGTTATATGGAGGTATGCTAGATATATGGTGATATGTGTTATATGGAGGTATGCTAGATATATGGTGATGTGTGTTATATGGAGGTATGCTAGATATATGGTGATATGTGTTATATGGAGGTATGCTAGATATTTGGTGATATGTGTTATATGGAGGCATGCTAGATATATGGTGATATGTGTTATATGGAGGCATGCTAGATATATGGGGATATGTGTTATATGGAGGTATGCTAGATATATGGTGATATGTGTTATATGGAGGTATGCTAGATATATGGTGATATGTGTTATATGGAGGTATGCTAGATATATGGGGATATGTGTTATATGGAGGCATGCTAGATATATGGGGATATGTGTTATATGGAGGCATGCTAGATATATGGGGATATGTGTTATATGGAGGTATGCTAGATATATGGGGATATGTGTTATATGGAGGTATGCTAGATATATGGTGATATGTGTTATATGGAGGTATGCTAGATATATGGTGATATGTGTTATATGGAGGTATGCTAGATATATGGTGATATGTGTTATATGGAGGTATGCTAGATACAGTATATGGGGATATGTGTTATATGGAGGTATGCTAGATATTTGGTGATATGTGTTATATGGAGGCATGCTAGATATATGGTGATATGTGTTATATGGAGGCATGCTAGATATATGGGGATATGTGTTATATGGAGGTATGCTAGATATATGGGGATATGTGTTATATGGAGGTATGCTAGATATATGGTGATATGTGTTATATGGAGGTATGCTACATATATGGGGATATGTGTTATATGGAGGTATGCTAGATATATGGTGATATGTATTATATGGAGGTATGCTAGATATATGGTGATATGTGTTATATGGAGGTATGCTAGATATATGGTGATATGTGTTATATGGAGGTATGCTAGATATATGGTGATGTGTGTTATATGAAGGTATGCTAGATATATGGTGATGTGTGTTATATGGAGGTATGCTAGATATATGGGGATATGTGTTATATGGAGGTATGCTAGATATATGGGGATATGTGTTATATGGAGGCATGCTAGATATATGGTGATATGTGTTATATGGAGGCATGCTAGATATATGGGGATATGTGTTATATGGAGGTATGCTAGATATATGGGGATATGTGTTATATGGAGGTATGCTAGATATATGGTGATATGTGTTATATGGAGGTATGCTAGATATATGGTGATATGTGTTATATGGAGGTATGCTAGATATATGGGGATATGTGTTATATGGAGGCATGCTAGATATATGGGGATATGTGTTATATGGAGGCATGCTAGATATATGGGGATATGTGTTATATGGAGGTATGCTAGATATATGGGGATATGTGTTATATGGAGGTATGCTAGATATATGGTGATATGTGTTATATGGAGGTATGCTAGATATATGGTGATATGTGTTATATGGAGGTATGCTAGATATATGGTGATATGTGTTATATGGAGGTATGCTAGATACAGTATATGGGGATATGTGTTATATGGAGGTATGCTAGATATTTGGTGATATGTGTTATATGGAGGCATGCTAGATATATGGTGATATGTGTTATATGGAGGCATGCTAGATATATGGGGATATGTGTTATATGGAGGTATGCTAGATATATGGGGATATGTGTTATATGGAGGTATGCTAGATATATGGTGATATGTGTTATATGGAGGTATGCTACATATATGGGGATATGTGTTATATGGAGGTATGCTAGATATATGGTGATATGTATTATATGGAGGTATGCTAGATATATGGTGATGTGTGTTATATGGAGGTATGCTAGATATATGGTGATATGTGTTATATGGAGGTATGCTAGATATATGGTGATGTGTGTTATATGAAGGTATGCTAGATATATGGTGATGTGTGTTATATGGAGGTATGCTAGATATATGGGGATATGTGTTATATGGAGGTATGCTAGATATATGGGGATATGTGTTATATGGAGGCATGCTAGATATATGGTGATATGTGTTATATGGAGGTATGCTAGATATATGGGGATATGTGTTATATGGAGGTATGCTAGATATATGGGGATATGTGTTATATGGAGGTATGCTAGATATATGGTGATATGTGTTATATGGAGGTATGCTAGATATATGGTGATATGTGTTATATGGAGGTATGCTAGATATATGGTGATATGTGTTATATGGAGGTATGCTAGATACAGTATATGGGGATATGTGTTATATGGAGGTATGCTAGATATATGGGGATATGTGTTATATGGAGGTATGCTAGATATATGGTGATATGTGTTATATGGAGGTATGCTAGATACAGTATATGGGGATATGTGTTATATGGAGGCATGCTAGATATATGGGGATATGTGTTATATGGAGGTATGCTAGATATATGGTGATATGTGTTATATGGAGGTATGCTAGATACAGTATATGGGGATATGTGTTATATGGAGGTATGCTAGATATATGGTGATATGTGTTATATGGAGGTATGCTAGATACAGTATATGGGGATATGTGTTATATGGAGGTATGCTAGATATATGGGGATATGTGTTATATGGAGGTATGCTAGATATATGGTGATATGTGTTATATGGAGGTATGCTAGATATATGGGGATATGTGTTATATGGAGGTATGCTAGATATATGGGGATGTGTGTTATATGGAGGTATGCTAGATATATGGTGATATGTGTTATATGGAGGTATGCTAGATATATGGTGATATGTGTTATATGGAGGTATGCTAGATATATGGTGATATGTGTTATATGGAGGTATGCTAGATATATGGTGATATGTGTTATATGGAGGTATGCTAGATATATGGTGATATGTGTTATATGGAGGTATGCTAGATATATGGTGATATGTGTTATATGGAGGTATGCTAGATATATGGTGATATGTGTTATATGGAGGTATGCTAGATATATGGTGATATGTGTTATATGGAGGTATGCTAGATATATGGTGATATGTGTTATATGGAGGTATGCTAGATATATGGTGATATGTGTTATATGGAGGCATGCTAGATATATGGTGATATGTGTTATATGGAGGTATGCTAGATATATGGTGATATGTGTTATATGGAGGTATGCTAGATATATGGTGATATGTGTTATATGGAGGTATGCTAGATATATGGTGATATGTGTTATATGGAGGTATGCTAGATATATGGTGATATGTGTTATATGGAGGTATGCTAGATATATGGGGATATGTGTTATATGGAGGTATGCTAGATATATGGTGATATGTGTTATATGGAGGTATGCTAGATATATGGTGATATGTGTTATATGGAGGTATGCTAGATATATGGTGATATGTGTTATATGGAGGTATGCTAGATACAGTATATGGGGATATGTGTTATATGGAGGTATGCTAGATATTTGGTGATATGTGTTATATGGAGGCATGCTAGATATATGGGGATATGTGTTATATGGAGGTATGCTAGATATATGGGGATATGTGTTATATGGAGGTATGCTAGATATATGGTGATATGTATTATATGGAGGTATGCTAGATATATGGTGATATGTGTTATATGGAGGTATGCTAGATATATGGTGATATGTGTTATATGGAGGTATGCTAGATATATGGTGATGTGTGTTATATGAAGGTATGCTAGATATATGGTGATGTGTGTTATATGGAGGTATGCTAGATATATGGGGATATGTGTTATATGGAGGTATGCTAGATATATGGGGATATGTGTTATATGGAGGCATGCTAGATATATGGTGATATGTGTTATATGGAGGCATGCTAGATATATGGGGATATGTGTTATATGGAGGTATGCTAGATATATGGGGATATGTGTTATATGGAGGTATGCTAGATATATGGTGATATGTGTTATATGGAGGTATGCTAGATATATGGTGATATGTGTTATATGGAGGTATGCTAGATATATGGGGATATGTGTTATATGGAGGCATGCTAGATATATGGGGATATGTGTTATATGGAGGCATGCTAGATATATGGGGATATGTGTTATATGGAGGTATGCTAGATATATGGGGATATGTGTTATATGGAGGTATGCTAGATATATGGGGATATGTGTTATATGGAGGTATGCTAGATATATGGGGATATGTGTTATATGGAGGTATGCTAGATATATGGTGATATGTGTTATATGGAGGTATGCTAGATATATGGTGATATGTGTTATATGGAGGTATGCTAGATATATGGTGATGTGTGTTATATGGAGGTATGCTAGATATATGGTGATATGTGTTATATGGAGGTATGCTAGATATTTGGTGATATGTGTTATATGGAGGCATGCTAGATATATGGTGATATGTGTTATATGGAGGCATGCTAGATATATGGGGATATGTGTTATATGGAGGTATGCTAGATATATGGTGATATGTGTTATATGGAGGTATGCTAGATATATGGTGATATGTGTTATATGGAGGTATGCTAGATATATGGGGATATGTGTTATATGGAGGCATGCTAGATATATGGGGATATGTGTTATATGGAGGCATGCTAGATATATGGGGATATGTGTTATATGGAGGTATGCTAGATATATGGGGATATGTGTTATATGGAGGTATGCTAGATATATGGTGATATGTGTTATATGGAGGTATGCTAGATATATGGTGATATGTGTTATATGGAGGTATGCTAGATATATGGTGATATGTGTTATATGGAGGTATGCTAGATACAGTATATGGGGATATGTGTTATATGGAGGTATGCTAGATATTTGGTGATATGTGTTATATGGAGGCATGCTAGATATATGGTGATATGTGTTATATGGAGGCATGCTAGATATATGGGGATATGTGTTATATGGAGGTATGCTAGATATATGGGGATATGTGTTATATGGAGGTATGCTAGATATATGGTGATATGTGTTATATGGAGGTATGCTACATATATGGGGATATGTGTTATATGGAGGTATGCTAGATATATGGTGATATGTATTATATGGAGGTATGCTAGATATATGGTGATATGTGTTATATGGAGGTATGCTAGATATATGGTGATATGTGTTATATGGAGGTATGCTAGATATATGGTGATGTGTGTTATATGAAGGTATGCTAGATATATGGTGATGTGTGTTATATGGAGGTATGCTAGATATATGGGGATATGTGTTATATGGAGGTATGCTAGATATATGGGGATATGTGTTATATGGAGGCATGCTAGATATATGGTGATATGTGTTATATGGAGGCATGCTAGATATATGGGGATATGTGTTATATGGAGGTATGCTAGATATATGGGGATATGTGTTATATGGAGGTATGCTAGATATATGGTGATATGTGTTATATGGAGGTATGCTAGATATATGGTGATATGTGTTATATGGAGGTATGCTAGATATATGGGGATATGTGTTATATGGAGGCATGCTAGATATATGGGGATATGTGTTATATGGAGGCATGCTAGATATATGGGGATATGTGTTATATGGAGGTATGCTAGATATATGGGGATATGTGTTATATGGAGGTATGCTAGATATATGGTGATATGTGTTATATGGAGGTATGCTAGATATATGGTGATATGTGTTATATGGAGGTATGCTAGATATATGGTGATATGTGTTATATGGAGGTATGCTAGATACAGTATATGGGGATATGTGTTATATGGAGGTATGCTAGATATTTGGTGATATGTGTTATATGGAGGCATGCTAGATATATGGTGATATGTGTTATATGGAGGCATGCTAGATATATGGGGATATGTGTTATATGGAGGTATGCTAGATATATGGGGATATGTGTTATATGGAGGTATGCTAGATATATGGTGATATGTGTTATATGGAGGTATGCTACATATATGGGGATATGTGTTATATGGAGGTATGCTAGATATATGGTGATATGTATTATATGGAGGTATGCTAGATATATGGTGATGTGTGTTATATGGAGGTATGCTAGATATATGGTGATATGTGTTATATGGAGGTATGCTAGATATATGGTGATGTGTGTTATATGAAGGTATGCTAGATATATGGTGATGTGTGTTATATGGAGGTATGCTAGATATATGGGGATATGTGTTATATGGAGGTATGCTAGATATATGGGGATATGTGTTATATGGAGGCATGCTAGATATATGGTGATATGTGTTATATGGAGGTATGCTAGATATATGGGGATATGTGTTATATGGAGGTATGCTAGATATATGGGGATATGTGTTATATGGAGGTATGCTAGATATATGGTGATATGTGTTATATGGAGGTATGCTAGATATATGGTGATATGTGTTATATGGAGGTATGCTAGATATATGGTGATATGTGTTATATGGAGGTATGCTAGATACAGTATATGGGGATATGTGTTATATGGAGGTATGCTAGATATATGGGGATATGTGTTATATGGAGGTATGCTAGATATATGGTGATATGTGTTATATGGAGGTATGCTAGATACAGTATATGGGGATATGTGTTATATGGAGGCATGCTAGATATATGGGGATATGTGTTATATGGAGGTATGCTAGATATATGGTGATATGTGTTATATGGAGGTATGCTAGATACAGTATATGGGGATATGTGTTATATGGAGGTATGCTAGATATATGGTGATATGTGTTATATGGAGGTATGCTAGATACAGTATATGGGGATATGTGTTATATGGAGGTATGCTAGATATATGGGGATATGTGTTATATGGAGGTATGCTAGATATATGGTGATATGTGTTATATGGAGGTATGCTAGATATATGGGGATATGTGTTATATGGAGGTATGCTAGATATATGGGGATGTGTGTTATATGGAGGTATGCTAGATATATGGTGATATGTGTTATATGGAGGTATGCTAGATATATGGTGATATGTGTTATATGGAGGTATGCTAGATATATGGTGATATGTGTTATATGGAGGTATGCTAGATATATGGTGATATGTGTTATATGGAGGTATGCTAGATATATGGTGATATGTGTTATATGGAGGTATGCTAGATATATGGTGATATGTGTTATATGGAGGTATGCTAGATATATGGTGATATGTGTTATATGGAGGTATGCTAGATATATGGTGATATGTGTTATATGGAGGTATGCTAGATATATGGTGATATGTGTTATATGGAGGTATGCTAGATATATGGTGATATGTGTTATATGGAGGCATGCTAGATATATGGTGATATGTGTTATATGGAGGTATGCTAGATATATGGTGATATGTGTTATATGGAGGTATGCTAGATATATGGTGATATGTGTTATATGGAGGTATGCTAGATATATGGTGATATGTGTTATATGGAGGTATGCTAGATATATGGTGATATGTGTTATATGGAGGTATGCTAGATATATGGGGATATGTGTTATATGGAGGTATGCTAGATATATGGTGATATGTGTTATATGGAGGTATGCTAGATATATGGTGATATGTGTTATATGGAGGTATGCTAGATATATGGTGATATGTGTTATATGGAGGTATGCTAGATACAGTATATGGGGATATGTGTTATATGGAGGTATGCTAGATATTTGGTGATATGTGTTATATGGAGGCATGCTAGATATATGGGGATATGTGTTATATGGAGGTATGCTAGATATATGGGGATATGTGTTATATGGAGGTATGCTAGATATATGGTGATATGTATTATATGGAGGTATGCTAGATATATGGTGATATGTGTTATATGGAGGTATGCTAGATATATGGTGATATGTGTTATATGGAGGTATGCTAGATATATGGTGATGTGTGTTATATGAAGGTATGCTAGATATATGGTGATGTGTGTTATATGGAGGTATGCTAGATATATGGGGATATGTGTTATATGGAGGTATGCTAGATATATGGGGATATGTGTTATATGGAGGCATGCTAGATATATGGTGATATGTGTTATATGGAGGCATGCTAGATATATGGGGATATGTGTTATATGGAGGTATGCTAGATATATGGGGATATGTGTTATATGGAGGTATGCTAGATATATGGTGATATGTGTTATATGGAGGTATGCTAGATATATGGTGATATGTGTTATATGGAGGTATGCTAGATATATGGGGATATGTGTTATATGGAGGCATGCTAGATATATGGGGATATGTGTTATATGGAGGCATGCTAGATATATGGGGATATGTGTTATATGGAGGTATGCTAGATATATGGGGATATGTGTTATATGGAGGTATGCTAGATATATGGGGATATGTGTTATATGGAGGTATGCTAGATATATGGGGATATGTGTTATATGGAGGTATGCTAGATATATGGTGATATGTGTTATATGGAGGTATGCTAGATATATGGTGATATGTGTTATATGGAGGTATGCTAGATATATGGTGATATGTGTTATATGGAGGTATGCTAGATACAGTATATGGGGATATGTGTTATATGGAGGTATGCTAGATATATGGGGATATGTGTTATATGGAGGTATGCTAGATATATGGTGATATGTGTTATATGGAGGTATGCTAGATACAGTATATGGGGATATGTGTTATATGGAGGCATGCTAGATATATGGGGATATGTGTTATATGGAGGTATGCTAGATATATGGTGATATGTGTTATATGGAGGTATGCTAGATACAGTATATGGTGATATGTGTTATATGGAGGTATGCTAGATATATGGGGATATGTGTTATATGGAGGCATGCTAGATATATGGTGATATGTGTTATATGGAGGCATGCTAGATATATGGGGATATGTGTTATATGGAGGTATGCTAGATATATGGGGATATGTGTTATATGGAGGTATGCTAGATATATGGTGATATGTGTTATATGGAGGTATGCTACATATATGGGGATATGTGTTATATGGAGGTATGCTAGATATATGGTGATATGTATTATATGGAGGTATGCTAGATATATGGTGATATGTGTTATATGGAGGTATGCTAGATATATGGTGATATGTGTTATATGGAGGTATGCTAGATATATGGGGATATGTGTTATATGGAGGTATGCTAGATATATGGTGATATGTGTTATATGGAGGTATGCTAGATATATGGTGATATGTGTTATATGGAGGTATGCTAGATATATGGTGATATGTGTTATATGGAGGTATGCTAGATACAGTATATGGGGATATGTGTTATATGGAGGTATGCTAGATATATGGGGATATGTGTTATATGGAGGTATGCTAGATATATGGTGATATGTGTTATATGGAGGTATGCTAGATACAGTATATGGGGATATGTGTTATATGGAGGCATGCTAGATATATGGGGATATGTGTTATATGGAGGTATGCTAGATATATGGTGATATGTGTTATATGGAGGTATGCTAGATACAGTATATGGTGATATGTGTTATATGGAGGTATGCTAGATATATGGGGATATGTGTTATATGGAGGTATGCTAGATATATGGTGATATGTGTTATATGGAGGTATGCTAGATACAGTATATGGGGATATGTGTTATATGGAGGTATGCTAGATATATGGTGATATGTGTTATATGGAGGTATGCTAGATACAGTATATGGGGATATGTGTTATATGGAGGTATGCTAGATATATGGGGATATGTGTTATATGGAGGTATGCTAGATATATGGTGATATGTGTTATATGGAGGTATGCTAGATATATGGGGATATGTGTTATATGGAGGTATGCTAGATATATGGGGATGTGTGTTATATGGAGGTATGCTAGATATATGGTGATATGTGTTATATGGAGGTATGCTAGATATATGGTGATATGTGTTATATGGAGGTATGCTAGATATATGGTGATATGTGTTATATGGAGGTATGCTAGATATATGGTGATATGTGTTATATGGAGGTATGCTAGATATATGGTGATATGTGTTATATGGAGGTATGCTAGATATATGGTGATATGTGTTATATGGAGGTATGCTAGATATATGGTGATATGTGTTATATGGAGGTATGCTAGATATATGGTGATATGTGTTATATGGAGGTATGCTAGATATATGGTGATATGTGTTATATGGAGGTATGCTAGATATATGGTGATATGTGTTATATGGAGGCATGCTAGATATATGGTGATATGTGTTATATGGAGGTATGCTAGATATATGGTGATATGTGTTATATGGAGGTATGCTAGATACAGTATATGGTGATATGTGTTATATGGAGGTATGCTAGATATATGGGGATATGTGTTATATGGAGGTATGCTAGATATATGGTGATATGTGTTATATGGAGGTATGCTAGATACAGTATATGGGGATATGTGTTATATGGAGGTATGCTAGATATATGGTGATATGTGTTATATGGAGGTATGCTAGATACAGTATATGGGGATATGTGTTATATGGAGGTATGCTAGATATATGGGGATATGTGTTATATGGAGGTATGCTAGATATATGGTGATATGTGTTATATGGAGGTATGCTAGATATATGGTGATATGTGTTATATGGAGGTATGCTAGATATATGGTGATATGTGTTATATGGAGGTATGCTAGATATATGGTGATATGTGTTATATGGAGGTATGCTAGATATATGGTGATATGTGTTATATGGAGGTATGCTAGATATATGGTGATATGTGTTATATGGAGGTATGCTAGATATATGGTGATATGTGTTATATGGAGGCATGCTAGATATATGGTGATATGTGTTATATGGAGGCATGCTAGATATATGGTGATATGTGTTATATGGAGGCATGCTAGATATATGGTGATATGTGTTATATGGAGGTATGCTAGATATATGGTGATATGTGTTATATGGAGGTATGCTAGATATATGGTGATATGTGTTATATGGAGGTATGCTAGATATATGGTGATGTGTGTTATATGGAGGCATGCTAGATATATGGTGATATGTTAGGCTGAGTAGATGTAATTGGATGTGTAATAGCCTGAGGTTACATAGAGGTATACGATACTTGTTATATGACGGTGTGTTATGATACTCTGAAGTATACAGACTGTGTGATAAGATATAGTGTAATACAGACCTATACCTTCGTTATAAAGGGTTATGTGACATACTGGCTATAAGGTGGTGTGCAATGCTATATTGCAGTACACCTGATGTGTGGTGGTGTGTAATGTTATATGGAGGTATACTACATGTGCGGTGGTGTATCATGTTGTATAGCGCCGTAGTATAATAAATGTATGGTGTTGTCTGGTTATATGGAAGTATACAATATGTATGGCTGTGTGTGATATATGGCAGAATACTAGATGTGTGATATTATATGATGGTATACTAGATGTGTGGTGGTGTGTGAGACTATATGGCAGTATATTATATGTGGTGGTGTGATGTTATATGGCGGTATACTATCTGTATGGTGGTATATGAGATTATATGGAGGTATACTACATGTGTAGTGGTGTGTGATGTTATATGACGGTATACTAGATGTGTGACACTATATGGCGGTATACTAGATGTGTGGTGGTGTGTGATATTATATGGCAGTATACTAGATGTGTGGTGGTGTGTGATGCTAAATGATGGTATACTAGATGTGTGATATTATATGGCGGTATATTAGAAGTGTGGTGGTGTGGGATATTATATGGTGGTATACTAGATGTGTGGTGGTGTGTGATGCTATATGGCGGTATACTAGATGTGCAGTGGTGTGTGATGCTATACGGCGGTATACTAGATGTGTGGTGGTGTGTGATGCTATATGGTGGTATACTAGATGTGTGGTGGTGTGTGATGCTATATGGTGGTATACTAGATGTGTGGTGGTGTGTGATGCTATATGGTGGTATACTAGAGGTGTGGTGGTGTGTGATGCTATATGGCGGTATACTAGATGTGCAGTGGTGTGTGATGCTATACGGCGGTATACTAGATGTGTGGTGGTGTGTGATGCTATATGGCGGTATACTAGATGTGTGGTGGTGTGTGATGATATATGGCGGTATACTAGATGTGTAGTGGTGTGTGATGCTATATGGTGGTATACTAGATGTGTGATGCTATATGGCGGTATACTAGATGTGTGGTGGTGTGTGATGCTATATGCCGGTATACTAGATGTGTGGTGGTGTGTGATGCTATATGGCGGTATACTAGATGTGTGATGCTATATGGCGGTATACTAGATGTATGATGCTATATGGCGGTATACTAGATGTGTGAGGTTATGTGGCGGTATACTGGCTCTATGGTGATTATAAGAGCAGTGTGAATTTCACTCTCATGTAGTATTATTACCTCTCGTAGAATAATCAGGGCAGGGGTTGACGTGGGAGAGGTGCAGGTATCCATCACTGAGGACTTGTATAGTGATATGTATAATGAGCTGAGCACACATAAGAGCAGAGATACAGTCTGCGTGTATCATATACTGTAGCATAGCCTCGGTCTCAGTGTTTCCAGCCTCAGTCTCAGTGTTTCCAGCCCCGGCCTCCGCTGCTTGTAGATGTAGAATTGTCCATCATTCACAGCTTTGATACAAAGTTGCTTCTCACAAAATGAAATAAGAGTCCGATGACGCCAAATTCCCAAATCTCGGCCATATCTCAGTCTGTATGAAAAGTTACATTACTGGACGGTAGCGTCATCTTCACATTTCTGGAACAACTGTGAAAAAAAAAAAATATTGATGATATAACAAAGTCCGTGTACGTGTGGCATCCATGTACATACACTGCTCAAAAAAATAAAGGGAACACTTAAACAACAGGAACTAACTCAAAGTAAATCAAACTTCTGTGAAATCAAACTGTCCACTTAGGAAGCAACACTGATTGACAATCAATTTCACGTGCTGTTGTGCAAATGGAATCAGGGGCGGATTATCAGAGGGTCAATATGGGCGGTAGCCCAGGGCCCAGTGGTCTGGGGGGGCCCTGGGCTACCGCACAGATTGACCCTCTGATAATCATCTGTGAATGCCGGCGGCCGCCGCCGGCATTTATGTGCCCCCCCGCCGTACCCGATGGGCAGAGAGAGGGGGCCCGTATCGGGCCCCTTCTCATCTGCTCACCGGGCCCCTTCCGGCGCCGCGGCGGTTTCCTATTGACGTGCAGGCGCGTGCCCGCACGTCAATAGTTAACAACAGCCGCCAGCCAATTGGAGGCTGGCGGCTGATGTCGGCCGCAGGCGCACACGTCGCCGGCGTCTGACGTCATTGTCAGTCGCCGGCGAGTGTGCTCTGCTTCAGGGAGCTCGCCGCCTGGAGCGCGGACAGGTGAGGAGACTGCTTGTTTTTTGTTGTTGTTTTTTTTTATTATAATGGTGGACACACTGAGGGCAATGCTGGAGGACACTGGGACAATGCTGGAGGACACTGGGGCAGATGGCTGGAGGACACTGGGGCAGATGGCTGGACACACTGTCTGGGGGCAATGCTGGACACACTGGGGGCAATATGCTGGAGACACTGGGGCAGATTGCTGGACACTGGGGCAATATGCTGGACATACTGGGGCAGATTGCTGGACACACTGGGGGCAGGACTGGAGGCATGGGCAGAATGTAGACACGGGGCATGATTGGAGACATGGGGCAGAATGAAAGACATGGGGCACGATTGGATCATGGGGCAGGATGGATACGATGGAGACATATGGGGCAGAATGTGGAGATTATATGGGGTAGAATGGATACTCATGAGGGCAGGATGCGAGAACATGTGGCTGGAGCCAGGAATGAGACACACGGGGCCAGGATGTGGAATATTATTACCATAGGGGCTAATTAAGGGATATTATTACTGCAGCGATGTATTTATTTTATTTTTTGAGTATACTGTTTTAAATGGGGGTCGGTCCTGTTACTGTAAAGAGTGACACTATATCGCCTTTTTTTCTTCATGTGGTGTAATGTAGAAGTTGTGAAAAATTAAGTAATGTGTTCTACAAGCGGAGCTCGAGATAACTGTGTTATTTCCTGCAGAAACGAGTCCTGGCTGGAAGAAATGATGGCGGTCTGTGCTGGATGAAAGATGAAGGACTTCACCTAGAGACATCACTGGTGAGTCAGTGTTACCTATACACTGTATACTATATAGAGGTCCTGTGTATAATACCACCAGTGATCTCTGTATTACCTCTACACAGACACTGCATACTAAGTACAGATCTCCTGTGAATACTGGCACTTATGGTGATAGTATTGTGTTGTTGTTATTTACTGATCAGTATTGTAGTATTCAGTCACTATGTGGTGGTAATATGTGGTCTGGAAATAGTGTTGTGGTATTTGTCCCTTGTATGTGATATTTGGTCACCAAGTGGTGGTAATATGTGGTCTTGACATGGTGCGGTGGTATTTGTTCCTTGTATGTGATATTATTCGATCACTGTGGTTGTAATTTGTGGTCTGGTCATGTTGCGGTGGTATTTGTTCCTTGTATGTGATATTATTGGTCAAAATATACCTAAATTGTATTGCAGATTCTACCAAATATTTAATAGGTTACAGTAGAGTAGGGCCCGGCCATTTTTCTGGAATAATCTGGTTCGGGTATATCATGACCCCCGTCACATGACCCCCGTCACATGACCCCCGTCACATGACCCCCGTCACATGACCCCCGTCACATGACCGGGGGGGGGGGGCCCACAGTGTCTGAACAGCCCGGGGCCCTGGCTACCCTTAATCCACCCCAGAATGGAATAGACAACAGATGGACATTATTGGCAATTATCAATAAAGGAGTGGTTCTGCAGGTGGGGACCACAGACCACATCTCAGTACTAATGCTTTCTGGCTGATGTTTTGGTCACTTTTGAATGTTGGTTGTGCTTTCATACTCACACTCGTGGTAGCATGAGATGGACTCTACAACCCACACAAGTGGCTCAGGTAGTGCAGCTCATCCAGGATGGCACATCAATGCGAGCTGTGGCAAGAAGGTTTCCTGTATCTGTCAGCGTAGTGTCCAGAGGCGCTACCAGGAGACAGGCCAGTTCAGCAGGAGACGTGGAGGGGGCCGAAGGAGGGCAACAACCCAGCAGCAGGACCACTACCTCCGCCTTTGTGCAAGGAAAAACAGGAGGAGCACTGCCAGAGCCCTGCAAAATGACCTCAAGCAGGCCACAAATGTGCATGTGTCTGCACAAATGGTTAGAAACAGACTCCATGAGGATGGTCTGAGTGCCCGATGTTCACAGATGGGGGTTGTGCTCACAGCCCAACACCGTGCAGGACGCTTGGCATTTGCCACAGAACACCAGGATTGGCAAATTCGCCACTGGCGCCCTGTGCTCTTCACAGATGAAAGCAGGTTCACACTGAGCACATGTGACAGACGTGACAGAGTCTGGAGACGCCGTGGAGAGCGATCTGCTGCCTGCAACATCCTTCAGAATGACCGGTTTGGCAGAAGGTCAGTAATGGTGTGGGGTGGCATTTCTTTGGTGGGCCGCACAGCCCTCCACATGCTCGCCAGAGGTAGCCTGACTGCCATTAGGTACTGAAATGAGATCCTCAGACCCCTTGTGAGACCATATGCTGGTGCGGCTGGCCCTGGGTTCCTCCTAATCCAGAGCTGGAGTGTGTTAGCAGTTCCTGCAAGATGAAGGCATTGAAGCTATGGACTGGCCCGCCTGTTCCCCAGACCTAAATCCGATTGAGCACATCTGGGACATCATTTCTCACTCCATCCACCAACGTCACATTGCACCACAGACTGCCCAGGAGTTGGCGGATGCTTTAGTCCAGCTCTGAGGAGATCCCTCAGGAGACCATCCGCCGCCTCATCAGGAGCATGCCCAGGCGTTGTAGGGAGGTCATACAGGCACGTGGAGGTCACACACACTACTGAGCATCTTTTCCTTGAGGCATTTCCACTGAAGTTGGATCAGCCTGTAATTTGATTTTCCACTTTGATTTTGAATATCATTCCAAATCCAGACCTCCATAGGATATTCATTTGGATTTACATTGATAATTGTTATGCTTTATTGTTCTGAACACATTCCATTATGCAATGAATACAAATTTGCAACTGGAATATTTTATTCAGAGATATCTAGGATGTGGGATTTTAGTGTTCCCTTTATTTTTTTGAGCAGTGTACAAACAAGAGACATGTACACATGCGCATCCAATGTAATCTATGGGGCTGCACACATGTCAGTGTTTTCGTAGGGATTGTGTGTCCCTGTCACCCACACACAGACATGTTTGTTTTATTCCAGTAGCATGGGGGACCCCACATAATTTTTTTTTTTACTTATTAGGTTAAAAGATAACAGATAAACTACAGACGCAAGGCACAAATTATATATCTCTCGGACATCTATCCATCCATATATTTGCACATCTTTCATATCTAAAAATGTGTCATTTCTATTCTGCTTTCTATTTGGGTACGTGTCACATGGACGGCACACGGACAGCACACAAACGGCACACGGATGTCACACGGACGGCACACAGAAAGCACACGGATGTTACACGGACGGCACACAGACAGCACATGGACGGCACACAGACGGCACACAGATGGCACACAAATGTCACATAGATGGCACACGGACGACACAGACAGCACACGGATGTCACACGGACAGCACACAGACGGCACACGGATGTCACATGGATGGCACACAGACAGCACACAGACGGCACACGGATGTCACACAGGCAGCACATGGATGGAACACGGACGGCACACAGACAGCACACGGACGGCACACAGACAGCACACGGATGTCACACAGACAGCACATGGATGGCACACGGATGTCACACAAACGGCACACAGACAGCACACGGACGGCACATGGATGGCATACGGACAGCACACGGACGGCACACAGACAGCACACAGATGTCACATGGACGGCATCCAGACAGCACACGGATGTCACGTGGACGGCACACAGACGGCACACGGATGTCACACGGACGGCACACAGACGGCACACGGATGTCACACAAGACGGCACACAGACAGCACATGGATGTCACACGGACGGTACACAGACAGCACACGGATGTCACACAGACAGCACACGGATCACACGGACGTCACACGGACATCACAGAGACGGCACACGGATGTCACACAGACGGCACACAGGCAGCACACGGATGTCAGACGGACGGCACACAGACAGCACACGGATGTTACACGGGCGGTACACGGACGTCACACAGACGGCACACGGATGGCACACAGACAGCACACGGACGGCACACAGACAGCACACGGATGTTACACGGACTGCACACAGACAGCACACGGACGGCACAGATGGCACACGGATGTTACACAGACGGCACACAGATGTCACATGAACGGCACACGGATGTCACATGGACGGCACACGGATGGCACATGGACGGCACACAGACGGCATACGAATGTCACATGGACGGTACACAGGCGGCACATGGACGGCACATGGATGGCACACGGACAGCATACGGATGTCACAGACAGCACACAGACATCACACGGACGGCATACGGATTGCACACAGTGATGGCCAACAGAAAACGCACAGAAGTAAGAGCGGACCATCTCAAGTGTAGCTTTTAAAGCAGACGTGTGAAGGGGCCTCACATACAGAAAAACAGCCAAAATAATGTCACTGCCACAGAGAGAGCACTCAGGGTCGACCTAAGAGCGAGTCGGTCCATGGTGGTCACTGCTGGGCGCTTGGTGTCAGTCTATGCACAAGGGAGACTCAATGGTAAAATCCCTTTACACAAGATCTATACAAACACAATCTTTTACACCTTGCTTGATGCCATCATCATGTGTGAAATTTAACAAGGGCGTTATAGGTGGCAGCATAAACCGGGCAATGTAAGATCTGACACCCTGTGGATCTAATTATAGCAGCCCCGAAGTATAATCAGAATGCCCCAAAAATGGGGGCCTCATATGCACAGATGGTATATGTTATACATGCTTTACATATATCCTCATATGTATAGTAATATAGTAATAGTGACCATACTGGTATAACCTGGGCCTCTCCTGTATATAATTATATATGTACAGGTGGTATAAACTGGGCATCTCCTGTATATAATTATACATGTACAGATGGTATAACCTGGTCATCTTCTGTATATATTTGTATATATATATATATATATATATACATATAGCTGGTATAACCTGGGCATCTCCTGCATATAATTATGGTATATATGTACAGGCGGTATAACCTGGGCATCTCGTGTGTATAATTATATATGTACAGATGGTATAACCCGGCCGTCTTCTGTATATATTTGTATATATACAGCTGGTATAATATGATAATATGAGCATCTTCTGCATATAATTATATATATATATATATATATATATATATATATATATATATATATATATATATCTGCTATAACCTGGGCATCTCCTTATATGTTCAGCTGGTATAACCTGGGCATCCTGTTTATATAATTCTACATATTGGCCATGAATAAGGCATAACTTGATGAAACCTGTCGGACAGTTCATGGTCTCCGGTATTTTTCAGTGTATAAGCGTTAAGTCTTATGGGATCGTCTCTGCATTTCCGGACTCTTTCTCGGTTTGGTCCTGAGGAGTCTGTGGATCCAGGCAGATGTCGGCACCAGCTGCGAGTCCTCTCCACATTGGCGCTGAGCCGATTCTTGGGACATGTTCCTGACATTCTCTGATACAAATGATGGGTCCAGCTGGTATAACCTAGGCATTTTCTTTACTATTGTGGGCTAAATTGGAATAATCTGATATTATGATCAAGCTGAGGTTTATTTCTAGGACACGGGGACGTTCATCCTGACGGAGAAGCAGGGTAGCGAGTAAGCTTCAGACTTAGCGGTGGCCCTAATACCGAGCCGCCAGAGTTGCTGGGTTTTTTGATGCCACCATCATTATCTTTCATAAAAACATGATAACATCCAACATCGCTGGTAACAATAACAGTATGACTGATTCGGATGCTGATGGTAACACCGCTCCCTAATTCTGCCCTAACCCTTCACCATAGGGTCATTGGCCGTCTCCAGGATCCTAAAATAAGTTTTTTTTTCTTAGATCTAAAATAAGGTCAGGAGGCGAGAAATACCCAGTAACAAGGATCTGATGTATCAAGTTCACGAAAATCAGTGTAAAGCCTAAAATATCACTAGAAGCGCCCTATAGTATAACATTACCTTCTCTACCGGCTGTGCCCGCGGATTAGTTCTCAGGTCCTACCCAAGAAGAAAGAAGAAGGAGCAGCGAGCGCAGACGTCCATTGTCTGCAGCAGATCCGCTCTTCTGCGGCAGCGTTCACACAGCAGCGCCTCCGCCTGCATTGCAATATCCCAATGAGAGGAGGAGGAGGAGGAGGATGCTCTGCAAGAATATATCCCGTCATTCCGCGCGCCTCCAGCTCCCAGCATGCAAATGGGTCATCGCATTTTAACCCCTTCATTCCCTCCGCCATCTACTAACAAACTGCACTTATGATGCACTTATAGGAAGATCAGGGATTTTTTTTATATATTTTTATGGTGATGACTATATTATGCGGGTTTTTTAATCTTTTTTTTTTTTTTTTATTACATATATTTTCATTATTTTTTGTTTTGCTATTTGCAGACAGGTGCAAAAAAAAAAAAACAATAAAAAATAAACAGAAAATGCCCAAATTTTCTCACTGGCATAATAAATAAAAAATTCGCTCTCTTGGAAGACATGAAACCAAGAGTGAATTAGGCCCATATCACACATCATGTGTTTTTCGCGGACAGAACACGTACCCATTATAGTCTATGGCCGTATTCACGTTGCCCTTTTTTTTTTTTTTGCACACCGAGATGTCCAACTCCAATCTGCAGCTTAAAATCGCCCATTTTTGGCATCCAGGAGCGATCGGTTTTATGATATTTAATGAGTAAGAGAAACTAGAAAATGTATTTTTATTTATTTTATTGCTATTTTTATTTATTTTTATTTTTTTTTGCATAAAAGAAAAACTGATGACAAATTGATGACAAAATCCGACGCATGGACCGAAAATGGATGAAAATGGGAACAGAAAAAAAACTGATGAAAAATAGTTCGTTTTTCTGCACCCATTAAGTAAAATACTTGCATTTTTCCAAAAAAATATGCAACGTAAAAAACTCACCAAAAACCCAAGCCGATCATAGACATGAGATTTATCTGCAGATCCCGCTTATGCTAACACCATTATGTGACCACCATTACCATCAGGTCGTCAGCAGAACTTTCCAAATCTAGCCAGATCTATCTCATGCCTGCCGCCATGTTTAGTGATCAAATGGATCTTAATCGGGAATTTTCTAAGAGTTTTTCTCTGATTTTTAGACCTCTAAATCCTTCCTAGAGACAAATACAGATAATGATAATATGTTCAAGAGATTTTCCAAGCTTAAAAAATATATTACTGCTTTTTTTCCCCCAGAAAAATAGCGCCACACCTGTCAACAGGTTGTGTGTGGTATTACAGCTGAGCCCCATTCACATCAATGGAGCGGAGCTGCAATACCAGACGCAACCCATGGACAGGTGTAGTGCTGTTTCTGGAAGAAAGCGGCCATGTTTTTTTTTTCTAAGCTTGGAAAATCCCTTTAGACTTGATCTTTTGGTGAGTGTTTGATTTTCTGCACCCATTAGGCCAAGTTCACGCTATCAGTATTTGGTCAGTATTTTACATCAGTATTTGTAAGCCAAAACGAGGAGGGTAATGAATGCAGAAGTGGTGACGTGTTCTTATACTTTTCCTCTGATTGTTCCTCTCCCGGTTTTTCCTTACAAATACTGATGTAAAATACTGACCAAATACTGAACGTGGCTTTAATCTTAAGTAAATTACCGTACTTGCATTTTATCAAAAATACGCAGTCTAAAAAAAAAAAAATCACCAAAAACTCATAATGGGAACGCAGCCTAAATGCCATGACCTAACAGATTTCCCATCAACAGGAAAAATATATATATATATTAAAAAAAATTCCTTGCAAATAAAAAAAAAACAGTAAACCCCTCCAAAACATTCTTTATATTTATTATATTCTTTTTGCAACATTTCCATATCCAGAAATCCTATTACTGCAGCCAAATATGGCAAAACAGGCACCGAGGCCTAAGCCTTTGTCATACAATTAGCAACGCCATAAAATATACATTAAAAAATAATGAAATCTTCCCAATAAACCAAAAACTGAACATTTCACATCCATAAATACTTATTTGTAGCCGGAATACAATTTTATTAAAATTTGTTTTATTTTTTGACGTTGTACGTTCTCCCGCTTCATGCAAATTTTTTTCAATGGGAAAAGGGCAGAAGATTCTACTCAACCATTCGGAATTCATGTCACTATGTATAAACACGGGCACGAACGACCTACATATAAGTGCGGGCAAAGGTAGAGGCTCATCCGGTATTACCAGGATGTTTTTTTTTATTTTTTTATTACATTTTTTTTTATTACATTTTTTTTTTACATCCATAAATACAGTTCAAATCCAATCTCTAAATATATATATATATATATATATATATATATATATATATGAAAATCATTTGTGTTTTCGAATATTTCACAAACATCCAGATTTGTTCTATTCCCAAATATTCAACTTTTTTTTTTTTTTACCAATAACATAAAAAAAAATTGTTCCGGTTCCTTCTGTCCTTACATAAATGAATTTCTCTATTTCTGTATTATTATTATTACGATGTAACAACCTACTTAAGTGCCAATTATAAGTATGGACTGACTTAGATACATTAAAGCACAATTGTAATATTTTTCTAGATTTTATTTTGTTATCATAAACCTTTAGTATTGTTCACTTAGGTAAAAGATCTTCCATTTCTAAAGGTTTACGAATTGTTCTGAGGCCTCAAATATTTTTTTGTTATCTGCACTGCTCATAAAAAATGTCTTTTTTTTTTTTGTCCAGGGATTAAACAAATTAGGAATATTAGACTTTATTTAAAAAAAAAATAAAATGATAGGAGTTTTCCCTAACATCTTTCGTCAGTAATTACATGGTTTGTTTTTTTTCTAAGACTCAGACAGTAACGTCTATACAGGATATTTAAGAAACGGAGAACTTCTTATGACGACATCATCATTCATCAACAAAAATTACAGGACGGGTATAGCGCCAATTTTATTTTATTTTTTCCTCAATCAACTTACACGTGGTAGAAATTTGCCGGCAGCTTATGGCATTTTTTGTTATGATCGCTTATATGTGATCAGCGTTATTTTATGTGCTCGATACAGTTCATGTTATAGAAAATGCCCAAAATCTATTCCAAAACATAACCAACAATCCAGGCAAGACATATAACAATCACCGCTACTGCCGCCAGTAAGCAAGAAACCAATCCACAAAACCGTAAGGAAATGGAAGCGTTAATCATAAGTCGGAAAGTCATCAGAAGACAAACAATAAAAACATAAAGTTTAGTATAACAATGAAAAATGTCAAAGGTCACAAAGTCACTTGTGATTTTATATATCTATATATATATACACATATATTTGTTTATATAATGTTAAAAAAGAAGTACAGCTATAACTTTTACATTTTATCACCTTTCATATGTTTATTTTATTTACACACACACATATATATATATATATATATTGACATTTTATCACTTTTCATATATCTGTCCATTTTGCGTATATATATATATATATATATACACACAGAACGGACAGATATATGGAAAGTGATAAAATGTAATAGTCACTGCTATACTTTTTAACATATATATATATATATATTCACAAGTGAATTTGTGATTTATGAGGTTTTTCCATTTAGCTTTTATGCCTTTGCTTTTTCATTCTGACCAGAAAAAAGTCCAACTTTTAGCAAAAGCAACACATCCATCCTAAACATACCCTAAATCAAGGCAAGACCTTTATAAAAAAAAAAACACTATGTACTGCTAAAACAGAAAAAAAAAACAAGGTCATAAAATCCATCTTTAAAAAAAAAAAACACATGGAAAGGCAAATCATTTGCCACGCCACAAAATCATAACAGATAAAACAAAAAAAAAAGTAAACGTTTATCAAAACTTTTTTTTAATAAAATTATACCATGAAATTACAGGGTTAA
Source organism: Ranitomeya imitator (assembly GCF_032444005.1). Classification (NCBI taxonomy): domain Eukaryota; kingdom Metazoa; phylum Chordata; class Amphibia; order Anura; family Dendrobatidae; genus Ranitomeya; species Ranitomeya imitator. Next base: position 19,461,430 of record NC_091290.1, read on the forward strand.
AAGGAACGGACTAGGCCGAAAGAATCTACCTCTAAGACCTCCAAATAAAGAACGTTTTGAATATTTGCCAATAAGAAAAAAAACATATGTGCTAAAAAAAATGATTCCCCAACCATCTACCCATGTGGAGGCCTAAAAAGCAATAAACCCCTGTACTAAACTTTATGTCAAGGGACCATGAAAAAACCTTCCTGACCGCACATGGATAAGGGTTGATATGTTGGGCTGTGTTGGAATATAATATACTGCCAAAGTTTCATTAGAAATATACTCCAGATAGAAGAAAAATTCTCTACTTCTGTTTTTCAAAATGTACATATGTTTATTACTAATGGAAATAAAAAAAAAATTAAAAAGAATTTCTTTTGCACTGAAATAATAAATCTATGAGTAACAATCGTCTACGTTCCTCGTGTTCTTGTTAGTGGTAAGTAGTGAGTGGAGACTTGGTATGAAAATTGATATCAATGCAGAAATAGGTACTTTTGAAATGGGAGGGAATTTGTTTATAATATATATGATGATATATACTCATATTGTTTATTACTGAGGGGCAGGAAGAGTTACAAAAATTACAGCAGATTTATCACGGTAAATTAAAAATCTAACTTTAATTTAGTCTATATAATCAAACTTTTTTATGTAGGATTTTCTAGCACAATCTTAAAAAAAAAATCTAAATATATATATATATATACTACATAAGTAAATTTTGATACTTATGTTCCTATGTGTATAAAAGTTTGCATATTTGCAAGGATCACACACAAATTATACTGGCTGCATTATATCTTGCATTCAATAGGATTTAAGGAGGCATCATGACGCTTTGATGTCAGCCTGCAGCACATACAGGGTTAAATTGGTGTGTGTATATATATATATATATATATATATATATATATATACTTTTTTTAGCTATTATTTAATGTTGTTTGTTTTCAGGAATCAATCATTATCTGGAATCCATCTGCATTTCTGTATGACCGCTTCAGAAACGGACGCACGCCGCCATCTGTAATTATATCGCATACTCATGATATAATTTATGCTTCATGTTTTCAGCTATAAATGGTGAATTATCATTAAGTTATAAAATTGCTAAATTTAATTAATATGACTTCCTTCACTAGACCCCTAAAGTTTCCAGATTAAAAAAATATATATATACAGTATATATATATGGCGTGAAGGTTTGTGATTCTGTCCTATGTCTCATCAAATTAAAAAAAAAAAATTAAATTTTTTTCTATATTTCAAAAATATCTTTTGCATCATTGCCCCGAGATCATTAGTCATTGCCAGGTATATGTTCATTTAACCTGACAAGTACGAAGTCTGTAAGTGACGGCAGTCCTGTGACTAAGAGGTTAAAATTATTCCCAATTTATGCCGGTGGTTACGAGTAATATGGCGAGTATCATTTTCTTATACGTGAATCATTCAATTATATAGCGCTGTACCTTCGGCCATAGGAAGAAAAAAAAAATAACCTCTTAGGCCATGAGTAACGACATCTTCTGATGCACGGACGATGTTTTTGCTTTTTTTTCTATGTTTGAATATTTTACATTAACCCTTCAAGAACACAATGACATTTTCTAAAGTTTAAAACCTTACCATAACCATATTTTATTTATTTTTATTTTTTTTTTAATGAACGGCTCCTTTTTTTTTTGGGGCCTACGTTTTTTGGGTGTAGTGTACTATATTCCTTTTCACTAAACTAATACAAGAGCCTCTGAGAAATAATAACGATAATCTAAAAAAAAAAAAAAAATCTATATTTTAAAGATCAATTAGAATGGATTCTAAAATTAATTTGTATCTATATTTAATATTGTGCTTAGGTTTTGTTTTTGTTTTTACCTCCCCTGAAAAATATAAAATCTATTCTTTTAGCCAACTCGCAACCTAAAATGTTTTAATATCGGTTGAAAAAATTTGACTTTTACCCTCACACACTACAAGCATATTTTATTTATTATATTGCGGCCTACCCCTGAAGTTTAAAGCCCTCATCATCGTATTCGGCAATATTGATCAATAATCTCCCGACACTATTATATTTGATATTTGGTATAATTAGAACTTTCTTTTTCTCAAATGTTCAAATGTTTAGAAGCTTAAAATTATATATATATATATATATATATATATATATATGTATATATATATATATATATATATATATATGTATATATATAATATGTTACATCTATACATATATATACAGTCTCATAGGTTTATGGTTGAAAAAGGACCCAAGTCCATTAAGTTCAATGTATCCTGATTTTTTATATATTTAAGTGTATATATATATATATATATATATATATATATATATATATATGTGTGTGTGCATATATATATATATATAGTGAAAAAATATATATATGTGAAGATATATATATTTCTGAAAATTATACTCTGTGTGGGGGACTTTTATCCTTGACGATAAGTAGATTTATGCTTTATTTTGTCATGGACTGTGATTTTTATTAGATATTGTTGTATATACGCTAATTAGTGGCCTAAAGATACTAAAACGCATTTTTTGGGTATTGAATGATGTGAAATATATAATGTTATCTACAAAGGGTTAATTGTTAAATGGAGTTTTAGCAATCATATATTTTGTATCTATCATGTATCTTTCACTATTTATCTTTGTTACATATATGGCGGTATTTTGGGTGGTGGGGGGTTTCGTAGTAGGATAGGACCCTACGATGTTCTTTTTGGGTGATGACTATAGACTGCATCCTAATACACTGACTTCAGTCTTTACAGTCTCCTGGTCCCTAATGAAAGATCTGTAACAGGGTCTCCCCCCAAATGTGCCATGTATAATACTAGTGCTTCCTATGTAGCACTGTGGACACCGGGACCCTCGGCTACGACTGTTAGCTGCTCCCCCTATAGCTTCACCCCTGCACCCACCACCCTGTGAATGTACGGTGATCAATACATCGCTATTGTAAGGAGCACGTATATTACATACACTATGTGACATCACAAAGCACTATATTATATAAATAGATCTATCCTCCCCTGTATCTTCTATAGAGCTGATGACATTGGGTCACTGCCCCCACTCACCCCCATAAATATGATAAATATGCCCCATTCTGATGTTTTCACAGGGGTCTCTTGCACCTAGTTGGGTGGGATGAAATCTCAGCCCCTCGCCCTTTCTCAGTCCCCATACACAATGCATTGGAGGAATTTTCTGTATCTTATATATTTGCTCATTATAAATCTTGATCTTCACATTATGACTCTCACTATAATCTGCCCCCGAAATAACTATTTTTTTTTCTTCTTTTTTTTCCAATTTACACAGTGAGTATCACTATAACTGACGTATATTTGTAGCGTGTAAATGGTGATTATTATTATTATTATTTTTAGCCTTTAAAACACGTCTCTGGGCCTTCGGAATAGCAACAATGGGATAACGGTCACGATTCCCTCTAATCTGTGCGTCCTGGAAATGATGGAGTTAAAAATTCTGCAGCCTGGTGGAGCAATAATTGGGCTCGTTAATCCTCATTAATATGTGGGTTTAACTATTTCCTTCCCAGAGAGCTCAGTTCAGAGTGATGACGGTCCGGCTTGGGGGGGTGTATGCGGTAGATTTGTAGGGTCACGCTATGGGGGGTACAGTATGTATAGCTGCACCTGCCTATACATCTGGCTGTATGGGATGCTAAGGGAAATATCACTCATATGTGTATTGATCTGATAGGATCTGATCATTAACCCATTACCTCCCAATGTCCTTTTTTTGGGGGGGACGCCTAATCTTTAGCTTCTAGCAACTAAGATTTTTTAATTTTTATAATTAGGTCCAATTTTTTTGTGTTGTTTTTCTAAAATGAATGCTTTCAAAATAAGAAATCATGTCACTGTCATTTTTAATTGAATATTGGGACGCCCTTTTCTGAAAAATCCGTACTTGTAAAAATTTGAATTTGGCAAGTAATGGGTTAATAGTATTTCCTATAATGCAGAATTTTTTTGTAACCGTCGTTCATCTCAATGGCGCTCGCAGAAATCCACACGCGTCAACCCGATTCAGATGAACACAACTAATTTCCAGAACTTTCTGCCACATTTTAAAGCTCAAGTTACCCTATTACACTTGCGTTGCTTTACCTCTACCCCCTGCAAAAAAGGAAAAGGAACCAAACACTTACCCTGAAATATGCTCCTATATGATGTCCTCACTTCATTGTCCCCGAGACCGTGCCTTTAAGAAGAACCCACTGTTGCATTTCGGTTGGACGTCCCTGAAATAGTTAAACACGCGTGAGATATCAACTCTCATCTCCTTCTAATTAATAAAGTTAGTGTTTGGTCAAATAACTAGTATTCGCCCCAAACCCATCACCTCCAAATTATTACACCCTATGACGCCCAAAATATAAAGTCAATACTGAAAATTACTGGTGTGCAACTGCACAAATGAGAATCTGGAGGACTATGCTGGGATCGGTAGTTCTACATCCCTATGACCCTGCATTGTTTGCATACAACAAATTGCAAGGTTCAAATTAAAAAAAAAAGCAAATAAAATAGCAAAAACGAAGTCTCATCTTGGAGGAAGGGGTATATAATTTTTGGGCTGCCGAAATGCGTGGTGGCGTTACCTTATTAAATCGATGTCTTGTGACATCACAGAGGTGACGACACCGGGACCCCGAGGACTTCGTGAGCCGCCATTGTGTCCGCGAGCTCCAGAGCAAAGTGACAGGCAGGATACAAATTGGTAAATGGAACCTTTTGCAAGACCGGCTAAGGGTAACATAAAAGGGAAATGTGGTCTGATAATAAGGACGTCATTGGTAAAATATGTAGGGTCTGTTGTAATAAGGGAATTCCCTGGAGGATCGTCGTCTTCCAAGATGTGTGCATTGATCCATGAGACATATGCAGCCTTAATCTAGCTCTACACACAGCATAGCTGTTAAAAGATGTCCAAATCCCTACTATCACCCCCATCATCAACCCCCTTCCCCAGAAACACTTTCGTTATGGGCTGATAGGCGGCTCTCAATACCTTGTATTTTGGAATGAAACACGAATGGGTTAACTTACCGATGAGTACAAATGACTGCTACTGATCCATTAGATCCTAACTATTACTGTAGCTGTAGATTGCCAGATCTTCCAGGAGAACAACAGTTAACATCCTAAAGGTTGTTTATTAGATAATAGGATCCCTTTAATTTGCTCCCTCCCCAAATTGTTGAGTTATTAGGACACCTCAGTTGGGCTGAATGCTCCACCGCTAGTAATTTATTGTCAGGTTCCGAGTAGGTTTTTCTGTGCAGGTTCACTTTAAAATGCTCTAAGTTATCAATAAGATGCCATTGAAGCCGATCAGGAGTTTTTATATAGACAGATGAGTCACCGAGACCGGCGGCCGGTAATTCATCCGCCTGTCCTTCACCCCACAGCCGGTTAACACCAACCTTCATTTTCTTTTTTTTAACGAGACACGATAAAACTCATGTACAATGCAAAGATTTTGTTTCCGTTTTGTCAGAAATCTCATAATATCATAACATATAATAATTATCTCCTCACCTTACATAATCCTATGCCAAGTAGAGCTCATTATCTCCTCACCTTACATGATTCCTCCACGAGAAGTTCTCATTATCTCCTCCCCTTACATGGTTCCTCCACAAGAAGTTCTCATTGTCTCCTCCCCTTACATAGTTCCTACACAAGAAGTTCTCATTATCTCCTCCCCTTACATGGTTCCTCCACAAGAAGCTCTCATTGATTCCGTCCCCCTAACATAGTTCCTACACAAGAAGTTCTCATTATCTCCTCCCCTTACATGGTCTGCCACAAGAAGCACTCACTATCTCTCCCCTTACATGGTTCCTCCACAAGAAGCTCTCATCTCCTGCCCTTACATGGTTCCTCCACAAGAAGCTGTCACTATCTCCCTCCCTTACATGGTTCCTCCACAAGAAGCTCTTATTATCGCCTCCCCTTATGTAGTTCCTCCACAAGAAGCTCTTATTATCTCCTCCCCTTACATGGTTCCTCCACAAGAAGCTGTCACTATCTCCTCCCCTTACATGGTTCCTCCACAAGAAGCTCTTATTATCGCCTCCCCTTATGTGGTTCCTCCACAAGAAGCTCTCATTATCTCCTCCCTTTAGATGGTTCCTCAACTAGAAGCTCTCATTATCCCCTCCCCTTACATGGTTCCTTCACAAGAAGCTCTTATTATCGCCTCCCCTTATTTGGTTCCTCCACAAGGAGCTCTTATTATCTCCTCCCCTTACATGGTTCCTCCACAAGAAGCTGACACTATCTCCTCCCCTCACATGGTTCCTCTACAAGAAGCTCTCATTATCTCCTCCCCTTACATGGTTCCTCAACAAGAAGCTCTCATTATCTCCTCCTCTTACATGGTTCCTCAAAAAGAAGCTCTTATTATCGCCTCCCCTTATGTGGTTCCTCCACAAGAAGCTCTTATTATCTCCTCCCCTTACATGGTTCCTCCACAAGAAGCTATCACTATCTCCTCCCCTTACATGGTTCTTCCACAAGAAGCTCTCATTATCTCCTCCCTTTACATGGTTCCTCAACAAAAGCTCTCATTATCTCCTCCCCTTACATGGTTCCTTCACAAGAAGCTCTTATTATCGCCTCCCCTTATGTGATTCCTCCACAAGAAGCTCTTATTATCTCCTCCCCTTACATGGTTCCTCCACAAGAAGCTGTCACTATCTCCTCCCCTTACATGGTTCTTCCACAAGAAGCTCTCATTATCTCCTCCCTTTACATGGTTCCTCAACAAAAGCTCTCATTATCTCCTCCCCTTACATGGTTCCTTCACAAGAAGCTCTTATTATCTCCTCCCCTTACATGGTTCCTCCACAAGAAGCTGTCACTATCTCCTCCCCTCACATGGTTCCTCTACAAGAAGCTCTCATTATCTCCTCCCCTTACATGGTTCCTCAACAAAAGCTCTCATTATCTCCTCCTCTTACATGGTCCCTCAAAAAGAAGCTCTTATTATCGCCTCACCTTAAGTGGTTCCTCACAAGAAGCCCTTATTATCTCCTCCCCATACATGGTTCCTCCACAAGAACCTCTTATTATCTCCTCCCCTTACATGGTTCCTTTATAAGAAGCTCTCATTATCTCCTCCCCTTACATGGTTCCACTATAAGATGCTCTAATTTTCTCCTTCCGTTACATGGTTTCTCCACAAGAAGCTCTCATTATCTCCACCCCTTACATGGTTCCTCCATAGGAAGCTCTTATCATCTCTTCCCCTTACGTGGTAGCTCCATAAGAAGCTCCCTCTTTCTCCTCCCCTTACGTGGTTACTCCACAAGAATCTCTCTTTATCTCCTCCCCTTACAAGGTTACACCACAACAAGCTCATTATCTCCTCCTCTTACATGGTTCCTCAAGAAGAAACTCTCTTTATTTCCTCCCCTTACATGGTTCTTCCACAAGAAGCTCTCATTATCTCCTACTCTTATGTGGTTCCTCACCAAAAAGCTCTCATTATCTCCTCCCCTTACGTGGTTCCTCCACAAGAATCTCTCTTTCTCTCCTCCCCTTACATGGTTACACCACAACAAGCTCTCATTATCTCCTCCTCTTACATGGTTCCTCCACAACAACCTCTCTTTATCTCCTCCCCTTACATGGTTCTTCCACAAGAAGCTCTCATTATCTCCTACTCTTATGTGGTTCCTCACCAAGAAGCTCTTATTATCTCTTCCCCTTACATGGTTCCTCCACAAGAAGCTCTCATTATTTCCTACTGTTATATGGTTCCTCCATAGGAAGCGCTCATTATCTCCTCCCCTTACATGGCTCCTCAGCAATATGCATTAATTATCTCCCCCCTTACATGATTCCACTACAAAAAGCTCTCATTATCTCTTTCTCTCACTTTTCCTTCACAATTATGTGCTCATTATCTCCTCCCCTTACATGGTTCATCCACAAGAAGCTCTCATTATCTCCTCCCCTTGCATGGTTCCTCCACAAGAAGCTTTCATTATCTCCTCCCCTTACATGGTTCCTCCACTAGAAGCTCTCATTATCTCCTCCCCTTACATGGTTCCTCCACAAGAAGCTCTCATTATCTCCTCCCCTTGCATGGTTACTCCACAAGAAGCTTTCATTATCTCCTCCCCTTACATGGTTCCTCCACAAGATGCTCTCATTATCGCCTCCCCTTACATGGTTCCTCCACAAGAAGCTCTCATTATCTCCTCCCCATACATGGTTCCTCCACAAGAAGCTTTCATTACCTCCTCCCCTTACATAGTTCCTCCACAAGAAGCTCTCATTGTCTCCTCCCTATACATAGTAGTGTAGGGCTGTTCCTGTGAGTAGGGGACTGTGATTCTTTATCATGACCAGCAACATGATGTCTCTGCCGGCTCACAAATTCAGTTTCAGCTTATGGACCATGTAGATTTCCCATATTATTAGTAATTACGGGATTGTCACTCAAGACCAAATCTCTATATCTCAGCTTACTTGTACTTCTGCTCAAATATCTGCTTTGTGATTGCTTTTTAAGCAATTCTATTTATTTGCAATCTCTCATTCATACTGATTTCTAATAGCACTTGGCAGTGGATAAGGATGGAAATGTCCCCTACATGTCTTAGCATATGTCCTATACGTTATCAATACTAATGTATGGAAGAATAGCTAATATTGTCATTTTTGCAGTTATCTACATTTAACCCATGCCGATGCGGCTCGGTGGCAATTTCTGCGTCCAATGTGTGTTGGGTCACAAGTCCTAGAAAAGTGATTGCTTGTTCTAATATTCCCGTTACCGTACCTTACATATATATACCAATCATTCATAGCACTAAAATCAATAGATCAGTGTAGTGGCTGACATTATATTATTTATCTGGAGACAATGGCACCCATTGGGGGGTGGGATATATCGCGAAGTTGATGTGTTGGAAAAATGGAAAAGCAGAAAGACCTGTGCGATGGACAAGTGCCAAACTGTGATCCTAGTAATTTCTGGTTTGCATGTACTAAAATTGAACCAATAATAAGTAATCCAATGACAAAGTCGTTATTGATGTATGGGGGGAGCGCAATCTCATGGAAGAGTCCAATCTCACGGAGGAGTCACTTTTGGGCAAAATGACTGCGTCTATGGGGCTGTGTATCCACATCATACAGAATATTAGGTTTTAATTTTATGGCTTATTTTCAAACAAGAATGCAAATATGGGGGGGGGGAGAGATTCGTGAAGTTGCACTTTTGATCTGAAACGTCAGGAGTCAAAAGGTGTAAAGGCTACGTTCACACATTGTGGGTTTTTTCAATAATAGCAATAGAATCTCAATATCTTTGGTAAAATTATGGAAAAATTATTTTGGCTGTGACTATGGTAAAAAAAGAAAATACAAGGTTTGAACGAAGCATAGGGGTAAGGCAAAATAATTAGGGGTATTTGTTAAAAATGTTGCATAAGGTTATACTTCTGAGTTTAAAAAATGTATACCTTTGAAATTAAGAAAATTCTTCTGTAGGTTTGAATTGGTCTGTCTACAGCAATAACGCAAAGCCCTTTTTAGCTATTATTGGGGGTCTTAAGGACATTTTACCTGCAGAAACCATCCGGACACAAATGAGAGCTGCAATTTAAGACAAATCTGCCTACAGATAAGTTTGTCTCTATCGCTATACTTTGCTTATACATTTCAATGTAGCTCTGAAAAAGTACTGGGTCAACTATACCGGAGAGTCTTATGAGCAAAAGTATGTAAAATAATAAGGAAAAAAAACCTGCCTCTCTAGTGCCACCTCAAGGTCAACATCTGACTCTACAGTGTAGCTGCCTATAGGTGGCACTAGAGAGCAGGAGACCTATTTTGCGCACAACAATATCCAAGCATTGAATATAAATATTTTATGTTCCAAAAATATAATTGCAGCGGACGGGTATTTTATTTGTCCTTCATATTTCTTCTTCTGATCAAATTCATCTCAGGATTTGGCAAAAAAAAAAGTTAAAAACTGCATCAAACTGCCAAGTGGTGACAGAGCTATGTAGGAAATGTTATTGAGTTGATTATAAAAGGCGGGTTACTGGTCCTGAATTATAAAAAAATAAAGAAAATCTGTTTTTATTGAATGTTTGTTGCAGAGTATAGGAACTTACCTGTGAGAGGGGAGAACCTCCATAAAAGTAGCCCATAATGCAAAGAAATGCAAAGTAAAGAAATCTACAATCACTTTATTTCACCCTGAGTCATTGCTTCTATCCGTTCAGTCTTCTTTCTTGGCTAGTATCTGTAGATTTTCTGTTAATCTGCTGTTTATTACACATCTCTTTACAATTACCTTGTTGTGTGGGATTTACTCCAGGCTTGTATGTCACTGCAAGACAAAATAACAACGAAAATAATGTTATATATATATATATATAAAATGTTTCTTATACAATTCTTAAAGTAGATCTATAACCAGATTTCACAATACACACAGCGAATTATTAAATTGATTTCTTAGACCTGATGAGGCTGATGTACTTATTGTGAAAATCCATGTTAGAATGTCTGTATAATCCTTTGTAAAAATGTAGACTCAATCTCCCCCAGCTAGTCTGACAGCTCTTCAGTGTTTTTCCTCTTTGTTGCTCCTGAATCTTCACCCACTTAACCTGATTGACAGCTCCTCAGTATCCCTTCTCCCTGCTACATCTGAATCTCCACTCAGTCTCATTGACAGCTCCTCAGTGTCCCTCTTCGCTGCTGCTGAATCCACTTACCCAGCCTGATTGATTGCTCTTCAGTGTCTCTCCTCCCTGCTGCTGAATCACCATACACCTATTATGATTGACAGCTCCTCAGTGTTCCTCCTCTCTGCTGCTGAATCTTCACTTACTAGTCTGATTGACAGCTCCTCAGTGTTCCTCCTCTCTGCTGATTAATCTTCACTTACTATTTGATTGACAGCTCTTCAGTGTCCTCCTCTCTGCTGCTGAATCTTCAGTTCCTAGCCTGATTGACAGCTCTTCAATGTTCCTCCTCTCTGCTGCTGAATCTTCACTTCCTATCCTGATTGACAGCTCCTCAGTGTTCCTGCTCTCTGCTGCTGAATCTTCACTTCCTATCCTGATTGACAGCTCTTCAATGTTCCTCCTCTCTGCTGCTGAATCTTCACTTCCTATCCTGATTGACAGCTCCTCAGTGTTCCTCCTCTCTGATGCTGAATCTTCACTTCCTAGCCTGATTGACAGCTCCTCAGTGTTCCTCCTCTCTGCTGCTGAATCTTCACTTACTAGTTTGATTGACAGCTCCTCAGTGTTCCTCCTCTCTGCTGCTGAATCTTCATTTACTAGTTTGATTGACAGCTCCTCAGTGTTTCTCCTCTCTGCTGCTGAATCTTCACTTCCTATCCTGATTGACAGCTCCTCAGTGTTCCTCCTCTCTGCTGCTGAATATTCACTTCCTATCCTGATTGACAGCTCTTCAATGTTCCTCCTCTCTGCTGCTGAATCTTCACTTCCTAGCCTGATTGACAGCTCCTCGGTGTTCCTCCTCTCTGCTGCTGAATATTCACTTTCTATCCTGATTGACAGCTCTTCAATGTTCCTCCTCTCTGCTGCTGAATCTTCACTTACTAGTTTGATTGACAGCTCCTCAGTGTTCCTCATCTCTGCTGCTGAATCTTCATTTACTAGTTTGATTGACAGCTCCTCAGTGTTCCTCCTCTCTGCTGCTGAATCTTCACTTACTAGTTTGATTGACAGCTCCTCAGCGTTTCTCCTCTCTGCTGCTGAATCTTCATTTACTAGTTTGATTGACAGCTCCTCAGTGTTCCTCCTCTCTGCTGCTGAATCTTTACTTCCTATCCTGATTGACAGCTCCTCAGTGTTCCTCCTCTCTGCTGCTGAATCTTCACTTCCTATCCTGATTGACAGCTCTTCAATGTTCCTCCTCTCTGCTGCTGAATCTTCACTTACTAGCCTGATTGACAGCTCCTCAAAGTCCCTCCTCTCTGCTGCTGAATCTTCACTTCCTATCCTGATTGACAGCTCTTCAATGTTCCTCCTCTCTGCTGCTGAATCTTCACTTACTAGCCTGATTGACAGCTCCTCAGTGTTCCTCCTCTCTGCTGCTGAATCTTCACTTACTAGTTTGATTGACAGCTCCTCAGCGTTTCTCCTCTCTGCTGCTGAATCTTCATTTACTAGTTTGATTGACAGCTCCTCAGTGTTCCTCCTCTCTGCTGCTGAATCTTCACTTCCTAGCCTGATTGACAGCTACTCAGTGTTCCTTCTCTCTGCTGCTGAATCTTCACTTCCTAGCCTGATTGACAGCTACTCAGTGTTCCTCCTCTCTGCTGCTGAATCTTCACTTCCTAGCCTGATTGACAGCTACTCAGTGTTCCTCCTCTCTGCTGCTGATCCTTCACTTACTAGTTTGATTGACAGCTCCTCAGTGTTCCTCCTCTCTGCTGCTGAATCTTCACTTACTAGTTTGATTGACAGCTCTTCAGTGTCCTCCTCTCTGCTGCTGAATCTTCACTTCCTAGCCTGATTGACAGCTCCTCAGTGTCCCTCCTCTCTGCTGCTGAATCTTCACTTCCTAGCCTGATTGACAGCTCTTCAGTGTTCCTCCTCTCTGCTGCTGATCCTTCACTTACTAGTTTGATTGACAGCTGCTCAGTGTTCCTCCTCTCTGCTGCTGAATCTTCACTTCCTATCCTGATTGACAGCTCCTCAGTGTCCCTCCTCCCTCCTGCTCCTGAGATCTCACTCTGCTCAGTACAAGCTGCAGCTGTCCGTCAGGCTGGGTGGATGAAATCATGAACTCTCTAACGATTCAGCTGGGCTGAATAAAATATGCATCTTAATATCCGAACTACACAGCAGCCATTGTTACACGGATCTTCAAACTAATTACACCAGCCTCATCAGGTCTAAGAGATCTATTTAATAACATAGACAGCTTGTACTGCTAAATCTGAAGAGAAGTAGATATCCGACCTTCACAATGACTTTTTATTCCTCCAGTGCATCGAATACAAACATTTAAACGTTGGTTCATTTTTCCTTTAAATACCCGTATGATTAGTTAAGGGGCTATTCACAGTCACATCTGCAAAGGGGCAAATTTAGGGAGACGGGGAGCAGCCATTGCTCCTTGTTGTTGCTGGCGGTTATTTGTTTTATTTCCGATGTATCAATTCTCTTCAACAGCTCTTCAATGTTCCTCCTCTCTGCTGCTGAATCTTCACTTCCTATCCTGATTGACAGCTCCTCAAAGTCCCTCCTCTCTGCTGCTGAATATTCACTTACTAGCCTGATTGACAGCTCCTCAGTGTTCCTCCTCTCTGCTGCTGAATCTTCACTTCCTATCCTGATTGACAGCTCTTCAATGTTCCTCCTCTCTGCTGCTGAATCTTCACTTACTAGCCTGATTGACAGCTCCTCAGTGTTCCTCCTCTCTGCTGCTGAATCTTCACTTACTAGCCTGATTGACAGCTCCTCACTGTTCCTCCTCTCTGCTGCTGAATCTTCACTTACTAGTTTGATTGACAGCTCCTCAGTGTTCCTCCTCTCTGCTGCTGAATCTTCACTTACTAGTTTGATTGACAGCTCCTCAGTGTTCCTCCTCTCTGCTGCTGAATCTTCACTTACTAGCCTGATTGACAGCTCTTCAGTGTTCAGTGTTCCTCCTCTCTGCTGCTGAATCTTCACTTACTAGCCTGATTGACAGCTCTTCAGTGTTCCTCCTCTCTGCTGCTGAATCTTCACTTCCTATCCTGATTGACAGCTCCTCAGTGTTCCTCCTCTCTGCTGCTGAATCGTCACTTCCTATCCTGATTGACAGCTTCTCAGTGTTCCTTCTCTCTGCTGCTGAATCTTCACTTCCTATCCTGATTGACAGCTCCTCAGTGTCCCTCCTCCCTCCTGCTCCTGAGATCTCACTCTGCTCAGTACAAGCTGCAGCTGTCCGTCAGGCTGGGTGGATGAAATCATGAACTCTCTAACTCTTCAGCTGGGCTGAATAAAATATGCATCTTAACATCCGAACTACACAGCAGCCATTGTTGCACGGATCTTCAAACTAAATTACACCAGCCTCATCAGGTCTAAGAGATCTATTTAATAACATAGACAGCTTGTACTGCTAAATCTGAAGAGAAGTAGATATCCGACCTTCACAATGACTTTTTATTCCTCCAGTGCATCGAATACAAACATTTAAACGTTGGTTCATTTTTCCTTTAAATACCCGTATGATTAGTTCGGGGCCTATTCACAGTCACATCGGCAAAGGGGCAAATTTAGGGAGACGGGGAGCAGCCATTGCTCCTTGTCGTTGCTGGCGGTTATTTGTTTTATTTCCAATGTATCAATTCTAGACCTTCTATAAAAGACATGAAACGTTTGGTTCATGTCGACAACGTTGAGAACATTTTTTGGACCCGATCACGTAACAGTTCTGTTCTCATTTATTTAGCAGGCGCAAAACTCCGAGTGATGGAAAATCCCTGACACAATGGGAAATGCTGCATTACGATGTAAATTAACAGCTTGGCTCGCCGAGAGACTCGAAGCAAGCAGTTTCCAGAATGATTCTGCTGCGTTCACAAGCAGCGGCACAGTCCTGCCCACAAGCCATGAGACAGGTGTTCCCCCGGTGTTCCTGCTCCGTGTCATCCATTACTGCAGTGATGTCATCTCGCCTAATCTCTGCACAGCACCACAATAAACAGAAATCCCCGATGTCTCCAGTCATTTTGACAGATTCTGTCCTTTAATATAAATCAGTCACAAAAGAGGCAGGAAGGAAAAACAGGGGCGTTATGTGACTGTAACCAAAAACCGCCATAGCTGCCAAAAATGGCTCCTGATAATGGCATGGCCAGGACCTAGCTAGAAGATGAGAAGCTCAGCCCATTTTGAAGGAGTTTTTCTCTTTTTGGGGGGTAGGGGAGTTCAGTATAACTGGCATTTTATTTATTTTAAGGAATGGTTTCAGTAAACATTAGCCATTACCGATCAGGCCCCCCCCCCCCCCTTCTTGCTCCTAGCACCCCTGGAAAATAGCTATTTGGTTGTGGAGAGTCATGGCCAGCCAGCGATCTTCCCTGCAGTTCTTTCAGTAAGGGAAATTTTGTATTAAAAGACGGATATTGTAATCCAAGGATAACTAACGCCCTCTAGAATTAGAGCCCATGCTGCATCTTCATTTTTAGGATTGGGGGAGTCGAAAAGGTTGGACCCCCACGGTTCAAAAAATAGTCCTTCTCACAAAATTAGAATATCATAAAAAGTTAATTTATTTCAGTTCTTCAATACAAAAAGAGAATCTCATATATTATATAAAGTCATTACAAACAGAGTGATCTATTTCATGTGTTTATTTCTGTTAATGTTGATGATTATGGCTTACAGCCAATGAAAACCCAAAAGTCATTATCTCAGTAAGTTATAATACCTTATAACAACAGCTTGAAAAATTATTTTAAAATCTGAAATGTTGGCCTACTGAAATGTATATACAGTAAATGCACTCAGTACTTGGTCGGGGCTCTTTTTGCATCAATTACTGCATCAGTACTGAATCAGAACCTCCCACTCCCGTCTCCAAGACTTTACACGTGCTGCGCCGATTCTTTGGAATGCACTACCTAGGTTAATACGATTAATCCCCAATCCCCACAGTTTTAAGCGTGCCCTAAAAACTCATTTGTTCAGACTGGCCTACCGCCTCAATGCATTAACCTAACGATCCCTGTGTGGCCTATTTATAATAAAAAAAAAAAAAAAAAGTTCCTCGCATCATGTTCTCATACACTTTATGCAGTATTAGCCCTCTGTGTCTGTACTGCTACATACTTAGGCAGGTAACTGGTTCATGCAGCTTTACATGAACACCTGAGCCTTACACTATAGCTGGTCCGAATAACTAAAGCAATTGTTACCATCCACCTCTCGTGTCTCCCCTTTTCCCCATAGTTTGTAAGCTTGCGAGCAGCAGGGCCCTCACTCCTCCTGGTATCTGTTTTGAACTGTGATTTCTGTTATGCTGTAATGTCTATTGTCTGTACAAGTCCCCTCTATAATTTGTAAAGCGCTGCGGAATATGTTGGCGCTATATAAATAAAAATTATTATTATTATTATTATTATCAATGCAGTGTGGCATGGAGGCGATCAGCCTGTGGCACTGCTGAGGGGTTATGGAAGCCCAGGTTGCTTTGATAGCAGCCTTCAGCTCGTCTCCATTGTTGGGTCTGGTGTCTCTCATCTTCCTCTTGACAATACTCCATAGATTCTCTATGGGGTTAGGGTCAGGCGAGTTTGCTGCCAATCAAGCCCAGTGATACTGTTGTTTTTACACCAGGTATTGGTACTTTTGGCCGTGTGGACAGGGGCCAAGTCCTGCCGGAGAATGACATTTCCATCTCCATAAAGCTTGACGGCAGAGGGAAGCATGAAGTGCTCTAAAATTTCCTGGTAGACAGCTGTGCTGACTTTGGTCTTGATAAAACATAGTGGACCTCCACCAGCAGATGACATGGCTCCACAAACCATCACTGATTGTGGACACTTCACACCAGACCTCCAGCAGCTTGGATTGTGGCCTCCACTCTTCCTCCAGACTCTGGGACCTTGATTTCCAAATGAAATGCAAAATTTACTCTCATTTGACAACACCTTGGACCACTGACAACAGTCCGGTTCTTCTTCTCCTTGGCCCAGGTAAGACGCTTCTGGCGTTGTCTATTGGTCATGAGTGGCTGACACAAGGAATGTGACACTTGTAGCCCATGTCCTGGATACGTCTGTGTGTGGTGGCTCTTGAAGCAATGACTCCAGCAGCAGTCCACTCCTTGTGATTCTCCCAAAAATTTGTGAATGGCCTTTTCTTAACAATCCTTTCCAAGCTGTGGTTATCCCGGTTGCTTGTGTACCTTTTTCTATCACACTTTTTCCTTCCACTCCACTTTCCATTAATCTGCTTGGATACAGCACTCTGTGAACAGCCGGCTTCTTTAGCAATGACCTTTTGTGGCTTCCCCTCCTTGTGGAGTGTGTCAATGACTGCCTTCTGGACATCTGTCATGTCAGCAGTCTTCCCCATGATTGTGGAGCTACTGAAACAGACTGAGGGACCTATATAAACACTTAGGAAGCCTTTGCAGGTGTTTTTTGTTAATTATTCTAATTTACTGAGATAATGACTTTTGGGTTTTCATTGGCTGTAAGCCTTAATCATCAACATTAACAGAAATAAACACATGGAATAGATCACTCTGTGTGTAATGACTCTATATAATATGTGAGTTTCACTTTTTGTATTGAATAACTGAAATAAATTAACTTTTTATGATATTCTAATTTTGTGAGAAGCACCTGTAAATTCCATCACTTTACAAAAAAACAATATCACTTTAAATAGAGTCTGTCAGCGCAAAATGACTGTTCAAACCAAGCACAGGTGCCCAGAGCATAATTGGGGTGGCCAAACAGTGCGGTGCACGTTTCCATCTATTTCTTTTTCAACTATCTCCACCTTCCTCTGGTTCTATAAAGCCAAAAGCAGAAAATCCAGGAAAAGGAGGGCAGAGATGGAAAGAAAGTAGGTGAGAAGATGCCTTATCCTGCTCAGCTATGCAAAGGGGGCGTCAACCACCTGTGCTTGGTTTGAACAGTCATTCTGTGCTGATAGTTACTTTATATCCCTTCTCTTTCAGTTCCTGGAAGCCCAGTGGGGAGTATCCCTGAATGATTGACAGTCTTCTCCATCTGCAAACAGGAAAGGAAATCAATTATTTTATAGGACCGCCCACTGGACTCTTGGAAATAAAAATTAGTGGGGTTTTAAAGGGAATGTGGGAATCTATCAGTAACTTTTTGTTACTCAGTCTGAGAGCAGCATAATCTAGGGACAGATATCGTGGCTTGTCCTGATGAAGAAGTTGTGACGATTAAACAGCTTAAACTTGGATCGGCATCTCCTCTTCCTTTCTACGGCAGCGCAGATTAACCCATTGGTTCTGTTTGTTTGCAGCATAATCTAGGGGCAGAGATCTGAATTCCAGCAGCGTTTTTACTCACTGAGCAGCTTGCTGGAGTTTTGACAAAATGTTTGTTTTATCAGCAGTAGGTTATCACTAAAGAACTAGTAAACCTGCAGGCAGTGCAACCCAGCTGCAACCACTGATTGGCAGCTTTCTGCCTATGCACAGTGTACACAGAAAGCTACCAAGCAGTGGTGTGGGCGGGGTTGTACAGAGCTCAGCATTCAGAGCACTGCTAGATCTGCAGCAGAGAAAAATGTGATTTTATTAAAAAAAAAAAAAAATGCAGCAAGCTGCTCAGTAAGTGACGCATTGCTGGAATCAGTTTCTCTGCTCCTAAATCAGACGGACTAGCAAAAACCTACTGACAGATTCCATTAAAATAAATACATAAGGAAATAAAATCTTTTCAAAAATAAAACTGTATATAAATCATAACATCAGATATTTAACAAGGGTTCAAAGAGCCAGTAATATCCACAGCACTGAACCAGGAGCCGACACAGACAGAGGGGCCCCTGCACAAGAACAGATGGGCCCTTTGCAGACCAATAGCTCCTCATAATGCACAATTCTGCTTTCAAGGTGGAACTTGGCCCCTTACCTCCTTGGTATGATGCAAGGTTGCACCACTGGTATGTCCGTCCCTGAACGGAACCATTATTTTATAGAGGCATTACTAACACCATGACCCGTCAACACCACATGACCAGCTTGTTGATGGTTTCCAGGGAGCCCCATATATTTTTACGTTTCCTCTTCTGAGCTTTAGTGCAAATCTCAATCGCAATACATTGTCATTAATATATTCCACAATCATTGTGCAATGCTGATTTAACCCATGCACTGCCTCTTTACAGTACAGCCGTTCTCTTGGCATCCCAGGGGCACATTTCTGATCGTTTCCCCTATGTCCCCCCCCCCCATAGATAAATCGGTGCAAGTATGCTGGAGCTTTACATTGCGGACATAGACCCCGCCATGGATATGGATGTCGGATTTTGCAACATTCCCTGAAAAGCGAATTAATCGCACATTATAAACGATCAGAATGTGAGAGTTCCTAATTACAGGAATAGAGTAATGGAATAGAACATTGCCAGCGTTTCATTCCGAGCATTAGAGGCTTTTTCCATGCGTTCCTATTGTATCCCTGACGTTGCTAAGGGGATTCCTCTGCTGAAAACCAACCAGATCTGTGATTTCCTTGCTGCTCTGCAGCTCAGGCAACATGCTATGGATATTTCACAGTAGGTAATGTACATTACAGCCGGGCCGCACAATGATTTCCATCAGATGCAATGCATTTCTTTATATTAGCGTGTGCCTGCAGACGAACACTAGTTTATGGGGGGGCTTGTTATTGGTCACAGATTAGGAGTTACCATATCTGATGATGAGCGAACGTGCTCCTATAAGGTGTTATCTGAGCATGCTCTAAAAATATGTTCCCACGGCTATTCAACAGGATTCCCTGTTTGTTACACAATCCCAACATGTGTTGTGGCTGTCGAACAGCCGCGAGACTTGAAGGCGCAGGGACTCGAACATATTATTCGAGCACGCCGAAGAGACTCGGTTAGCACCCGAGCATGCTCAGATAACACCTTGCTCATCACTACTGTGCAGCAATTTGCTGCATTCACAGATGGAATCCCTGCAGCTGGACATCATGTGATCACCCTGGAAACCTCCTATCAAAAAGATTGTCCAGTGTGAACGACGCCTATGAAGATGGCTTGCGCCCACCTAGTACAGGTATCCCAGGTGCAGGGAACGCTTGTCCTTCTGCTTGCGGAAAGTTATTGGGTGTAATGAATTTGTACCTGGAGAAAACCTTGATTTCTGTAAATCAAAGATAGTGCAGAATCTCTCCATTCACTATTCCTTAGGTTCTGCAATTCCTGAAGAAGCCAACATTTCAGCCACCTACCCGAAAAAATGGGCAGATGAATGCCATGGCGGCAGCTAGTAAAGCACCAGTCTCATTCAGCAGACTTTATGCCAAGGATGCTTCATTTTTCTTGTAATGGGCAACAGCTGATCAGCTTCACAAAGGGTTAAACTGACCCATCACAAAGGGTTAAACTGACCCATAGGAAGAACTGGGAGATAGATATGAAAATCGGGAGAAGGCAATGGAAGAGATCACGTCCAGCGACCCTCATTGATGACCTGTCCGGTCTGTAGCACGGGACACTACTGCTGTCATTGACATATTAATACGATTTTTCTAAAATAAAAATCTCTAGACTAGATTAATGATGGGGTCAGGACACTGTATTTTATGTGTCCGATGTGTAAGATACAACATAAAGCTCTTACATCTTACTGTGCCCATATTGAACCAGCAGGTGTTACAATGTATCAATGTTCATAATAAATAAACAAAGGGAAAGAAAGCAAATCAGACAGATCTGATGGTACAAGAACACGAATACAGGATACAACAAAGTTTTCTGTGCCATCACCAAAAAAACAAACGAGAGGCGTTCACAATTCCTGGTCACATTGCTAATATACCGGCCACAGTGATATATAGGGGGGCAAAATACTGATGGACGAGCGATCACACCGCTATCATTAATGGAGGCTTCGTATCATAGATAGACACGGAAAAGGCTTGCATCGTGTGCCAGTTGCCCATGTGCTTAGTGCACCATGCTGGCCTAAAACCTATTAGTGACGCCCATTAGATCAGGCTATGTAAGTGCACCCCACAAGTGCAGGCAAGATTACATATTTTGGCTAAAATATCAACTAATAATGAATTTTTTCATCTTGTGTTGTTGGGGGAACATAGTGTGCTGATACTATTGTATGTACACCCCAATATCAGTACCCTGCGCTCAGGGGTATACACAGAGAATCATGAGTTTGTGCTCCATGGTGTCTAGCACCCGGCGGCCACTTAACATGAAGCTCATGGGCCTCAATGCAAAATCTCTAACAGTAACCAACCTGTCATGAATCTTCTCATATGGGTCAAATGGACCACCCAAGGTTCTGGGGCATGGGTGGCTACAAGCCCTGCTCCTACTAGAGTTATGCCCCTGACATCAGGTCGTCCTCTTCATAGGTCCCAAACAATGAAGCTTAGAAAAAATTGGAGTCTGGCTCGACAGGACTGGATTTTCCTTTTCTTTTTCTTTTTATGAGTCATGAGTAAGACTGCCTAGTGCAGTCGAAACGCGTCGACTGGGTCATGTCGAACATGTAAAATTTTCTTTTCTATGCACTATATTTTCTTTTGAAAAAGAAAAAGGAAAATCCAGTCCTGTTGAGCCGGACTCCAATTTTTCTATTTTCCTCGATGTGAGGCCAGGGCGAGGCCGGCGTGTAAGCCCCAGGTGGATGAGCGTGGAGTGACTGGGTGAGCTGGAATCAAGTTTCTATAATGGTGCAGCTTGTCTTATGGAGGACATTGCAATTCCTAACAAAATCCAGGAATGCCACCAATGTAAGGCGCATTGTTATGATAGGCAATTCAGTAACACAATGTACATAGCGATCGGAGCACATACAGTGATCTGACAATAACCCAAAATAATAGAACGAGCTCTGAGACGTGGAAACTCTGTAGACCGCAATTCCTGATCCTCTCCAAACACAACTAGAGGCAGCCGTGGATTGCGCCTAACGCTCCCTATGCAACTCGGCACAGCCTGAGAAACTAACTAGCCTGAAGATAGAAAAATAAGCCTACCTTGCCTCAGAGAAATACCCCAAAGGAAAAGGCAGCCCCCCACATATAATGACTGTGAGTAAGATGAAAAGACAAACGTAGGGATGAAATAGATTCAGCAAAGTGAGGCCCGATATTCTAGACAGAACGAGGATAGGAAAGATAACTTTGCGGTCTACACAAAACCCTAAAGAAAACCACGCAAAGGGGGCAAAAAGACCCTCCGTATCGAACTAACAGCACGGAGGTACACCCTTTGCGTCCCAGAGCTTCCAGCAAAACAAATAGACAAGCTGGACAGAAAAAATAGCAACAAATAGCAAAGAAGCACTTAGCTATGCAGAGCAGCAGGCCACAGGAATTATCCAGAGAAACACAAGTCCAACACTGGAACATTGACAGGAAGCATGGATCAAAGCATCAGGTGGAGTTAAGTAGAGAAGCAGCTAGCGACCTCACCAGATCACCTGAGGGAGGAAACTCAGAAGCTGCAGTACCACTTTCCTTCACAAACGGAAGCTCCCAGAGAGAATCAGCCGAAGTACCACTTGTGACCACAGGAGTGAACTCTGCCACAGAATTCACAACAGTACCCCCCCCTTGAGGAGGGGTCACCGAACCCTCAACAGAGCCCCCAGGCCGACCAGGATGAGCCACATGAAAGGCACGAACAAGATCGGGAGCATGGACATCGGAGGCAAAAACCCAGGAATTATCTTCCTGAGCATAACCCTTCCATTTAACCAGATACTGGAGTTTCCATCTTGAAACACGAGAATCCAAAATCTTCTCCACAATATACTCCAATTCCCCCTCCACCAAAACCGGGGCAGGAGGCTCAACAGATGGGACCATAGGTGCCACGTATCTCCGCAACAATGACCTATGGAATACGTTATGTATGGAAAAAGAATCTGGAAGGGTCAGACGAAAAGACACAGGATTAAGAACCTCAGAAATCCTATACGGACCAATAAAACGAGGTTTAAACTTAGGAGAGGAAACCTTCATAGGAATATGACGAGAAGATAACCAAACCAGATCCCCAACACGAAGTCGGGGACCCACACGGCGTCTGCGATTAGCGAAAAGTTGAACCTTCTCCTGGGACAAGGTCAAATTGTCCACTACCTGAGTCCAAATCTGCTGCAACCTGTCCACCACAGTATCCACACCAGGACAGTCCGAAGACTCAACCTGTCCTGAAGAGAAACGAGGATGGAACCCAGAATTGCAGAAAAACGGCGAAACCAAGGTAGCCGAGCTGGCCCGATTATTAAGGGCGAACTCAGCCAAAGGCAAAAAGGACACCCAGTCATCCTGATCAGCAGAAACAAAGCATCTCAGATATGTTTCCAAGGTTTCGTTCGGTCTGGCCATTAGTCTGAGGATGGAAAGCCAAGGAAAAAGACAAGTCAATGCCCATCCTACCACAAAAGGCTCGCCAAAACCTCGAAACAAATTGGGAACCTCTGTCAGAAACAATATTCTCTGGAATGCCATGCAAACGAACCACATGCTGGAAGAACAAAGGCACCAAATCAGAGGAGGAAGGCAATTTAGACAAGGGTACCAGATGGACCATCTTAGAAAAGCGATCACAGACCACCCAAATGACTGACATCTTTTGAGAAACGGGAAGGTCAGAAATAAAATCCATAGAGATATGTGTCCAAGGCCTCTTCGGGACCGGCAAGGGCAAAAGCAACCCACTGGCACGAGAACAGCAGGGCTTAGCCCGAGCACAAATCCCACAGGACTGCACAAAAGTACGCACATCCCGCCACAGAGAGGGCCACCAAAAGGATCTAGCCACTAACTCTCTGGTACCAAAGATTCCAGGATGACCAGCCAACACCGAACAATGAAGTTCAGAGATAACTCTATTCGTCCACCTATCAGGGACAAACAGTTTCTCCGCTGGGCAACGATCAGGTTTATCAGCCTGAAATTTTTGCAGCACCCGCCGCAAATCAGGGGAGATGGCAGACACAATTACTCCTTCCTTGAGGATACCTGCCGGCTCAGATAAACCCGGAGAGTCGGGCACAAAACTCCTAGACAGAGCATCCGCCTTCACATTTTTAGAGCCCGGAAGGTACGAAATCACAAAGTCAAAACGGGCAAAAAACAACGACCAACGAGCTTGTCTAGGATTCAAGCGCTTGGCAGACTCGAGATAAGTCAAGTTCTTATGATCAGTCAATACCACCACGCGATGCTTAGCTCCTTCAAGCCAATGACGCCACTCCTCGAATGCCCACTTCATGGCCAGCAACTCTCGGTTGCCCACATCATAATTTCGCTCAGCAGGCGAAAACTTCATGGAAAAGAAAGCGCATGGTTTCATCACTGAGCAACCAGAACCTCTCTGTGACAAAACAGCCCCTGCTCCAATCTCAGAAGCATCAACCTCGACCTGGAACGGAAGAGAAACATCTGGTTGACACAACACAGGGGCAGAAGAAAAACGACGCTTCAACTCTTGAAAAGCTTCCACAGCAGCAGAAGACCAATTGACCAAATCAGCACCCTTCTTGGTCAAATCGGTCAATGGTTTGGCAACACTAGAAAAATTGCAGATGAAGCGACGATAAAAATTAGCAAAGCCCAGGAACTTTTGCAGACTTTTCAGAGATGTCGGCTGAGTCCAATCATGGATGGCTTGGACCTTAACCGGATCCATCTCGATAGTAGAAGGGGAAAAGATGAACCCCAAAAATGAAACCTTCTGCACACCAAAGAGACACTTTGATCCCTTCACAAACAAAGAATTAGCACGCAGGACCTGAAAAACCGTTCTGACCTGCTTCACATGAGACTCCCAATCATCCGAGAAGATCAAAATGTCATCCAAGTACACAATCAGGAATTTATCCAGGTACTCACGGAAGATGTCATGCATAAAGGATTGAAACACTGATGGAGCATTGGCAAGTCCGAACGGCATCACTTGATACTCAAAATGACCCTCGGGCGTATTAAATGCAGTTTTCCATTCATCGCCTTGCCTGATTCTCACCAGATTATACGCACCACGAAGATCTATCTTAGTGAACCAACTAGCCCCCTTAATCCGAGCAAACAAATCAGATAACAATGGCAAGGGGTACTGAAATTTAACAGTGATCTTATTAAGAAGGCGGTAATCTATACACGGTCTCAGCGAACCATCCTTCTTGGCTACAAAAAAGAACCCTGCTCCTAATGGCGACGATGACGGGCGAATATGCCCCTTCTCCAGGGATTCCTTCACATAACTGTGCATAGCGGTGTGCTCAGGCACGGATAAATTAAACAGTCGACCTTTTGGGAATTTACTACCAGGAATCAAATTGATAGCACAATCACAATCCCTATGCGGAGGCAGGGCATCGGACTTGGGCTCATCAAATACATCCCGGTAATCAGACAAGAACTCTGGAACCTCAGAAGGGGTGGATGACGAAATTGACAGAAATGGAACATCACCATGTACCCCCTGACAACCCCAGCTGGACACCAACATGGAATTCCAATCCAATACTGGATTATGGGCTTGTAGCCATGGCAACCCCAACACGACCACATCATGCAGATTATGCAACACCAGAAAGCGAATAACCTCCTGATGTGCAGGAGCCATGCACATGGTCAGCTGGGTCCAGTATTGAGGCTTATTCTTGGCCAAAGGCGTAGCATCAATTCCTCTCAATGGAATAGGACACTGCAAGGGCTCCAATAAAAACCCACAACGTTTAGCATAATCCAAGTCCATCAAATTCAGGGCAGCGCCTGAATCCACAAACGCCATGACAGAATACGACGACAAGGAGCATATCAAGGTAACGTACAGAAGAAATTTTGACTGTACAGTACCAATGGCGGCAGACCTAGCGAACCGCTTAGTGCGCTTAGGACAATCAGAGATAGCATGAGTGGAATCACCACAGTAGAAACACAGCCCATTCAGACGTCTGTGTTCTTGCCGTTCAACTCTGGTCATAGTCCTATCGCACTGCATAGGCTCAGGTTTAATCTCAGGTAATACCGCCAAATGGTACACAGATTTACGCTCACGCAAGCGTCGACCGATCTGAATGGCCAAAGACATAGACTCATTCAAACCAGCGGGCATAGGAAATCCCACCATGACATCCTTAATGGCTTCAGAGAGACCCTTTCTGAAAATGGCTGCAAGCGCAGATTCATTCCATTGAGTGAGCACGGACCATTTTTTAAATTTCTGGCAATATAGCTCTATCTCATCCTGAGCCTGACAAAGAGCCAGCAAATTTTTTTCTGCCTGATCTACTGAATTAGGCTCATCGTACAGCAATCCAAGCGCCAGGAAAAACGCATCGATATCACTCAAATCAAGATCTCCTGATGCAAGAGAAAATGCCCAGTCCTGAGGGTCGCCACGCAAAAAAAGAAATGACGATCCTAACCTGTTGCGCTGGGTCACCAGAGGAGCAAGGTTTCAAAGCCAGAAACAGTTTACAATTATTCTTGAAACTCAGAAATTTAGTTCTATCTCCAAAAAACAAATCTGGAATAGGAATTCTCGGTTCTAACAAAGAATTCTGAACCACAAAATTTTGAATATCTTGAACTCTTGCTGTGAGCTGATCTACACATGAAGACAGACCTTTAATGTCCATTGTAACACCTGTGTCCTGAACCACCCAAATGTCTAGGGGAAAAAAAAGACAAATCACAGTGCAAAGGAAAAAAATGGTCTCAGAACTTCTTTTTTCCCTCTATTGAGAATCATTAGTACTTTTGGCTTCCTGTTCTGTTATGATAGGCAATTCAGTAACACAATGTACATAGCGATCAGAGCACATACAGTGATCTGACAATAACCCAAAATAATAGAACGAGCTCTGAGACGTGGAAACTCTGTAGACCGCAATTCCTGATCCTCTCCAAACACAACTAGAGGCAGCTGTGGATTGCGCCTAACGCTCCCTATGCAACTCGGCACAGCCTGAGAAACTAACTAGCCTGAAGATAGAAAAATAAGCCTACCTTGCCTCAGAGAAATACCCCAAAGGAAAAGGCAGCCCCCCACATATAATGACTGTGAGTAAGATGAAAAGACAAACGTAGGGATGAAATAGATTCAGCAAAGTGAGGCCCGATATTCTAGACAGAACGAGGATAGGAAAGATAACTTTGCGGTCTACACAAAACCCTAAAGAAAACCACGCAAAGGGGGCAAAAAGACCCTCCGTACCGAACTAACGGCACGGAGGTACACCCTTTGCGTCCCAGAGCTTCCAGCAAAACAAATAGACAAGCTGGACAGAAAAAATAGCAACAAATAGCAAAGAGGCACTTAGCTATGCAGAGCAGCAGGCCACAGGAATGATCCAGAGAAACACAAGTCCAACACTGGAACATTGACAGGAAGCATGGATCAAAGCATCAGGTGGAGTTAAGTAGAGAAGCAGCTAACGACCTCACCAGATCACCTGAGGGAGGAAACTCAGAAGCTGCAGTACCACTTTCCTCCACAAACGGAAGCTCCCAGAGAGAATCAGCCGAAGTACCACTTGTGACCACAGGAGTGAACTCTGCCACAGAATTCACAACAGCGCATCATATACATCCATCTGTCATCTCCATATCTTGACTGCCCTATTTAAGATGCACCTGCTGCTTCTCCACAATGACCCCCATCACAGGGATTTGGAAGTCAAGGTGCAGTAGAAACAAAGCAGACATTTTGGGAATTCACCATCATATACCTGGCCGCACCTCTGCCGAACCACCGTCAACCAAGAGACCCCCAACGTGCTCACAACCATGCTGCTTCCTATTTCTACTGCCACAGCCGGTGTTTGCTTAGCACTTAGGGGTCTTTCCTCCTGCACCTGACAGGTAGAATATATTTGTGTGCAGCTGTAGGTTGACCAGACACACACGGCTCAGGCGCAGCTGCCATTATTGCCCCCCCATAGCGGTACAGTGAAGCAGGTTTCCCATCAGCACATGACACGGCTGAATCTGTTAGCTCCTATGGAGATCCACAATATTGTAAAGTCAGTGCCATTGGGTCATGATTTCGTTATTTTCCTCAACGTTGAGTGATTGCAAGCTCCGCTACTTGCAGTTTCTGTTAAAGTTTGAGGTTGTCAGAAATCCACCTTCTATACCATCATGGGGTCAGAGGCTTGAATAAATACATAAATGGGGGTCCCTGCTCACCAGGTGCATCCTCTAATATGAAGTCTATGTTATCATCTCTCAGTTCGAGAGGCACCCCTAGAAACGCAGAAATGGGGTCCACTGAAAGCAGTAGTTACTCATTGTATCTACTCAATATTCTCCGATTCTCCTTCAATAACTGGACATAATAGAGGGGTCATTCCAGAATACACCGGAGAGGGTAAGTGTCTAATCGCTGGGGCCCCCACCAATTCTAAACTTGGGGGTCATGTGTCCCTATGCCTCCTTGCTGTATGGCCACAGTAAGCAGGAAAAGCCCAGAGACCCGTGTGTGGTCCAGAATCCTCCTAGATCACCACGCTCTGGTTATATAGCCATCACTATCCTGCACCCATGGGGCTGTCCATTCTCCTGCACTAATCTCCATACTGATCGTGATGTTAAGGCCTGATTACAAGGCTATCTCATGGCCATAAACAAGACATCATATTAGCTCCACCATAGATTTGGTAGAGAGATGGGATTTTTTTCTGCTATTCAAAACTGAATCAGCCTCTGTGGACAAAGATAGAAAAATTGCTAGTAATACTGCCACAATAACTGCCATAATAATAAGAATGCAATCCTGCACCTACCGTAAAAAAAATAACACTGTGCAATGCAAAACAGCAAAGTACCGAACAGGGCAAAAATCCAAAAATACCACGTCACTGTGGAATAGACTCATGTCTTCGTGTCTTTATTCCTGTCTATTCCGGCTATTGCATTGAGCAACGTTTCAACCCCACCTGGGAGCTTTGTCAGGACATCACCAGTTGCAAATGGCCAAGTACTTACAGTGGTGTCACGCCATCACAAGCAGTATGAAAATGCATCAACCGTGTAAGTGTTAAAGGGTTCTTCCTACCTGGGATATTTATGGAAGGTCTAGTGTGAAGTTTCCACAATCAGTGATGGTTTCGGGAGTCATGTCATCTGCTGGTGTAGGTCCACTGTGTTTTATCAAGACCAAAGTCAGCGCAGCCGTCTACCAGGACATTTTAGAGCACTTCATGCTTCCCTCTGCCGACAAGCTTTTTGGAGATGGAAATTTAATTCTCCATCAGGACTTGGCCCCTGTCCACACGGCCAAAAGTACTAATACCTGGGGTAAAAACAACAGTATCACTGTGCTTGAGTGACAGCAAACTCGCCTGACCTTAACCCCATAGAGAATCTACGGAGTATTGTCAAGAGGAAGATGAGAGACACCAGACCCAACAATGGAGACGAGCTGAAGGCGGCTATCAAAGCAACCTGGGCTTCCATAACCCCTCAGCAGTGTCACAGGCTGATCGCGTCCATGCCACGCTGCACTGATGCAGTAATTGATGCAAAAGGAACAAAGACCAAGTATTGAGTGCATTTACTGAACATACATTTCAGTAGGCCAACATTTCAGATTTTAAAATCATTTTTCAAGATGGTGTTATAAAGTATTCTAATTTACTGAGATAATGACTTTTGGGTTTTCATTGGCTGTTAGCCATAATCATCAACATTAACAGAAATAAACACGTGAAATAGATCATTCTGTGTGTAATGACTCTATATAATATAGGAGTTTCACTTTGTGTATTGAAGAACTGAAATAAATTAACTTTTTGATGATATTCTAATTTTGTGAGAGGCACCATTGCATGTGTGTGTGTATATACAGTATACAATATGTGCAGTGTATATATATATATATATATATATATATATATATATATATATATATATATATATATATATACAGTACAGACCAAGAGTTTGGACACACCTTCTCATTTAAAGATTTTTCTGTATTTTCATGACTATGAAATTGTACATTCACACTGAAGGCATCAAAACTATGAATTAACACATGTGGAGTTATATACTTAACAAAAAGTGTGAAAGAACTGAAAATATGTCTTATATTCTAGGTTCTCCAAAGAAGCCACCTTTTGCTTTGATGACTGCTTTGCACACTCTTGGCATTCTCTTGATGAGCTTCAAGAGGTAGTCACCGGGAATGGTTTTCACTTCACAGGTGTGCTCTGTCAGGTTTAATAAGTGGGATTTCTTGCCTTATATATGGGGTTGGGACCATCAGTTGTGTTGTGCAGAAGTCTGGTGGATACACAGCTGATAGTCCTACTGAATAGACTGTTAGAATTTGTATTATTGCAAGAAAAAAAGCAGCTAAGAAAAACGAGTGGCCATCATTACTTTAAGAAATGAAGGTCATTCAGTCTGAAAAATTGGGAAATCTTTGAAAGTGTCCCCAAGTGCAGTTGCAAAAACCATTAAGCGCTACAAAGAAACTGGCTCACATGAGGACCGCCCCAGGAAAGGAAGACCAAGAGTCACCTCTGCTTCTGAGGATAAGTTTATCCGAGTCGCCAGCCTCAGAAATCGCAGGTAACAGCAGCTCAGATTAGAGACCAGGTCAATGCCACACAGAGTTCTAGCAGCAGACACATCTCTACAACATCTGTTAAGAGGAGACTTTGTGCAGCAGGCCTTCATGGTAAAATAGCTGCTAGGAAACCACTGCTAAGGACAGGCAACAAGCAGAAGAGACTTGTTTGGGCTAAAGAACACAAGGAATGGACATTAGACCAGTGGAAATCTGTGCTTTGGTCTGATGAGTCCAAATTTGAGATCTTTAGTTCCAAATACTGTGTCTTTGTGCGACGCAGAAAAGGTGAACGGATGGACTCTACATGCCTGGTTCCCACCGTGAAGCATGGAGGAGGAGGTGTGATGGTGTGGGGGGGTGCTTTGCTGCTGACACTGTTGGGGATTTATTCAAAATTGAAGGCATGCTGAACCAGCATGGCTACCACAGCATCTTGCAGCGGCATGCTATTCCATCTGGTTTGCGTTTAGTTGGACCATCATTTATTTTTCAACAGGACAATGACCCCAAACACACCTCCAGGCTGTGTAAGAGCTATTTGACCAAGAAGGAGAGTGATGGGGTGCTACGCCAGATGACCTGGCCTCCACAGTCACCAGACCTGAACCCAATCGAGATGGTTTGGGGTGAGCTGGACCGCAGAGTGAAGGCAAAAGGGCCAACAAGTGCTAAGCATCTCTGGGAACTCCTTCAAGATTGTTGGAAGACCATTCCCGGTGACTACCTCTTCAAGGTCATCAAGAGAATGCCAATAGTGTGCAAAGCATCCATCAAAGCAAAAGGTGGCTAATTTGAAGAACCTAGAATATAAGACATATTTTCAGTTGTTTCACACTTTTTTGTTAAGTATATAACTCCACATGTGTTAATTCATGGTTTTGATGCCTTCAGTGTGAATTTACAATTGTCATAGTCATGAAAATACAGAAAAATCTTTAAATGAGAAGCTGTGTCCAAAATTTAGGTCTGTACTGTATATATATATATACAAACAGCGGGGGGAAAAGTATTAAGTCAGCCACCAATTGTTCTCCCGCTTAAAAAGATGAGCGAGGCCTGTAACTGACATCATAGGTAGACCACAATTATGAGTCAAAATGAGAAAACAAATCCAGAAAATCACCTTGTCTGATTTGGCAAGATTCATTTTGAGAATTTTGGTGGAAAATAAGTATTTGGTCACCTAAAAACATGTAAGATTTCTGCCTCTCACAGACCTGTAACTTCTTCTTTAAGAGGCTCCTCTGTCCTCCACTCATTACCTGTAGTAATGGCGCCTGTTTGACCTTGTTATCAGTATAAGAGACTCCTGTCCACAACCTCAAACAGTCACACTCCAAACTCCACTACGGTGAAGACCAAAGAGCTGTCAAAGGACACCAGAAACAAAATTGTAGCCCTGCACCAGGCTGGGAAGACTGAATCTGCAATAGGCAAGCAGTTTGAAATTAACTGTGGGAGCAATAATAAGAAAATGGAAGACAGACTAGACCACTGATAATGTCCCTCCATCTGGGGCTCCATGCATCCGTGGGGTCAAAATGATCACAAGAACGATGAGCAAAACTCCCAGAACCACACGGGGGGACCTAGTAAATAGAGCTGGGACCACCGTAACAAAGGCTACCATCAGTAACACACTACGCCGCCAGGGACTCAGATCCTGCAGTGCCAGACATGTCCCCCTGCTTAAGCCAGTACATGTCCAGACCCATCTGAAGTTTGCTAGAGAGCATTTGGATTATCCAGAAAGAGTATTGGGAGAATGTCATATGGTCTGATGAAACCAAAGTAGAACTGTTTGGTAGAAACAAAACTCGTCGTGTTTGGAGGAGACAGAATGCTGAGTTGCATCCAAAAAACACCATACCTACTGTGAAGCATGGGGGTGGCAACATCATTCTTTGGGGCGGTTTCTCTGCAAAGGGACCAGGAGGACCGATCCGTGTACATGAAAGAATGAATGGGGCCATGTATCATGAGATTTTGAGTGCAAACCTCCTTCCATCAGCAAGGGCAATGAAGATGAAACGTGGATGGGTCTTTCAGAATGATAATGATCCCAAGCACACCGCCATGGCAACGAAGGAGTGGCTTCGTAAGAAGCATATGAAGGTCCTGGAGTGGCCTAGCCAGTCTCCAGATCTCAACCCTATAGAAAACCTTCGGAGGGAGTTGAAAGTCCGTGTTGCCCAGCGACAGGTCCAAAATACCACTGCTCTAGAGGAGATCTGCATGGAGGAATGGGCCAACATACCAACAACAGTGTGTGGCAACCTTGTGAAGACTTACAGAAAACGTTTCATCTCTGTCATTGCCAACAAAGGATATATAACAAAATATGGAGATGAACTTTTGTTAATAACCAAATACTTATTTTCCACCATAATTTGCAAAATAAATCTTGCCAAATCAGACAAGGTGATTTCCTGGATTTGTTTTCTGATTTTGACTCTCATAGATGTGGTCTACCTATGATGTCAATTACAGACCTCTCTCATCTTTTTAAGTGGGAGAACTTGCACAATTGGGGGCTGACTAACTACTTTTTTTCCCCACTGTATATATATATATATACATATATATATATTTATGTATATATATCTAAAACATGAATAAATAGAAAATACATGACGTAAAAGTAGAAAGCAAAGAAGGTCGAAACAGGTATAAAACTTCTGTGACCGGTCGACATTGTCTCAGTGTCTAATCGGCATACACTGTATTCACTAGTAGTCAGAGATCTGACAGCCTGGCTGTTGAGCAATCACATCCTCCATGACTTCCACATTTCACTAATTTTGCAATACTAGTAACCCAGAGTGCCTCCATAATACTACCAAACCATAAACATAGAAAAATACCAACATAGCAGTGCCACGTAATGGCTACATAATAGCATCCACTGTAATAGTACATTTCCTAAATTACGCAACGCCAAAATAATAGTACCGTAATGTAAATTTAGAATACTGACAAATGATAACGCAATGCCTAAATAGTACCATCATATGCATCATGCCCAAATTGTGCAGCTAAATACTGGAGGACCATAGGCGACAGCTCCTTTTTCCAGTCCGATATTCTATCTTTGGTCCCTTTAAAGGACAATAATGAGACTAAGAATATTAGTGCAAGAAACATAGTCATCCACCTGTTGCATAAGCAAAACTATTCTACAAAAATACAAAAAAAATAACAATTTTTCCCCTACTCCAATAGCACTCACAATACTCACAAAATATACTCTTCAAAATAATACAACAAACAAGAGAAAACTCTGCCGTCACATTCCCTTTAACTCCAACTTTGACATTGAGAACCCAAAGAAGTGTTTGTAAATTTGTATCTTGGCGTACAGCGGTCCCAAAACATATACCGTATATAGATTATACAGCAGTCCCCAAGTTTTTCATTTTTAGTTTGTATAAAAATGTTGCGGGTAAGTTGCGTTTGCTTGATGTACTTTTAGTTTACATTAAACTTTTTTTTGGGAGGGGGGTAGGGCTGTGGGCAATAATCAGAAAAAAAGAGGGTGACAATTTAAAAAAAATAAAAAATGAATAAATAAACAACATAACACAACAACATAAGTAACATAATAATTCAAATAAAAACTAACATAAAAATGACATAATAATAACATAAATAAATGTAAGTAATAAATATATAAAATGACTAATAGAGAAAACTAATGAAAATGAGATGAAATAAGAAAAGCTCCTATCCCTAAGAGCTTACAATCTGCTGGGAAATAGGGAAGATCCCAATGGGTACGAAATATGATTTTTGTCCACATGTGTATACTACGGGGGGCACAGTGTGGTCAGGGCCCCGGGCGTTTATAGTCATGGGTCATAAATGATAGTGCATAATTGTTGAATAAAAAAAATATATTATAGCTAATAATAACGGATGGTTGGTGAATGGAAAATTAAGAGTGCCGTGTCCATTTTTGGGCAACTCACCCCACTTCTGCTCTCCTATCCAGCTGGGTTCTGCAGGGGTCAAATGTATCTTCATAGGTCACTGGAATTGGGGTGTATCCAAGAAATTGGACATAGGCAAAAAAAGTGACTGACTATGGGATCTATGGAATCTCACACGCCATTGGGCACGGTCTTAATACCTCAATGGACAATCCAATTATGCTTTTACATGGAAAAATAGCAAACCATTTATCGGGATCTCGCAACTATTTTTCTGTCTCTGGCAGCAAAAGATGATTATACATGATGCCTATTGTTTCAAATTGATTATTACTCTTTTTTAAAACCATGTAGTGATTTTGGAACATATAGTGAAACTCCTTAATTTTGCATCTTAAAATCATGGAGAAAAAAAAATAGTGAAAAAACATTATCATTATTGGTAGATCTGTCTGTGACGTTTTAACCATTGTTGGATTTAATGAAGAATAAATACAATTCCAATCAAAAACTTTATAACAAATCTTTTTTACTGTGATTTTTTTTTTCTCTGAAAAATCAAATTTTATTTAATCTAATAAAACATATAAAAAAAATCTTTAAAAAAATTTAACTATCTATAATTATCATTACTGGTTAAGTTGTTGGAGCTGACCCATTACTTGCCAAATTAAAATTTTTACCAGTTTGGATTTTTCCGAAAAGGGCGTCCCAATATTCAAATAAAAATGACAATGACATGATTTTCTATTTTGAAAACATTCATTTTACAAACACAACACAAAAAAATTGGACCTAATTATAAAAATTATAAAATCTTAGTTGCTAGAAGCTAAAGATTAGGCGTCCCTAAAAAAAGGACATTGGTAGATAATGGGTTAATTTAAGTTTTGTAGAATGTAGTATGAAGTCAGTGTATCTATTTTATGGGACTACAATTCTAAGAATGATAATAAATATACACATAATTGCATTAAGAAATGATGGTAACTATCATTACTACTTATCATTATTATTTTTATTATTCCCATGAAGTGTTAAAAAAAGTTTTCCCTCATTAACCTGTTGCTACATTTATCTGGCGGTAGTGCGTAGACTTCTAAGATGTCTCTGTAAAATAAATAAAAAATAACTTGTAGACATAATACAAAAAAAGTTTTTAAAAAATGTAACCCATAAAAGTCAGATTTTTTTTTTGTTTTACAGAATAAAATATTTTTGTTACGTTGTAAAGTTAAATATGGAGAAAAAAAAGATCGTAATTGATTTTACAACTTAACTTTTCTAGATTCTTATCATTTAAAAAAAAGGGTTAAAATTGTTCTTACTGATCTAATCTAAACATCCCCAGCACCCTTGGGTGTAAATAAATGAGATTTAGAGGTAGCAGTGGCACATGGGTCCTGGAGCTTGGGGAAGCCTAAAGGTCCATAGGCCACATAAGAAGACAATACCTGGGGTTGGAAAACTGTCATAGGCCGCATTCACACATCCATTTTTCACACACGTGTTCTATCCGTTTTTTTTTTAGGGCAAGAAAACACACCCATTATAGCCATTTTTTGCCGACTATGTACCCGCAAAAAAAAAGGAGATATCTATATGTGATCCACTTTGCGGATCAAAATAACCCATTAAAAAAAGTGTCATCCGAGTGCCGTCCGATTTTTTTATTGCTTAATGGTTGGAGCTTGGATTTAAAAAAAAAAAAACAAGGAAAAACAATGTCACATTAAAACCAGACACATGGACCCAAAAAAAAAAGATGAAAAATTTATCAAATGCAAAATCTTTTTATTTTTTTCATACTTTAGCTTTGTTGCAAAAATTAATAGGACTTAAATAGTCAATAATAATTGAATAGTCAGGTGTAAGGAATAGTCTGCAACAATCTTGCCACATATCAATGTTCCCATAAAGAAGCATTCTGATATGGATGAAAAAATCTATATAAAAAATAATGATACATTATCTTTTTTTTTCTCTTAGGGATACATTGTTTACAAAAAAAAAAGTAAATAAAATATTAAATCCAACCATCCATAGCCAGGGGTCAACTAAACTATATACCGTATATATACTGTGTATTGAAATAAACATGAAGTCAACGGCAAACACATTTTTTTTTTTAAGCTCTTTTTCCGTATTAAAAACGACATTGGAAAACACAATAAAATAAAAATAAAATTGCAAAAAAAAAAAAATGGTATAAAACGAACAAAAGTTAAAATTTACTTTGAAAAGTGATTAACTAATACAGACCAAAAAGTAACCAAATAATACGCAGTCATTAACATTAGAAGCCCCCTGACCATGAAGGGGTGGGACATTTTATAGAGGCAGATTTATTAAGTGTATGGTAAGGGAAAAGTGGAGCAGTTGCTTATAAGAACCAATCAGGTTTTAGCGCTCATTTTTCGGAGACTCTTAGAATGTCGGCGCTCTATTGTCCCAGTTTTGTAAATCTCTTTATGGTAAATAAATGTGTATCTGATATTGTAAGGGTTAAGCCATCATATAGTAATGAGTGGTGGGGTCTCATATTATGGTCTACATGGCTCATATAATGCTTCCCGAAGGATATTAATCTGCGCTTTACATTAGACATGCATCCGAAGAGTTAAAAATATTTGGGTAGATTACGGTAATTAATTTAGACACCAAAAAAAAAAAAGAAAACTAGAAGAAAGAAGAAGAAACGGCATCCGATTTATCACGGTAGCGCGCAACGTGGGATAAATTTGGCTCACCTTGACGTAGAAGACGTTTTTGCCTCCACTGCGCCACCTCTTGGTTGGCTTATTTTACACCAATATTTTTCCACTTGAATAATGTTTAGTGACGTGCAAAAAAAAGTCTAAAAGCGAAATATATTTTTTACGAAATCTGCCCATTTTCCTTTGTAACTTTCCTCCCATGTGATGAATGTATAAATGGGGTTTGTTCTCTATGATTTTTGGCTTTGGGTCATATTTATATAATTATTGGGTTACTATTAGTACCATTCATCAGGTCCTTTATTAGTAACTTACCATGGCAGCCAAAATAAATGTGTCCCTACAGTCTAGGAAAATAGAGAAAATTGGAGTCCGGCTCAACAGGACTGGATTTACCTTTTTCTTTTTCAAAAGGAAATATAGTGCATACAAAAGAAAAATGTACATGGTCAACGTAGTGCAGTCGAAACGCGTCGACTAGGGTCATGTCGACCATGTCAATTTTTCTTTTGTATGCACTATATTTTCTTTTGAAAAAATAAAAAGAAAAGGTAAATCCAGTCCTGTTGAGCCGGACTCCAATTTTTTTCTTTTACTGATTTGGAGGTGGAAGTGGCCCCCTTAACTCTTGGGCCGCAGTTGCACCAATGGTCTGTCCGCCCCTGACTCAGCTAGGGATAAAATATGGAAAGTTGTCATAGTCCTGCCTTGGTTATTCGTAATCACTTAGTAGATAAATGGGGTTTATTTTTGCAGAATGTCCCATATTATTCCTCAAAAACCTCCGACATAAAGGAAAACCCAATTGCAACCAAACTCTAGGAAGAATCAATGCAAAAAATTGCAAAAAACACTCGATTTCCATTCACCCTTGTAAAGAGCACAGAAGGGCATAATTATAAGGGTGCACTGGTAGCAATCAAAGGCTCAAATATTGATTCATCTGTCATAGAAGAAGACCCCACTATTATAGAGACCACGTAGTGCATGGGGGGATTGTTACAGATTTTGCATTGGGGCACAGGAGCTTCTGAGACCAATATTACCTTTCTATGCTATAGAAATACTATATTGTACACATATCTCTGTACAGTACTATGGAGTATGTCAGCGCTATATAGTAATAGGAAATAATACACTTACCCAGCAGATTTCACTCTACTTCCTTCTGTATTGAAGATGGCTGCCAATCTGCAAAGCAGAAAAGGGACAAAGAGAAAATGGAAATTAATGTTATTTTTGTGCCTTTTTTTTTCCTAGAGACAAGGATTTACATCTATTACATTTTTATACAAATAGCTGATATTTTAGGGTTAAAGCGATAACTGAAACACCATATTTTTTAAATTATCGCTTTTTTATTTATCTATAAGTTAAAGAATGTATCATCATTATTTTTGTTACTTTAAACCAGACACACATTTTTTTCCATTCTGTTTTTAATTTTTGATGTTAGATTTTTTTTAAATTCTATTTCCTGTTGCCATTTTGCCTCAAATTTTGTTAACAGCTTTCAGAGACATGATTACGGCACCTAAACGGACCGTAGGAAACAATAGTCTAGATATGTTCATTGACTTTTGTGGGGGAGTGTTGTGGGCATGCTCAGTGACCGATGCAGAGATCATTGTGCAGGGAGGTGATAATCACCTTTCATGAATAATGGATCATAATGTGTATATATATATGTATATATATATATATATATATATATATATATATATATATATATATATATATATATATTGATGTTATCTGTCATTGTAAACCTGACTGTCATGATAATGAGACAGCTGAAAAGTTTGGTGAAATGATGAGACAGCTGAAAAGTTTATTCTACAGAACAGGTATCTATATGTATGTTTTACCTGTCATTGTAATCCTGACTGTGATGATAATGAGACTGCAGAAACGTCTTCTCTACAGAACTTGTATCTATATATATGTTTTTTCCTGTAATGGTAATCCTGACTGTGATGATATTGCAAAAAAGTCTTCTTTACAGAACAGGTATGTATATATACGCAGCGTCGGACTGGACCACCTTGGGCCCTCTGGAGAAAATCATTCTTGGGGCCCACTATGTAGCTACATAGAAATAAATACAAGGCCACCAATTGTGTGGTAAAACACGCTAATATCAGGGTATAATATAAGGTATTACATGTCTTAATTATGTAGCAGGGGTTGGGGTAGCCCCCCTCATAGAATATAATGTAGCCCCTCATAGAATATAATGTAGCCTCCCTCATAGAATATAATGTAGCCCCCCTCATAGAATATAATGTAGCCCCCTCATAGAATATAACGTAGTCTCCCTCAATAGAATATAATGTAGCCCCCCTCATAGAATATAATGTAGCCCTCCTCATAGAATATAATGTAGCCCCCCTCATAGAATATAATGTAGCCCCCTCATAGAATATAATGCAGCCTCCCTCATAGAATATAATGTAGCCTTCCTCATAGAATATAATGTAGCCTCCCTCAATAGAATATAATGTAGCCCCCTCATAGAATATAATGTAGTCTCCCTCAATAGAATATAATGTAGCCCCCTCATAGAATATAATGTAGCCCTCCTCATAGAATATAATGTAGCCCCCTCATAGATAATGCAGCCTCCCTCATAGACTATAATGTAGCCTCCCTCATAGAATTCATAGAATATAATGTAGCCCTCCTCATAGAATATAATATAGCCTCCTCATATAATATAATGTAGCCTCCCTCATAGAATATAATGTAGCCCCTCTCATAGAATATAATGTAGCCCCCTCATAGAATATAATGTAGCCCTCTCATAGAATATAATGTAGCCTCCCTCATAGAATATAATGTAGCCCATCTCAAAGAATATAATGCAGCTTCCCTCATAGAATATAATGTAGCCTCCCTCATAGAATATAATGCAGCCCCCCTCATAAAATAATGTAGCCCCCCTCAAAGAATATAATGCAGCCCCCTCATAGAATATAATGCAGCCCCCCTTATAAAATATTGTAGCCCCCCTCAAAGAATATAATGCAGCCCCCTCTCATAGAATATAATGTAGCCCCCTTCATAGAATATAATGTAGCCCCTCTCATAGAATATAATGTAGCCTCCCTCATAGAATATAATGTAGCCCCCCTCATAGAATATAATGTAGCCCCCTCATAGAATATAATGTAGCCCCCTTCATAGAATATAATGTAGCCCCTCTCATAGAATATAATATAGCTTCCCTCATAGAATACAATGTAGGCTCCCTCATAAAATATAATGTAGCCCTCTCATAGAATATAATGTAGCCTCCCTCATAAAATATAATGCAGCCCCCTCAAAGAATATAATGCAGCCCCCTCTCATAGAATATAATGCTGCCAACTTCATAGCGTATAACGGAGCACCCCACAAAATATAATGCAACCCCTTCGTAAGGTATAATGCAGTCCCCACCATAGAATATAATGTAGCACCCTCATAGGGTATAATGCAGCCCCCTCATATAATATAGTGCAGCCCCCCATAGAGTATACTGGAGCCCCCTCATAGGGCATAATGCTGCCCCCCAATATAGTATAATGTAGCTCCCCCAGAATATAATGTAATCCCCTGAGAGAATAATGCAGCCCCACCACAGAATATAATGTAGCTCCCCATAGAGTATACTGTAGCCCCCTCATATTGTATGATGTTGTCCCCCAGAATATAATACAGTCACCTAAGAGAGTAATGCAGCCCCCCCCACAGAACATAATGTAGCCCCTTCATAAAGTATAATGCAGCCCCCCTGATAGGCTATAATGCAGCACCTCTCCACCTCCATCATTGTTCTCCCCCTCCACCCCCATCATTGCCTTCTCCCCCACCAACCCTATCATTGCCCTTTCCACCACCTACATCATTGCCTTCTCCCCCACAACCCCGATTATTGCCCATTCCACCACTACGATCATTGTCCTTTACACCACAAGCATCATTGCTTTCTCCCCCACCACCCCATTATTGCCCATTCCACCACTACGATCATTGTCCTTTACACCACAGGCATCATTGCTTTCTCCCCCACCACCCCATCATTGCCCATTTCAACACCCCCATCATTGCCCATTTCAACACCTCAATCATTGCCTCCCCCCACCGCCATCATTGTCCTTTCCACCGCAACCATCATTGCCTTCTTCCGAACCACCCCATCATTGCCCACTTCACCACCTCCATCATTGCTTCCTTCCCCACCACCCCATCATTGTAAATCTCCAATACACACATCTCCAATACACACACAACACCGCACCACTCTCTTTCACTCACACACGCACAAAGCACCACACCACATACACACACACCACCACACCACTCTCTCACACTCACACACAAAGCACCGCATCGCACCACATACACACACGCACACGTACGTAGACAGACACACAGCACCACTCACCCTCTCAGCACATCCCGGCAGCCTTTTCCTTGCCGGCAGTTTCTGTCTGAAACAGCCACGCGCTGAAAGATGACGTCATCTAGCTGTGCTGTCTCAGACAGGAAGCGTCAGGCAGGAAGCAGGACGCCGGGATGTGCTGCGAGAGGTGAGTGGTGTTGTGTGTCTGTCTGCGTGCATGTGTGTGGTGCGGTGCTTTGTGTGTGAGAGAGTGGTGCGGTGGTGGTGGCACTTTACATGCGAGCAGCGTTACCTGCAGCCTGCGGATAATGCTGCCCACTATAAAAATGAAATGGCATTCACTCCTCTACACGCCCATGGGGGGCGTGGAGAAGCGTGAATATTCATTTCTCTTTAGCAGCAGGGACAGATGTGGCTTCCTGTCACCCGCTGCTGCTCCACTGGCACAGGATGGGCCCCCTTGACTCAGGGGCCCCATAGCCACTAGCTGGGGGCCCCTAGAGCAGTGAGGGCCTTAGGCAGCTGCTGGCCAGTATGCCAGCAGGTGTCAGTGCCTGGGCCCACCGGAGAATCCTCCGGTTCTCCAGTGGGCCAGTACAACCCTATATATACGTTTTATCTGTCATTGTAATCCTAACTGTGATGACAATGAGACTGCAGAAAAGTTTTCGCTACAGAATAGGTTTCTATTTAAACATTTTTCCTGTTATTGTATTTCCTCATTGTGATGATGTTAAAAATTATTTACTATATTGAAAGTGAAATGGAAAAATAAGTAAATAAATATATATATGTATGTGTATATATAAATGTATATCTACTATATAATTGTCTAAGGGTCACTTCCGTCTTTCTGTCTGTCCTTCTGTCTGTCACGGATATTCATTGGTCGTGGCCTCTGTCTGTCATGGAATCCAAGTCGCTGATTGGTCTCGCCAGCTGCCTGTCATGGCTGCCGCGACCAATCACCGATGGCCACAGTCCGATTAGTCCCTCCCTACTCCCCTGCAGCCGGCGCCCACTCCATACTCCCCGCAGTCACCGCTCACACAGGGTTAATGGCAGCGGTAACAGACCGCGTTATGCCGCGGGTAACTCACT
This sequence comes from Ranitomeya imitator, assembly GCF_032444005.1. Classification (NCBI taxonomy): domain Eukaryota; kingdom Metazoa; phylum Chordata; class Amphibia; order Anura; family Dendrobatidae; genus Ranitomeya; species Ranitomeya imitator. The sequence continues at coordinate 19,503,911 of NC_091290.1, forward strand.
CCGTTACCGCCGCTATTAACCCTGTGTGACCAAGTTTTTACTATTGATGCTGCCTATCCAGCGTCAATAGTAAAAACATCTAATGCTAAAAATAATTTAAAAAAAATAAAAAATCATTATATACTCACCTTTTGCGACGCTCCGGTGACCGCTCCATGCAAGCGGCAGGTTCCGGTGCCAAGGATGGTATGGGAGAAGGACCTGCCATGACGTCACGGTCATGTGACCGTGACGTCATCACAAGTCCTGCGCGCCTGCGCGAGAAGGACCTGCCATGATGTCACGGTCATGTGACTGAACTACAATGGGCCCTCGGAAGGTGAGTATAGGTTTATATTTTATTTTTTAACCTGTGACATACGTGGCTGGGCAATATACTATGTAGCTGGGCAAAATACTACGTGACTGGCCAATATACTACGTGGCTAGGCAATATACTACGTGGCTCTGTGCTGTATACTACGTCGCTGTGCAATATACTACGTGGCTCTGTGCTGTATACTACGTCACTGGGCAATATACTACGTAACTGGGAAATATACTACGTCACTGGGCAATATACTACGCAACTGGGCAATATACTACATGCCTGGGCAATATACTACGTCACTGGGCAATATACTACGTCACTGGGCAATATACTACGTGACTGGGCAATATACTACGTGACTGGGCAATATACTACGTGACTGGGCAATATACTATGTGACTGGCCAATATACTATGTGGCTGGGCAATATACTACGTGACTGGCCAATATACTACGTGGCTGGGCAATATACTACGTGGCTCTGTGCTGTATACTACGTCGTTGTGCAATATACTATGTGGCTCTGTGCTGTATACTGCGTCACTGGGCAATATACTACGTAACTGGGCAATATACTACGTGCCTGGGCAATATTCTACATCACTGGGCAATATACTACGTGACTGGGCAATATACTACGTCACTGGGCAATATACTACGTAACTGGGCAATATACTACATCACTGGGCAATATACTACGTGACTGGGCAATATACTACGTGGTTGGGCAATATACTACGTGGCTGGGCAATATACTACGTGGGCTGTGCAATATACTACGTGGCTGGGCAATATACTACGTGGCTGGGCAATATACTACGTGGCTGGGCAATATACTATGTGGGCTGCGCAATATACTACATGGACATGCATATTGTAGAATACCCAATGCGTTAGAATCGGGCCACCATCTAGTATATATATATATATATATATATATATATATATATATATATATATATATATACACTTAATGTTTATCATAAAAACTTGGTTTACACAATTGGTCATTTTCTGATCCCGCATCCCCAGGCCAGGACAAAGTATTGTGGTGCTCAAAATAAGTAGCAAAAAATAAAAATAGCAATATTAATTCCCAAAGACCTATATTTTAAATGTAGAACCCAAGGCTAGTTATGGAAACTAATAAAGCATAACAATAGTCAGGGCCTCTTGGTTTCAGCTAAGGTGACCAGCATTTGGCAAATACCCTAATGGAAGCAAACAGACCCCCATTATAAATAAAGGGATACGTCTGATACTTTTTGCATCCATCATGCGTCAAATACAACTTGCACAAAACTGATGGTGGTTCTGATGATGTATTCCAATTCTGGTAACATATTCATGTAGTGATGGATTTCTGTTGCTGTATTCATGTAGTGATGACAATTCTGCTGATATATTCATCGCCAGAACCATCATCAGTACATTAATACAAAGCCAAAATCATCATCAGTACATAACTAGAGCACCAGAGCCAACAATAGTACATGAATATGGCACCAAAAACATAATCAGCAAATAAATACACCACCAGAACCACCATCATTACGTGAATGCCACCAGAACTACTATCAGAACATGAATATATTAAAAGACTCATCATCAGTACTTAACTATGTCACCAGGACCACCATCATTAAATTAATACGTGACCAGAACCTCCATCAGTACATGAATATGTCACCAGGACAACCATAAGTACATGAATACATTATTATTATTATTATTATTTATTATTATAGCGCCATTTATTCCATGGCGCTTTACATGTGAGGAGGGGTATACATAATAAAACAAGTACAATAATCTTGAAAAATACAAGTCACAACTGGTACAGGAGGAGAGAGGACCCTGCCCGCGAGGGCTCACAATCTACAAGGGATGGGTGAGGATACAGTAGGTGAGGGTAGAGCTGGCCGTGCAGCGGTTTGGTCAATCGGTGGTTACTGCAGGTTGTAGGCTTGTCGGAAGAGGTGGGTCTTCAGGTTCTTTTTGAAGGTTTCGATGGTAGGCGAGAGTCTGATATGTTGTGGTAGAGCATTCCAGAGTAGGGGGGATGCACGAGAGAAATCTTGTATGCGATTGTGGGAAGAGGAGATAATAGGGGAGTAGAGAAGGAGATCTTGTGAGGATCGGAGGTTGCGTGCAGGAAAGTACCGGGAGACGAGGTCACAGATGTATAGAGGAGACAGGTTGTGGATGGCTTTATATGTCATGGTTAGGCTTTTGTACTGGAGTCTCTGGGTGATGGGGAGCCAGTGCAGGGATTGACAGAGGGGAGAGGCCGGGGAATAGCGGGGGGACAGGTGGATTAGTCGGGCAGCAGAGTTTAGAATAGATTGGAGGGGTGCAAGAGTGTTAGAGGGGAGGCCACAGAGCAGGAGGTTACAGTAGTCAAGGCGAGAGATGATGAGGGCATGGACTAGGGTTTTTGCAGATTCTTGGTTTAGGAATGTGCGGATCCGTGAAATATTTTTGAGTTGGAGGCGGCAGGAAGTGGAAAGGGTTTGGATATGTGGTTTAAAGGAGAGATCAGTGTCAAGGATTACCCCAAGACAGCGGGCTTGTGGGACTGGGGAGAGTGGGCAGCCGTTTACTGTAATGGATAGGTTCGTTGGGGAGATCGCGTGAGATGGGGGAAAGATGATGAATTCTGTTTTGTCCATGTTAAGTTTTAGAAATCTAGTGGAGAAGAAGGATGAAATAGCAGACAGACATTGAGGGATTCTGGTTAGTAGGGAGGTGATATCTGGTCCAGAGATGTAGATCTGTGTGTCGTCAGCATAGAGATGATACTGAAAGCCGTGAGATTCTATGAGCTGTCCCAGGCCAAAGGTGTAGATGGAGAAGAGCAGGGGTCCTAGAACTGAACCTTGCGGGACTCCGACAGATAGGGGGCGAGGTGAGGAGGTGGTGTGTGAGTGGGAGACGCTGAATGTACGGTCAGTTAGGTATGATGAGATCCAGGATAGGGCCAATTCTGTGATGCCAAGGGATGAGAGGGTCTGCAGCAGCAGGGAATGGTCCACTGTGTCAAAGGCAGAGGACAGGTCCAGGAGGAGGAGGACAGAGTAGTGTCGCTTGCTCTTGGCGGTTAATAGGTCATTGGTGACCTTAGTTAGGGCAGTTTCAGTGGAGTGGTGTGACCGGAAGCCTGATTGAAAGCGGTCGAAGAAGGAGCAGGAAGATAGATGGGAGGACAGTTCAATATGGACATGTTGTTCCAGTAGTTTTGAGGCAAAGGGGAGAAGTGATATAGGGCGATAGCTAGATACAGAGGATGGGTCAAGAGAGGGCTTTTTGAGGATAGGTGTGATTGTGGCATGTTTAAAGCTTGAGGGGAAAAAGCCAGTTGTTAGTGATAGGTTAAAGAGATGGGTTAGGGTTGGGATGAAGACTGTGGTGAGGTTTGGGATGAAGTGGGATGGGAGTGGGTCAAGTGCACAGGTGGTGAGATGCGATCTTGAGAGTAGAGTGGAGAGTCCGTCTTCTGTAATGGTGGAGAAGTTGGTTTTGGAGGTGGAGGGCTGGGTAGTTGGGAGGAAGGGTTCTGGGGGTTGTTTACTAAAATTGTCTCTGATGTTCTCAATTTTCTGCTTGAAAAATGAGGCGAAGTCTTCAGCTGAGATGAGTGGGGAGGGAGGAGGTGCTGGGGGACGGAGGAGAGAGTTGAAGGTGTTGAATAACTGTTTGGGGTTGTGAGACAGGGAGGATATGAGAGATGAGAAGTAGGTTTGTTTTGCTGTGGCGAGCATGGTTTTGAAAGCAGTGAGGGACTGTTTGAATGCGATGAAGTGCTCGATGGAGTGGGATCTTTTCCATCTGCGCTCAGCAGCTCTGGAAGCTCGCCTCAGTTCTTTTGTCATGCTGGTGTGCCAGGGTTGTCTGTTGATTTTGCGAGCTTTGGTATGTGTGAGAGGGGCAAGAGATTCCAAAGCTGCAGCTATTGTGGTGTTATATAGAGTGGCAGCATCATCCGCATTGTGTAGGGAGCTTATGTCTGTGAGAGGGAGGAGGGATTCAGAGAGTGAGTGAAGATCAAGGTGTTTAAGATTTCTGCGAGGGTGTGAGAGTTTGTGGGGTGGGGGTTGTAGACAAGGAGTGGAAAGGGAAGAGAATGTAAGTAGGTTGTGGTCAGAAAGAGGAAGAGGTGAGTTTGAGAGGTTAGATAGGGAGCAGAGGCGGGTGAGAATGAGGTCCAGTGTGTGACCATCTTTGTGGGTGGCTGTAGAAGACCATTGAGTGAGGCCAAAGGAGGAAGTGAGAGATAGAAGTTTAGTGGCAGCTGAGAGGGAAGTGTCAATGGGGATGTTGAAGTCGCCCATGATGATAGTGGGGATGTCGGCGGCGAGGAAGTGGAGTAGCCAGGTGGTGAAGTGGTCGAAGAAGGTGGTGGCTGGCCCTGGGGGACGGTAGATGACAGCCAGTTGGAGGTTGGAGGGGGAGTAGATGCGCACAGAGTGCACCTCAAAGGAAGGGAGGATAACAGAGGGTGGCAGTGGGATTGGGGTGAAGGAGCAGTTATCTGACAGGAGAAAACCAACTCCTCCGCCATGCTTGCTGCTGGGGCGGGGTGTGTGAGAAAGGTGGAAGCCACCGTAAGAGAGTGCCGCAGGGGAGGCTGTGTCAGAAGGGGTGAGCCAGGTTTCAGTGATGCCGAGGAAGGAGAGTTTGTTATTGATAAAGAGGTCATGGATAAATGGAAGTTTATTGCAGACAGAGCGTGCGTTCCATAGTGCTCCAGATAGGGAAATTGGGGGAGTGGGGGCAGGATGAATGGGTATGAGGTTACTGTGGTTGCGAGGACGTGTAGAGGATCGTGGCAGGGGATTAGAAATGAGTGTGGGGATGTGATGAGGAGGGCCAGGATTTGGGGATATGTCGCCAGCAATGAGGAGCAGCAGACAGAGCGTTAGAAGGTGTGAGCTGGATAGGTCATGATGTGGCCGTGTGTGCCTGGCGAGGAAGGATTGTATGTGGAGGAATAGTTCTGTGGAGGAGGTGAGATGACTGGGGAGGATGGAGGGAGAAATGACTAGTTCTTTACTGGGTGGAGGGACTACAGGAGATAGGAAGAAATAGAGTAGTATGGGGGTGAATGTGAAAAGAAACCGAAACATTACAGTGGTTTTCTATTCCTTTACCTTCCAGTCAATTCCAGTCCAATTCTAGTCTAATTCATAGCAATTAAAAAACTGCAATTTAAAAATGCAATTTCTAAGATGGTCAGACACGTCTGGTCAGACTCATGGCTATGAATTTATGGGCACCTAAGGGCTCACAGCTGAGAGGGAGGATGTGGGCGTGTGTGTCCAGAGCACATGTTCACAGTTAAGCCAGGTCATAAAGAGGGGGTGGGGTAGATGGCCACTCAGGTATGCAAGCAAGAAGCAAGGGAAGTGAAATACGAATGGATAGAAAACAATGGGTAAGCAAAGCATACCAGGTGGGAATTATATGCAGTTCACATAAACACACATTGCAGGAAAGGCAGAGTAGATGGACAGCAGCATACCAGGTGGGAATTATATGCAGTTCACATAAACACACATTGCAGGAAAGGCAGAGTAGATGGACAGCAGCATACCAGGTGGGAATTATATGCAGTTCACATAAACACACATTGCAGGAAAGGCAGAGTAGATGGACAGCAGCATACCAGGTGGGAATTATATGCAGTTCACATAAACACACATTGCAGGAAAGGCAGAGTAGATGGACAGCAGCATACCTGTGGGTAGACAAAACAGCTTGATTAGAGGATACAGGTGGTGATGAGGATGATGAAAGTACAGCAGTGATGAATGCTCAAATGCCCCATGGAATTCTAGTCTAATTCATAGCAATTAAAAAACTGCAATTTAAAAATGCAATTTCTAAGATGGTCAGACACGTCTGGTCAGACTCATGGCTATGAATTTAATACATGACAAGATCCAAGAGTATTTAAATACAAGAACCAAGCTAAGTACAACAATCAATTGTAATATCAAGTCAGCCCCATGAACAATTGTATCGCACAAACCTACAACTCTAAAACTCCCAGTATATCCTTAACAATGGTAAGGAGATACTGGGAGTTGTTATTGACAGCCATCATCAGACTGCTGACCATACAGGAATCACAGTGCTGATGAGAATTAGTCAGTAACACAAATAAACATTTACAACCAGATACTTTATAGATGACACCTTCTCTGGAGTCATCTCTTTCTTTTCATCTCCATCTTGTCTAGATGCCATGATGGTTTTGCACATCCACAGCTGTTCTCTGCAGACCTCCTTCTTCTCCAGTCTTTTGCAGTACATCTTGACATAGTGCCCTTAAAAATAACAGTGTTACTAAAATGCCTTCGGCATAAAAATATCTGACCATATTATGACCCTAAATAAGCCTCCTATGGTATATGGTCTCCACACAGTCTACCATTATCAACTATAACTGCTACACCATCTGCCCTTATGAACCACGACCTATACCATGGCTGTCCCCGCTCTAATTTTCCATTATACTTTCTTCCACCATGCTAACTCCTCTCCATATTGTGCTTTCATGTCACGCTGGCCACTCTCCATATCCATTCTGTGCCCCACTTCACACTGCCTCTCATTTCATGCTCCCTTCACACAGCCTCTTATTTTATCGCCCCCTCTGCACAGCCCCTCAGTTTATTCTCTCATCTGCACAGCCCCTTATTTTATTCTGCCCATCTGTACAACCCCTCATTTTACCCACCTCTGAACATACCCTCAATTTATTCCCCCCCATCTGCACAGCCTCTCAGTTTATTCCCCCATATGCACAGCCCCTCAATTTAATCCTCCTATCTGCACAACCCCTCTATTTATTCCTACATCTGCACAGCCCCTCAGTCTATTCTTCCTCTGCACAGCCCCTAATTTTATTCCCCCTCTGCACAGCCCATCAGTTTATTCCCCCCCTCTGCAAAGCTCATCAGTTTATTCATCCCATCTGCACAGCCTCTCTATTTATTCACCCCCATCTGCACAGCCCCTCAGTTCATTCCCCTCATCTGCACAGCCTGTCAGTGTCACACCACAGTTGTCGGGTGACCTGCGGCCAGTGACTCCTTCCCTGTCCCTAACACTAGGGAGCACCCTAGCTTACCCTATTCCCCGGGATAGTTTTGAAGGTGAGGATACCGGGGCCTCCACCCTTTCCTTGTCTCCTGAGTGAGCCCTCCGCTTGTTCTCTTCCCCCACCAGGGAAGAGGGGTGCTACTGTGCATCATAGTACACCAACCCGACAAACAAGGCAACACAAACAATGGTTCACAGAAAACTCCAGGCATACAAAATATTCACTCACATATAACAGAGGAATGCATCGGGATGTGGAGGTAGGGGAATAAACTAAAGTAGAGAAGGATAGGGAATTACCAAACATATAAACCAAGCAACAGTCACTAATAACTCCTCCAACTCTCCTTCTCACATGAACACCTCTCCCTTCATTAGCCATGCAGCAAATGCTAGCTATGACAAGGATTTGCAAGAGAGCCCAGATTATAAAGGAGAAAGGAGTGGCTAACTGAGCTCAGCTGCAAGCACAGAGATTTCCAACATGGCCAATTAACCCCAGTTCTGCCAGAATAAACCAGAATAAACACCATTAAAATGAAGGAGAAGTGCTTCTTCTCAGTGTGAGAGTAGGAGCAGTCAGACGCTGTGGTCTTCTGGCTCCACACTGTCGCAGTAACCCTATGACAGTCAGTTTATTCCTCCATCTGCACAATCTCTCATTTTTTCCCACTCTGCACAGCCCATCAGTTTATTCCCCCATCTGCACAGCTTGCTAATTTATTCCCTCCATCTGCACAGCCCCTCTGTTTATTCACCCCATCTTCACAGCCCCTCAGTTTATTCCCCCATGTGCAGAGCCCCTCATTTTATTGCTCCTCTGCAAGGAGCGTCAGTTTATTCCCCCATCTGCACAGATTGTCAGTTTATTCCCTCCATCTGCACAGCCCCTCAGTTAATTCCCCTCATCTGCACAGCCTGTCAGTGTCACACCACAGTTCTCGGGTGACCCGCGGCCAGTGGCTCCTTCCCTGTCCCTAACACTAGGGAGCACCCTAGCTTACCATATTCCCCGGGATACTTCTGAAGTTGAGGATACCGGGGCCTCCACCCTTGCCTTGTCTCCTGAGTCAGCCCTCCGTCTGTTCTCTTCCCCCACGCAGGGAAGAGGGGTGCTACTGTGCATCATAGTACACCAACCCGACAAACAAGGCAACACAAACAAGGGTTCACAGAAAACTCCAGGCATACAAAATATTCACTCACATATAACAGAGGAATGCATCGGGATGTGGAGGTAGGGGAATAAACTAAAGTAGAGAAGGATAGGGAATTACCACACATATAAACCAAGCAACAGTCACTAATAACTCCTCCAACTCTCCTTCTCACATGAACACCTCTCCCTCCATTAGCCATGCAGCAAATGCTAGCTATGACAAGGATTTGCAACAGAGCCCAGATTATAAAGGAGAAAGGAGTGGCTAACTGAGCTCAGCTGCAAGCACAGAGATTTCCAACATGGCCAATTAACCCCAGTTCTGCCAGAATAAACCAGAATAAACACCATTAAAATGAAGGAGAAGTGCTTCTTCTCAGTGTGAGAGTAGGAGCAGTCAGACGCTGTGGTCTTCTGGCTCCACACTGTCGCAGTAACCCTATGACAGTCAGTTTATTCCTCCATCTGCACAATCTCTCATTTTTCCCACTCTGCACAGCCCATCAGTTTATTCCCCCATCTGCACAGCTTGCTAATTTATTCCCTGCATCTCAACAGCCCCTCTGTTTATTCACCCCCATCTGCACAGCCCCTCAGTCTATTCCCCCATCTGCACAGCCCCTCATTTTATTCCTCCTCTGCTCAGTTCATCACTTTATTCACCATATGAAAAGCCCCTCTGTTTATTCACCCCCCATCTGCACAGCCCCTTCATTTTCCCCATCTGCACAGCCCCTAATTTTATTTCCCCCATCTGCACATCCCCTCATTTTATTCCACCTCCTCTACACAGCCTCTCAGTTTATTTCCCCATCAGCACAGATCCTCAGTTTATTTCGCCCCTTCTGCACACCCCTCAGTTTATTCCCCCATCTGCACAGCTCATCAGTTTATTCCCCCATCTGCACAGCCCCTCACTTTATTGCACCTCCTCTGAACAGCCCCTCAATTTATTCTCCTTCTCTGTAAAGCCTCTCAGTTTATTCCCCCATCAGCACAGCACCTCAGTTTATTTAACCATCTCCATAGCCCCTCATTGTATTCCCTCCATCAGCCCAGCCCTTCACCTCATTTTATTTTCTCCCACCAGCACAGCCCCTTACCTCATTTTATCTCCCCTGTATGAACAGCCCCTCATTTTATGCCCCCATGCACAGTATTGTAAGAATTTAAAAAAATAAATCTCATACTCAGATAATCCAGGCTCCCAGTACACCGTCACCTCTTCTGTGAAGTGTAGCAGTGGATGTTGGATGGCACGATTCATTGCGCCACCTGACGTTACCTGCGTGCACCTTCTCCAATAAGGCTCAGACCAGAAGAGGCCTGTGTCTTGCTCAAGATCCCGGCGGAGCAGGGAGATTATAGCTTCTCTGCTCCTGTCCTGGGTGGCAAACACAGTAATTGTATTTACGTCTGAAAGATGCAAATACAAGTGATTGTGAGGAAGAAGCGATGGCTGGGGTGCAAGCAGAGAGAGTAGTGTCAGTGACTGATATCGCTCACCTCCATGCCTGCGACCCAGCCATCATTGTGCTGAATGTCTGCGGCCGCAGAATGATGTCGGGTGACCGCAGATATTCAGCAATTTTTTTTTTCAAAATGCCCTTCCCACGGGAAGGCAGGAGGTAGCACCCTAAGCAGGTACCTACCTACCCCTAGTCCCGGCCCTGTGAATCCTATAGAAGATGGTCAAGTATAACTTGACTTTGGTCCTAATTCATCATTGCCATTTCTCTACTTTAATGAAGTATTTTGCTCTTTTTTAGTAGCTTTAGCATTTGTGTCTTATTTTCTTTCAGTTTTGCACCATTTTTAAGTTGTCTTTCTTTTAAAGTTCTCTCTTGATTTGTCCTCAACAACTTTTCTTATCCAAATTCATTACATGTTCCTTTTCCAAATGTCGCTTTTTTTTTTTGTTGTTGCATTTTACTCTGGTCCCTGCCTGGAGAAAGGATTCTAGTATTTTTTTTATTTTTTTAGAGGGCGCAGTTGAAGACAAAAGTAAAGCATTTTAAAGGATTATGCAACTTTTACCCCCAGAAGTCACGAAAACAATTAAAGAGCATTTTTTTTATTTTGCCCTAAGTTCTTGAATTGTGTGCACTATTTAGGGAAAAAAAAGCAAATAATAAATTGGACCTACAGACTTCTACAAGGAAAAAAAAAGGTATTCTGTTAACTAGAATTACAGTTGTTTTCTATTTTTTAATGGGGGTCCATATATTTTATGCATGTCCTATTTATCTGCAGAACATACTTGACCATTCAAGCCAAAAACAGATAAACGTTGGAAATCGTCTGTTTTACATCAGTTTTTTAATCCATTTAACTTGTCCATTGCTAAGAGTCAATGGATAAAATAAATTCAATTGACAGTGAATAAGGGCAACCAACGTGTTAATAAAGTATTATAAGTTAATAGTAGGAGGAGGTCCTACATTCAGGACCCTCATCTATTAATAACAGATAAAAACTGTCTCTTTCTGGAGGACCTGGATTATCCATACACAGTACAGAAAACCCATTTATTTCAATAATCATTGTGTAATACTGTATTTGTCCTGTGGAGGTGCTGCAGAGAAATGTAACACTTGCCAGATTAACCCACAGGTTACAGCTTATCAGTGGGGGTCCGTGCAGATACACTCTTATGAGCTTATCTTTCTAACAAAAAAGAATTGTATAAACTCTTCAAATTTTAATACAAATTTGATCTGGAGACCCCGTGTAATAACTGATTAACTTTGTGAAATAACAAATAAGATGTTTGATACTTAACTATTTCTGTAGCTTCTGTTTATTAATTGGGAATATCAAATCCCCTTTATTGACTTCAGTAAACATATCTTGGAGTCTTAGAGATATGGAAATGTCCAGGCTGGCCATTTTTATTCTCCAAAAATTAAGAGAATAAACGTGCTTACTGCTATTAGAGGAAAATATGTCTGCTCGGTTGTGGCTTTCTCAAAGACGCGGACGCCGTCAATTTGCGGCAATAAAATAACTTCATGGTTACATTGTCCAGCAAGTGAAATTAAAAACATTTCTTTTTTACTGATAAATAGTTAAAAAAATTATCAAAACATGTTTGGAACCTTTTTTTTTTTTTGATAACCAAGTATCAATAAATGAGAAATATTTTAACTGTAAGTGCAGGAGAATCATTGAAACATTGGGCGGCACAGTAAGAACAGTATATATGTTAGCGCTATAGAAAAACAAAGATTATTTATTATATATTTATTTATGGGCCTTTTGCAGCCTAGTAACTCACAATAAGGCCGGTTGCACACGTCAGTGGCTCCGGTACGTGTGGTGACAGTTTCCTCACGTACCGGAGACACTGACTCCGTGTCTCTGCACATGTCAGCGTGTTTTCACGCACGGACCGTGTGTCCGTGTGCAAAACACGGAGACATGTCAGTGTTCGTGGGAGCGCACGTATCACACGGACCCATTAAAGTCAATGGGTCCGTGTAAACACGTACCGCACACGGATGCTGTCCGTGTGCCATCCGTGTGCCGCCTGAGGACCACACGGAACAGCGCTACAGTAAGTGCTGTCCCCTGTGTGTGGTGCTGAAGCTGCCATTCATCCCTTCTGTCCTGCTCGGCTGAAAGCAGCGCTCGCAGGAGAGAAGGGATGAAAGATCAAGTTTTTTTTTTGTTTAAATTAAAGTTTGGGGTCACCTACCACCCCTCCCCACCCCCCGGCGCCCGCCCACTTGCAGAGAAATACTCACCCAGCTCCCGCGATGCCTCCTCTCAGCGCTGCAGCATGTCCCGTGTGAGTGTCATGTGGTACCACTAATTACAGTGATGAATATGCAGCTCCACCTCTATGGGAGGTGGAGCCGCATATTCATCACTGTAATGAGCGGTACCACGTGACCGCTCACACAGGACAAGCTGCCGGTGCTGAGAGGAGGCATCGCGGGAGCTGGGTGAGTATTTCTGTGCTAGGTGCTAGGGGGCGTGCGCGCAGGGGGTGGGGAGGGGTGGTAGGCATTAGATGACCCCCAAACTTTATTTTTAACAAAAAAAAACTTGATTTTTCATCCCTTCTCTCCTGCGAGCGCTGCTTTCAGCCGAGCAGGACAGAAGGGATGAATGCCGGCTTCAGCACCACACACAGGGGACAGCACTTACTGTAGCACTGTTCCGTGTGGTCCTCAGGCGGCACACGGCTGCCGCACGTGTGCCACACTGATGTGCCACGTGAGCCCTCGGACACGGATTTCTCCGGTACCGGAATTATCTGGACGTGTGAGACTGGCCTAATGCAAAATTCCACCCTTTAGAGGTGGAAATGGGACCCCTTACCTTTTGATATGTCTTTCCCTGAGGGTAACAGCTCATAGATACTGCTCCTCCCTAAACAGCTCATATTTCCAACATGTATAACTTGACAGAATAAAGATACCAAGATACCAAGTGATATAATGTATCGATGGCTTTGCAAAAACAAAACTTTTTATAGATCTGATCCACTATTGCTATTTTCTTCAATAAAAGCATTGAATACTCTATGGAAACCTGCCTCACTAATGTATGTGCTGTACATATATGTGAGGTTCAGACGCAGTCTGACTTTAAGAACTAACTTTATATACAAAACATTCAATAATAAGACTGCACTTATTTTGCATTCCACCTAATGGAAGTTTCACTAAATTGCACAAAGGCAAAGTTACTGAGTGTCTGATCCTGGGAAGCAGATTAGATAATTTCATAAGCAATAAATTAAATGGTGCAAATATTAGATTTGTATCCGTAAAGTGTTTTACACAGAGAAAAGTAATGTTCATTATCGGCTTGTGCAATATGGTCAATATTCATCTAAAGCGTTCTAACTGCAGACTCTGATCCACATCTATTGCTTGACTGTGTGTTGTCTATAAAAACTTTCAATGTCACAACTAAAGTTAGAGTATTCTACAGTCTACGTAATGGAGGTTTCGCCAGATTGCATAAGGACAAGGCTACTTATTGTCGGCTCATGGATAACAGGTTATATTTCATAAACAAGGAATTAAATGGGGCAAACATTAGATATGTGTCTGGAAAGTTTGAAAACTACGACATGGCCAACATTTGACTAAAGCAAAAAAATTAAAATGTAACCATTGTTTTAATTTTTATTTCATAAATCAATAGTACACATGAAAATAAGAAAGTTTTGTAATATATCTGATCGGAGAAACTTACTTCTTTCTCCTCCTGGACTGATCGCTCACTCTGACTTCATGGTTAAAATCTGTATTTTCCCATTACAGAAATAAGAGATGATAGTTGGTGCTTTTAAAATTCTATGGAGAGAGAGGTAGTCCCAGAGATTCTGCTGCAAGTTCACCTAAAAAGCCAGTTCTCCATAGAAGTCTGTGAGCACCAACTGTCATCTCCTATCTTAGTAATGGGAACATTTGTATTCACTGAGGACAGATTTTACCAGTGAATTCAGAATTTTGAGAATGAAAGATCAGTCCTGGAGGAAAAAGAAGCATATTTCTCTAAAAGATAAATTACTAAGTTTCTTATTTACACATGTATTATTATTATTTTAAATAAAAATTAAAATGATGGTTACTTTTTTTAAATTAGAGGATTTTACATTCTGTCTAAATTGCACAAGGATACTACTGACGGATCTTGAGTAGTAGATGAAGCTACTTCATAATCTCGTGCTGATTAAAGACTGGTTTTATTAAACCAGCAACACACAGCCTAATAAGTGACACATCACTGAATCAGGTCATCTGCCCCTATATCATGCTGCTTTCGGATTGCATAGCAAAAAAAAAACCCTGCTGATAGTTTCCCTTTACTAGCCATCGGATATCTGGCTTCTGGAGCCCCTAACGGTGCATTACTGTACTGTATTACATTTCATAGGCAATGCTTTGGGTAACAGAGTGGAATCCTTGCCTGGATTATATCCACATACTGTAATAGGACCCAACAAAAAAACTTTATATGGCACCCAAAAACACTTTGAACAAAAGCGCACTTTCATAAACTGGAGCTTCAGTAGGTGCAGACTTTTCTGCCTTTAAGGGCAGGTGCAGACTAGTGTATTTTCGGTCAGAGCGCGATCCGACAAAACATCGGATAGCTCTCCAACCAATGTTACGCTATGGGGCCGTGCACATGTCAGATTATTTCTTGGACAGAGCTGGGCCGGTGAAAAAATCATAGCATGCCCGAGTTTGATCCGATATTCAGATTGTACGCGGCCCTGTAAGTCAATGAGTACATGGGAAACATCGGACTGCACTTGGATGACATCCGAGTGCAGTCTGATTTTCACAGACTGAATAAATGGAGATCTCAGCACAGGAGACAAGTCATACAAGGCTGTGATCATGGGTTAGATGTGCTTCTTGTTACTCATCCTATTGACTATAGTCCCCCTCTCTCCAGCCAGAATTGTCTGATAACAGTGAGCAATAGAAGAAAATCAGATTTATTTTTTTCGGAGACTGTAAAGTTTATTACATCGCATATTGGCAATAAGTAATTCTGATTAAAAGACGTATGAAGCAGATTTTGAAAACACCAATTCTCATCTTCCTGGGGAACAAAATACAATTCTTGTTATTTCCCCTGACTGCAGAGATCGGGGACAGATGTCCCGGGACTAGTGATGAGTGAATGTGCTTGGATAAGGTGTTATCTGAGCATGCTCGGGTGCTAACCGAGTGACTTTGGCGCGCTCAAAAAATATGTTGGAGTCCCAGCGGCTACATGTCTCGCAGCTGTTAGACAGCCACAACCATGCAGGGATTGACTGTTTGTTAGACAATCCCTGCACGCGTTGAGGCTGTTGGACAGCCGCAAGACATTCAGCTGCGGGGACTCGAACATATATTTCGAGCACGCCAAAGACACTAGGTTAGCACCCGAGCATGCTCAGATAACACCTTATCCGACCACGTTCGCTCATCACTAGTCGGAACATATACACATTGGACTTTCAGTGGAGTCCACTGAAATCTACAAGAGCCACAGAATAGGTATGAATAAGGTAAAGAAGTCTCCTCTTTTGGACAAGCCCCAAATTTTAGAAGGTTCCCTTGACAATTAGCTGATTACAGTGTGTCCACCCCAGTGTAAACAACTGACAGTAAATATTAAATTTCGCTAAAGTGCCCCCCGCAGAATCATTTAACCATTACACAGTGCCCAATGGGTGGCTTGTATAATGCAGGACTGGTCTTCCAGAGAGAGACGTTCTTTATAACCTTTCTCCATTCTGGCCAAAAATTAAAGACCATCCTATGTTAAAGCAGAATTCCTGTATTTTTGTAACACGTCATGTGCTAATTGATAAAAATAAGGACAGGGATGACAGCATTAGAGTTAGTTCACATGTGGCATTTTTACAGCATTTTTGCTCCGAATCTTATATTTGGTGCGTAAAATATGTAGCATTTTACATTACCAACATAATCAGATTTCAGAAAGGTCATGGACAAGCTGCTTTTTTCCTGCGCTTATTTTGATCACAGCTGTATTTTTGCCACGGTGCAGCATATCAATTGCGCTTTTGCACCACTTTTGACCCATTCAGATGAATAAGTGAACAAAAGTAAAAAATACTGCAAAAAAAAAAACAAAACATGTAAAAATGCAATAAAACCACGTGTGTACTACGCAGTGTTTTCCTGCCAAAACTCTGGCTTTTGGTGCTCAAAACAATGCTGCATAAACTCTATGTGTGAACTCACCCTTACAGTCAAGATTGTGCCTTCGTCTAAAGTTTTTCACATTTTTACACCTGTGTACGGCTAGCTTCTCCACCTTTAAGAAAAGTGGGTGCATCTCAGGCTGGACGGAGTGTATATTAATGTTGTCCATGCATCATTATTGAATGGCACTGATGTTTTAGACACCATATGGTGGCAGAATTAAATTGCTGTATATCGCAACTACAGTGGGGAAAAAAGTAGTTAGTCAGCCACCAGTTGTCCCACTTAAAAAGATGAGAGGCCTGTAATTGACATCATAGGTAGACCACAACTATGAGAGTCAAAATAGAGAAAACAAATCCAGAAAGTCACCTTGTCTGATTTGTCAAGACTTATTTTGCACATTGTGGTGGAAAATACGTATTTGGTCACCTAAAAACCTGCAAGATTTCTGCCTCTCACAGACCTATAACTTCTTCTTTGAGAGGCTCCTCTGTCCTCCACTCGTTACCTGTAGTAATGGCACCTGTTTGACCTTGTTATCAGTATAAGAGACTCCTGTCCACAACCTCAAACATTCACACTCCAAACTCCACTATGGTGAAGACTAAAGAGCTGTCGCTGGACACCAGAAACAAAATTGTAGCCCTGCACCAGACTGGGAAGACTGAATCTGCAATAGGCAAGCAGCTTGGTGTGATGAAATCAACTGTGGGAGCAATAATAAGAAAATGGAAGACATACAAGACCACTGATAATCTCCCTCAATTTGGGGCTCCAAGCAAGAACTCATCCCGTATGGTCAAAAAGATTTCAAGAATGGTGAGCAAAAATCCCAGAACCACACTGGGGGACCTAGTGAATGACCTGCATAGAGCTGGGACCACCGTAACAAAGTCTACCATCAGTAACACACTACGCTCAGGGACTCAGATCCTGCAGAGCCAGATGTGTCCCCCTGCTTAAGCCAGAACATGTCCGGGCCCGTCTGAAGTTTGCTAGAGAGCATTTGGATTATCCAGAAGAGTATTGGGAGAATGTCATGTGGTCTGATGAAATCAAAGTAGGACTGTTTGGTAGAAACAAAACTTATTGTGTTTGGAGGAGACAGAATGCTGAGTTGCATCCAAAGAACACCATACCTACTGTGAAGCATGGGGGAAGCAACATCATGCTTCGGGGCTGTTTCTCTGCAAAGGGACCAGGAGAACTGATCCGTGTACATGAAAGAATGAATGGGGCCATGTATCGTGACATTTTGAGTGCAAACCTCCTTCCATCAGCAAGGGCATTGAAGATGAAACGTGGATGGGTCTTTCAGCATGATAATGATCCCAAGCACACCGCCATGGCAACAAAGGAGTGGCTTCGTAAGAAGCATATGAAGGTCATTGTGTGGCCTAGCCAGTCTCCTGATCTCAACCCCATAGAAAACCTTTGGAGGGAGTTGAAAGTCCGTGTTGCCAAGCGAAAAGCCAAAAACATCACTGCTCTAGAGGAGATCTGCATGGAGGAATGGGCCAACATACCAACAACAGTGTGTGCCAACCTTGTGAAGACTTACAGAAAACGTTTGACCTCTGTCATTGCCAGAAAAGGATATATAACAAAATATTGAGATGAACTTTTGTTAATGACCAAATACTTATTTTCCACCATAATTTGCAAAATAAATCTTGCCAAATCAGACAAGGTGATTTTCTGGATTTGTTTTCTCATTTTGACTCTCATAGTTGTGGTCTACCTGTGATGTCAATTACAGGGTTAGCTCCATCCAGGATGACTGAATTGTAGATTACTCAAGCTTTCCATGAGAAATTATGGGAACCACAGTTCTTTTATAGTAATTCATTATAAAAGTGTCTAATTACAATTGTATACACTTCGTGTTATGAAACTTTTAACTGAGTTTCGACTAAAGGGTGCTTTCACACTGCGTTCTGGCACCCATTCGCTAGTCCTACCGGGGGCCTATATCCAAACCCCCCCCACAAATGATGATTATAAATTGTGACTATAAATTGTATAAAAAATTAACCATTTTAAAGGGAAGGTCCAACTTTGTGGAAACATTTTAATTTTTTATACTTTAAAAATAAAAAATAAAATTGTCCTCAAAAGGTGGAAAATTAAGAAAAGACTAATTAGAATTTTTCTTTTTAAGCCCCCAACCCAAAGACCACATTCTCCACTTCAAGAAAAAGAAAATAAAAATACTGGATAGTTCTAAAATTGGAGATCAATGAATATATATACTTAGTTAAATCTTGTCACACATAGTTTTTGCATCATTTTCAACCATTTTTTCACAAGCATTTTTTCGTAGTTTTTTTTTACTCCATTCAGATATTGTTACCCTTTTAATGAAAAAAGCCAATTTTAATTTTCACAATTTTTTTTTTCCTCGTCTTCAAAGAGCCATAACTTTTACATATTTCTGTTCATATAGACGTATATATAGGAGCTTGCTTATTGTTGTACTTCGGAATTACTCCATTTATTTTACCATACTGAAAAACAAGAATAAAAATTCCAAGTGCGGAGGAATTAAAAAATAAAAAAAAATCACAATTCCACTATTTCTTTTTGGATTTCATATTTGTGCAATTCATTGTGCGGTAAAAAGCGTGATTCTCCCGCTCTGATTATGCTGATACCAAACTTGAATCATTTTTGTAATTATTTTAAAATATTTTATATTTAAAATTTATATTTTAAATAGTTGTAATTATTTAAAAATTCATAACAACGAACAAAAAAAAATTTGGAGACTTATTATATTTTAATTTAACGTGGAAGAGCTTTGTGGTGAGTTGCTGGGTTTTTTTTTTGTGAGGTGAGCAGTAGTTTTTATTGGTATGGTTTTGTGGTACGTGCAGCATTTTGATCACTGCATATTGCATTTTTTTTGGAAAAGATTCAGTTACCTCAAAAAATCCTTTAGAGTTTTTTTTTCTTTGTGATTTATTTACTATACGGATAAATTAATTTAAAATTTTAATCGATTGGGTTTTTATAGGTGCATTGATAATGAATATGCTGTTTATTTTATTTTATTTATTTATTTATTTTTCTTATTTTCGGATGAGAAAAAGGGGGTGATTCAAACTTTCATGGTTTCTTTACTTTTCTAAAAAAAAAATGTTAAAACGTTTGGGAGCGGCCTCGGTTAATGCAAGTGTACTGAGTGAGGCCGGAAAGAATAGTAGGCTGGTGGCAGGCAGTATGCATATCGCATACTTGCGGTCACATTACCGCCGTTCCCAGCGCTGTCACCGAAAAATCCTCACAGCGTCTGCAGTCACATAGAGTGTAGTTTTAGACTGGACAACCCCTTTAACTCTACTTCAATTGTACTGACAAAATGACTACATTTTACGCTATTTGCTACTTCTTATTGTCTTCATTTCATGTGGAGAAAAACTAAAGTTTTCACCCACAGCTACTGCTCCCCTCAAAATCCTTTCTTCCCTTGACGTTAATGGGGTGCTCGCCTCCGAATACTGAGGGAGGCAATCTTGGGAAAACATCGCTAGGCCTCAGACACAAGTGCAGGCCCACACTGAAGTAGTTGCCCATAGCAACCAATCAGATTCTTGCTCTTATCTTTTCCCCTGCAACACATTTTTGAGAGCTTCAATCTGATTGGTCACTACCACTTATAAAATGGAAGTCATCATCCCATGATTGCTATGGCAACATTTACTCCGCCATTTTGACTGCTTTATATAAATGTGACTTTTACAAGATAAATATGCTAAAGGATAAAACGCAGGCCTCCGCTCTCCTGTAACTACGATGACCCAAAAGTCAAAGACTAAAGCGAATCAAGGAGGTTTATGTAAATGTGCGCCAAAGTAAGTGTGGAGGGAACGCCCTAATTGTCACAGGACCTGGTGTAAATGTTCACTTAGGCTACTTTCACACATAAGGCTTTTAGCATCAGGCACAATCCGGCGAGTGTTGGAAAAACCGGATCCGGCGCAGATTGTGAAAAACTGATGCGATGGATCCGTTTTTTCGACCGGCCACGTAGTATATAGCACATTCACGTAGTATATTGCACAGCCACGTAGTATATTGCACAGCCACATAGTATATAGCACAGCCACGTAGTATATAGCACAGCTCACGGAGTATATAGCACAGCCCACGGAGTATATAGCACAGCCCATGGAGTATATAGCACAGCCCGCATAGTATATTGCACAGCACGCGTAGTATATTGCACAGCCCGCGTAGTATATTGCACAGCCCGGGTAGTATATTGCACAGCCCGCGCAGTACTACGCATGCAGTATATAACACAGGCCACGTAGTGTATAACACAGGCCACGTAGTGTATAACACAGGCCACGTCGTGTATAGCACAGCCCACGCAGTATATTGCACAGCCCGCATACTATATTGCACAGCCAGCGTACTATATTTCACAGCCCACGAAGTACATTGCACAGCCCGCGCAGTACATTGCACAGCGTATATTGCACAGCCCACGTAGTATATAACACAGTCCACGCAGTATAAGGCACAGCCCACGCAGTATATTGTCCAGCCCACGTAGTATACTGCTCAGCCCACGTAATATATTGCACAGCCCACGCAGTATATAGCAATGTGGGCACCATATTCCTGTTAAGAAAAATAATTAAAATAAAAAATAGTGATATACTCACCCTCCGTTGGCCCCCGGATCGAAGCGGTTACCGACACTCCTCGCGCGCTCCGGTCTGAAGAGTGCATTGCGGTCTCGCGAGATGATGATGTAGTGGTCTCGTGAGACCGCTACATCATCATCTCACGAGACCGCAATGCATGGAGCGGTCACCGGGGCGTCGCGAGGAGCGGGAAAGGCCGGTTCCTGATCCGGGGGGCCAACGGACGGTGAGTATATAACGATTTTTTATTTTTTTTAATTATTTTTAACATTAGATCTTTTTACTATTGATGCTGCATAAGCAGCATCAATAGTAAAAAGTTGGTCACACAGGGTTAATAGCAGCGTTAACCGAGTGCGTTACACCGCGGTCAACGCTGCCATTAACCCTGTGTGAGCGCTGACTGGAGGGGAGTACGGAGCGGGCACTGACTGCGGGGAGGAAGGAGTGGCCATGTTGCCGCCGGACAGTACCCGTTGCTGATTGGTCGTGGCAATGGTCGTGGGCGTTTTGCCACGACCAATCAGCGACTTGGATTTCCATGACAGACAGAGGCCGCGACCAATGAATATCCGTGACAGACAGACAGAAGGACAGACAGAAAGACGGAAGTGACCCTTAGACAATTATATAGTAGATATGAGTTTCACTTTTTGTAATGAAGAACTGAAATAAATTAACTTTTTGATGATATTCTAATTTTGTGAGATGTACCTGTATATATATTTATTTGCACTATTTTTGGAGTGCTGTTCCAGGCTGTGCTATCTATCTATCTATCTATCTATCTATCTATCTATCTATCTATCTATCTATCTATCTATCTATCTACCTATCTACCTACCTATCTATCTATCTACACACGTGGTCAAAATTGTTGGTACCCCTCTTTTAATGACAGAAAAACCCAGAATGGTCACAGAAATAACTTGAATCTCACAAAAGTAATAATAAATAAAAAATCTATGAAAATGAACAAATTACAGTCAGACATTGCTTTTCAGCCATGCTTCCACAGAATTAAAAAAAAAAAAAAAAAAAAGCTCATGAAATAGGCCTGGACAGAAATGATGGCTCCCTTAACTTAATATTTTGTTGCACAACCTTTTGAGGCCATGACTGCAATCAAACGAGTCCTGTAACTGTCAATGAGACTTCTGCTCCTCTCGACAGGTATTTTGGCCGCTCCTCAAGAGCAAACTGCTCCAGTTGTCTCCTGTTTGAAGGTTGCCTTTTCCAGACAACATGTTTCAGCTCTTTCCAAAGATGCTCAGTAGGATTTAGGTCAGGGCTCATAGAAGGACGCTTCAGAATAGTCCAGTGTTTTCCTCTTAGCCATTCTTGGGTGATTTTAGCTGTGTGTTTTGGGTCATTATCCTGTTGCAAGACCCATGACCTGCGATTGAGACCAAGCTTTCTGACACTGGGCAGCACATTTCTCTCTAGAATCCCCTGATAGTCTTGATAATTCATTGTACCCTGCACAGATTCTAGACACTCTGTGCCGGATGCAGCAAAGCAGCCCCAGAACATAACAGAGCTTCCTCCATGTGTCACAGTAGGGACAGTGTTCTTTTATTGATATGCTTCATTTTTCTATCTGTGAACATAGAGCTGATGTGCCTTGCCAAAAAGTTCAATTTTTGTCTTATCCGTCCATAGGACGTTCTCTCAGAAGCATTATGACTTGTCAACATGCAGTTTGGCAAATTCCAGTCAGGCTTTTTTATGATTTTTTTTTTCAACAATGGTGTTCTCCTTGGTCGTCTCCCATGAAGTCCACTTTGGCTCATACAACGACGGATGGTGCGATCTGACACTGATGTTCCTTGAACTTGAGGATCACCTTTATTTCTGGCTCTTTTGTTACCATTCGTATTATCCGTCTCTTTGATTTGTGATCAGTTTTCCTCCTGCGGCCGCGTCCAGGGAGGTCGGCTACAATCTCATGGATCTCACATTTCTGGATAATATGTGTAACTGTAGTCACAGGAACATCAAGCTGCTTGGAGATGGTCTGATAACTTTTACCTCTAACATGTTTGTCTATAATTGTCTTTCTAATCTCCTGAGACAACTCTTTCCTTCGCTTCCTCTGGTCCATGTTGAGTGTGATACACACCATGTCACCACACAGCGCGGTATCTGTAGCCCTATATACCGGCCACTCACTGATTCCAGGATTGTAGACCCCTGTGATGCTGGTTAGTGGACACACCGTGATTTAACATGTCCCTTTTGTCACATTATTTTCAGAGGTACCATCATTTCTCTCCAGCCCGATTTCATGAGGTTTATTTTTTTTTATTCTGTGGAAGCATGGTTGAAAAGCAATGTCTGACTTTCATCTGTTCATTTTCATAGGTTTTTTATTTATTTTTACTTTTGTCAGATACAAGTTATTTCCGTGACCATTGTGGGTTATTCTGTTATTAAACGAGGGGTACCAACAATTTTGACCACGTGTGTATCTATCTATCTATCTATCTATCTATCTATCTATCTATCTATCTATCTATCTATCTCTATCTATCTATTATCTATGTTTAATCTATCTATCCATTATCTATCTATTACCGTATATACTCGAGTATAAGCCGAGATTTTCAGCCCAAATTTTTGGGCTGAAAGTGCCCCCCTCGGCTTATACTCGAGTCACGGTAGCGGTGGGGTCGGCGGGTGAGGGGGTGAGGGCGCTGAGGTATACTTACCTAGTCCCAGCGATCCTCGCGCTGTCCCTGCCGTCCCACGGGCTTCGGCGCTGCAGTTTCTTCCTCTCTTCAGCGGTCACGTGGGACCGCTCATTACAGAAATGAATAAGCGGCTCCACCTCCCATAGGGGCGGAGCCGCTTATTCATTTCTCTAATCAGCGGTGCCGGTGACCGCTGATAGAGAAAGAAGCTGCAGCGCCGAAGACAGGAGGGGACAGCGCGAGGATCGCCAGGACTAGGTGAGTATGTTATATTCACCTGTCCTCGTTCCAGCCGCCGGGCGTCGCTCCATCTTCCCGGCCGGCACCTCCATCTTCCCGGCGTCTCTGCTCTCTGACTGATCAGGCAGAGGGCGCGATAACGCATATAGTGTGCGCGGCGCCCTCTGCCTGATCAGTCAGAGCAGAGACGCCGGGAAGATGGAGGCGCCGGAACGAGACGCTGGGAGCTGCAATCAAGGGAGGTGAGTATGTGTTTTCTTTTCTTTATTGCGGCAGCGGCGGCAGCACAGATTTATGTGGAACATCTATGGGGCACAGTGAACGGTGCAGAGCACCGTATATGGCACAGCACAGCTATGGGGTACAGTGAACGGTGCAGAGCACCGTATATGGCACATCTATGGGGCACAGTGAACGGTGCAGAGCACCGTATATGGCACAGCACAGCTATGGGGCACAGTGAACGGTGCAGAGCACCGTATATGGCACAGCACAGCTATGTATGGGGCACAGTGAACGGTGCAGAGCACCGTATATGGCACAGCACAGCTATGGGGCACAGTGAACGGTGCAGAGCACCGTATATGGCACAGCACAGCTATGGGGCACAGTGAACGGTGCAGAGCACCGTATATGGCACAGCACAGCTATGGGGCACAGTGAACGGTGCAGAGCACCGTATATGGCACAGCAATGGGGCACAGTGAACGGTGCAGAGCACCGTATATGGCACAGCAATGGGGCACAGTGAACGGTGCAGAGCACCGTATATGGCACAGCACAGCTATGGGGCACAGTGAACGGTGCAGAGCACCGTATATGGCACAGCTATGGGGCACAGTGAACGGTGCAGAGCACCGTATATGGCACAGCTATGGGGCACAGTGAACGGTGCAGAGCACCGTATATGGCACAGCAATGGGGCACAGTGAACGGTGCAGAGCACCGTATATGGCACAGCAATGGGGCACAGTGAACGGTGCAGAGCACCGTATATGGCACAGCAATGGGGCACAGTGAACGGTGCAGAGCACCGTATATGGCACAGCTAGGGGGCACAATGAACGGTGCAGAGCACTATATGGGGCACACCTATGGGGAAATATGAACGGTGCAGAACACTATATGGCACAGCTATGGGGAAATAATGATCTATTTTTATTTTTGAAATTCACCGGTAAATGCTGCATTTCCACCCTAGGCTTATACTCGAGTCAATAAGTTTTCCCAGTTTTTTGTGGCAAAATTAGGGGGGTCGGCTTATACTCGGGTCGGCTTATACTCGAGTATATACGGTATCTATTTATTATCTATCTATCTATTTCTATCTATTATGTATGTTTTATCTATCATCTATCTATCTATCATCTTATTATATATTATCTATCTATCTATCTATCTATCTATTATCTATCATCTATCTATTATCTATCTTTTATCTATCTATCTATCTATCTATTATCTATCATCTATCTATTATCTATCTATCTTTTATCTATCATCTATCTATTAACTATCATCTATCTATTTATTATCTATCATCTATTATCTATTATATATCTATCTATTTTCTATCTATTATCTACCTATCTATCATCTATCTATCTATCTATCATCTATCTAATCTGCCTATTAAAGTATGTACTTTCAAACATATAAATGTTAATAATTTATTTCTATCAATTAGAAAAATGCAAACTGAATGAACAAAAGAGAAATCTACAACACATCAATGTTTGGTGACTGCCCTTTGCTTTTAGACCAGCATTAATTCTTCTAGTTCAGTGTTTCCCAAACGCCGGTCCTCATGGCCCCAACATGTCATGTTATCAGGATTTTCTTAGCATTGCACAGGTGATGGAAGTATCATCAAGGCATCTGGAATTCTCTCACCTGTGCAACACTATAGAAATCCTGAAAATATGACCTGTTAGGGACTGTGAAGACTGGAGTTTTTGGAAACACTGTTTACGAAACAGTGGCTTGCGAAAATATTCACCTCCCACCCTCCCCCTGGCATTTTTCATGTTTTGCTACTTCACAATCTGGATTTTCACAGGTTTTGTTTTTTTGAGGTTTTGCATCAATTCATGTAAAGATCATACCTACAACTGTGATCATTTGGTTTCCTTTTTTTGTGATGCAAAGAACAAATATGACGAAATAACTGAAAACTTCAGTGTGCATAACTATTCACCCCCCTTAAAAGTCAGTACTTTGTAGAGCCTCCCTTGCGGCATTTACAGCTGCACGTCGCTGTGGATAAGTCTCTATGAGCTTTCCACTGGGATGTTTGCCAATTCCTAAAGGCAAAACTGCTCCATCTCCTTCATGTTAGATGGTTTACTCTGGTGAACAGCGATCTTCAAGTCTGACCACAGATTATCAATTGGATTAAGGTCTGGACTTTGACTAGGCAGTTCCAAAACATTTTGCACTTTTCCCCTTAAACCACTCGAGTGTTGCTTTAGCAGTATGCTTTGGATCATTGTCTTGTTGGAAGGTGAACTTCCGCCCCAGTCTCAAGTTACTGACAGACTGAAACAGGTTTTGCTGAAGAATATCTCTGTTATATTCGCACAATACATCTTCCCCTCGACTTGGACCATTTTCCCTTTCCTGCTGCCAAAAAAACATCTCCATAGCATGATGCTGCCACCACGTTTCACTGTGGGGATGGTGTTCCTGGGGTGATGAGCTGTATGGTTTGGCGCCAGACACAGCGTTTACCTTGGTGGCCAAAAAGTTCAATTTTGGACTCCTCTGACCACCTTTCTCCATACATTTTGGGAGTCTACCACATCTTTTGGCAAATTCAAAATGACCCTTACAATTTTTGTGTTTAAGTAAAGGCTTTTTTCTTCCGCTTTTTTCTTCTCACTCTTCTATAAAGGCCACCTTTATGGAGTGTACGGCTTATTATGGTCATATGGACAAATATACTCCAGTCTCTGCTTGGGAACTCTGCAGCTCCTTCAGGTTACCTTTGGTTTCTCCGCTGCCTCTCTGATTAATGCCCTCCTTGCCGGGGTTGAGAGTTTTGGTGCGCGCCCTGTCTTGGCAGGTTTGTTGTGGTACCATGCTCTTTCCATTTGATGATAATGAATTTGATGGTGCTCCGGGGATCATCAGAGATTGGAAGATTTTTTTTATAACCCAAACCTGACTTGTTCTTCTCAACAACTTTGTCCCTGACTTGTTTGGAGACCTCCTTGGTTTTCAAGGTGTTGTTTGGATATCTCCTTGGTTTTCATGGTGTTGTTTGGAGATCTCCTTGGTTTTCATGGTGTTGTTTGGATATCTCCTTGGTTTTCATGGTGTTGTTTGGAGACCTCCTTGGTTTTCAAGGTGTTGTTTGGAGATCTCCTTGGTTTTCAAGGTGTTGTTTGGAGACCTCCTTGGTTTTCAAGGTGTTGTTTGGAGATCTCCTTGGTTTTCATGGTGTTGTTTGGAGATCTCCTTGGTTTTCATGGTGTTTTTTTGGGAGATCTCCTTGGTTTTCATGGTGTTGTTTGGAGATCTCCTTGGTTTTCATGGTGTTGTTTAGAGATCTCCTTGGTTTTCATGTTGTTGTTTGGAGATCTCCTTGGTTTTCATGGTGTTGTTTGGAGATCTCCTTGGTTTTCATGGTGTTGTTTGGAGATCACCTTGTTCTTCATGGTATTAGTTAGTGGTGCCTCTTGTTAATAGTGTTGCAGTCTCTGTGGCCTTTCGGAAAAGGTAAAGTATATACTGACAGACATGTGATACTTGGATATCACACAGGGGTGACGTCCCGTCACTAAAAACGGGCCTTTTGAAGGGAATTGCTTGCACCAGAAATCTTTAAGAGCATCATAGCAAAAGGGGTGAATACATATGCAATATATTTTAGTTATTTGATCCCATAAATTTAATTTATGCCTATATTTTTCTCACTTGACTTCACCAACTTAGACTATTTAGTGCTGAAGCATCACGGACAAATTGGATTACAAAAATATTTATACACAGGTTGTAATGTAGCAAAATATGTAAAAAGCCAAGGGGGAGGGAGTATTAATACTTTCGCAGGCCGCTGCACTTACAGACACATTTTGAAAGAACTTGCCAGGAGGTTGTTCCAAACACTTTGGAGAACTAACCACCAATCTTCTGTGCGTCTCTTCATGTTATCCCAGACAGGCTGGATGATGTTGAGATCGGGACTCTTTGGGGCCGCATCATTACTTCCAGAGCTACTTGTCTTCTTTCAGCTGAAGATTATTCTTTATGACATTTGCTGGATGTTTGGGATCATTGTTCTGTTGCAGAATAAGTTTGGAGCTAATCAGAAGCCTCCCTGATGGTATTGAATGCTGCATAAATATCTGCCTGTATTTCTCAGCATTGAGGAACTCCAACAAATGGGCAACGCTGAGGACCATAGACGCCATGGTCAGCCAAGGAAACTTAGTGCAGCAGATGAAAAACACAACATGTTACTGCCCTTATAAATTAGAAGATGTCCAGCAGTGCTATCAACTCAGAACTGGCAGCGACCAGTGGGACCATCTATACCCATCTAATGTTCAGAGATGTTTGGCCAGAAATTGTCTACATAGAAGAATTGTGGCCAAAAACCATATGTGTGACATGGAAACAAGGTCAAGTCGCTGAGCTAAGCATTAACAATATAGGAACTGGTGTGCAGAAAAATGGCAGCAGGTGCTCTGGACTGAGGTGTCACAATGTGGATTATCTGGCTGTAACAAAAGGCATTTGGATTCGGATCAGTAATGTCCTCAACGTAGATGTACAGGAACAATGTACAGGTAGGTACTTATCCATCGTTCAATATCTTCAAGGAAGCGACTAATTGGCTCCAAATGTATTGTGCAGCAGGACAACAACCCCCAAAACATACAACCAATGTCATTTAGATTAATCTCCAGTGTAAAGGAGAAGAAAAAGTTCTGGAAATTATTATGTGGCCCCTACAACAACCTCCCTGCCAAGTTCCTTAAAAAAATGGGCGCAAGTGTACCTAGAAGAAACGATGAAGGCAAAGGGTGATAATAGAAAACTGGGGAGCAGAGAAAAAGGCAAAAGGGCGGCACACCAAATATTGATGTGATTTAGATTTCTATTTTGCTCATTCACTTTTCCATTTTGCTAATTGATAAAAAATAAATGAGTAACACTTTTACATTTGAAAACAAAAGGCTTTCATAATACCAGATATTTTATATGTGTGTGTATATAGACACTGAATATATCCACAAATTAAAAAACAGTATGTATATATATATATATATATATATATATATATATATATATATATATAATTAATGAACCCAACTATACGTTTTCAGGATATTTCTAGACTGCAGAATGCCAGATTAAACAAACGAATGTTGCATAAATAAACGGAGATAAATGGCGCCATATTATACAGACAAGCTGCCAACCTACAGCAGACCCTATAAGAAGATGGTGAAGACTACAAGAGATGAGCCGTGCTACTGATAATTTTCCATAAATTAATAAGCATTAGAAACAAAAAAATAAAGGAAGAATAAATAAAAAAAATGAGTAATTATAAAAATCAATTAATTGACTTTCAACACTGAAAGAAAATGAGGTTGATGTAGTAAGAAAAAATAAAGTGGCTTCAGTATGAAAAAAAGTGACCCCCTCTGGGTATTGCTATGCTATTCTCTTGCAGACGGTGCTACCCTTTAACTTGTAGCCATATTTCACCTTCTTGAAGGTGCGGTCCTAATTACTCGCTCTATATATAAGATATATAAATCTTTAACATATTATATCAGCGTGTAAAGGGTGGCTCTAAATTGGAAAACTGTTTAGACGGCATTTACGGTACTTAATATAGTATTAAAAAACGGAGTCTCTTCCGTGACTTACAAGAGAGGCCCAAAAATAGAACGGGTCAGACAGCGGAATCATTAACTCCCCACGGCCTCTATGCAGAATACAGGCAGCCATAAATGACGGAGTATGGGGGGTTTATATTCAACAAGCAGTTTATGGACTATTATGGAATTACCTTGTAAGCTTCTAATGTGGAATTACCACATGTGGTCTGTATATTTTGCATAGTGGGAAAAAGGCTTTGATTGGTAAATAGAAATATAGATAGACATGAGATTGATGGAAATATAACCAGATAAAATGTTAGGATGGATAGATAGGTAAACATAGAAAATTGGAACAGCACTTAACCAATAGGTGGGTGCAAAACATCCAAGACTTGCCTCAATCCAGACATAGGAAAGCATGTGGGTTTGAAATAAAACCATATTTTTTTCACCTTTAAACTATGGAGTGCGGCCTGCATTTTTTCCGATAGATAGATGATAGATAGATAGATAGATAGATAGATAGATAGATAGATAGATTGATTTATAGTAGCAATATAAAAAGCAGGCAGCACTCCAAAAAATAGTGAAAAGGGTGGATTTTATTAGCCCATATGGTGTGGAAATATTTCGGTAGTGACCATCCTTTCAGAAACCTTGAAAGGCACTGAGAAAGGTTGGTCACTACCGAAATATTTCCACACCATATGGGCTAATAAAATCCACCCTTTTCACTATTTTTTGGAGTGCTGCCTGCTTTTTATATTGTTATGATCACTACAAACAGATATATGTTTGAGGGGCCTTGCACCCATGATTAACTTATACAGTGCTCGTCCAATTTTTTTGATAGATAATAGATAGATAGATAATAGATGGATAGATAATAGATAGATAGATAATAGATAGATAATAGTTATATAATAGATAGATAGATAATAGATAGATAATAGATAGATAGATAGATAGATAGATAGATAGATAGATAGATAGATAGATAATAGATAGATAAATAATAGATAGATAGATAGATAGATAGATAGATAGATAGATAGATAGATAGATAAATAGATGACGGATAGATAATAGATAGATAAATAGATAGATAGATAATAGATAGATAGATAGATAGATAATAGATAGATAGATAATAGATAGATAGATAATAGATAGATAGATAGATAATAGATAGATAGATAGATAGATAGATAGATAGATAGATAGATAATAGATAGATAAATAATAGATAGATAGATAGATAGATAGATAGATAGATAGATAGATAGATAGATAGATAGATAGATAAATAGATGACGGATAGATAATAGATAGATAAATAGATAGATAGATAATAGATAGATAGATAGATAGATAATAGATAGATAGATAATAGATAGATAGATAATAGATAGATAGATAATAGATAGATAGATAGATAGATAGATAGATAGATAGATAGATAGATAGATAATAGATAGATAGATAGATAGATAGATAGATAGATAGATAGATGACATTTTACAATTACTAATATGAAGGATCGTAAATCACTCTCAGACTTTCCAAAAAGAGTGGAGGGTACCAAACAAAATAATATGCAAGGGTGTACATAACTGGGGCCCCATAGCAAAAGTCCTATTTACCCCCTTCTGCCCCATGAACCCAGTGACCTGTCATTAAACAATCCATTGGGTTCCGGTGATTACATTGGTGGGGCACAGTGGACATGGCAGGGGGATCCCCATCTAATAATTTATAGTCCATAGTCGCTTCTTAAGAGTTAAATTACTGCTGCAAACAAATCTAGCACCAATCAGAACAGGGCGTCTGCTGTGTAAAGCAGCCGGCACCTGCCAGGTACAGAGCAGGCGCAGCACGTGAGCGTGCACCATACACCTCCCATAGCCGTCGTGTCTTCCCACCATTGCTACGCCACTGGAGATGTGTTGTATAGATTCATCAGATGTCCTGGCCCAGACTCTCACTCCAGTGGATTTCATGGTGACCTCTCTGTTCGGTGGTACATTTATGGCAACATAGGATCTCAGGAAAGCAGTGATATGGAGGCGGTGAAGCTGATTGTATATGGGGACCGTTACATATTATCTCACAGACTGGACAGAAGGAAATGACATAAAGGCGACCAGTGACTGCACCTCCAGTAGCCAATATACCTATCCCACTGGAGATGGCAGACAGGGGGGCATGTGTGCCAGGCATACTATGGGGGTGACTGGTACTAAGCTGGTCACCTTCATCTACTATGTGACTATTATTTCTGTTTACAACCCTGCACCTCCCCAGTCTACAGATAAAGAAGGTCCTGCTGTTCTCATCCCATTTTTGTGCCTTCAGCACATTTTACAAAATGAAGCAAACATGGCACTGACCCCTCTCTCCAGAGCCGCACAGCCGCTGTACGGGATACCTGTATACTACGTGCAGCTCCTCAGAATATACAATGTCTCCTATATACAGAGCAGGACCTCATAATATACAATGCCCCCTATATACAGGGCAGCTCCTCATAATATACAATGCCCCCTATATACAGAGCAGCTCCTCATAATATACAATGCCCCTATATACAGGGCAGCTCCTCAGAATATACAATGCCCCCTATATACAGGGCAGCTCCTCAGAATATACAATGCCCCCTATATACAGGGCAGCTCCTCATAATATACAATGCCCCCTATATACAGAGCAGCTCCTCATAATATACAATGCCCCTATATACAGAGCAGCTCCTCATAATATACAATGCCCCCTATATACAGAGCAGGACCTCATAATATACAATGCCCCCTATATACAAGGCAGCTCCTCATAATATACAATGCCCCCTATATACAGAGCAGCTCCTCATAATATACAATGCCCCTATATACAGGGCAGCTCCTCAGAATATACAATGCCCCCTATATACAGGGCAGCTCCTCAGAATATACAATGCCCCCTATATACAGGGCAGCTCCTCATAATATACAATGCCCCCTATATACAGGGCAGCTCCTCATAATATACAATGCCCCCTATATACAGAGCAGCTCCTCATAATATACAATGCCCCTATATACAGAGCAGCTCCTCATAATATACAATGCCCCCTATATACAGAGCAGGACCTCATAATATACAATGCCCCCTATATACAGAACAGCTCCTCATAATATACACTGCTCAAAAAAATAAAGGGAACACTAAAATCCCACATCCTAGATATCTCTGAATGAATTATTCCAGTTGTAAATATTTATTCATTACATAGTGAAATGTGTTCAGAACAATAAAGCATAACAATTATCAATGTAAATCACAACTAATAT
This sequence comes from Ranitomeya imitator, assembly GCF_032444005.1. Classification (NCBI taxonomy): domain Eukaryota; kingdom Metazoa; phylum Chordata; class Amphibia; order Anura; family Dendrobatidae; genus Ranitomeya; species Ranitomeya imitator. The sequence continues at coordinate 19,536,938 of NC_091290.1, forward strand.
CCCACGTAGGTCTGGATTTGGAATGATACTCAAAATCAAAGTGGAAAATCAAATTACAGGCTGATCCAACTTCAGTGGAAATGCCTCATGACAAGGACATGATGCTCAGTAGTGTGTGTGGCCTCCACATGCCTGTATGACCTCCCTACAACACATGGCCATGCTCCTGCTGAGGCGGCGGACGGTCTCCTGAGGGATCTCCTCCCTGACCTAGACTAAAGCATCCACCAACTTCTGGACAGTCTGTGGTGCAACATGACGCTGGTGGATGGAGCGAGACATGATGTCCCAGATGTGTTCAATCGGATTCAGGTCTGGGGAACAGGCGGGCCAGTCCATAGCTTCAATGCCTTCATCTTGCAGGAACCACTGACTCACTCCAGCCACATGAGGTCTGGCATTGTCCTGCATTAGGAGGAACCCAGGGCCAACTGCACCAGCATATGGTCTCACAAGGGGTCTGAGGATCTCATCTCAGTACCTAATGGCAGTCAGGCTACCTCTGGTGAGCACATGGAGGGCTGTGCGGCCCTCCAAAGAAATGCCTCCCCACACCATTACTGACCCACTCCAATCCGGTCATGCTGAAGGATGTTGCAGGCAGCAGATCGCTCTCCACGGCGTCTCCAGACTCTGTCACGTCTGTCACATGTGCTCAGTGTGAACCTGCTTTCATCTGTGAAGAGCACAGGGCGCCAGTGGTGAATATGCCAATCCTGGTGTTCTGTGGCAAATGCCAAGCATCCTGCACGGCATTGGGCTGTGAGCACAACCCCCATCTGTGGACGTCGGGCCCTCAGACCATCCTCATGGAGTCAGTTTCTAACCATTTGTGCAGACACATGCACATTTGTGGTCTGCTGGAGGTCATTTTGCAGGGCTCTGGCAGTGCTCCTCCTGTTCCTCCTTGCGCAAAGGCTGAGGTAGCGGTCCTGCTGCTGGGTTGTTGCCCTCCTACGGCCCCCTCTACATCTCCTGGTGTACTGGCCTGTCTCCTGGTAGCGCCTCCATCCTCTGGACACTACGCTGACAGACACAGCAAACCTTGCCACAGCTCACATTGATGTGCCATCCTGGATGAGCTGCACCACCTGAGCCACTTGTGTGGGTTGTAGAGTCCGTCTCATGCTACCATGAGTGTGAAAGCACAACCAACATTCAAAAGTGACCAAAACATCAGCCAGAAATCATTGGTACTGAGATGTGGTCTGTGGTCCCCACCTGCAGAACCGCTCCTTTATTGAGTGTGTCTTGATAATTGCCAATAATTTCCATCTGTTGTCTATTCCATTTGCACAACAGCATGTGAAATTGATTGTCAATCAGTGTTGCTTCCTAAGTGGACAGTTTGATTTCACAGAAGTTTGATTTACTTGGAGTTATATTCTGTTGTTTAAGTGTTCCCTTTATTTTTTTGAGCAGTGTACAATGTCCTCTATATGCAGACAGCTGGATACACGTTACAGTTTGTAAAAAAAAAAAAGTATTTTATTGTATTTTTATAGGGAGGTATATGTACTACTTATAGGATAGGTGTGTTATACGGGCTACAATTACTACACATTATATATATTTTAGTTTCCAGATTACCCATTGTAGGGTCATCACTAGGTTTTCTTTCTTCCCTAACCCTATATCTATATATCGAGGCCAAAGCAAATTGACTTGTTGGTGTCCTCCCCGCCACCCCAGCACCCTGGACTCAAGATTGGGCCTTTATTACCTGTACTGACTGTATATAAGGGTCTTAGTATCGATCTTATTTGCTGTTCAAAAGGTTTGGGTCTCGACGCCTTTTATTGTCCTTTCTATAAAGAGGTCACCATTTTTATATGTGCTGGTACGATGCCACAAGTATCTCTCTTCTGACAGTATACAGGAATCTCAAGGAAAGCTCTTCTGGAAATGGTAGACTTACAAAACTTGCAAATTCTTCCAGATTAAATGCAGTTTTTCTGGGTATAAACTACATTAAATTGATCATTGATCTCTTTTCTCAATACACCATCCAGCTCAGAACATTCACCTGTTCCCTTATAATTGCTATGTGGGCCATGGCTAGCTGAGCACGGCTGCACTGCCCTTTATTATTGGCAGTGTAAATTTGCACAGGGATCCCCCTTCCTCTCTATAGGGGTACAGACGTCAGTACCAGGAGGGCTGCTTTGTTTTTAATGTCTTCTATCTATGTCCCTGTCCTAGGGCTTTAAGGAAGACAAGGAGCCTGATGGATCAGACAATTACTTTCTCCAAAAAAGAGACATCAGTTTGGAAAGAAAAAATAAAAGGATTGCTAGGAAGTGGGACTATTATCAATATTTACTATTTTATATATATTTACATTATAGAAAATATTTAAAGTACACAAAACATCATGAATGCTAACATCATGTAACCAATGGCAGAAAAGCACCAAAAAAATTGCATAAAATATATAAAAATATACATATGCAAAATACATCAGTGCTACGGAAGAGAAAAAGTAAAACAAGAGCCCTATATGTGGATGCATTGTTTGCCCCATTATATATAGGAAGTAGTCTGGGGTAAACTTAAAGGGTTAATGTGTGGTGCTTAACTATGTAAAATAAAATCATATAAACTAAAACATCTGAAAAAAAAAAAGTTTGTCATGCTGTATACAAAAATTAAGAAAAACACAAAAATAGAAATAGATGATAATTTAAGATAATGTGTATATATATATATATATATATATATATATTTAAAAGATAAATGTATATATATATATATATATATATTTATTTATTTAACTCCCCCCTGACTGATCTATGAGTCTTAGATGACCAAATACCTGCAAAATATGAGCTAATAACGTGATCACTTAGTCTCTCAGATCCGGATATAGAACAAAACCTGGCAGGTTTGGGGTTAATAGTATACATATTATACATGTACTGTTTATTGTAAAAAAAAAAAATTCTAAATATGTGCCCCTCTTCTGGCATGTCTCCTTCCATCCCAGTCTAGCTGAGGCTTAGCTCTATATTAGCCATTTTTGCTCCAGAGAAGGGTAAAGTGACTCTGCGACCCAACAGGGTAAAGACTAGATATTCATCGGACCATGGACTGTGTGGAGAAGCCCCAGAATCCGTGAAATCTGTCTCTAACCCAACATATAAACCCCAGGCGATGGCCACAGACCCACAGACCCTGGCATTGACTTACCTCCTGACTTCAGCATTATTATTTTCCATTCTGATTCCTGGTACATAAGAAGGGCCGAAGTGCTAACCCAAGGGGTATTAACAAGGAGATTATTATCTAAATGCTGAAGTCAAAGAACCAATGTGTCAGTCGACTATTTTCTCTTGTATCGCAATAAGATATAGCTTTAGATTTACCTGCAGTCCCATGTAAAATCACAGGTTACCTAGTGTAAATCAATTAGCGGAGCCTCAATACTATTCCATCCCATGTATTAGGCTGGGGCTGCTCTCTTGGGGAAATAGTTTCAGAATTCACCTAGCTGACTATTGGTGATGGACAATCATCCAGGTGAGAAGTTGGGCTGCCATATTATATCATTGTGTATGTATCACATGTGGGTTGTAGTTGTCCTACGCGCTGCTCCTAAATCCGTGCACAAAGGCATTCTAGGCAGCCATCCACTACAACAACCCTGCAACAGAACGCCGGCTCTGCTGGATCTGCTATTAGTTATATGTAGACTGCGCTCACTCATTTAAAAATACAGAATAATATATATTTATAGTATATAATCAAAAGAATGGAAAAATGTAATTCTTCTCATCATTGTATATGATAGTACGTGTTGAGTGGACATGATACTGCCTGAATTAATCCTACTAGGAAAAACGTAATTAAAAATGAACTGTATATAGCATGTAGTATACCGCAGCCCTATAGATATCAATAATGGGGCGAAACGTTTTAGTAGTCTGACAGATACAGTAGCTAATATCTGTGTATAATGTGTATCTGACGAGTCTCAGCTCTGGAGAAATGTGACATAAAGCCATGATAATGGGGGTTAGATGCTTTCTGAACTTCCCATTGAAGAACGCTATAGTCAGCTCAGATGGCTGATAACAGAAGAGCAATAGATTGTCTGGATTGCACAACAAGAGTGGTGGCTGTAGACATCAGATTGTTGGCCGATGCCCCCAAACTTGTCAAACATCTGATGTCTACAGCCGGCCGGGGTATAGAAAACAAGAGCTACTTACCTGCTACAGTGCGCCATGGCGCTGGGTGCACCCTGTGCTCACTGTACACATGGCCTGCGCAGGGCTCAGAGGGGAATTTGGCTTTTACGAGAAGGTCCTGAAGAGTGGGAGAGATATGAGTGCTTGTCAGAAATGTGCTTAAAGGTCATTGTTACCCAAAAATGCATAATTGCTTTACAATCTTATTCTATTTTTACCAGTCTTTAAAGGAAACAATCCTCCCTTATTTTCAGGAAAATTAATCTCCAAACCCCGGCCTGTGAATGGATACATGTAGGTAAATGTCGTCCTGTTCCTTTCTGTATCGCTCAGTTAGTAAGTGCAACATCACAGGACGGTATCCGTGTATCGAGGCCTGAATATATATACTCCTCTTCCAAATATTGATACTAAGAATCCATTAATGCAAACATCTACATTTGTAGCTATTACTATAGAGGGAAGTCCCACATAGAGCCATTGCCTTATATTATATCACTATCAAACTGAAATATGCCGTATATTGATATACAGGCTGCTTTATACAACGTTTGTATGGTAAAGAACAATGCTGAAATTAGAAACCCAATGTTTCCAATGCCAAATAAAGAGCTTTATGATCCTATCTATTATCTATCATCTGTCATCTATCTATCATCTATTATCTATCTATGATCTATCATCTATTATCTGTCATCTATCTATCCCATATCCATCTATCATCTATTATCTATCTATCTATCTATCTATCTATCATGTATCTATCATCTATCTATTATCTATCATCTATCATCTATCCCATATCTATCTATCTATCTATTATCTATCTATCATCTATTATCTATCTATCTATCTATCTATCATGTATCTATCATCTATCTATTATCTATCATCTATCCCATATCTATCTATCTATTATCTATCTATCATCTATTATCTATCTATCTATCTATCATCTATTATCTATCAATCTATCTATCTATTATCTATCTATCTATCATCTATTATCTATCTATCTATCATCTATTATCTATCTATTATGTATCTATCATCTATCTATGATCTATCTATATATCTATTAGCTATCAATCATCTATCAATCATCTATCTTTATCTATCTATTATCTATCATACCTAAATATATACAAGGGCATCACTCCAAAGTCAAATGATTTAAAAAAAAAAAAAAAAAAAAGATTTTAATTAGGCCATGCAACATTTCGGCACAAAATGGCAGAGCCTTTCTCAAGCAAGAATTGCCATTTTGAGCCCAAAATTCTCCTGGGTTAACTAAAATCCATTTTTCATAATCTGATTTTAGCGAGATATGCCCATTTTTTTGGAGTTTTCCATATGTAAGAGATGTTTGGTGATTACCTTGGAGGCTCCATTTTGTATGGAAAAGGTATGCTTTTATTTTTCAATTTCTATGTGTATATATTGATTAAAAATATTATACTTGCAAACATACACATATATTGACAGCACCTGAAACTAAAGAGTATCAGGATATACTTTAAAAAGTGTATACAGGACCAATGTTACAAAATGCTACCTGTATATATGGACATGATATAGACAAGATGTATACACAGATGTCCAGTGATAAATAATGTCCACTACATATAGGACAGTATCTCAATACTCAGCAAATACAGAACAGATTCTATATTCACGGAGGACGGTACCTTCTGCTATCCCTGTACACAGAGCAGGGGTATGTACGGTATATCTTACAGGTACTATAGCAAATACCTGCTTCATTGAAACATATATTACTCCCATACAGGTTGCACACAATAAGCACAGTTATTAGATCCAGTATGCAATAATTAGCTGACACATAAGCCAATGTATGTAGTTCTGGATACCTGGAAACTTCCTTAAAAATCCAAATGTCTCTTATTCAGTCACCCTGCAGTACTGGATGTGCCCAACCATGTAAGTGTAATTCTTCTTCAGCATTAGGGGCACCTTACAGTCTGTACATAACACCTCACCTGTACATGTTCCCACAGCACGGTCCTGGAGGAAACTCATCTTGGATATCTTATTCCTAAAACGACAAGAAGACAGAGGCCATGACACACCCTGAACACAGCGGTAGCATAAAGCTGCACATCAATATGACCCAGACCTGCACCGAACATAGATAGGCAGTAAAAAGCAACGGAAACATATAATATAACCAGATCATGAAGTACAAGAGCACCCATTGGATGAGAACTCAGGAGTGATCAAGAGTAAAGGGCCATAATCATCATCAATGGCATTAATCCAAGTATAAGTAGTTGTATCATATGACCTTATATACAGGGAAATGATATACAGTGACCAAGGTAATGTGGCATCATCATCATCAATGGCATTAATCCAAGTATAAGTAGTTGTATCATATGACCTTATATACAGAAAAATGATATAGAGTGTCCAAGGTAATGTGGCATCATCATCATGATCAATGGCATTAATAAGTAGTTGTATAAGTAGTTGTATCATATGACCTTATATACAGAAAAATGATATACAGTGACCAAGGTAATGGGTCATCATCATCATCATCAATGGCATTAATAAGTAGTTGTATAAGTAGTTGTATCATATGACCTTATACACAGGAAAATGATATACAGTGACCAAGGTAATGTGTCATCATCATCATGATCAATGGCATTAATCCAAGAATAAGTAGTTGTATCATATGACCTTATATACAGGGAAATGATATACAGTGACCAAGGTAATGTGTCATCATCATCATCATCATCATCATCAATGGCATTAATCCAAGAATAAGTAGTTGTATCATATGACCTTATATACAGGAACATGATATAGAGTGACCAAGGTAATGTGTCATCATCATCAATGACATTAATCCAAGTATAAGTAGTTGTATCATGTGGCCTTATATACAGGAGAATGATATAGTCATTATATGTGAGAGGGTTCAATAACAAATACATTGACTATCTGACAACAAAAATGGGGAACACTTGGACTGAGGAATCTGAGAGCAAACAGCAAATGGCAATGGCAGCACTAACCTATTCCACCTCCCCACCTATATATATATATATATACACAGCATATATACAGTATATAGTAAACAGGAGCCATGCTTCAGACTACTGCTCACATCATCGTCTCTGCCACGTTGCAGCAGCTGATAGTCTGGACGAAGGTTCTCACTACCAGAGCCATTACCTCCGATCTCCTCTGCAGACGATGCCCAGATATATAGGCACGACCCCCACTCCTGCCCACTGTCCATGACTTGGTGACCTTCTTAGGTCTTTATAGAAGGTCTCCCTCTTCCTTATAGCTGCAACTTTCTAGCTACAAACTTAGTCCTTCCAGACAAGGGAATCCCCTGGAAGTTGGAGACTCTTCATAGACCCCAGAAGAACAGATGTTCCTCGTGTCTTCCTCCTGTTACACTCTAACCACCATTAGCATCTCGGGGGGCTCTGGACACAATAGACCCCCAGGACCAGAGAAACATTGTACGATCCCCCTGCAGTGATTAGAGGGGACATTCTGGGGGGGATCCTTCTTATAAACCACATGTATCAAGCTGCCAGATTCCCCAAGCCTCCAGTGATCGCCCTTCCACCATCCTCGTCTGCAGACGCACCTAACCATGCGCTGGAAGGTGAGTCGTGACTTCCAGTGCGACTGCAGCAGCAAATCTACAGGTGACGAGGAAATCTGAAGGAATCCCTCTTCCGTGTCCCTCTAAACCCCTAAAATGGCCATAAAGGCTTAGGACTACTCCCAAATGATCACTAATACCCTAAATAGCACTTACAGTATCGGCAGATCTAACCAGATGCTCTTCCAACCTGCGACTTTATCTTACGCGATACAATCTCGAGCGCTATTCTTGCTTTTCCTCACTTTTCACTCCCACCTGTTTGTCCCTCTTTTCCTCTATTTGCAGGTACAGTCTTTTCCCCAATAGGAGTTTTGTCTTTAGAGAATCGATAAGTTTTCGTCGGGCGATACAGGATTCCTGTGCAGTGTAAGCGCAGACAGTAAAGCCACGACTGTCGCATCTTTTATACTGGGATCTATGATCTTTGGGCACAGGGGTCTACATATTAGAGGACAGTGGACCCCAGATTATCTCCAGTTAGGAGAAGTTGCATATATATAGTATAGGCTGTATTGGAAGTCCACACTCCTGTGTCTTTTAGAGACATTGATTCCAATTGATTGTCTATGGGGAGGGGTGTTTATAAATATTAATCGCCTTAGATTTGGGGGTCAATATTAGTAGCATAAAGGGGGGACATGGTGCAGGGGTCAGAGCACTGTAATCAGCGCCTATCCCTATATGTATATAGTCATATCTGCTGTCACTTTTATCGATCCCCACTTTCACTGATCTCCCCTTATATTGGGCAGTTTAATGATTGATTACCGATAGATCAATGCTGTAAAGTTTTCTGTGCATTTCCCTAGTCGGGTGGAAGTGAAGCTATTTTGCAGCCCCCGACGCGTTTCCGAGCTCTATCGTCGCATTAACCATTGACCTGCTGGAGCCACAGACCCGTTTTCTATTGCTCCCCAGACTGGTCTTCTATTATCGGCTCTTTAAGTCGCGATCTCGACCCTCCATTCATTACAAATCGCGACAGAAACAGCCGCCCCTGCTCCGTGCGCCGCGTGGATGAATGAAGCTGGTGCCGAGCCGGAGGGAGCACGATGTTCTCCACGCTCGGAGGGAGGAAAAGAAGGACTGCAACTTTTCTTTTTTTTTGCTGAACTTTTATTTGGCGTGGAAGGGGCGCGGCACACAAAGGGTGAACTGCGTTATTGTGCGCCCACCTGCCGGTCCCAGAAAAGTTGTAAGAAGTCATGGAAAGTGGCCATGGTTTGAAGGAACCTGTGGAGAACTCAAGGTTTTGGGGTGGTTGGGTGGAGAGGAGACATGATGGGTGTGACTTTGAGGGGGGTGGGGGCGTCCTGGGATCTTGAGGTTTGTTGGGCAAAGTTTTTGCCGAAACGATAAGATTTTGCAGAAGTGGTGTGTTGAGTTGATCTTGGAGGCTATGAAGAGGTGGTGGAGTCTTGGAGATGTTCTTGGAGATGTGCTGAATTGAGAGTGGTCTTAGAGTAGTGTTTAGTTTGGGGTGATGATCTTGGAGAAGTCTGGTATTTTTTGGAGAAGTGTGGAATTGAGGGTGGTCTAGGAGAAGTGTTGAGTGTGGTCTGGGATACCTGTGGAATTGAGGGTGGTCTTTGAGGAGTGTCGTTTGGGATACCTGTGAAATTGAGGGTGGTCTTTGAGGAGTGTTGAGTGTGGTCTGGGATACCTGTGGAATTGAGGGTGGTCTTTGAGGAGTGTTGAGTGTGGTCTGGGATACCTGTGGAATTGAGGGTGGTCTTTGAGGAGTGTCGTTTGGGATACCTGTGAAATTGAGGGTGGTCTTTGAGGAGTGTTGAGTGTGGTTTGGGATACCTGTGAAATTGAGGGTGGTCTTTGAGGAGTGTTGAGTGTGGTTTGGGATACCTGTGAAATTGAGGGTGGTCTTTGAGGAGTGTTGAGTGTGGTTTGGGATACCTGTGAAATTGAGGGTGGTCTTTGAGGAGTGTTGAGTGTGGTTTGGGATACCTGTGAAATTGAGGGTGGTCTTTGAGGGGTGTTGAGTGTGGTTTGGGATACCTGTGGAATTGAGGGTGGTCTTGGAGAAGCGTTGAATGTGGTCTGGTAGAAGTGTTGAATTGAGGGTGGTCTTGGCGAAGTGTAAAGTTGAGAGTGGACTAGAAAAAAAAAGTGTTCATTTGAGGGCGGTTTTGGAGAAGTCTTGTTTTCTTGGAGACGTGTTGAACTGAGGGTGGTCTTGGAGAAGTGTTAATTTAGAGGGGGTGGTCTTGGAGGAGTCTTGTATTCTTGGAGAAGTGTTGAGGGGATGGTCTTGTATTCTTGGAGAAGTGTTGGGGGGTCTTGGAGAAGAAGTGTGGGGGGTGCATACACATAGTCGGGGAGGGGGCTGAGCACAGGGCGTTCTCCCTCAGAGGTCGTCGTGGGTGCAGGTCTCAGATTAGGAGGTCACTGTGGTCTCTTCACTGCTGCCGGTGAATGCGCCCTCCGCGAATGCTTTTTGGGGTAAGGGCTTCCCGGCTACGTATTGACATACAGCAAGCCCAGACCGCAAAAAGATTCGAGAAGGACCTGATCCAGCTCGTCTTCCAGCAGCTCCGGCGCTCCGAGCCCCCTGCCGCCCCCAGCCCTGCCATCCGTCCCTCCGGGATCCCGGCGCCGGGCACCCAGCACCAGAGTCCGCGGACAGCTCCCCGCTCGCCCCAGTGTGCAGAGACCGCAGCCGGGAGGAGCGGCCGGCGCTGAGCAGAGGCGCTGCGTAAAGAGGGAACTCTCCCCCTGAGCGCTAAATAAATACACCGCAGCCGGGCCGCCCATTGGCTGCCACGAAAACCGTCATCCGCCAATGGAGACGAGGCTCACAGCCCATCTTCTGTTCGAAAGGGGAAGAGAGAAAACATTTCCATCTCCCAATTATTCCACAAACCCTCCACGAGAGAAGATAGTGCAGGGGCGGGTGGTGTGCCCCTTTATCCGGCCAGGAGGAGGAGGAGGAGCAGCCCCACTGGAGGAGGAGGAAGAGTAAGTGCTCCCCTTTAAATCCCCACAAAAAGCAGCTGCACCCCTTTAATAGCCCCAGAGCTCACCTTTATAAACCCATAGGTGAGGTCAGTGCGCCCCATTTGTGGACCCCCAAAGCATGCTAACATTTTAGATAAGGAGACCCCTTTATAAGCAGGGGGTGGTCACTTGTCGGCTGCTCCTATGTGCACATTCTATTCTGCTATTTCTCACCCACAAGGTCATTAAGGGTGTAAAGTCAAGGTACCGAATCCCCCCCCCAAAAAGAGCAGCCCCCCACCAACTTTCCCCATAGACAGCCTTAACCCTTTCTGCTCACACCATCACTTATTAATGATCAATGGGACTGGAACTCCTCATTGTGGAGTCCTATGAATTAATATACATAGAAGATCAATTATTATGGCAATATAAATATAACAATGGGAACACACAGATTAAACATCCCCCCCCCCCAGTGGCCACTTACTTGGCAGGTGCGGGTCCTCTGCAGATTCCAGAACAGTCCACGACCCTCTTGTCCCGGCCAGGTGTGTATATAAGTTCCTGCACTGAGTGGGAGGGTCACGATCTTCTAGATTCCTCCCCCCCCCCTGCCCTGTGTGGATCTGGTCTCATTGGATCCATTGGACGCTGTCCCAGCGCAGAGATCCCCTCTTATTGGGGGCTGTGGTGGGCTACCTGCTGCCGGAGACCCCCTCCCTCCTTCCCTCCGCTCATTGGGCGCCGGGGCAGTCACGATTCTCGCTCACTCCGGGTGAACGGTGACTGGAGCGGTGACGCAGGCAGCCGGCATTACTCACGGATACAGTCACGACTTGGAAATCCGCGCTGTTTTCACCGACGTTACCGCCGCCATTCAATGATTATTTCATAGGATCCCGGGCGTGTTTTCTGGGTCTTATCGAGAATGGCTGCGATTAACCCCTTAAAGGCAGGGAAGAAGGCAGACCCCCCCCCATCCCCATTAAAAAAAAATAATAATCACTGAAATAAACCTTGTGGGGTGCGGATTTTGTCGGATTTGTGTCTGTATGGGTGCAGATGTATAGATGCATGTGTATAAACACACACACAATGCGCCCCCTCTGTCCCTCGGTTTGGGGGGCTGCAGGCTTCCCCTACACGTGCTGCTGCTGCTTTAGACTCCGATCCGTTTGTAAATACGACCACGCAGCCCGGAATCTCAGCAATGCACACAGTGACATCAGTGGGTGGTCGGGTTTTTTTTTTTTCCTTGCAGAAAATTCCCATCCACGATGCGCTCCCTGTCTGTGCAGAGCTGCGACCCCCCTTTTTATCCGGCTCCTGTTGTCTCGATCGTCTCGGTACCTCGGTGGTCTTATCAGGGTTCTGTCTGCTGTCATTAACCCCTTCCAAGACGAAGAAGGGGGGGAAAAGGTAGGGGGGGGGGGGGGCAAAAAAATAAATACAAATCTGTTGCATTTTGCAATGAGATCCAGGGGATCCTGCCTTGGTGCTGAGGGGGTTAAGGACGCCAGATGCTGCTCCATCCTCTGATTACTGATTTCTGGCAAAAAAAAAAAAGAAGCCACAGGAGCCTCGGATGGAGGTTTGGGCAACGCGGATTCTTCTCCGGTATTGCAGGAGGCCACCACCAAAATCTGGGAGTTCCACAGGCTAAAATCACTGACACCAGTGGCTGCAGGAATGGGGGGGGGGGGGGGGAGTCACAGACATATATATATATATATATACTGTATATACACACAGAGATGCACACTCACTCTGCATCTTCAGGGACCAGAGTCTTAAATAGAGAAGAAAAGAGGTGGGAGGAGGAGAGGATCTAAATAAAGCAGCCTCCAGTACCAGGCGTTCAAATACTAGGCGGGAAGATAGAGCTGCTGGGAGAGGATGAGGAGGAGAAGCCTTCACCTGGATCCCGGCATCTGAGGCTTCTCTTCTCCAGTCTTCCTTCTCTTTGCATCGTTGCTTGAATGGTGTAAGCCCAACAACAGGAAAAGCTCCACTGTTGTCTTCAGGACCGCTCAGCACCAGAACTGGGATAAGAACTAGGATCAGAGTGCTCAGCACCAGAACCGGGATCAGAGCTCAGCACAAGAACTAGGATCAGAGTGCCCAGCACCAGAACTGGGATCAGAGTGCTCAGCACCAGAACTGGGACCAGAACTCAGCACAAGAACTGGGATCAGAGTGCTCTGCATCATAACTGGGATCAGAGTGCTCAGCACCAGAACCGGGATCAGAGTGTTCAGCACCAGAACTGAGATCAGTGTTCAGCACCAAAACTGGGATCAGAGTGCTCAGCACCAGAACCGGGATCAGAGTGTTCAGCACCAGAACTGAGATCAGTGTTCAGCACCAAAACTGGGATCAGAGTGCTCAGCACTAGAACTGGGATCAGAGTGCTCAGCACCAAAACTGGGATCAGAGTGCTCAGCACCAGAACTGGGATCAGAGTGCTCAGCACCAGAACTTGGATCAAAGCTCAGCACCAGCACTTGCAGCTCCGGGATCAGAGCTCAGCACTTGCAGCTCCGGGATCAGAGTCAGCACTTGCAGCTCTGGGATCAGAGCTCAGCACTGAAATGCTCCGGGATCAGAGCTCAGCACCAGCACTGGACAGCTCCGGGATCAGAGCTCAGCAGCAGCACTGGACAGCTCCGGGATCAAGAGCTCAGCACCAGCACTGGACAGCTCCGGGATCAGAGCTCAGCACCAGCACTGGACAGCTCCAGGATCAGAGCTCAGCACCAGCACTGGACATCTCCGGGATCAGAGCTCAGCACTGGACATCTCCGGGATCAGAGCTCAGCACCAGCACTGGACAGCTCCAGGATCATAGCTCAGCACCAGCACTGGACAGCTCCGGGATCAGAGCTCAGCACCAGCACTGGACAGCTCCAGGATCAGAGCTCAGCACCAGCACTGGACATCTCCGGGATCAGAGCTCAGCACTGGACATCTCCGGGATCAGAGCTCAGCACTGGACATCTCCGGGATCAGAGCTCAGCACCAGCACTGGACAGCTCCAGGATCAGAGCTCAGCACCAGCACTGGACAGCTCCAGGATCAGAGCTCAGCACCAGCACTGGACAGCTCCAGGATCAGAGCTCAGCACCAGCACTGGACAGCTCCAGGATCAGAGCTCAGCACCAGCACTGGACAGCTCCGGGATCAGAGCTCAGCACTGGACAGCTCCTGGATCAGAGCTCAGCACCGGGATCAGAGCTCAGCACCAGCTCCTGGCTCGGCAGCGCTTCTCCTCTTCTCTAACCAGGGATCTTCATTTGCAGAAAAAAAAAAAATCTGTAAATTCCGTAGAAATAGGAATATTCGCAGACTCCAGAGCGCCGGCAGTCAGTAGGGAAGAGAAGAAAATCTGCAGCTTCTATCGATTGTGAGCTTTAATGCTGGGAGATTCCCATTTCTCCTCCTAGAATCCCCCTCTCCTGACATTGGACACATTCACTACCCAGCCCTTCTCTATACAACACAGGATCAACAACAGCAGCAAAATAATAATCACCATCAACAGCAGCAGAATAATCAACAGCAGCGATGCAAGATCAGGGACATGCAAACAATTCACAGCAGAGATACAAAGTGTATGCAGGTACATATATATATATATCTCCATATAATAGCAGGGTGCACGGACAACATGACTTACCGTGTCTGGGAATCCTGTGTCTACAGAGAAAGAGACTGACAGTGAAAGGGAGAGAGAGAAAGAGGGAAAATCCGACAATTAATACAAGGGCTAAAAATAAGCCTAAAAATGTGAAGTTCTCGGCTCTGCTGCTGCCGGGGCTCTGCTGCCTGCGCTGCTCTTTATACCAGTGAAACCCTCGGTCTATTTCTGGCGCACAATCAAAACCCTGATGCTATTTTTAGCCTGAAAAAAAAAAAAAATCCACACACACATACATTCTGCACACACACACTCTGCACACACACACATACATTCTGCACACACACACATACATTCTGCACACACACACATACATTCTGCACACACACACACTCTGCACACACACACTCTGCACACACACACACTCTGCACACACACACATTCTGCACACACACACACTCTGCACACACACACATTCTGCACACACACACTGCACACACACACACTGCACACACACACTCTGCACACACACACTCTGCACACACACACTCTGCACACACATTCTGCACACACACACACACATTCTGCACACACACACATTCTGCACACACACACACTCTGCACACACACACATTCTGCACACACACACTCTGCACACACACACACATTTTGCACACACACACACTCTGCACACACACACTCTGCACACACACACATTCTGCACACACACACTCTGCACACACACACATTCTGCACACACACACATTCTGCACACACACACTCTGCACACACACACATTCTGCACACACACACTCTGCACACACACACTCTGCACACACACACATACATTCTGCACACACACACATTCTGCACACACACACTCTGCACACACACACTCTGCACACACACACTCTGCACACACACACATACATTCTGCACACACACGCTGCACACACACACTCTGCACACACACACATACATTCTGCACACACACACACTCTGCACACACACACACTCTGCACACACACACACTCTGCACACACACTCTGCACACACACACATACATTCTGCACACACACACATTCTGCACACACACATTCTGCACACACACATACATTCTGCACACACACGCTGCACACACACACTCTGCACACACACACAGCAGAGGGGCCATCCCCTCCATGCAGTTGATACATTGTTGCAATATTCGCTTGATCCTCTCCCTGCCTCCGCTGTCTCTATAGCCTCCTCCTGTTCTGCCTGTTGCAGGCAGCACCATCATTCTGGGCTGTTTATTTACCGGGATTATTAACCCTTTCCCTGGGCGCTCGGCTGCTATCGCTGGCAGCCTCTGTCCTGAGATCCCCTCTCTCTGCATTGTGTGTGTGTTGTGTATTTTTTTTTTCTCTTCCCTCCCCAGTATTTATATTTGGAGCTGAGAGGTTCTATAAATGGATCTTGCTTTCTGGTGGGTGAGTTGTGGTATTTTGGGAGGGAAGTCCCAGTAATCCACTACACCAGGGATGCAGGGTGTGATGGAGGAGGGTGGGGGGGATTAGGCAGTGCACATTGCAGGCAGCCTGCATCCAACCTGCTTCCCCCTCTGGAAGCTGCGTCAGTCCCGACCATTGACGTCACTGCTCAGAGTCCCCTCTTCAGGGAGAGAGATGAGGCTGAGCTCAAGATGGCTCTGGATGCAGAGGATCCCTCTACAGAAGGGGGATCTGCCCAGATTTATTTATTATGCTTTGCTTATATAGCGCTATCGTATTCCGCAGACCTGCGCTTCATCCGTTAGATTTGTAAAGAAAAAAAACATTCTAGTCTCCCAGGGTGACGCAAAGACCAGATTCTATGGCGCTGCCTCCTGCGCCCACGCACTGCACTCAGACGCCCACGCAATCGGCACCGCACAGATTCCCAGACTGTGAACATCGCATCTCCCTTCTTGTTCCCAAAACACAAACAAACATTCTCGGCTCCAAGATCCGCCATATGCCCCGACTGCACAGGAGGCATTGGCACGGGCACTCCGGGGGCCCACATGCAACTATCACATTACCCTCATTCACAAATGCAGCTTTCCGCTAGATTAGAATATTCTGGGCAGTTTGTTAAATGAATGACGAGATGAAATCAAGTGTATTGTGCCAACGACTGCTCATATAGAGGGTCTACCGGAGGATTCCCCGCCACCCCGGTGGGCCAGTCCGAGCCAGTTGGGAACACTCAGGGCTAGGTCTATAAGGGCAGAATATTTTCAGCCAACAAAACATCAGATCGCAACCGGACCAATTTTATGCACATTTTACATTTTTTTTTCAGTGAAAAAAAAAAGTCTCCACATGCCAGAGCTTTATCTGATCTTCCGATCACACTCGGCCATGCAAGCAAGTCAACGAGAGCGTGGAAACCATCGGACTGCACTCAATGGCATCCGAGTGCAGTCCGATTTCCACGGCCTCACAGGATGGAGAAGAAGGCGGAGAAATTGTTTTCTACATCTTCTCCTCATCCGAGAGAACAGGACACACTGTGATCACACTCTGATCAGAGAGCGATTTATATAATCGGGTCGATTCTAAGAGAAAATACACGGCCGTCTGCACCTACTCTAATGGAGAGCCATAAGACAGCAGCACAAGGAGTGGATGTTCGACAATGACTAGTGATGAGCGAACACGCTGGGATAAGGGGTCATCCCACCATGCTCGGGTGCTAACCGAGCGACTTTGGCGTGAATAAAAAAATATGTCGGAGCCCCCGCGGCTGTAGAACAGCCACGAGAAATGAAGGTGCAGGGACTCAAACAGATTTTTCCAGCACGCTGAAGTCACCCGGCTAGCACCCGAGCATGGTCAGACAATATCTTATCCGAGCACGTTCGCTAATCACTAGTAATGATCTTAAATGCAAGATTAGCATCTCATTACCTTAAAGAACCCAAAAATTGTAAATATATATATATATTGCTTATATAAGTCACATATATCTATGCAAATATTGCTGGAGGTTCCTAGCATTGGACGTATGTATAAAGGGAGCGGCAGAGAATTTTTGGGGACATTTTGCAGTAATCCCAGCAAAGAATCCTGGGGTCATCCTCTTCCCAGCCAGAAATGGCTAAAAGTATATTTTCTGCAAGGGTTTATAAGGGTCCTCCCCAAAAAAATAGCGTTAATAATCTGTCTTTAAGACTCCCATTAATAAGGAAATTGATAGGCAGGGGGTATAAGATGTTAGACTTGTAACAATGCAAGATTGATGGCCTATCAGAAGGCAATCAATGCATTGGCTCCGAGACCCCCCTATAAGGCGACCTTTGATTACAGGAACAGCCTAAATTGCGTCTTTCCTTATCATTGACCCCTTTCTTAGAGGTGGACCTCAAATGATTCCGATTATTAAGAAAAGATCATTTTATTACAGGGCATCACAGGAAAAGTAGAACTTTTAAAAACATTTTTTTTTTTTTGCGGTTGTAGTTAATAATAATCTTTATTTTTATATAGCGCTAACATATTACGCAGCGCTTTACAGTTTTTTTCACACATTATCATCACTGTCCCCCGACGGGGCTCACAATCTAAATTCCCTATCAGTATGTCTTTGGAATGTGGGATGAAACCGGAGTGCCCGGAGGAAACCCATGCAAACACGGAGAGAACATACAAACTCTTTTGCAGATGTTGTCCTGGGTGGGATTAGAACCCAGGACCCCAGCGCTGCAAGGCTGCTGTGCTATCCACTGAGCCACCGTGCCGCCCGTGGCATGTGGGACCATGCCGCGCAGTGACGTCACATCAATGCGCGTCCTCAGCTCCAGATTTCATGGTTATGCAGTTACCCCAAGTGGAGCAGATGGTGATCTACGTTAGTACATAGTAAGAATAAAGCATTTTGTACATATTTACAACAGGAAATCATTTCTTCTGCGACACATTGTGCACATTTAATGGTTTCCAGCACAAAGGTTTCTTCAGAGAGGCCCAGTTTGGATTTCATGTTGGTCGCCAATAATTATACCGCTGCATACTATATGTAAAAAAAAAACTATTTGGATAATATGTGACAAACACCAATGATTTAAATAATTGCCGAAAAGTATTTTCAACATCCTACAATTCTCTGGGAAAACACTTTTTCTTCCTCAAACGCGTAGGTTGCCTTTTGGTCTCGATCACCGCAGCACCCGGAACTCAAGTTTTGGAATGTGACACCAAGCTGCCGTGTGAGCGCCGTCCGCCGCAGCGCCTTATAATTTAAGGACTTGTTGCTCACCGTCTTCTCCACCTCGTTCCTGGACTGAAAGAATTTTCCTAAACATTAAACTTCAGCGATTAATACTATTAGCAGAAAATGAATAGAATATTGAGGTTAAAGTCTATAAACAAACACATATGTATCGCGGATTGTTGCAGAGCAGTTCTGCAAGTCTCGTGGTTTTGCTCCATACACATTATCTGATAGGGTTGTGTGTAATCGTTGGACGGGGAAAACATTCCTTGGCAAATATTTAAATAATTGATCTGTCACATATGTGCAAATAGTTACTTTACATAAAGCATGTGGCACAAGTATTTCACGCATGCGATGGATTCATTGACTATTTTGCAGCATTTGTGAATAGATGGAAGCGCCAAGTGTGCAATGGTGTAGAATGAAAACTCATGATATGGTTACAGGGTCCATCACCAAATAGTGGAGTACTAGAAAATCTTGGGGTTCAAAGAGAAATTGTTTATGTTGTCAAAAAATATAAATATCAGCCTTAGTATACTGGAAATTGTCAAACATCGTTATAAACCATAATCTATTCTAAGTTCAGAATCAGAAATGTTATACAACTGTGCAGCAGAAAACAACATGTTGGTCAAAGGGACGACATAAAGGTGTGCGTGTAACATATATACTATTAGAAGGTTTATTAAACGGAATCCGTCACCCCTTTTTTTTGATTTGAGATAAAAATATAGTTCAATTGTGCCTGAGCTCTGCATTAAAGCAGTACCTTTCATATTCCCCGATTCCCCACCTTTGCTGAGAAAATACCTTTGTAATCTCTCCGTTTTCGTATGTAAATTACCCCGGTCTGATGGGCGGGGCCTATTCTCCGTTTCTCCCCACCTCCTGCCTTGCTCAACACATTAATTTATCTTCTTTCCCGCGTCAGCTTTGTTTTTCTGCGCCTGCGCATTGAAGTGGCCTCTCACGCGTGCCCAGTATGCATTGTCCAACAGTGGGAAAAGCATAAAAATCATTATTGCGCATGCGCCATTTTACATTACTTTCTGTGCCAGAAAGGGGGCATAGAACGTAATGAAAAATGCGGGCGCATGCGCAATAGTGATTTTATGCTTTGCCCACTGTTGGTCAAAGCATACTGCGCAGGTGCTAGAGGCCAATTCAATGCGCACGCGCAGAAACTGTGCGGGATCTGTGCTATTCACACGCCGAGGAGCGGGGGGGAGAGACGGCGAATAGGCCCCACCCATCGGACTGGGGTAATTTACATATGAAAACAGAGAGATTACAAAGGTATTTTATAAGCAAACGTTCGGAATCGGGGGATATGAAAGGTACTGCTGTAAAGCAGAGCTCGGGCACAATTGACCCATATTTTTATCTCAAATCGAAAAAAGGGGTGACAGGTTCCCTTTAATTACATCTAACGAGAAAGCAAATAAAGACTAAAAATCAGCAAGGATGACTCCATGTATCAACGACAATTTGTAAATACATTTAGTTATTTATCTATACTGATCCTGAGTTACATCCTGTATTATACTCCAGAGCTGCACTCACTATTCTGCTGGTGCAGTCACTGTGTACATACATTACATTACTGATCCTGAGTTACATCCTGTATTATACCCCAGAGCTGCACTCACTATTCTGCTGGTGCAGTCACTGTGTACATACATTACTGATCCTGAGTTACATCCTGTATTATACTCCAGAGCTGCACTCACTATTCTGCTGGTGCTGTCACTGTGTACATACATTACATTACTGATCCTGAGTTACATCCTGTATTATACCCCAGAGCTGCACTCACTATTCTGCTGGTGCAGTCACTGTGTACATACATTACTGATCCTGAGTTACATCCTGTGTTATACTCCAGAGCTGCACTCACTATTCTGCTGGTGCAGTCACTGTGTACATACATTACATTACTGATCCTGAGTTACATCCTGTATTATACTCCAGAGCTGCACTCACTATTCTGCTGGTGCAGTCACTGTGTACATACATTACATTACTGATCCTGAGTTACATCCTGTATTATACTCCAGAGCTGCACTCACTATTCTGCTGGTGCAGTCACTGTGTACATACATTACATTACTGATCCCGAGTTACATCCTGTATTATACCCCAGAGCTGCACTCACTATTCTGCTGGTGCAGTCACTGTGTACATACATTACATTACTGATCCTGAGTTACATCCTGTATTATACTCCAGAGCTGCACTCACTATTCTGCTGGTGCAGTCACTGTGTACATACATTACATTACTGATCCCGAGTTACATCCTGTATTATACCCCAGAGCTGCACTCACTATTCTGCTGGTGCAGTCACTGTGTACATACATTACATTACTGATCCTGAGTTACCTCCTGTATTATACTCCAGAGCTGCACTCACTATTCTGCTGGTGCAGTCACTGTGTACATACATTACATTACTGATCCCGAGTTACATCCTGTATTATACTCCAGAGCTGCACTCACTATTCTGCTGGTGCAGTCACTGTGTACATACATTACTGATCCTGAGTTACATCCTGTGTTATACTCCAGAGCTGCACTCACTATTCTGCTGGTGCAATCACTGTGTACATACATTACATTACTGATCCTGAGTTACATCCTGTATTATACCCCAGAGCTGCACTCACTATTCTGCTGGTGCAGTCACTGTGTACATACATTACATTACTGATCCCGAGTTACATCCTGTATTATACTCCAGAGCTGCACTCACTATTCTGCGAGTGCAGTCACTGTGTACATACATTACATCCAACTTTACTGGACATTAATACAAATGTACAGTTAGTTTTCCATATGACTACTGAAAAGATGACGCTGTTGAACATAAGCTTTGTGCCCACATTAATTATAAAGAGGATGCTGTGGGATTTCAGCTCTGAAGCCTGCATAGGTGTGAATGCGTCTCTAGATCATTATACAGCATGTCAGTTATAATAAGTAAGCAGTAAACTACTGCATGAAGGAAGAGGCTGTACAACATTTGGAAAGTGGGACATCTCCTATTTTTTCCTGAAAGAGTGCCTCTGTTGCTTGTAGGCTGTTTTCGGTATTGCAGCTTATATCATCTCAGTGGGACACCGCACATAGGATAATTACGCTCATTAAAGAGATTCATGTATGTAAACTAGCTCTCCTCCGGATGGATGAAAACTACTCTGGTTTGCCCAACATGAGATCGGTTTCTTCCTTTTGGAGGAGAGATCATTTGCTTTCTGCCCAAAATTCATTCCGGCTTTGCAGTCACTTGGTCGCCCTCTTATTGACACCAGAGCCTCATCATTCCCTCCACTTTACTGCAGGTGATCACACTTACCAGTCGTCAATAATGACGGATTATCAATCACATCAATCCGCCGCTGTCGTCTGTGAACCAAAATGGTAAATATTATACCAGGGATATTTACTTTTTGCCTTATACCCCATTACAGGACTCTATCCCTTTAACAGGTTGGATTAATAAACCCCCCCAATAACCCCTCCAAGATTCGTCCATGTCATGATAAATATTGGAAACGACTTAAACATTACGTATTACCACATCAGCCCTGGTCAGGTTTAAGCAGGACCTTATTTGGGGGGGGGGGGGGGAGGCATCGTCCAGAGGGGTCAACACCCTCCAAACAATAACTATTGGCCCCAACCCACCGTGGGAGAAGTCAGTGCCTGCGTCATACCCATTCATACCAGTTAGCGCTTTGTATTTTGTGCTTTATTTGTTGGGTCCTATAGTTTTTGCATTTTATTTTCTGTAAATATTTACGTATATTTATTAAACACATACATAGATAGATACACTTCTCTTATATCCCCCCCCACCCCAGTGCTGCCGCCTCAATCTTTGTGGCTCTAATTTGTTTTATATTTATTGTGACAATTAAATAAACATTGATACATTTGTTACTTCTGGCAACTTTGTATCATTTTTATGCAGTTGCTACGTTTAACTGAAGAAGATAAGACGGAGGGATCGGGGATCATTAATGTCTAACGGGCGCATGCAGCATATGGACACCACATGCGATCAGTGGAGACTGGAGCGCCCCTTTAAGGTTTGGGAGCCACAATGACTTTTGATTTGCCATAAATTGCGGGATTACCACGACTTAAGCCCAGAGAACATAAAGTCACTGACTACTCATGACAAATGTAAAAACTGCGACCATGATGGAAGTCTTGTGGCTCTTGGGTCATTGTATACGAGTCGTTGACAACCAAAAGCCACCATTGAGCCTGATCCTACAGCAGAAGGTGACGTTTCCCCTTTTCTGATCATCCGACTGTGACAAACATCATAAATACATACATATAGTGGTCCATTTTATTAATATAACAGGACAATCATCCAATTCCAGGAGGAATATTTATTGCTGACCCAACTCTTGGTATCGGCAGTCCACCACCAGAACCGCTCTAATGGCGCCACCTATTGGCCCCTCTGCAGAGCTGCATTGGGTTAATATCCAACCTCAAGGGACATCACAGCGAATCCGTCTTACCTGGAGGAAAGTCCCAACAGACTAAGCTAGAAACCTACGGAGAAAGAAGAGGAAGCAGAACAGTGATCGGCGGCTCTGCTCGCCAAGAGGTTCTGGGGACAGCAGAGAGAGAATCGTAAGGCTCTTACATTGTAGGGACATTGCATGAAAGGTGGTTCCCCTGGAGTAAGGGTACCGTCACACAGTGCAATTTTGATCGCTACGACGGCACGATTCGTGACGTTACATCGTCGCTCAATTATCGCTCCAACATCGTAACGCTATAGGGATTGCAAATTTGTAAAAAAGGAGGACAAAGTTCTGCACGGATACAAGTCGTCTGCATGGAGCTTACAGAAATGCATGCGCTTCCCATCAAAACAACCCCGTGAAGATGAACTAAACGGATTTTCAATCGTTTGACTTCTGCCCAAGCGAGAGTATAAGACTAAAGCCACGGTCAGTGTTTGTAAGACAAAACCAGGAGAGGAACAATCAGAGGAAAAGTATAATAGACGCACGTCACCACTTCTGGATTATCACCCACTCCTGTTTTCGCCTTACAAATACTGAACGTGAGAATGCGGTGAGGGTTTGTGTATTGCAAGAGTTATTTTTTTAATGGTCTCAACACTCCAATTAATCAATACTAATTATTATATGGTTTTAATCGGTTTAATATATAATATATATATATATATATCCTTACTTTCAGGGAGTGTAGCAGAAGGTCATTTGTCATTAGTAAATGATCAGTTATTTGTCGTTAGTAAATGATCAGTTATTTGTCGTTAGTAAATGATCAGTTATTTGTCGTTAGTAAATGATCAGTTGTTTGTCGTTAGTAAATGACCGGTTTAAGGAGGTTTCTTCCTGGCATTCCAATGAATAATATCAAGGTGTTTAACTGAGATACATTGAACAGTATAAGACATAAAAGAGGATTGGAACCTCGGGGATGGGGGAGATTTGGAGGGAGAGACATACAGAGATGGACACAGCCTGACGGATTTCTACTTTGAGAATCTAATGTATGAAATATGTGATGCACATGTATTTATTTTACTTTATTGCTTATGTGTTATTTGAGTCACTGCTTATTTATTATCTTTTATTAAGTAAATTCAATTTAGTTCACTCAATTCTCGTGTGAACGTTTCTTATTCGTCACAATCATTGAATCCGTCACAAAAGTTTGTTACAACTGTTCACAGCCTAGGCAACGTTCTCTGTACAATGTATCAGTGCAGGTAAAATGGAACAATGTCGGCACCTGATCTCAAGATGGTCACAATTGTATCAAACCTGGAACTTTTACGCCTGCTTTAAGTCTGGATGTAAATGAGGGTTCCATTCAATGACGGCAAGAAAAACTGTCGAAAAAATTGTGAAAAACTGAAACACAAAAGTCTATTGGGAAATTGCCGAAACTTTCTCACTGCACCGTGATTGAGCTTTATTAACAATTAATTAGCAGTTACCGAGTCCTTCAGTCTCCCAGAGAAATGACTTATACAAGGTTTTACCTGTGGATTCCCCGCGGATTTAGTGCAGTTTTTGTGCGGATTTCGCCTGCGGTTTTACACCTGCGGATTCCTATTTAGGATTAGGTGTAAAATGCTGCGGAATCCGCACAAAGAATTGACATGCTGCAGAACATACAACGCAGCGTTTCCACGCGGAATTTTCCACAGCGGATTTGGTTTTCCATAGGTTTACATGCTATTGTACAACGCATTGAAAACTGCTGCGAATCCACAGCGTTAAATCCGCAACGTGTGCACATAGCCTTAAAGGGAATATTCCCATCTTCATATATATGGATATTTTCAGATAGAATTTGTAAAAAGAAGCACTTTTACAATTTACGGCTTATTAAAGTTTGCAGCCGTTTTTCAGATACCAACAGTTATTCTGTTTCCATCTTGTTACCTTAGAGACCGACCACTGCTGTCATCTAGCTTGTAAGCATTGCACTGAGGCGGACGGGGATTAGAAGACATCTGTGCACTCCAGTAATCTTGACCAGCTTCGGAACAATGTGTACAAGCTCGATAGAAAAGAGCGGGCAAGTACTGCTCCCGTTGCGCTGTCTAGCAGAGGTGGTCGGCCTCCACGGCAACGATCTGTAAACAAAAAAAAAAGTTAATATCTCAAGAACGGATGCAAATTTTAGTAAGCAGTAAATTGCAAAATGGCTTGTATTTATGAGTTCTAACAGGTATGATAGAATCTATGAAGATAGGAATAACCCTCTAAATAAAAGTTGGTAATAGACTTTATTTAACGGTTTAGTGTGGTAGACGATGGAGGAAAGAGGTCACAAGAGTATGACAAAGTCTGTGTAAGTTCAACTTCATGCGCATCTGATACTTTGATATTGGAGATCTCCATTTTTTCTGTTACAGAGGCAACATAACATACGGTAGTTACCATTTTATCTACCTGCAGCCACCACTAGGGGGAGCACACCACTTATGGAGATAGAATTTGGCTCCCTCTAGTGGTGGCTGCAGACTCATATAATTTTATCCTTTAGTTCTGTGTCTATGCAGAGGGTTTGGAGCCGTGGCTCAGAACGAACCCAGTCTCCTATAAAGATATATTATGAAATGAATCCACACGTAGCTTATAACAGACAGTAATATTATTTTATGCTGTGTGAGAGTCTGGCCTAAAGAACAACACTCTTATGGACTGGAGATCAGAAGTCACCTTGCAGATACAATCTACACACCGGCAGATTTACGGATTAGTTGGCGACTTGGCGCCAAGCTGTATGTTTTATCACAGGAGGGTAAGTACTCTCATTGAATCTTCCTATGGATGATGGAAATACAGTACTGACTCATTAGAATTTACCCCATCCTACAAGCTGAGCACAGAAACAATCCTCCATATCTGAATGAATGTGTCCACTCCTATAGCGATTGCAGCAAGTCCAAGGGCTCGTTCCGTATTTTCAGTCTGAGATCTGTCCGTGAAAATTGGACAGCGCAGGAACCAATGTTATTCAATGGACGAGGGTAAAAAAAAATACACAAAAATAAAAAAGGATGCCACGCGGAGCCACAGTATAATACCCGATTTATACTGACACATTGTAATTTAGTCACAGGAAACTGTAAAAGATTAATAGCTGCAAAAAAGAAAGGATTGTACATAGAGAACAAGTGGGGAAATAAAATCACCCAAATTTTTTTTTTTTTTACGCCTGTGTCAACTCAGGAATACAAACCTATTTATTATGGAATTGCTTTATTAGCAATTTCCTAGTATATTATGCATTCATCTGTCTGCTCCCTTTCCACATTGGATAAAGAAGCAGAGAGAGAACACGGGTTTCACGTATGAGCTAAAAAGTCCTGCGTTTGGCGAAACGAGAGAGGGTCACACGGGGAGAGTCAGGTGGCCGGCGAGGATCGCAACACAATGCCCGGACGGGCCGTCAGCTCTACCAATAGGAACGTGACAATCACAAGGGTCTGGCGAGCAGACGGCCAGTCCGGGCATTAGGCTATGTTCACACTTTGCAGACTCCACTGCGGATTTTTCCGCAGCAGAATTCCAAAATCCGCAGTGAAAACCCGTCGCGGTTTTTACTGCGGATTTATCGCGGTTTTTACTGCGGTTTCTTCTGCGGATTTTCATCTGCAGTTTCCTATTGGAGCAGGTGAAAATCCGCAGAAAAGAAGTGACATGCTGCGGAATGTAATCCGCTGTGTTTCCGCACGTTTTTTTCCGCAGCATGTGCACAGCGTTTTTTGTTTTCCATAGGTTTACATTGTACTGTAAACTCATGGGAAACTCCTGCGGATCCGCAGCGGTCAAATCCGCTGCAGATCCGCAGCAAAATCTGCAAAGTGTGAACATAGCCTTATGCTGCGATCTTCATCCAAGTTATACGGCCGCCTGACAGCCTCTTCCTATACAGAATACAGGCTGCCACAAATGGTGTCCGCATTCTGACAATTGGCACAGCCGATCCGGGCGGCCGGAATCTACCTGAAGTATGGAGCCAGAGCAATAATGCTAGAGAAGGACTGTATACAGAATCCAATGGGAAACATCTTCGCGGACCACCATAGAGGCTGATGCTAAGGATGTATTGAGGTCATATTGGATTCTCCCCCATTTTCTACAGGAGCTATTTAGATAAAAGTCATTGCTAAGAGTACAATCCCCTGAAATAAATGCGTTCCCATTACGTGCTAGTTCACATACATTCATACTGATGAGACATGCACATAGATGCATACATATCCCACAAGTCTATGATTGACAATCTATACCCCCCACATTCAGTTTTGCAATATTTGACCACATTTTAAAAGCTATATTCCCAATTTAGAGCTCTGCATCTTAAACTTATTATTGTTTTATGATCTTTATTATCATAATTTATGATTATTATTTAACAAAGGGGTATAAATAATTGTCCATTGCATCTTTGCAGGGTGGTCTCAGGACCCCTCTATTCCACGGACAGAGTTTGGCAGAAAGTGTCTGCATTGGACCCCTGTCTGCTCCTCAGCTCAGAGGCACAGGCGCCATCTAGTGGCCGCACGCGGGTACTGCAGCTCGCTGGGAAATTGCAGCCATTTTTTCCTCCTGTCTAGCTCCTACCCCCTTAAAGAGAATCCACAGAACACCTGTTGATCGATCACGCCTCCGTTTGTATTGGGCTGAATGTGCTTTTTTTGACCATCTATACACTGGAATGAATGGGGAGTTAGGGGGCAGTGAGAAGCTTGGATCAGACCTGCAGGACAGGAGCAAAGCAAGGATCCCCCCAATAAGATGCCCTGCTGGGGGCACTTGTGGAGTGTGCCCAGTGCTGGGGTCTGGTGGGTGCAGTCCCAGCCACTGACTGGTCATTAGCAGGGGAGGACATGTGGGGGGCTGCAGCAGCTGCGGTGGGGGAGGGGAGCGGAACCCCCTGGTCTGTGAGAAGTGATGCGGTGAGAGCTGGCACCACCATGACAGGGGGCACGGAGCCAGCCCGCAGCCACACACGAGCACTGCCTGCAGGGGAAGTTCACAGGACGGGACCCCGAGCGGAGACCCCCGTGCCGGCCCCTTACCTTGCCCCCTTACCTTGCTGCACTTTGTGCCGGTCCGTCCTTGTAGCGGAGCCCGGAGAGTTGTGGCGGCAGGGTGGGCTGCAGGAGAGGGGCTTCAGCAGGGAGGAAGGCGGGGTTAGGGGACATGTGTGCACACGGGAGCGGAGGGAGAAAAGTACACATTGCACCGAACCTGCGGTAATGAGAAGGGGGCTGGCAGGAGACGAGGGGCAGGAGCCGGGGGCCGCACTGGGCGCAGGACAGCGCCCCCTAGGAGAGGAGTATCACAGCGGCGGAACCGGCACGTGCACCGGAGCCTCCTCTGTGGCTGCAGACACTCGGGAGTGGGACACCAGGCGGGAAAAAGTCACTTCAGCTGGTCCCACCAGAGGCATGCTGGGAGTAGTAGTCACTGACTCGATGGGACGTGGGCATGTTAGATCAGAGCGCCCCCTGTGTAGGGCAGATGTTACTGCAGCTCCCACGAGGTTTCTGTGCGGTCTCTGTTTACATTACTGTCTGCTCCCCCTTTACTACACTCACTTTAATCTGCAGCCAGGCACAGCTGTCCCCCCTCCTGACTGTCTCTCCCACATGTCAGTCCCCCCTCCAGACTGTCTCTCCTCTATCTCAGTCCCCCCTCCTGACTGTCTCTTCCATATCTCAGTCCCCCTCCTGACTGTCTCTTCCATATCTCAGTCCCCCCTCCTGACTGTCTCTCCCATATCTGTCCCCCCTCCTGACTGTCTCTCCTCTATCTCAGTCCCCCCTCCTGACTGTCTCTTCCATATCTCAGTCCCCCCTCCTGACTGTCTCTTCCATATCTCAGTCCCCCTCCTGACTGTCTCTTCCATATCTCAGTCCCCCCTCCTGACTGTCTCTTCCATATCTCAGTCCCCCCTCCTGACTGTCTCTCCCATATCTGTCCCCCCCTGACTGTTTCTCCCATATCTCAGTCCCCCTCCTGACTGTCTCTATTTGCTGAGCACTCTCCCTCCTTTGCCTGTGTCTGCCCTTTGCTCCATCCTCCCTGGCAGCGGTTTCTGGCAGTCTCTCCCCGGCTCAGGCTGTCTCTCCTCCTGACTTTTTCTCCCATGTCTCCCCTCCTGTCTCTCTTTGCTGAGCACTCTCCCTCCTTTGCCTGTGTCCCTCCCCCGGTTCAGGCTGTCTCTCCCTTCCTGGCAGCCGTCTCTCCCCGGCTCAGGCTGTCTCTCCCTCCCTGGCAGCCGTCTCTGGCAGTCTCTCCCCGGCTCAGGCTGTCTCTCCCTCTCTGGCAGCCGTCTCTGGCAGTCTCTCCCCGGCTCAGGCTGTCTCTCCCTCCCTGGCAGCCGTCTCTGGCAGTCTCTCCCCGGCTCAGGCTCTCTCTCCCTCCCTGGCAGCCATCTCTGGCAGTCTCTCCCCGGCTCAGGCTGTCTCTCTCCCTCCCTGGCAGCCTCTCCCCGGCTCAGGCTGTCTCTCTCCTCCCTGGCAGCCGTCTCTGGCAGTCTCTCCCCGGCTCAGGCTGTCTCTCTCCCTGGCAGTCTCTCCCCGGCTCAGGCTGTCTCTCCCCCCTGGCAGCCTCTCCCCGGCTCAGGCTGTCTCTCCCCCCCCCCCCCCCGGCAGTCTCTCCCTGGCAGCCTCTCACCGGCTCAGGCTGTCTCTCCCCCCCTGGCAGCCGTCTCTGGCAGTCTCTTCCTGGCTCAGGCTGTCTCTCTCCCCCCTGGCAGCTGTCTTTGGCAGTCTCTCCCCGGCTCAGGCTGTCTCTCCTCCTTGGCAGGCTCTCCCCGGCTCAGGCTGTCTCTCCCCGGCTCAGGCTGTCTCTCCCTCCCTGGCAGCCGTCTCTGGCAGTCTCTCCCAGGCTCAGGCTGTCTCTCCCTCTCTGGCAGCCTCTCCCCGGCTCAGGCTGTCACTCCCCCCTGACAGCCGTCTCTGGCAGTCTCTCCCCGGCTCGGGCTGTCTCTCTCCCTCCCTGGCAGCCTCTCCCCGGCTCAGGCTGTCTCTCTCCTCCCTGGCAGCCGTCTCTGGCAGTCTCTCCCCGGCTCAGGCTGTCTCTCTCCCTGGCAGTCTCTCCCCGGCTCAGGCTGTCTCTCCCCCCTGGCAGCCGTCTCTGGCAGTCTCTCCCCGGCTCAGGTTGTCTCTCTCTCCCTGGCAGCCTCTCCCCGGCTCAGGCTGTCTCTCCCCCCCCCCCGGCAGTCTCTCCCTGGCAGCCTCTCACCGGCTCAGGCTGTCTCTCCCCCCCTGGCAGCCGTCTCTGGCAGTCTCTTCCTGGCTCAGGCTGTCTCTCTCCCCCCTGGCAGCTGTCTTTGGCAGTCTCTCCCCGGCTCAGGCTGTCTCTCCTCCCTGGCAGTCTCTCCCCGGCTCAGGCTGTCTCTCCCTCCCTGGCAGCCGTCTCTGGCAGTCTCTCCCAGGCTCAGGCTGTCTCTCCCTCTCTGGCAGCCTCTCCCCGGCTCAGGCTGTCACTCCCCCCTGGCAGCCGTCTCTGGCAGTCTCTCCCCGGCTCAGGCTGTCTCTCCCTCCCTGGCAGCCGTCTCTGGCAGTCTCTCCCCGGCTCAGGCTGTCTCTCCCTCCCTGGCAGTCTCTCCCGGGCTCAGGTTGTCTCTCCCTCCCTGGCAGTCTCTCCCCGGCTCAGGCTGTCTCCCTCCCTGGCAGTCTCTCCCCGGCTCAGGCTGTCTCTCCCCCCTGGCAGCCGTCTCTAGCAGTCTCTCCCCGGCTCAGGCTGTCTCTCCCTCCCTGGCAGTCTCTCCCCGGCTCAGGCTGTCTCTCCCCCCTGGCAGCTGTCTCTGACAGTCTCTCCCAGGCTCAGGCTGTCTCCCTGGCAGCCTCTCCCTGGCTCAGGCTGTCTCCCCCCTGGCAGCTGTCTCTGGCAGTCTCTCCCCGGCTCAGGCTGTCTCTCTCCCTGGCAGTCTCTCCCCGGCTCAGGCTGTCTCTCCCTGGCAGCCTCTCCCCGGCTCAGGCTTTCTCTCTCCCCCCTGGCAGCTGTCTTTGGCTGTCTCTCCTCCCTGGCAGTCTCTCCCTGGCAGCCTTTCCCCGGCTCAGGCTGTCTCTCCCTCCCTGGCAGCCGTCTCTGGCAGTCTCTCCCAAGCTCAGGCTGTCTCTCCCTCTCTGGCAGTCTCTCCCAGGCTCAAGCTCTCTCTCCCTGGCAGCCTCTCCCCGGCTCAGTCTGTCTCTCTCTCCCTCTCTGGCAGTCTCTCCCCGGCTCAGGCTGTCTCTCCCTCCCTGGCAGCCGTCTCTGGCAGTCTCTCTCCGGCAAAGGCTGTCTCTCCCTCCCTGGCAGTCTCTCCCCGGCTCAGGCTGTCTCTCTCTCTCTCCCTGGCAGCCTCTCCCCGGCTCAGGCTGTCTCTCTCCTCCCTGACAGCTGTCTCTGGCAGTCTCCCCCCGGCTCAGGCTGTCTCTCTCCTCCCTGGCAGCCGTCTCTGGCAGTCTCTCCCCGGCTCAGGCTGTCTCTCTCCTCCCTGGCAGCTGTCTCTGGCAGTCTCTCCCCGGCTCAGGCTGTCTCTCTCCCTCCCTGGCAGCCGTCTCTGGCACTCTCCCTGGCTCAGGCTGTCTCTCTCCCTCCCTGGCAGCCGTCTCTGGCAGTCTCTCCCCGGCTCAGGCTGTCTCTCCCTCCCTGGCAGCCTCTCCCAGGCTCAGGCTGTCTCTCTCCTCCCTGGCAGCCGTCTCTGGCAGTCTCTCCCCGGCTCAGGCTGTCTCTCCCTCCCTGGCAGTCTCTCCCCGGCTCAGGCTGTCTCTCTCTCCCTGGCAGCCGTCTCTGGCAGTCTCTCCCCGGCTCAGGCTGTCTCTCTCTCCCTGGCAGTCTCTCCCCGGCTCAGGCTGTCTCTCTCTCCCTGGCAGCCTCTCCCAGGCTCAGGCTGTCTCTCTCCTCCCTGGCAGCCGTCTCTGGCAGTCTCTCCCCGGCTCAGGCTGTCTCTCCCTCCCTGGCAGTCTCTCCCCGGCTCAGGCTGTCTCTCCCCTCTGGCAGCCGTCTCTGGCAGTCTCTCCCCGGCTCAGGCTGTCTCTCTCTCCCTGGCAGCTGTCTCTGGCAGTCTCTCCCCGGCTCAGGCTGTCTCTCTCCTCCCTGGCAGCTGTCTCTGGCAGTCTCTCCCCGGCTCAGGCTGTCTCTCCCTCCCTGGCAGTCTCTCCCCGGCTCAGGCTGTCTCTCCCCTCTGGCAGCCGTCTCTGGCAGTCTCTCCCCGGCTCAGGCTGTCTCTCTCTCCCTGGCAGCCTCTCCCCGGCTCAGGCTGTCTCTCTCCTCCCTGGCAGCCGTCTCTGGCAGTCTCTCCCCGGCTCAGGCTGTCTCTCTCTCTCTGGCAGCCGTCTCTGGCAGTCTCTCCCCGGCTCAGGCTGTCTCTCTCCTCCCTGGCAGACGTCTCTGGCAGTCTCTCCCCGGCTCAGGCTGTCTCTCTCTCTCTGGCAGTCTCTCCCCGGCTCAGGCTGTCTCTCCCTCCCTGGCAGCCTCTCCCCGGCTCAGACTGTCTCTCTCCTCTCTGGCAGCCTCTCCCCGGCTCAGGCTGTCTCTCTCCTCCCTGGCAGCTGTCTCTGGCAGCCTCTCCCCGGCTCAGGCTGTCTCTCTCCTCCCTGGCAGCCGTCTCTGGCAGCCTCTCCCCGGCTCAGGCTGTCTCTCTCCTCCCTGGCAGCTGTCTCTGGCAGCCTCTCCCCGGCTCAGGCTGTCTCTCTCCTCCCTGGCAGCTGTCTCTGGCAGTCTCTCCCCGGCTCAGGCTGTCTCTCTCCTCCCTGGCAGCTGTCTCTGGCAGCCTCTCCCCGGCTCAGGCTGTCTCTCTCCTCCATGGCAGCCGTCTCTGGCAGTCTCTCCCCGGCTCAGGCTGTCTCTCTCCTCCCTGGCAGCCGTCTCTGGCAGCCTCTCCCCGGCTCAGGCTGTCTCTCTCCTCTCTGGCAGCCGTCTCTGGCAGCCTCTCCCCGGCTCAGGCTGTCTCTCTCCTCCCTGGCAGCCGTCTCTGGCAGTCTCTCCCCGGCTCAGGCTGTCTCTCTCCTCTCTGGCAGCCATCTCTGGCAGTCTCTCCCCGGCTCAGGCTGTCTCTCTCTCCCTGGCAGCCTCTCCCCGGCTCAGGCTGTCTCTCTCCTCCCTGGCAGCCGTCTCTGGCAGCCTCTCCCCGGCTCAGGCTGTCTCTCTCCTCCCTGGCAGCCGTCTCTGGCAGCCTCTCCCCGGCTCAGGCTGTCTCTCTCCTCCCTGGCAGCCGTCTCTGGCAGCCTCTCCCCAGCTCAGGCTGTCTCTCTCCTCCCTGGCAGCTGTCTCTGGCAGTCTCTCCCCGGCTCAGGCTGTCTCTCTCTCCCTGGCAGCCTCTCCCCGGCTCAGGCTGTCTCTCTCCTCCCTGGCAGCCGTCTCTGGCAGCCTTTCCCCGGCTCAGGCTGTCTCTCTCCTCTCTGGCAGCCGTCTCTGGCAGTCTCTCCCCGGCTCAGGCTGTGTCTCTCTCTCCCTGGCAGCCTCTCCCCGGCTCAGGCTGTCTCTCTCCTCCCTGGCAGCCGTCTCTGGCAGCCTCTCCCCGGCTCAGGCTGTCTCTCTCCTCCCTGGCAGCCGTCTCTGGCAGTCTCTCCCCGGCTCAGGCTGTCTCTCTCCTCTCTGGCAGCCGTCTCTGGCAGTCTCTCTCTCCCTGGCAGCCTCTCCCCGGCTCAGGCTGTCTCTCTCCTCCCTGGCAGCCGTCTCTGGCAGCCTCTCCCCGGCTCAGGCTGTCTCTCTCCTCCCTGGCAGCCGTCTCTGGCAGTCTCTCCCCGGCTCAGGCTGTCTCTCTCCTCCCTGGCAGCCGTCTCTGGCAGTCTCTCCCCGGCTCAGGCTGTCTCTCTCCTCCCTGGCAGCCGTCTCTGGCAGCCTCTCCCCGGCTCAGGCTGTCTCTCTCCTCCCTGGCAGCTGTCTCTGGCAGTCTCTCCCCGGCTCAGGCTGTCTCTCTCTCTCCCTGGCAGCCTCTCCCCGGCTTAGGCTGTCTCTCTCCTCCCTGGCAGCCGTCTCTGGCAGTCTCTCCCCGGCTCAGGCTGTCTCTCTCCTCCCTGGCAGCCGTCTCTGGCAGTCTCTCCCCGGCTCAGGCTGTCTCTCTCCTCCCTGGCAGCCGTCTCTGGCAGTCTCTCCCCGGCTCAGGCTGTCTCTCTCCTCTCTGGCAGCCGTCTCTGGCAGTCTCTCTCTCCCTGGCAGCCTCTCCCCGGCTCAGGCTGTCTCTCTCCTCCCTGGCAGCCGTCTCTGGCAGTCTCTCCCCGGCTCAGGCTGTCTCTCTCCTCCCTGGCAGCCGTCTCTGGCAGTCTCTCCCCGGCTCAGGCTGTCTCTCTCTCCCTGGCAGCCTCTCCCCGGCTCAGGCTGTCTCTCTCCTCCCTGGCAGCCGTCTCTGGCAGCCTTTCCCCGGCTCAGGCTGTCTCTCTCCTCTCTGGCAGCCGTCTCTGGCAGTCTCTCCCCGGCTCAGGCTGTCTCTCTCTCCCTGGCAGCCTCTCCCCGGCTCAGGCTGTCTCTCTCCTCCCTGGCAGCCGTCTCTGGCAGCCTCTCCCCGGCTCAGGCTGTCTCTCTCCTCCCTGGCAGCCGTCTCTGGCAGCCTCTCCCCGGCTCAGGCTGTCTCTCTCTCTCTCTCCCTGGCAGCCTCTCCCCGGCTCAGGCTGTCTCTCTCCTCCCTGACAGCTGTCTCTGGCAGTCTCCCCCCGGCTCAGGCTGTCTCTCTCCTCCCTGGCAGCCGTCTCTGGCAGTCTCTCCCCGGCTCAGGCTGTCTCTCTCCTCCCTGGCAGCTGTCTCTGGCAGTCTCTCCCCGGCTCAGGCTGTCTCTCTCCCTCCCTGGCAGCCGTCTCTGGCACTCTCCCTGGCTCAGGCTGTCTCTCTCCCTCCCTGGCAGCCGTCTCTGGCAGTCTCTCCCCGGCTCAGGCTGTCTCTCCCTCCCTGGCAGCCTCTCCCAGGCTCAGGCTGTCTCTCTCCTCCCTGGCAGTCTCTCCCCGGCTCAGGCTGTCTCTCTCTCCCTGGCAGCCGTCTCTGGCAGTCTCTCCCCGGCTCAGGCTGTCTCTCTCTCCCTGGCAGTCTCTCCCCGGCTCAGGCTGTCTCTCTCTCCCTGGCAGTCTCTCCCCGGCTCAGGCTGTCTCTCTCTCCCTGGCAGCCTCTCCCAGGCTCAGGCTGTCTCTCTCCTCCCTGGCAGCCGTCTCTGGCAGTCTCTCCCCGGCTCAGGCTGTCTCTCCCTCCCTGGCAGTCTCTCCCCGGCTCAGGCTGTCTCTCCCCTCTGGCAGCCGTCTCTGGCAGTCTCTCCCCGGCTCAGGCTGTCTCTCTCTCCCTGGCAGCTGTCTCTGGCAGTCTCTCCCCGGCTCAGGCTGTCTCTCTCCTCCCTGGCAGCTGTCTCTGGCAGTCTCTCCCCGGCTCAGGCTGTCTCTCCCTCCCTGGCAGTCTCTCCCCGGCTCAGGCTGTCTCTCCCCTCTGGCAGCCGTCTCTGGCAGTCTCTCCCCGGCTCAGGCTGTCTCTCTCTCCCTGGCAGCCTCTCCCCGGCTCAGGCTGTCTCTCTCCTCCCTGGCAGCCGTCTCTGGCAGTCTCTCCCCGGCTCAGGCTGTCTCTCTCTCTCTGGCAGCCGTCTCTGGCAGTCTCTCCCCGGCTCAGGCTGTCTCTCTCCTCCCTGGCAGACGTCTCTGGCAGTCTCTCCCCGGCTCAGGCTGTCTCTCTCTCTCTGGCAGCCGTCTCTGGCAGTCTCTCCCCGGCTCAGGCTGTCTCTCCCTCCCTGGCAGCCTCTCCCCGGCTCAGACTGTCTCTCTCCTCTCTGGCAGCCTCTCCCCGGCTCAGGCTGTCTCTCTCCTCCCTGGCAGCTGTCTCTGGCAGCCTCTCCCCGGCTCAGGCTGTCTCTCTCCTCCCTGGCAGCCGTCTCTGGCAGCCTCTCCCCGGCTCAGGCTGTCTCTCTCCTCCCTGGCAGCTGTCTCTGGCAGCCTCTCCCCGGCTCAGGCTGTCTCTCTCCTCCCTGGCAGCTGTCTCTGGCAGTCTCTCCCCGGCTCAAGCTGTCTCTCTCCTCCCTGGCAGCTGTCTCTGGCAGCCTCTCCCCGGCTCAGGCTGTCTCTCTCCTCCATGGCAGCCGTCTCTGGCAGTCTCTCCCCGGCTCAGGCTGTCTCTCTCCTCCCTGGCAGCCGTCTCTGGCAGCCTCTCCCCGGCTCAGGCTGTCTCTCTCCTCTCTGGCAGCCGTCTCTGGCAGCCTCTCCCCGGCTCAGGCTGTCTCTCTCCTCCCTGGCAGCCGTCTCTGGCAGTCTCTCCCCGGCTCAGGCTGTCTCTCTCCTCTCTGGCAGCCATCTCTGGCAGTCTCTCCCCGGCTCAGGCTGTCTCTCTCTCCCTGGCAGCCTCTCCCCGGCTCAGGCTGTCTCTCTCCTCCCTGGCAGCCGTCTCTGGCAGCCTCTCCCCGGCTCAGGCTGTCTCTCTCCTCCCTGGCAGCCGTCTCTGGCAGCCTCTCCCCGGCTCAGGCTGTCTCTCTCCTCCCTGGCAGCCGTCTCTGGCAGCCTCTCCCCAGCTCAGGCTGTCTCTCTCCTCCCTGGCAGCTGTCTCTGGCAGTCTCTCCCCGGCTCAGGCTGTCTCTCTCTCCCTGGCAGCCTCTCCCCGGCTCAGGCTGTCTCTCTCCTCCCTGGCAGCCGTCTCTGGCAGCCTTTCCCCGGCTCAGGCTGTCTCTCTCCTCTCTGGCAGCCGTCTCTGGCAGTCTCTCCCCGGCTCAGGCTGTCTCTCTCTCCCTGGCAGCCTCTCCCCGGCTCAGGCTGTCTCTCTCCTCCCTGGCAGCCGTCTCTGGCAGCCTCTCCCCGGCTCAGGCTGTCTCTCTCCTCCCTGGCAGCCGTCTCTGGCAGTCTCTCCCCGGCTCAGGCTGTCTCTCTCCTCTCTGGCAGCCGTCTCTGGCAGTCTCTCTCTCCCTGGCAGCCTCTCCCCGGCTCAGGCTGTCTCTCTCCTCCCTGGCAGCCGTCTCTGGCAGCCTCTCCCCGGCTCAGGCTGTCTCTCTCCTCCCTGGCAGCCGTCTCTGGCAGTCTCTCCCCGGCTCAGGCTGTCTCTCTCCTCCCTGGCAGCCGTCTCTGGCAGTCTCTCCCCGGCTCAGGCTGTCTCTCTCCTCCCTGGCAGCCGTCTCTGGCAGCCTCTCCCCGGCTCAGGCTGTCTCTCTCCTCCCTGGCAGCTGTCTCTGGCAGTCTCTCCCCGGCTCAGGCTGTCTCTCTCTCTCCCTGGCAGCCTCTCCCCGGCTTAGGCTGTCTCTCTCCTCCCTGGCAGCCGTCTCTGGCAGTCTCTCCCCGGCTCAGGCTGTCTCTCTCCTCCCTGGCAGCCGTCTCTGGCAGTCTCTCCCCGGCTCAGGCTGTCTCTCTCCTCCCTGGCAGCCGTCTCTGGCAGTCTCTCCCCGGCTCAGGCTGTCTCTCTCCTCTCTGGCAGCCGTCTCTGGCAGTCTCTCTCTCCCTGGCAGCCTCTCCCCGGCTCAGGCTGTCTCTCTCCTCCCTGGCAGCCGTCTCTGGCAGTCTCTCCCCGGCTCAGGCTGTCTCTCTCCTCCCTGGCAGCCGTCTCTGGCAGTCTCTCCCCGGCTCAGGCTGTCTCTCTCTCCCTGGCAGCCTCTCCCCGGCTCAGGCTGTCTCTCTCCTCCCTGGCAGCCGTCTCTGGCAGCCTTTCCCCGGCTCAGGCTGTCTCTCTCCTCTCTGGCAGCCGTCTCTGGCAGTCTCTCCCCGGCTCAGGCTGTCTCTCTCTCCCTGGCAGCCTCTCCCCGGCTCAGGCTGTCTCTCTCCTCCCTGGCAGCCGTCTCTGGCAGTCTCTCCCCGGCTCAGGCTGTCTCTCTCTCTCCCTGGCAGCCTCTCCCCGGCTTAGGCTGTCTCTCTCCTCCCTGGCAGCCGTCTCTGGCAGTCTCTCCCCGGCTCAGGCTGTCTCTCTCCTCCCTGGCAGCCGTCTCTGGCAGTCTCTCCCCGGCTCAGGCTGTCTCTCTCCTCCCTGGCAGCCGTCTCTGGCAGTCTCTCCCCGGCTCAGGCTGTCTCTCTCCTCTCTGGCAGCCGTCTCTGGCAGTCTCTCTCTCCCTGGCAGCCTCTCCCCGGCTCAGGCTGTCTCTCTCCTCCCTGGCAGCCGTCTCTGGCAGCCGTCTCTCCCCGGCTCAGGCTGTCTCTCTCCTCCCTGGCAGCCGTCTCTGGCAGCCTCTCCCCGGCTCAGGCTGTCTCTCTCTCCCTGGCAGCCGTCTCTGGCAGTCTCTCCCCGGCTCAGGCTGTCTCTCTCCTCCCTGGCAGCCGTCTCTGGCAGTCTCTCCCCGGCTCAGGCTGTCTCTCTCCTCCCTGGCAGCCGTCTCTGGCAGTCTCTCCCCGGCTCAGGCTGTCTCTCTCCTCCCTGGCAGCCGTCTCTGGCAGCCTCTCCCCGGCTCAGGCTGTCTCTCTCTCCCTGGCAGCCTCTCCCCGGCTCAGGCTGTCTCTCCTCCCTGGCAGCCGTCTCTGGCAGTCTCTCCCCGGCTCAGGCTGTCTCTCTCTCCCTGGCAGCCTCTCCCCGGCTCAGGCTGTCTCTCTCCTCCCTGGCAGCCGTCTCTGGCAGTCTCTCCCCGGCTCAGGCTGTCTCTCTCCTCCCTGGCAGCCGTCTCTGGCAGTCTCTCCCCGGCTCAGGCTGTCTCTCTCCTCCCTGGCAGCCGTCTCTGGCAGTCTCTCCCCGGCTCAGGCTGTCTCTCTCCTCCCTGGCAGCCGTCTCTGGCAGCCTCTCCCCGGCTCAGGCTGTCTCTCTCCTCCCTGGCAGCTGTCTCTGGCAGTCTCTCCCCGGCTCAGGCTGTCTCTCTCTCTCCCTGGCAGCCTCTCCCCGGCTCAGGCTGTCTCTCTCCTCCCTGGCAGCCGTCTCTGGCAGCCTCTCCCCGACTCAGGCTGTCTCTCTCTCCCTGGCAGCCTCTCCCCGGCTCAGGCTGTCTCTCTCCTCCCTGGCAGCCGTCTCTGGCAGTCTCTCCCCGGCTCAGGCTGTCTCTCTCCTCCCTGGCAGCCGTCTCTGGCAGCCTCTCCCCGGCTCAGGCTGTCTCTCTCCTCCCTGGCAGCTGTCTCTGGCAGTCTCTCCCCGGCTCAGGCTGTCTCTCTCTCTCCCTGGCAGCCTCTCCCCGGCTCAGGCTGTCTCTCTCCTCCCTGGCAGCCGTCTCTGGCAGCCTCTCCCCGGCTCAGGCTGTCTCTCTCTCCCTGGCAGCCTCTCCCCGGCTCAGGCTGTCTCTCTCCTCCCTGGCAGCCGTCTCTGGCAGCCTCTCCCCGGCTCAGGCTGTCTCTCTCCTCCCTGGCAGCCGTCTCTGGCAGTCTCTCCCCGGCTCAGGCTGTCTCTCTCTCTCCCTGGCAGCCTCTCCCCGGCTCAGGCTGTCTCTCTCCTCCCTGGCAGCCGTCTCTGGCAGTCTCTCCCCGGCTCAGGCTGTCTCTCTCTCCCTGGCAGCCTCTCCCCGGCTCAGGCTGTCTCTCTCCTCCCTGGCAGCCGTCTCTGGCAGCCTCTCCCCGGCTCAGGCTGTCTCTCTCCTCCCTGGCAGCCGTCTCTGGCAGTCTCTCCCCGGCTCAGGCTGTCTCTCTCCTCCCTGGCAGCCGTCTCTGGCAGTCTCTCCCCGGCTCAGGCTGTCTCTCCTCCACCAGTGTGCTATTGACCTGCATTGACGTCATTGCGTCATTAGGTCTCCCTTAGAAACACTGACTTTCAAAAATAGTATCAAATTAATTCAGCAGTGAGAGGGAAGCTGCGGGCTGGATGGAGCCGAGGAGCGGAGTGCGAGCTGCTGCTGCCGCCCGTGCACCGCCTGCCCCCTGCACAGAGACCCCCAGACCCCCCCAGTGCAGAGCAGCCTGCCCCCCCTGCAGCCTGCACCCCTCTCCTCTGCAGCCTGCACCCCCTGCCCCTCTAGCTGCTCTCCTCCCTCTCTCCTCCCTGCTCCTTCTCTCCCCATCTCCTCTCCTGTTCTATAAATAACATCTACTTTAGTGAAGCTGGAGCTTTTGTTACATTTTCTGTTTTTGGGGCTGTGTGATCCATTGGAGCAAGTTCAGTAGATATTGATCAATTGATATGGGGGGGCAGCTCGTGCGAGCCTCCTATGGAGAGTATTGCAGCAGACTAAGTGGGTTCATCTAAGGTAAAGCAGCCTATGTATTGCCCACCGCTCATGGAACTCTGCAGACTATTGCACCAAGCTTGCACCCCCCCCCCCCCCCCCCAAACCCAATGCCTCACTCACTAATGAATGAACAGATACCTGTCATCAAGATTTGTATCACCTTCTCCATCCTTGTGTCCCCCTCCCCCCTCCATTCCCCCAGGTTCATTGACAGAAACCCAGAGCCCAAGTCATTAATAATTTGCACATTCATAAACAGGGGGCCAGGCTGGGTGCAAGGAGCTGCCCCCCTCTGCAGGGCTCAGAGACTTGCTGTGGATTATTTCTGGGAGATATGAAGTCTCAGATCTATTTATAGCAGGCAGGGCGGACCCCCAGCCTTCTTCTAAATGAATCCAGGCAGGAGGGGGCTGAGGATGAGATAAGATCGTGATATGGCTCAGACATGTGATCAGAAACCTGCATCTATGAATTAGATGAATTGGATATTTTTTTCCGGGGTGATATTTAGTATATAGGAATAGAATCATTCAGAATTGCTGCATCTGATCATTCCCAATGCTGTAAATGTAGCAGAGCGGAACGTGTTCTTTTATTCTTTGCAGTTGCCATTATTGGTGCATGGCGATAACTCCAGTTAATTCAGTAGGGTCATTGGATAATTCAGCTATAACACATTGTCTCACAATGAATGAGCAATTTCCATCTCCATCTGATCATCAATAGGAGTGTCGAGGATTTCATATTTTCTTGTCTGATGAGATTCCACTCGTAGCAAATTATCAGTCACAGCTCATCAGATAAATGGGAAAATGCACCACACATCTTCCGTCACCGAACAATCAAAATTTTTTAAATTGTCCCCCAAAAATCCGTTAATATTTTCCAATATTTCAATTGATTAAAGCTGATTGTTGCAGCCGCTTGCACCAGTTTATCAGGTTGCTGCATGTTGTAGCAGAGGTTGTTGCAGCAGGTTGCAGCAGTTTGTGTCTGATTGCGGCTAGTTGATACAAGTTGTGGCAGAGATGGTTCCAGCAGTTTGTTGCAAGTTGCAGCAGTTTGTGTCTGATAGCAGCAGTTTATGTCTGGTTGATACAAGTTGTGGCAGAGGTGGTTGCAGCAGTTTATGTCTGGTTGATACAAGTTGTGGCAGAGGTGGTTGCAGCAGTTTGTGTCTGATAGCAGCAGTTTATGTCTGGTTGCAGGTGGTTGATACAATTTGTGGCAGAGGTGGTTGCAGCAGTTTGTCTGGTTGCAGCAGTTTGTGTCTGATAGCAGCAGTTTATGTCTGGTTGTGGCTGGTTGATACAAGTTGTGGCAGAGATGGTTCCAGCAGTTTGGGTCTGATTGCAGCAGTTTGTGTCTGTTTGTGGTTGCAGCAGTTTGTGTCTGGTTGATACAGGTTACAGCAGTTTGTGGCTAGGTTGATGCAGGTTGTTGCAGATTGCATGTCTGATTTTGGATTTGCTGCACCCTACTATCTGCTTAATCGTACAAAGAGCACCTCTCCTTCCGGAGAACTCGGCCTGTCCATACATTATACAGACAGCCTATTCACTTCAATGGAAACAGTGTAATACTTCCTTTCCCCTGCGGGGGCGCTGCAGAGGAATTGAACACTTGCTCATGGTCCCCCCCCCCGCCCCAGGGTAACAGCTGTTCTCTAGGGGTCCCACCCGCAGGACCCCCTGTGATCATTGTACCATAGATTCACCGCACTCTTCATTTTTCAGTGATGCGAGGCTTTTATTGTTCGTGAAGCCAAACCTAGATAAACCGGCTGTGAGATGTGCGTCAAAGTTAGACGTTTCGACCCCTCCGGGGTCTTTATCACAATGTCGTTTGGTTGTTGTGAGAAAGTGGCCCCTGCCAGCAGCCGACATAGTCGCGGAGCCACGTGAAGCCATGACAACACAGCGTCTAATGGCCGATACTCCTTGAGAAATAATATTCCATTTTTCACAACAACCAAACGACATTGTGATGAAGACCCTGGTGGGGTCGAAACGTCTCTTTCGAACTTTGGTCGAGGGGTTACGTATCACCCTTCCACCAGCACCTCGAAGCAGGACCGAGTGCAAGCCAATCTTCATATCATTTTACCATAGACGACAATTCCAAAAACACAAAAGGGGATTGTGCAAAGTGCAACAACCAGTAAACGTGTCTTGAGAATTAAAGGGTTCCGGAGCCAGGACCCATGGGGACAGTGGTGAGGGCCCAATGTAAGGCGCAGACTTGTGTTGTCAGGCACCGTATAGGCGTCTATAGCGGGCACTGTCCATGGTCCTGGCCTGATTTCAGCACTACAGACAGCGACAAGTTTAAGTCCCTGGAATTGTTGGCGCTATAGACAGGGGCGTAACCATCATAGGTGCGGGGGTTGGTACCGCCATCGGACCCTGGAGACTAAGGGTCCAAACACTTCCTTTGGCGCATATTAGAAGAATCATACTAACAAAGCCCCATGAGATTTGGGGGTCCTGTTGGATATCTTGCATTGGGGCCCACCAACTCAAAGCTTCACCTCTGACTATGGACAGCCCCGTGTTAATGTTTCTCCGACATGCAGAATAGTAGGGGACCCTCCTGATCGGCTCTGGGGGGACAGCAGGCATATATTTATTTATTTTACTCACAATGGCGCCATTAATTCCACAGCGCTTCACATATAGTTCACACAGTAGATGAACCATGGGCAGACTACACTGCGGCCTCTCCGGTGCCCATATTGGCTGAGGAGTTCAGCTCTGCAGGACTCGTGCACTGGGATCGCACCCGTCCGGTCATCCTTGTGATAGAGAGGACATTTTTGAGCATCTTCTATTCTATGCAGAATTAGGGCAGTTTAGGGTCATCATGTCGGAGAAGGCTTTCCCCACTGATTTAGCAAGATGGGATGGATATTGACTAGAGGGCATGCTGCTCTGAAGGACTTAATGCAGCCATGCTGGTGCCAGTGGCTTACCAAGGTGACAAGGTCTGAGGAGTGGAAAAGGCTACAATTTTGGTATCCCCTATATACAACTATCATGGGGCTGAGCTGTAATACCAGGCAATGCCTGTGGCTCAGAGTGGAGCTGTTTCTCTAAGTAACCACCATATTTCCCTAATCTCTTACAACTGGGAGATGGGACCAGATTACTCCTGGGGGTCATTGTTATACCAGCGAACAGACCCCCACTGGCTGAGAATGATGTTTGTCACACGTCCGTCCTCACTCTGAGCATCATGGGAGAGATTTGCTTCATATGAATGTAAAGTACAAAAATCGCACAATACCATAAAGTTCATTGGGGCTTATTGTGTGAATAGTACACAGTGAATGCAGCTCTGGAGTATAATACAAGATGTAACTCAGGATCAGTAATGTAATGCATGTACACAGTGACTGCACCAGCAGAATAGTGAGTGCAGCTCTGGGGTATAATACAGGATGTAACTCAGGATCAGTAATGTAATGTATGTACACAGTGACTGCACCAGCAGAATAGTGAGTTAATATAATATATGTAATAATATAATACAGGATCTGTAATGTGCAGTGTGGGAAATAAGTATTTGATCCCTTGCTGATTATGTAAGTTTGCCCACTGACAAAGGCATAAACAGTCTATAATTTTAAGGATAGGTTAATTTTAACATTGAGAGATAGAATATCAAAAATAAAATCCAGAATAGTGAGTGCAGCTCTGGAGTATAATACAGGATGTAACTCGGGATCAGTAATGTATGCACACAGTGACTGCACCAGCAGAATAGTGAGTGCAGCTCTGGGGTATAATACAGGATGTAACTCAGGATCAGTAATGTAATGTATGTACACAGTGACTGCACCAGCAGAATAGTGAGTGCAGCTCTGGGGTATAATACAGGATGTAACTCAGGATCAGTAATGTAATGTATGCACACAGTGACTGCACCAGCAGAATAGTGAGTGCAGCTCTGGGGTATAATACAGGATGTAACTCAGGATCAGTAATGTAATGTATGTACACAGTGACTGCACCAGCAGAATAGTGAATGCAGCTCTGGAGTATAATACAAGATGTAACTCAGGATCAGTAATGTATGTACACAGTGACTGCACCAGCAGAATAGTGAATGCAGCTCTGGAGTATAATACAGGATGTAACTCAGGATCAGTAATGGAATGCATGTACACAGTGACTGCACCAGCAGAATAGTGAGTGCAGCTCTGGGGTATAATACAGGAGGTAACTCAGGATCAGTAATATAATGTATGTACACAGTGACTGCACCAGCAGAATAGTGAG
Organism: Ranitomeya imitator; assembly: GCF_032444005.1. Taxonomy (NCBI): domain Eukaryota; kingdom Metazoa; phylum Chordata; class Amphibia; order Anura; family Dendrobatidae; genus Ranitomeya; species Ranitomeya imitator. Next base: position 19,581,428 of record NC_091290.1, read on the forward strand.
TTAATATAATATATGTAATAATATAATATAATACAGGATCTGTAATGTGCAGTGTGGGAAATAAGTATTTGATCCCTTGCTGATTATGTAAGTTTGCCCACTGACAAAGGCATAAACAGTCTATAATTTTAAGGATAGGTTAATTTTAACATTGAGAGATAGAATATCAAAAATAAAATCCAGAATAGTGAGTGCAGCTCTGGGGTATAATAAAGGATGTAACTCAGGATCAGTAATGTAATGTATGCACACAGTGACTGCACCAGCAGAATAGTGAGTGCAGCTCTGGAGGATAATACAGGAGGTAACTCAGGATCAGTAATGTAATGTATGTACACAGTGACTGCACCAGCAGAATAGTGAGTGCAGCTCTGGAGTAAGTACAGTTATCAGAATTATTTCCTTTGTTGTTTACTACGCTGATATAATAGATACTATAGTGATCCTTTTGGGGTTGTCTGAAAAAGTTTGTAAAAAGTGTGCCAATTCCAAGTTAGGATTTTTGCACAAACATTGATGAGTTGATCTTCATCACTATTTTGTGCAGCAGATTTTTTTTTCCATACGACTCTATTCTCTGATACGGATGATGTTGTGCCGCCATCTTATTTCGGGTAGTACTACGAGTACCCAGCGCTGAACACTTTCCAGGACGTTGTACACCAATAAGCAGTCACCATGGAATACCCTTGCCGCCAGGTTTTTCGCCCGCTATCAGACGCCAGGTTATTTTTAAGAAGGTTCGGTCACGTGAGGCTAAAAATAGCCCCGAGCCTCCGCTCCCATTGTCACCATTAGGAAGAGACGGTGGAAAAACAAACATAGGAAAACTCCGCAACACCAAACAGCCACTCAGACCGTCTCATTACTTCTGCTAAACAAGAACAAGCAATTTCCGAAGAGTTGAAAGAGACGGGGGAGGGGAGGACGGCAATGTCTGGGTCAACATCCCAACAGATGATCAACACCAACTTACGAGTAAATATTATGATCGTCGGCGTTCCACGTTGAGCGACACCGGAGCGCCGGGGACAGGGATATTCTAATCACAATTAATAACAGCGCTGGTCGCTGGCGCTCCTCCGACACCCGATGTTGATGTTTTCACCCATGATGCCGCCCTCACCCGCACGATAAGAGATGGCGGCCAGAAAACAAATATTTTTAAGTGTGATGTGAATAGAGTTGGCATTGATGAGATTGGGGATATTTCTGGACCGATGTTTGTTATTTTCTGCGTTATCTTTTCCATTATAACCCGACAGTAATGAGGTTTATGTTTTGATCAACAATCTATTTCAGGCTCGGAGGGGAAATTACCCAAGTTTAGCAAGTTACAGATGATTGATAAATTCATCATTAGCAACAGGTAATCCAGCGCTGCACTCAAAATTCCATACTTTTCAGTCTTCTGATTATCTATCAAATTTGTACCCATTTCCATGCATTTTCACTAGATTTCCCGTTTGCGGATTCTATCTGGAATATTCAGTTTTCTCTGAGCTAGTGGATAGAAACACGCTACTATGTTGTCTCTTCCTGCTATTATGTCTCCATGTAACACATGATCACAAGCAGCAGGAGGATGAAGGACATTATACAGTAGTAGTAAGCAGTGTAGCTGTAAATCCAGCACTAGGCTGAAATAAAATACTAAGTGGAAATAAGCACATATACAGCACACACACATGAGGAATTCCTGCCCTCCTGTTTCTACACGTCACATGTTCAGAATCAGAAGCAGCAGCAAGGAGGACATTATACAGTGGTACCAAGCAGTGTAGCTGTGTATCCTTTAAAAGAAATCAGTCTGAAAATGGAACCGGCCGCGCCTGTGCAGTGGCAGCTATTGGTGATCCAATAGCTGCTACTGCGCAGGTGTCGCCATCTTGGAAGAGGCAATTATTTTTCTCTACCAAGATGGCGCTACCTGCGCAGTAGCAGCTATCGGATTGAAGTTTTTTTTTAAATATATATATTTTCTTGTGTTATTGAATTATGCAAAGTTTGTTAAAAGTACAGTGACCATTTAAGACTGTCTGAGCAGGGGATTTGGAGCTCTGCATCAGAAAACTATTTTTTATAAAGAAGATGGACGGTCTGGTTTCACTGATAAATTTTCGGTTGGGTGATCTACATTGATTTCCCTGCAATGGTCTTCCTACATTGCGTCAACGTCATCAGACTGAGGCTCAGGTAAAAATGTTCAACACGGTGTCTCCAGACACTTTCATGTGTGCTCAGTGTGAACCGGTTCCAATGGCGGGCCTGTGAATTCTGGTATTCACGGGGGAATGCCAACCAAGCTGCACGGTGCTGGGCTGTGAGCACAGGTCTCAGCACAGGGTGTTGGTCATTATGCGAACATGATGGAGTTTGTCGATGACAGTTTGGTCAGAAACATGCCCAAAAAGGTAGAGCCATCAGATTGGAAGTTGGCGGTGCGGGTTGTCCATGGTCACCGGACCAGAACCACGGCCAGCCTCCTCTCTTCCTATTAGGCCTGGTCCAATGCCATTGTTGCTGCATGACAAATGCAGCATCCGACGTATCGTCAGAACTACGAATTTGACGAGGTGTGGGGGACGCCAGCAGATTGGGCAAGGTTGGCTGTGGATCTGGTCCAGCATCCATCAACTCCTGAAGTGGCCATCACATCATGGTCTTGCAAATATTTTTGCTCAATTCTAATGCACATATATAATTGTCAGCAGTACATTTAAGCTTCTTTTACAAATACCGCTGTTTTGCAGCCCCAATAGCTTTCCATGGGGCCGTAATAATTTTGCGTATGGCCGTATTTACGGCCGTGAAAAAAGATCGAGCCTGCTCGATCTTTTTGATGGATTACGGACACGGCCTCCCATTGAACGTCAATGGGGCCGCAAAAACAATGGAAGATGGTTTCTGCGGTGCACTGTGACTTCCGGTTTTGCGGAACGCCGCTTTTTTTCAAATACTATTTCCATAATATTGGAAACCCGTAAAACGTCGATCCGCAAGTTTTTTGCGGTCCGTTATTGCAGCAGACCATGGAAATTGCAGCGATACGGCTCTCAAAAAAGACCCGCAATAACCGGCTGCAAAAAAACACGGCAAGTGTAAAAGTAGCCTTAGGGTATGTTCACACGTTGCGTTTTTGCTGCGACAGTGCAAACAAAAACCCATGTTTTTCCTGCAGCAAATTATTAACATGTGCACATACCCCTAAGGGGTGAATACTACATTTAATAGTCAAATCCCAGGACTCGCTGCATTAAATAAAAATAAACAGAGAACTATGTTTACAGACCTTTAATATCACTGAATCATTGCTGCCCCATAGACCTATCCCCTTTGTGTAAAGCAGCAGCACATCAGTGATAATAAAAGGTTTGTGAACATTGGATATGTAATAAAAAATAAACAGAGGACAAGGTCCTGGGATTCGACTACTAAGAAGAAGTGGCTACTTTGTTCACTATTGCTCATCCCTTAAAAGGAACCTGTCCCTTCATCCATGCTGCCCAAATCACAGTTTGCATTATTGCAGCTGATTCATGTGCACGTGGTGCCTCCATGCGCCGGTCCTGTGGATGATTATGTGCAGCTTGAAGAGCCCTAAAATCAGGAGGATGAATATCTAGTGAATTGTGGTCAGATACTATAGAGCAAAATAGAAGAGAAAATCCAGCTTCCAAGAATATCAAAATTTATTAAAGATAAAATCCAAGGTCCAAAAACATAGTTCACAGGAGAGGAGATAGCAGCATGCTACGCGTTTCGAACACTAGGTTCTTTTTCAAAGTCAGATACTATACCTGTTGATGGGCGAAGTCAACTCTAATGCACACCAGTATCAGGAGGTCACTTTGTAGGGCCCTGGTCATGCTCTGAGTGTATGGAGCAGATACCAGTCCTGATGCTCAATTGAGTCCCTTCTAGAATGGCCCTGTCCACCTCCTCCCGGAATGGCCCCGTCCACCTCCTCCCGGAATGGCCCCGTCCACCTCCTCCCGGAATGGCCCTGTCCACCTCCTCCCGGAATGGCCCTGTCCACCTCCTCCCGGAATGGCCCTGTCCACTTCCTCCCAGAATGGCCCTGTCCACCTCCTCCCGGAATGGCCCTGTCCACCTCCTCCCGGAATGGCCCTGTCCACCTCCTCCCGGAATGGCCGTGCTCTGGTATCATCTCCATACTCTACAGACTGTGCTGGGAGACGGCAAACCTTCTTGTGGCGGCACGTGTGGATATGCCACCCTGGAGGAGTTGGACGTTGCCTTTGCAGGAATCACCTCGTGCTACAAGTGGTGACAACGACAGGAGGAAAACTAGAGAAGAGGTCAGTAAGGAGAAAGTAAAAACCACCATACACAGAGTAAAGTCAGCTGAATATGCAGATAGCACCGGATCGGCTGATAATGTAATGTGAATGGGGCCTCATCTGAAAAATATTTTTTATTAAGGAAAAAAAGACGCTGGCAGAAGAGCGTGGGAGAGGGCAGGGGAGCCTGGAGAAGGGCATTGAAGCCCGGAGGAGGGCAGGGGAGCCTGGAGGAGGGCATAGGGGTCTTGAAGAGTACAAAAGGAGTCTGGAGAGGGACAGAGGATTCTGTAGTAGGACATAATAGTCTGGAGAGGGGCAAAGGAGTCTTGATGAGATGTAAGAGTTTGGAGAAAGACATAGGAGTCTGAAGAAGACCGAGGCATCTGGAATGGAGTCTGGAGAACAACAAAAGATTCTGGATGAGGACAGAATAGTCTAGAAAGGGACAAAGGAGCCTGAAAGGGACCGAGGAGTGTGAAGAGGAACAGAGGAATTCAGTTGCAGCTTTCTCTGCTCTCCCGCATACATAGAATTGCGGAGCTGAGTGTTTCGGAGTATGGGGCAGTCTGGAGACGTGTTCAGCTCACAACTATCTGGGGCCTTAACTTGTCTGTTGCCAACACCTACAAAACGATTCCATTTTTTGGGGGTGTCTTGCTGTTCCTCTATAGTTCTCGGCCGGTGACGATGATTCACAATCTCTTAGCTAACTTTCCTAATGCTGCTTTCACATGTTGTGGCCACTGTGCGTTTTTCTCCCGCACTCTCGGTTAAACAGCAGTGAATAATGTTGTGTTTGCAGTCCACTGGATAGCCGAAATTGGCAGTTTCATTGACTTGGGGTTACGTTGTCATGTGCAAGTGCACCCTAATGTCTTTTAATGAAGTGCATACATGGAAAAGGCACTGTTCATATCTCATGTTCAGGTGCCCCTTGGCATCCAGCACCCGGGGCTCTTACCCCCCTACGCTGCTGTCACTAATTTACACTCAACACAAACTTTTTGCTGCTGGGGGGAAAAATGCAGAAAATATCCCTTACCCCAAGCGATTAGCAGTGCATTACCCAGCTGCAACATCCCTCTGATGTTATTTCCCTTCTGCAAAATCCCTCCAGGCCGCACTGCGTCATCCCAGCAGCCCCTTACTCTCAGGTGCCCCCTACCCCCAAGCTGGTACTTACCATCCAGAGGACCCTTACCCTCCTCCAGCAGCTCTTCACCTCTTAGCTGCTCCTTACGCACCCAGCTGCCCATTACCCTCCTGGCAGCCCCTTATCTGCCCCTCACCCCCCTAAGTGACCCTGACCCCCAAGGCTCCCCTCACCCCCCCTAAGTGACCCTGACCCCCAAGGCTGCCCCTCTCAGTGTTATAAGCATATTACAGAAGAGTCCCGAGGGGGATTAGATTGGTAAATGCACCACAGATAATGCAATTCTCACGCTGCCCTTGATCGCTACTCACATTCACTTAAGGCTGGAACATCTTTATTACAAAGAATAGTCCCAGCACTCCCTGCATAATCACTTTTTGAGGGGTATTGGGTGGGTGCATAAACTACAATGTAACCTGCGCTGGTGGCGGCCATTGCTCCTCGACATTCACTTAACTAGTCCGCTCACCTTATACAATGTGAAAGCTATTTATAACCACATGAAATGCAAACACTGAGAGGGTATCCCAGCAGTGAGAATTACCACGAGCAGAGATTACCTGCGACACGTCTGCCTCCTTCAGGACAATCGGGGGAACTGTACAAAAAAAAAAATCCACAGAAAAAAAAATGAAATGGCAGCACGATCACGAATCGGTCACTAGATCTCTAGTCGATAATGCAGGGATTAAAGGGGCTGCACGGATACGGATGGGAGCAATCCAGACGTCTGAAGAGGTTGTGGCACAAGAGGCGCCTATGGCGCAGACCCCCCAGGGTGCTATAGTTCGAGAATGTAGATGGCCAAAAGTATGTGGACACCCAAAAATCTCATCTGTATGGGCAACACCCCCCTCCAGAAAGCGTTCAGGTGTTCATGACCATTCACTAGGGGCCCATGGGTCAGTAAGGCTATGTTCCCACTAGGAGTTTTTGATGTTGCAGATTTTCTGAACCCATTAAGTATAATGGGTTACTTGCATGTTTCCAAAAATACAGTGAAAAACTCACCCAAAAAAAAAAAACCATCGTAAGGCACGGCTTACAGCTGGCTTTCATTATTTCACAAAATCGCCAAATATTTTTGGCTCTGTGCAGGTCAGTCAAGTCAACAAGGCCATAAAGGACCCAAGATCGGCCACTACACGGCTGGATGGACAACCATGACCCAAGAGTCCAATACTCTGAAGTTTGCACATGGTGAAGCCAGGCTTGTGTGATACTGCTTAGATCTGAAAACTCCCAGACCCATGAAAATCCAGATGAGCAATATTCAGCATAACAAAAAATGGTGTGGCCCCTACACATTCCACCTCCAGGAGCCTTTCTCACCTCCCCTTCTAAATCCATGGACATTAATATGGAGTCAGCCCCTCTGCAGATAGAACTGTTCTGGGAAGGAAGATTTTGGAGGCGTCTTATGAGAATTTTTGCACCTTCATCCAGAAGAACATTGTGAGGTCAGACCCTGATGTTGGGGGGAGGAGGCCAGGGCCACAATCTCCATTCCAGTTCATTCCAAAGGTGTTGGATTGGGCTGAGATTTGGGCTCTGTGCAACTGGTCATGTTCTTCCACTAAACTTCCCCGAATATGTCTGTATGGACCCTGTGCACTGGACATTGTCATGGAGACCAGAAAAGGGTCTTCTCCGCCCGAAACACTCCACAAATGCCCACCCATTCTCCATTCTATGATTAGTGGGATGCTCCATGCTGTGCCAGGCTCATCGAGCCAGATGGTGGAGCAGGGAGCCGACGACTCCCTGCTCCACCGTTGTGTTCAGCTGTATCTGTGCCCAGGAACTGATGCGCTGGATCCAGGGTGATGGGAAGGATATTTGTAGTAATTTTGGAGGATTAGGGGGTTGTTCTGGACATCACATCTTTTATCACATTGAACACGGCACTGAGGCTGATAACAGAGAGCAATAGCCAATACTCAGCTGCTTAGAATAGTGGCGATGACACGGGCAGCAGGATTATAGTCTTTGTATCATGCACATAGCAACACACGGGGAGAGGATTTTCAGTTTTGTTATTATCGTCAGTGACGCAGGAGAGTTTAACCTTGAGATGTGTTGTGCGTTTTCAGAGGAATCGCTCGACTCCAGCTGTAAGAAAATTCAGGTAAATGTTGGTTGAAGGTAGCAGTATGATGATGCGATGCAGACGCCAACCAGATAAGAGTTGGGAAACATGTAAAAATGTATGCATCTAGAAAAATCCCATAAGGCGGCGTATGGTTATCAAACGCACTCTGGCTAGGACACAAAAAAGGGCATAAAAAACACCCGTCTTCATAAGTCTCCCCAAGAAGTTTCAATCTGGACCCTTCCCGAGTATATACTGTACATAATATAATACAGGGGTGAATATAGGGCAATAGTGCCCCCTACTGGTTGATGGCATCATAACCTTCCATCCCCGTACAGACAAAGCCTCACACTTCACAACTAGGATCGACATGTACATAAAAGCCGAGGGGGGGAAGAAAAAAAAAAAGGGGTGTTCATAGGGCGAGGACGTCTGGCACTGCAGGACCCGACCTACAAGGTGTCACTAATATTCTGCTCTGTGATCACACAACCCATGACAAAGGCGAAGACGAGATTCCTTCTACTCAAGGGCCCCATAACTGCTTCCACTGTTTAAGGATTATTTCTTCAAATTTTGCAGAGCTAAAATCTCCCAGCATTCCCAGAACTTGCTCTATTGACTTGCATTGTATGTAGACAGTGACTGCACCAGGAGAATAGTGAGTGCAGCTCTGGGGTATAATACAGGATGTAACTCAGGATCAGTAATGTAATGTATGTACACAGTGACTGCACCAGCAGAATAGTGAGTGCAGCTCTGGAGTATAATACAGGATGTAACTCAGGATCAGTAATGTAATATACAGTATGTACACAGTGAGTGCAGCAGCAGAATAGTGAGCGCAGCTCTGGGGTATAATACAGGAGGTAACTCAGGATCAGTAATGTATGTACACAGTGACTGCACCAGCAGAATAGCGAGTGCAGCTCTGGAGTATAATACAGGATGTAACTCAGGATCAGTAATGTAATGTATGTACACAGTGAGTGCACCAGCAGAATAGTGAGCGCAGCTCTGGGGTATAATACAGGAGGTAACTCAGGATCAGTAATATAATGTATGTACACAGTGACTGCACCAGCAGAATAGTGAGTGCAGCTCTGGAGTATAATACAGGATGTAACTCAGGATCAGTAATGTAATGTATGTATACAGTGACAGCACCAGCAGAATAGTGAGTGCAGCTCTGGAGTATAATACAGGATGTAACTCAGGATCAGTAAAGTAATGTATGTACACAGTGACTGCACCAGCAGAATAGCGAGTGCAGCTCTGGAGTATAATACCGAATGTAACTCAGGATCAGTAATGTAATGTATGTACACAGTGAGTGCACCAGCAGAATAGTGAGTGCAGCTCTGGAGTATAATACAGGATGTAACTCAGGATCAGTAATGTAATGTATGTACACAGTGAGTGCACCAGCAGAATAGTGAGTGCAGCTCTGGAGTATAATACAGGATGTAACTCAGGATCAGTAATGTAATGTAATGTATGTACACAGTGAGTGCAGCTCCGGAGTGTAAAACAATATGTAATGCTCAAACCTGGCAAATCAATCGATGGACCCAATAGGGGGAAATGCTGTCCAACATACACACACATCATTGCAGGCAATAAAACAATGAAAGCCTCAGGCATTATTTATTAGAGGAATTTTATTGGAATACGTATGTGCCCTGTACAAGAATCACTGCCGAGAGGCCAAGAACCCGGTGTAATCCGCACAAGATATGGCAGAACGAGTGCTCCTCCTGTATGATCACAATGGCGGCTCAGGTGGCAGGAGGGCGCCAGACACTTGATTGGAAGATGTAATTTATCTCGAAACAATTCTGAATAGGTGAATATATAATTAACTAAAATAATGGAAATGCCTCGTATCGAGCACAATTAGGGAATGGATTATCTTTATCCGTGGACTGGTAAAACTTTTGACGCGTCCTATAAAGTTCAGGCCGGATGACTGCAGATGTAGGGGAGGGTGGGATCAGTAATGGGGGTCTGATTACTAGAACTAAAGAACATCATCATCGATTCCATAGATTTGCGCAGGGCCATAATTCCCATGTCACCTCCATTTAAGGTGTAAACCAGTGTACAGACCAGTAACCCGAACTCCAGATAAACTGGCAAAAGTTGTGAACTGGGGGGGGGGGAAAAAAGCTTTATAGTATATCTGAAATTACGTATTTTTGAAGATTTTTCATTTATCGTTTGAAAGTTTCTTTTCTATTCTGTTCAGTGACAAATGAAAAATAAATGCAGAAGATTGTCAATTCTGCTGGTGCTGTGGTCGTACCGCTGGTCCACATGGAGTGCTCTGTCAATCCACCAGCAAAGGAAGTGCAGGAGAACAGGGGCTGATCAGATCCAGCGATCCTCCCTGCTGATCAGATCCAGTGATCCACCCTGCTCCAGAGAGGCGCGAATAAGCTATAGGGAATAGACCTAAAAGTGGTGCTCCGAGGTAATTTCTCCGTTTCCTCTTGGACTGGAAACTTTACCCATTGTTCAATTACTTCCAAGCTAGGCCAAGCTCCACCCACTTAGTGCAGCCCCTCCCACTTGACACTCAGCTACTCCTGAAAAGCCAGGATGGGAATAAGTGCAGTTTTCTCTATCAGGTGCCTACAAGACTGGTTCATTGCAGAGTGCGCAGAAGCCATTACAGACTGGGTTGTTTTTTTTTTGGCCCTATATATTTTTTTGACTTGATCATTTGACCCCCATTCTATTTACAAACCCAATGGAGGATTCATCTTGTCCATACATCGCAAAACAGATCCTCTGGATTTCAATGGAAGCTGAAAATCTTCATCAGTGAAATAAAAGATACTTTCTGGCAAGTTTCTCTGCGGAGGATTCACTAAGGTCCCAATCAAGCAAGTTTTAGTGGAAGTTTTTGGAAACTTTTTTTTATTTGATGGTTTATCAATGTTTTTTTTTTTTTTGCATACCGTTCGATATGGATATTGTTTTCCCTTTTTCTGATTTTATTTTTCGGGGGGAGGAGAGGGTTGGGAATATGAAAAAACAAGTTGTAATTTTTAAGTTAAAAAAATAATAATTAAAAAAAAAGCATTAAAAGACCCTTGTTCTGGCTCTCACAGATTTGCATTGCGCTCTTATGATGCAGCTTCTGGAAAGTCAAAAGCTGTGCCCACAGGATGGCGTAAGGGGACCAGAGCAGCACCGAAAAATCTGTGAAGACGCCGGAGGGTGGATACATGTCCGGGGGCTTAGATTTAAAGCCTCACTCCAGCGGTAAAAAAACAAACGCTAGAATGGTGCTTTAAGAGAGGGTGTTTATTTTAAAAATGTTCAGAGCAAACTAAAAAAAACACAAAAGGACAGACACCCCTATGTATATGTCAGTCCTGAAATGCTTCTGAAAAGCTGCAGGCACAAACATCCTTGTAGAAATCTGCCAAAGAGAAATGGGGCCAGTTGTACCCCGATTTTCTCCATGTTTTTACCCGACATATAGGAGATGGACAGGACTTAGGGTGAGATTTCTACAATCTCCCATCTTCAGATAAACCATCCTTAGGCTGTATGCACACGTTGCAGTTTTTTCGCGGTTTTCCCCCGATAAAAACGCAATAAAACCGCATAAAAATCGCATACAATAAGCATCCCATCATTTAGAATGAATTCTGCATGTTTTGTGCACATGATGCGTTTTTTTCCGCAGTAAAAACCGCAGCATGTTCATTAATTTTCCGTTTTTTTTGCGGATTTCCCACTCCAAAATGCATTGGGAAGTGTCCGGAAAAAACGCGGCAAAACCGCATGCAGTTTTCTTGCGGATTTCTTGCAGAAAATGTCCGGAATTCTCAGGAATTTTCTGCGAGAAATCCTGAACCTGTGCACATAGCCTTAAACTTATCTTTCAAAACAAATTAATCTTGTAGTTCATGCTCATAAACCGGATCATGGATTCTGAGCATGAACTACAAGATTAACGTTATGGTAAATCTTTTAACATTCTTCACCTTAAGAAAAAAAAAAAAAAAAAAAATGAAAAATTGACATATAAAACAAAGTATAAAAAAAATGTGTCCCCCCCCCCCTCCGTTTTTGTTGCCACAGTTCTGCACAGAGATTCATAAGGTGATATGAGATTTTTATGTTTTTTTTTTTTTTAATCATTAAAGCAAATCCCTGCTGATATGTAAAAATGTACTTAAGATGGCGAAAGGCGTGTGACACTTGTCCGTTGAATAACTTATCACCCACCCGCCCTACCGGATATGGCCCCTGGAGCTTATGGAGACAAATTAAAGTGTGGCTCTAATTTTTGCCCTTGATATGGTTTAAACAGATATATACAGTTTCCTGCAAGGTTTAACTTTACTACAAATTATTACTTTGTAGTGATGCAATTTAGGGCAAAGGATAATAAAAAAAAAAAATCCAATTAAAATGTCTTCCCAATGTCAGGAGCCCATACATAGGATACAAGTGCCAGTATATGATCATGTGGATAAACCCCTTTGCCCCCTCCCCTTATATTATCCCAGAGGAGAACCCTCTCCGATTATTTTGTTTTCTAACAAGTAAACCCCTATCCATCGGCCCGAAGTGTAACGCAGAACTTATCATTTATCATTAACTTATCATTTACCATTTAGAAAAAAAATGGGATTATAGGTGGAGAAGGGTTATGGGCTACGTCTTCCTTTCTTCATTAGTAGGTGACACTGAATGGCGCGGATTCGGTCCTTGGCGGGGGCGAATTCTGGTTGGAGTTCCAATGTGGACTCGTACCACCTCATCGCCTTCTCAAACTCCTCCTATAGACACAGAGTGACACAAGGTTATAGACAGACAAGTAGATTATTCTGCTGAAGTGATTTACAGTTCTACCCGACCTTGGCGCAAACAAACTGTGCTTTACTCATCCACTCCAGGTCCGGGCGCTGATTGTTCATTGCTGCTTCGGCACCATTTGTGTCACGTGGACTGCACTGCAGCCAATCAGAAGCCCACTAATTGGCGGCGGCGTCCCCGGCAGAGGCGGCGCCGGCCCGACAGAAGAAAATAGACACCAGGAGCAGCAGTGGAGACATCGTGTTGGACCCGGGGAGGGTGAGTAAGGAACGGTTTTGCTTGTTATAAGAAAACAAACCACACCCAAGAAACACAGGTTTTCCAAAACCAGAAAACCCCTTTAACCCATGCAGGAAACATGGGGTGAAACACAAAATATTCTGCTCCAATATTTGACCTGAAAGGTTAAAGTAAAACGTAAAAACAAAAACTTTTCCGCTATTCAGTCTGGACTCACCATGGCTACGTAGACATTCGCCAGTGTGAAATGATTCACCACAAAGTGAGGCGCGATCTCCACCGCCATGGTGGCCACGATGATGGCGTCGTTCCATAACTTGGCATTGTGGAAGATGTTTGCTAAACTGATGAGTGGGACATCCTGGGAGACATAAAAAACAGAGGGACATATTCTCAGGTTGTTTATATATTTCCCTCAGTGATGAGATCCATTATTAGACCTCGGCTGCCCCCCAGCCTATAGCAACGGCTTCGGCAGACATGCTAGTGTGTATGGGGGGCACCGGCCAACTGATTCTAGGGGGACAGATGTCGATCGGGCAGGTCTGACATTGGACTGCTGATTGTTTTGTTCTACTGGAGATAAATCACTGACAGAGCACAAGATTGTTCAGGAGAAGAGAGGTAAGAGTTACAGGTAGATGTGCAAGAAACTAAAAGTGAGAGATGCCATGTGGAGATACCAGGGAATGCACAGACAAACCAAAATCCAAGCAGCCGGGACAGACCTTCATGTGATGCGGAGCGTAGTGCAGGGCCTGACGTAAGCAGTCTATGGCTTTCTTCCCTTGACCCTTAACTCTCCAATACAAAGCCGCCATGCTGGATAAAACCCACGAGGTCTGATTCTAGAGCAGCAGAGAAACACAGAAAGGAGAAATCACGGTCACATTAGAATGCAGATTGTCAGATGAGGGACTCTCGTTCTACATCCGTGACTTTCCTCTCACTCCTCAAAGACGTAATGGTCGAGAATATGGACTGTGAGCCCCGATGGGGACAGCGATGTCTGCAAAGTGCTGTGGGATAGGGTGGCGCTATGTGAGCAGGTAAAATAACGAAGCAATATAATATATATCGACTCCTAAGGCTGCAGCCCATCAGGGGTTGTTGATCGGCTGCAGCGGTCACATGACAATGAATCCTTATGTATGCTGGTATATTATTGCCTGTGCCGGTTATACAACTTGTAGGGATTAACAGACTGTGAATTTGTATCAGATTTCCATAATGATGCCCCCATTATGGAGTCACCAGGAAAGGAGATCAGGGTTACGAGGCCCCTCTCTGTTACACAGTGCCCCCGATCGGATTTGATTGTGGGACCAAGTTAAAGGGGTTGTCCAGTGAAAACAAGTGATCATCTATCCATTGATTGTTGGGGGTCCGAACACTGGGATGCGCACAGATCGGACTTTTAACTCCCCGTTAGAATGGGGCTGTGTGTTACAGCCGTCTTTCCAGGGGCGCAGAGACAATCCCCACTCAATGTCCGCCGACTTTCTGAGGCCAAGAAAGGGTTAAACGATCATCTCTAATTCGCCCTCTCAGACTCACCTTTTCCAGCACTTTCATTATTCTGGTGCCCACCTGCTCCAGAGACTGTGGTGGGTACTTGTCCTTACCAAGGTTCTGTAAAACCTAAAAAAAAATAAATAAAAAATAAATAAAATACAAGCAAATTATTACCGCCCCCCACCGGCAAGACCCTCCTAAAACTGTGGAGCGGGCACGACCCCTTACCTCCTTCAGCTGGCTCTCTCCGGTGTAGTGTATGGCCGCTCTGTTCACCACCCCGTACAGGTGGTCCAGCGTGTGCATGCTGGCGGGCAGGTTGGCATTGCAGAGGGGCTCCACGCCAGGTTCCTGCAGATTGGTGGCAAAATCCACGTGTTCTGTAATACTACAAGAGCAGATGGACATTGAGAAGGGGGAAACTCTGGACAGAGAAATAATAAAAATACTGAAAAATTCATTTTCTCCAAAATCTGGTAATCTGGCAAAGAACTGTAAAATAATGTGGAAAACCAAAAACCGGAGACCGATCACAGAACCGACCACAGAAGCAGATAAGCCTTGGTACTTACTCGATATTTTTAGCGGAAACAGCCAACCAGGTACTGGCCACGGTGGATAGTTCCACGCGGCGTAGTTTTAGGCACTCGTCAGGACTCGGCCACCCGAGGCTACGGTAATCCGGTCTCCGGCCTAAAAAGAGTCAAATTGTATAGAGCTGATTTCCAGACAGACTGACACATTGGAGCAAAGCAGCAGAGACACTTGTGCGGTCTTTGACAGCAAGCAGATGTTAATCAAATGATCAGTATAAATGGTTTTTTTCCACCATATAAATGGTTAAAACTGCAAAGTGTAAAAACGAGAAAATATCAAGGTTCATTGGTGTCTGCAGAAATGGAGGGATCTTTTATGCAGTCAAAACAGAGGTTGGGATCCTTCACGTATTTATTCCAACACGACGCGTTTCCTCCTAATAAAACTTGCCAAGTAAATGGATTTTTTTTTTAAACAGTATGGTAGAGGTTCTGTGTCTGCCCGATATAAAGTTTCCTCATCCGTCCCTAACCCCGGAATGTATTATATGACGTACAGGATGCAACATTTTTGAGGATGGAATAGCGGTGATCTATGTGGCGCAGGGGACCGTTTGGCCACGGATGGCACAAAGTGGCAATTCCCATTACTTTGGTCCCATAGGGAGAGATACCCAACACTAGTCAAGATCTTTAAGCCATCGGATAAGTGTAAATCCCTCCAGGAAATAACAGGGTATACGAATCATATTACAGAAGCTGAGGTGCATATGGTGATGTTCTGCAGCAGCTGAGGTGTGAAAAAAAAAAAAAACATTTAAAAAAAAATGCCAAAAATTGAAAATTATTACATACGACCTGTCGCTTTTTTTTTTTTTTGCAAATGTTTTCATATATTCTGCGCATGAAAAAAAATAAGAATGTTGGAAAAGTTTGGACATTTGATACAAGAACTAAACTTTTTTTCCACTTTTATTTGCAGAAAGGGTATGTGCACACGTTGCAGATTTCCTGCAGATCTGCAGCTTTTTTTTCCGCGCAGTAACGCTGCAGATCCGCAAAGTGATTTACAGTATAATTTAAATCAATGGCAAAAAAAAAAAAAATGCTGTGCTAAAGGTGCAGAAAAATGCAGCAGATTCAAAAAAGGACCATGCCAATTCTTTGTGCAGATCTGCTGCGTTTCTGCACCCATTCCGTAATAGAAATTTGCAGGGGTGAAAAAAGGAAGAAATCCGCACAAAAATCTGCACATACCAAAAAAAGGTGCAGATTCTGACCTGTGTTTTCTGCCAAGAAATTCAGAATCTGCACAGAACATTCCACAGTCAAATCTGCAACGTGTGCATATAGCCAAAGGGAAATAATTTTTTTTTTCTGAAAGTTCCTTAAAAAATAGGAATTTTTGTGTACTCACCGTAAAATCCATTTCTTCAATCCATTCATTGGGGGACCCAGACCGTGGGTGTATGCTGCTGCCACTAGGAGGCTGACACTAAGGCTGTGTGCACACGTTGCAGATTTTTCGCGTTTTTTCGCTATAAAAATGCGAAAAAACGCATACATTATGCATCCCATCATATAGAATGCATTCCACAATTTTTGTGCACATGATGCGTTTTTTTTTCCGCGAAAAAAAAAACGCATCGCGGTAAAAAACTGAGCATGTTCATTAATTTTGCGGATTTTTCATTATATTATTGCATTGGGAACCTCCGGAAAAATCCTCAAAAAAACCCACCAAAAACGCGGTAAAAACGCATGCTGGATTTCTTGCAGAAAATGTCCGGTTTTGCTCAGGAAATTTCTGAATGTGTGCACATAGAGATACAAAAAAGTTAGCTCCTCCCCTGCCATATACACCCTCCTGCTGGCTCTCAGCTTGGCTCGGAAAAAAGGATTTTACGGTGAGTACACAAAAATCCCTATTTCTCTTTCGCCTCATTGGGGGACACAGACCGTGGGAGGTCCCAAAGCAGTCCCTGGGTGGGGACAACATCAGATCAGGCCCTGTGTAACCACTACTTACAAGTGCACCACCACGACCTGCGAGTCCGCCTGCCCAGACTCACATCTGTGGAAGTCTGGGAATTATAGTGCTTCAAGAATGCATGCGGACTGGACAAATTCGCAAGCTTGCAGCCGTGCTGGCCAGACGTCTGGTGCCTAGAGCCCTCAGACAGGGAGAAAGGCTAACATGTAGCATGGAAGGACTCCTGGATGGTGAAACGAATCCACCAGGCTAACATGGCTGATGAAACAGATAAACCCTTCCTGTGACTGTCAGGAAGCCTTCGTCTTACCATCGGGAAGCCCGAATAAAGTATCCAACCTTCGGAAGGACGCCGTCCTCGATACGTACCTACTCGGAGCACTCACTTCGTCCAGATTTTGGGAGAACCCATTCAGTTTTGTGGACTGGAGCCGAAAGAGAGAGAGAGAAGGACGCTGCCCCTGTAAAGGCCCTGTCACACATAGCGATGCTAAAGCGATCCCGACAACGATACGACCTGTCAGGGATCGTTGCTGCGTCGCTATGTGATCGCTGGTAAGATGTCACACAGTGCGATCTCCCCAACGACGCAGCAGCGATGCGGCGACCTGTACAACGATGCTATTTCATGATGATTCAATGGGACCTCCTGTCAACGAGGTCGTTGGTAAGGTGTCAAACACAGCGATGTGTGCTACCCAGCGGGACCTCAACGATCAAAAAACGGTCCAGGTCATTCCGACACGACCAGCGATCTCACAGCAGGGGCCTGGTCGCTGCTACGTGTCACACATAGCGAGATCGCTACTGAGGTCGCTGTTGCGTCACAAAACTTGTGACTCAGCAGCGATCTCGCTATGTGTGACGGGGGCTTAACAGTGGGAATACAATACCACCTTGGTAACAAGGGAAGGGGATGGCCTGAGGACAACCTTGCCTTGATGGTAATAAGGAAAAAAGTCTGAAAGAAACAGCGGCAAGCTCTGAAGACTCATCAGGATGACAAGAACGCAGAGAAAAAAGGGAGCGAACTTCCCTGATAGTAAAGTCTGTCCGGATCAAAAAAGGAGTCTACTGTAAGACCCCCAGGATCATTAAGGTCCCAAAGATCTAACGGTATGTGATAGGGAAGAACCACAGGTGAAGACTCCCCACAAGGAAGTCCATATTTGCAGTTTTGTTGCAATAAGACAAAAAAAAAAACACTAGTACCACAAGCGAGAAATCCTGACATGGTCAGTGCGGATCTCCCAGGATCACTGGGGCCCTTTCTGCTTCCAAAAAGATCTCGGAAGTAGTGGAAGAGGGTTTGTGGAAATTGGTACCATTGAAGAACAGAGCATGCACTGCGATGCTCTTGGATCTTGAGGCCGAACCATGAACTCAAGTACATTGGCGTTCAGTTTGGACACCATCCGACCTACATCTGGAGTGCTCCAGTGAAGCGCTTGACTGTGGGTACCTGCTAGATGATTGACGTATTGCACAGCCATGGCATTATCCAATTGAATTAGGATGTGGTGACCTGCCAGAAGGCAGTGGACCTGCTGTAGGATTAGCTGTACCGTTTGGATCCCCAGAGCAATGATCGGGAGAAGAAGACTGGCTTTGGTATTCACTAATAACCATTGGACCAGGAGAAGGCCCTGGATGAGGAAGGAGCTCAGAGACTACCCTTTGAAACCCTGATTGACTTGATGAAAACGAGCGGAGCGAAGGAAACGGCTTCCATTGTTGTCACCTTTTTTTCCTCAGAACCCTCTTAGCGAATAGAATGAACTGAGGTGATGAGTGATTAATTGCGCGAGCTCCCTGTTGAAGGGTCACGACCTTGACTCGAGAGAGAATTACCATCCTTCTTGTGCAGGATCATCCTCAAAAAGGATCTGCTGGGCTGGAAATGAGGAAAACTTGTCTAAATTTAGCTGCCAGCCCAGGTGAGAGGGTATCGCAAGTGATATAGACTACTCAGCGTAGTCCTGGAAGAGCGGCTAGAAAGTCGACCAAATAGGGCAGGACAACCACGCTACTAGGGTACCAGAGGAACCTGACAACCGCCATGACCCTTGCGAACACTCTGGGTGCGGTAGCCAGGCCGAAGGGCATGGTCGTGACTTTAAAATGCTGTTTGCGAATGGAAAGGCGAAGGGATTTTTGTAGAGGGGGAAAAATAGGAATGTGAGGGTAAGAAACCTGAATGTCGATGGATGCCAGAAACTCCACCTTTTTCTGTTGAAGTAATGGCTGAGCGCAGGAACTCCATCCGAAAAAGGAGGACCTTGCCAAAGGTTGTTAGAAGTTTATAGGTCCGGGATTGGTCTTACTTTTCCTTCCCCCTTTTTTGGAACCAAGAGCCCTTAGATCTAGACTGTCCTGGACAACCCTTCCACTGCTGGTTGGGTCTGTAGAAAAAATACGATCCCTTGTTAGTCTCCCGCTCAGAAGATTTGATTAGCCAGCTGTACTGTCTTCGGGGAAAGGTTACTTGTGTGAATCGAAGTAGTTAAGGTCTCCGACCAGGAGACAATTGCTCAAGCAACCCATGTAGCGGCTAAGGAAGGGTAGAGCGCTGAACCCGAAGCCACTAGACGGAATTAACCAGATTTGCTATCCGACAGTCTGTGGTATTTTTAATTGATGATACATCGAGCAGGGATACTGGTAGGTATACCACAAGAAATTCTACCCGGTTATTCTGCCAAGTGGCAGAATGCAGGGCTGCATCCAGCAGGTCAGGAAAAAGCAGTCTCTTGCCATCGTCGCTCTCTTTTGACGGTGCAGAGTAGAAAATTAGGAACCCTCAATCCACCATCCTCTTAACAGGGAAGTGGAGAGGAATCGTCCGCCTTCTTGCATCATCCGCTAAATAGTGGTGATGCAAAGGGGGGTGCTCGGACGCCAAAAAGGGTGCCCTTGTACATCCCCAGAGTTGAGGTCCCCGGATAGACAGGGCAGGTTGTCTAGCATTAGGCCTGGATACAGAAGAGGATACATGGAGGCGACACTCCATGTGCTCGTCTGTTGATGGTGTGGGGAGATCGGTGCCCTTTAAGGGTCCAGTCGCCCTTAAAAGTCAGACCAGGTATGACATCCCACATAGAGGCTTCTGTCCAGTGAATCGCTCGTCAATTTGGTTGATATAAATAGGTGAGTCCATCCTTTTCTGAAGCTCTGGCAATCCAAGGCAATATCCCATCCATATTCAGAGCCTTGTTCTCAGCAAATCATTGGGGAGAGAGATCAGGAAATGAAACTTCTGTTTTCTAAACGCCTGTATGTTTCTAGACTACTTGCGGCCCCTGCTAGCCGACGGCTCCCATGTACATCGGTCCTGCGAGCACTCAGAGCCACAGAGGGTTCACGGAGGGATAGAATCTCTTGGTCAGAGAAACCATGGATTACGGTGAGTGACAAAGTCCTCTGAGGGGGACTAGGTACTCTGGGATAAACTGGGATCAGCGGCGGAGGGCTTCTGAGCTCATTTAGGGTGACCGGTTTCGGATTGATCATGTGCCCTTAAGACCAGTGAATACTGGTCATGCGCCTTTAAGACCAGTGAATACTGGTCATGCGCCTTTAGGACTAGGGAATACTGGTCGTGCGCCTTTAGGACTAGGGAATACTGGTCGTGCTCCATTAAGACCAGGGAATACTGGTCTTGTGCCTTTAAGAGCAGGGCATAATGGTCATGTGCCTAAGACCAGGACATACTGGTCTTGTGCCTTTAAGACCAGGGCATACTGGTCTTGTGCCTTTACGACCAGGGAATACTGGTCAGATACTTCCTTACCCGGGTACTGACGTAGAGTCGTTGTGCCCTTTTAATGAAAAAACCGTCACCCCTGTGTGAGCCGGCCGGGTGGACCAAGATGGCCACTGGGAGTTGCAGAAGTGGTAAAATCTCGCAGAGAGCGAGAAGCGCCAATTCGGGGCGCGGAGCCACAGACACGATGTGGGCGCAGCCTCGAGACTTCCATGAATAGGCCCAAGCGAGGGCCTAAATTGCTGCAGCCGGCGAGGGCGATACCAGCGGTAGAAGTGAGGCGAGAAAACTGAGTGTTCCCGTGGCAGGCGAGAAGCGCCAGAAAAGCAGGCGGAGCCGCCTCAGCGCGCCATAGTGCGGGCGCGGCTACTGGGAGAGATTGGTGCCCTTGAAGGGACCCGTCACCTCTAAGAACCAGCCCAGACCTGGCATCCCACGTCGCAGGAGAGGATACAGAGAGGCGACACTCTCCGTGCTCGCCTGTTGTTGGTTTGGGGAGATCGGAACCTTGAAAGGATCCGTCGACCCGTTCGTGTGCGGCCTACACATTGGCCGAAGACGGGGGCTAAATTTTTGCAGCCGGCCGGGGTGTTACCTCAGGGAGGTGGGCCACAGGGAAGCTGAGGCTGCCAGTCAGCATGTGAATATCCCACTGCAGAGGCCACTGCTGACTGGATCCGCTCACCATGGGTGCGCGTCGCGGCATGGAGCCACCACGATGACTGGGTTTCAGCACCGAGGAAAGCGCACGCACTCTACTGCTCTGCTGCAGGTGCAGGAATAGAGGGATAAACCTCAATCCACCATCCCTTTGTTAGGGAGGTGGAGAGGAACCGTCCGCCTCCTTGTGCCATGCGCTTTCACAGTGGTGGCACAGTGGAGGCTGCTCGGACGCCATAGAGAGGGGCCTCTGTACATCCACGGAGTTCAGTCCCCGGATGGACAGGGCCAGTTGTCCAGCATTAGGCCTGGCTCCAGGAGAGGATACATGGAGGCCACACTCCATGTGCTCATCCGTACAGGTTGCGGAGGGGGGGGGGGGGGGGAGGGGAATCGGTGACCTTGAAGGGACCAGTCACCCCTAAAAATCAGCCCAGGCAGTGGCATCCCACGTCACAGGAGATGATACGGAGAGGCGACACTCCATGCTCGCCTGTTTATGGTTCGGGGAGATCGGAACCTTGAAAGGATCCGTCGCCCCATTCGTCCATGGAAAAAATAAAATCTAAAATCAAAAATATAAAAGGTAAAAATAAAATAATAAAAAGAGTTTTGGGTCTGAATAGCAGACCCTGAGTGCCTCCTATGGACACGAAGCAAGAACTGGTTTTCTGGGAGCCAGCAGGAAGGTGTATACTGCAGGGGAGGAGCGGACTTTCGTTGTATCACTTAGTGGTAGCAGCATAACACCCATGGTCTGTGTCCCCCAAGGGGGCGAGGGGAAAATTGAACCTTTGATTACATGATTTCTGGTGCGATACTTCTGTATTGGAGAGTATTGTCATTTATCGATTCCCTATTAATTCTACAAGGTCGGCAATTATTGCCACAACATGATCACACCATGGGGGATAAACAGTGGAATGACGGTGAGGCCTACAGAGCTGCTCACTTTTGATGTGGGCATCTAAGGGGTTAAACCTCTGAACCTCTTTTCGCGTGCACCACTTACGGCACTTATATTTGGGGGTGGCCGCTATATGACGTGGGCTCAGTGCCACCATCAAGTCAGGAGTCGGGTTATAGGGCTGCAATGGTCCGGGCAACGGGAACTAAAGTTCTTCTAATAACAGATGATTGCATGAAACAATAATTTAATACTTAAAATGAAATCAACAAACTGAAAGCCCCCCGGCTCGGATCTCCTAGAGACAGGCGGCCCGGAGGAGCACGGTTACCTGGAGGACCAGGAGACGGTATTTTTGGCCCGCTGATTTCAAGTGCAGCTTGAAAGTCATCATTATTTCCATCAATGACGTCTTCTGCGACGGCCTCCGAGAGGTCTGCAGCATTAGAGCCATCTGCCTTTGGCTTCTTTACGCGCTTCACCTGGAAGGTAATCTTAAAAGGATGATAAAAAAAACACAAACTCAATACAGCGGAGCCAAGAAAAACAAAGTCAGAACTACACAGAAAAACGCCATTGCCATCCACCAAGTTATCATCCTAAACGTACCCATTCCGCCTCCTCGTCATCGTCACAATCACCAAAGCAGGACCCCGACTGACCATCCTGTGCCCCTTTCTTCAGCACCCTAATTCCCTGCAGGTCCATACGGCGACCTTTCAGCTCCAGAGCACCCTCAAAAGCTTCAAGAGGCCACGAATTCTCAAACTCGTCCACAAGAGCAAGCATCTCCTCAGATATAGGAGCCTCCGGTGTCGCATCCTCTGTATTGTTGGCTTCAGCCATAATAACGTCTGAAAAAACAAACAATAGATTGTAAAGTCCTCAGCAAGTTCACCTCCTGCAGCTTATGCACTGATGCTGTATTATACCCCAGAGCTGCACTCACTATTCTGCTGGTGCAGTCACTATGTACATACATTACATTACTGATCCTGAGTTACATCCTGTATTATACTCCAGAGCTGCACTCACTATTCTGCTGATGCAATCACTGTGTACATACATTACTGATCCTGAGTTACATCATGTATTATACTCCAGAGCTGCACTCACTATTCTGCTGGTGCAGTCACTGTGTACATCCATTACAGTACTGATCCTGAGTTACATCCTGTATTATACTCCAGAGCTGCACTCACTATTCTGCTGGTGCAGTCACTGACAGGCTTTTGATTCAACATTGGTGTATTAATAAGACGCCTTATCAGTATTTTTAGGCGTGTTACAACTTCTTAGTGACCATTCATGTATGTACACACCTATAGCGCCCTCCCCAGGTCGTCCCTTACTTTCTAGATGCAATGTGGAGCTGGTGGTCCTTTCCTCCACTGGAGATCTGCTGTCCTCATGTGAGTAACTCTGGAAGTATTTCTGTGCGTTCTGCCCCTTTTCCTGATTATGACAATGCCCTGAAAATACAAAACGCAAGACATCTGTATTTGCTGCACGTTCAGTACGCGGAAGGAGCGAGTTCGGATTACCATCCCTCAAGCAAGGCCTAGAAACTTGCTGGCGAGGCGTAAGTGGATTGTGATGGCGCCCAATATGTGGAGACTACACCTCCCAATAGGTTTAATTTTAACAGCAGCGACAATTTGCTTTTTGCAGTGTAATCTGTCCCCATCATCCGTCACAGGACTTGCACGATAGCACAGGACGGACGTCTGTGACCGAGGAGAGGCGCCGGACTATTTAGTAACAAGCACCAAAAGAAAGCAGAAAGTTCGTCAGTAGACGGCAAGGTGCTCACAGGTCGTACAGTGACGAAGAGCGCTACGTCTGCTACCAGTCACTCAAATGACTCTTAAAAGCCATGACAAGTGGCAGAAAGCCAAGAGCCAATTATGTGTCCTTACATGACTCAGTGCAGGATGCTGCCATATACCGGCCGCCGTCATCATCCAGCAGCTGCAGCAGCACAGTATTACCTGCCTGACGCTGCAGTCTACATTACTCCCCTTATGGGGAAAAGTCACCTCCCAAATATAAAGTCCAGCTACAATGTAACATCAAAAGTCACCGACGATGAGAAACTAGTGATCACCAGCCACAAATATCACATTATACCGCCACACCCTGCTAACTCCGCACACAAGACAGAAAAAAGTAACACTCACTGCATGATACAGGTGCGGTAAATATGGCAAAGTGACTAGTAAATCATCAGAGAAGGAAGGAAAAACAGATTCACAGTCTGGACAATATACAGAGTGCAGCTCTGAAGTACAACATAGGACGGAATTCACGATCAATACAGGATCAGTAATGTATGTACACAGTGACTGCACCAGCAGAATAGTGAGTGCAGCTCTGGGGTATAATACAGGATGTAACTCAGGATCAGTAATGTAATGTATGTACACAGTGACTGCACCAGCAGAATAGTGAGTGCAGCTCTGGGGTATAATACAGGATGTAACTCAGGATCAGTAATGTAATGTATGTACACAGTGACTGCACCAGCAGAATAGTGAGTGCAGCTCTGGAGGATAATACAGGATGTAACTCTGGATCAGTAATGTAATGTATGTACACAGTGACTGCACCAGCAGAATAGTGAGTGCAGCTCTGGAGTATAATACAGGATGTAACTCAGGATCAGTAATGTAATGTATGTACACAGTGACTGCACCAGCAGAATAGTGAGTGCAGCTCTGGAGGATAATACAGGATGTAACTCAGGATCAGTAATGTAATGTATGTACACAGTGACTACACCAGCAGAAAAGTGAGTGCAGCTCTGGGGTATAATACAGGATGTAACTCAGGATCAGTAATGTAATGTATGCACACAGTGAGTGCACCAGCAGAATAGTGAGTGCAGCTCTGGGGTATAATACAGGATGTAACTCAGGATCAGTAATGTAATGTATGTACACAGTGACTGCACCAGCAGAATAGTGAGTGCAGCGCTGGGGTATAATACAGGATGTAACTCAGGATCAGTAATGTAATATATGTACACAGTGACTGCACCAGCAGAATAGTGAGTGCAGCTCTGGCGTATAATACAGGATGTAACTCAGGATCAGTAATGTATGTACACAGTGACTGCACCAGCAGAATAGTGAGTGCAGCTCTGGAGTATAATACAGGATGTAACTCAGGATCATTAATGTAATGAATGTACACAGTGACTGCACCAGCAGAATAGTGAGTGCAGCTCTAGAGAATAAAACAATCTGCAACAAAGTAAACCATTATAAGCCTTTAATTTGCCCATTTCCAACAAATTTTACATCAGGCTTGGAAATAGGAAGGCACCAACCTACAGACTGCCTATTGCGGGTCTTATGTATTACATAGCACTTGTTCACACTGCTTTATATACACGTGGACGGTCTCCTGACGCACGCACATAACGTACGGACTGATGCAAGATGCCGTCTACCATCCAAGTGCACAATCTAACCACAGATTCTCATTGATGTGCCACTTGTGCATCACCACAGCTATAAGAACATCAAAAATGGATTATTAATGTGAGAACAATTTGCAGGATATTTTTTATTTAAATAAAGAATTTTTTAAAGAAAGTTTTTTTTTACTTATCTGTATTTTCTAAACAACATCCAATCAGTAGTGATACATCTGCAAAACTTATGTTTTTTGCATGTTTCTAAATATACTTTAGCGATGAACGATGTTTTTCGAAGTCTCTGATGAGCATAAAACATCATGGACAAAAAAAAAAAAAAAGGAGGCTTCAAGTCTAATTCCATTAATTTCTGCGCAGACAGATATTCGTCACTAACCGGTCGAGGACGACGCTCCCCTATTAACGACGATCTGTTTTACACTTCTATGAAACAACCGGCAGAAGATGTGTAATTCATGAGAGCCGTGACGCGCCGGTCCTGCTCCTGCCTTGAAAGCTAAAATTAGCCCTGGAGTTCACATCAAGGAGCGATAATTTTTTTTTTTTAGTTCACTGAAGCAGTTTAATGACAATTTACGTCTCTGCTCTTCATCAGACGAGACATCACGATGACAACTACGCTGACGTCACAAGCCCCTGCTGCCGATCGCTCGGCCAATCCCACGAAGAGCATTACCGAAAACATTTCCATGAAACAGTCGCAATCATATTAACGGCAAGCAAGAATTTTTAAAATTACTTACGGTACTTCATTTCTCTAAACGGAGGAAAAAGATCCTACGTATTACAGTGACTGATGCCTTCTACTGTTCTGATAACTACTATAATACTGCCCCCTATGTGCAAGAAAATAACTATAATACTGCCCCTATGTACAAGAATATAGCTACTATAATACTGTCCCTATGTACAAGAATATAACTACTATAATACTGCATCCTATGTACAAGAATATAACTACTATAATACTGCTCCTATGTACAAGAATATAACTACTATAATACTGCCCCTATGTACAAGAATATAACTACTATAATACTGTCCCTATGTACAAGAATATAACTACTATAATACTGCATCCTATGTACAAGAATATCACTACTATAATACTGCTCCTATGTACAAGAATATAACTACTATACTACTGCTCCTATGTACAAGAATATAACTACTATAATACTGCTCCTATGTATAAGAATATAACTACTATAATACTGCTCCTATGTACAAGAATATAGCTACTATAATACTGCCCCTATGTACAAGAATATAACTACTAGAATACTGCCCCTATGTACAAGAATATAACTACTATAATACTGCTCCTATATACAAGAATATAACTACTATAATACTGCCCCTATATACAAGAATATAACTACTATAATACTGCCCCTATGTACAAGAATATAACTACTATAATACTGCTCCTATGTACAAGAATATAACTACTATAATACTGCTCTTATGTACAAGAATATAACTACTATAATACTGCTCTTATGTACAAGAATATAACTACTATAATACTGCCCCTATGTACAAGAATATAACTACTATAATACTGCCCCTATGTACAAGAATATAGCTACTATAATACTGCTACTATGTACAAGAATATAACTACTATAATACTGCCCCTATGTGCAAGAATATAACTACTATAATACTGCCCCTATGTACAAGAATATACAGTAACTACTATAATACTGCCCCTATGTACAAGAATATAACTACTATAATACTGCTCCTATGTACAAGAATATACAGTAACTACTATAATACTGCCCCTATGTACAAGAATATAATTACTATAATACTGTTCCTATGTACAAGAATATAACTATTATAATACTGCTCCTATATACAAGAATATAACTACTATAATACTGCTTCTATGTACAAGAATATAACTACTATAATACTGCTCCTATGTACAAGAATATAACTACTATAATACTGTCCCTATGTACAAGAATATAACTACTAAAATATTGCCCCTATGTACAAGAATATAACTACTACTAGATGGTGGCCCGATTCTAACGCATCGGGTATTCTAGAATATGCATGTCCACGTAGTATATTGCCCAGTCACGTAGTATATTGCCCAGTCACGTAGTATATTGCCCAGTCACGTAGGACACAGGTTAAAAAAAATAAAAAATAAACATATACTCACCTTGGCGAGAGCTAAGTGGGAGAGGGACGTAGGACCGATGGAAAATGAAACCTGGGAATCGGTGATGGAGTGGGTTCCGCGACTATCCTTGAGTGAACCATATAACCTCTCGCAGCTATATATTCTGCATAGAGTATATAAATCTCCGGAAGTGCTATACAGAGCGGGATTGCGTGCCAATTCTGAGTGTCCGAGGTGTGCGAGTGAGAATGCTGGAATATATCACATGATGTGGACGTGTCCTAGGCTGGCTGCTTTTTGGGTGGTGGTTTTGAGCCGGGTTGAAGTAGCGTATAAGTGCAGAGTTGTTAGAGACCCGATGGTATGCGTGCTGGGATATGTGGAAGAAATTGGAGTTGATAATACTTGGAAGGTTGCAATCGCTAGGCTACTCTACATGGCAAGGAAAGTGATAGCACGAAATTGGATTAATGTGGAACCACCTACGAGAAGGGAATTTCTCCAATATGTTCAAAATGGTTTAAAATTGGAAAAGGGGGTGTACAAAAAAAGGGGGAAAATAGATATGTATAATAAGATGTGGTCTCCTTGGCTTGAATTGGAATGAGGAGTATAGTCGTCGAGTTTCTTAAGATCTGGATTAGGATAAACTACACGAGGCAGATAATGCCTCAGTGGGGTATAGATTGGGAATGAGCTGTCTTAAGGGGGTGGGGGGTAGTTGGGGTAATGTTGGGGTGTATTGAAATAAGAAAACGTGCATGTGATATAATGTAATGTAAATGACATCCGGATGTTCTTTATTTTGTTAATAAAAATTTATTTAAATAAAAAAAATAAAAAATAAACATATACTCACCTTCCGCAGGCGCGTTGTCGCCTGTGGGGTGCAGGCGGCATCTTCCGGTCCCAGGGTGTGTTGACGTCGCGGTCACGTGACGTCACGGCAGGTCCTTGTCGTGCAGGCGCACAGGACTTGTGATGATGTCGCGGTCACATGACCGTGACGTCATGGCAGATCCTTCTGCCAGACCATCCGTGCGACCGGAACGTGCCGGTTGCATCGCGAGGAGCGGGAAAGGCGGCGTAGGCGAGTATATAATCATTTTTTATTTTTTTAATTATTTTTAACATTCTATGTTTTTATTATTGGCGCTGCATAGGCTGCGTCAATAGTAAAAAACTTGGTCACACAGGGTTAACAGCAGCGGTATTGGACTGCATTACACCGCGGCATAACGCGGTCCGTTACCGCTGCCATTAACACTGTGTGAGGGCAGACTGGAGGGGTGTATGCGGGCGCCGGGCAGTGAGTGCGGAGTGTAAGGAGCGGCCATTTTCTTCCGGACTGTGCGCGTCGCTGATTGGTCGCGGCAGCCATGACAGGCAGCTGTCGAGACCAATCAGCGAACAAATAACCGTTACAGAAGGACAGAGACAGACGGAAGTGACCCTTAGACAATTATATAGTAGATAATACTGCCCTATGTACAGGAATATAACTACTATAATACTGCCCCTATGTACAGGAATATAACTACTATAATACTGCCCCTATGTACAAGAATATAACTACTATAATACTGCCCCTATGTACAAGAATATAACTACTATAATACTGCCCCTATGTACAAGAATATAACTACTATAATACTGCTCATATGTACAAGAATATTACTACTATAATACTGCCCCCTATGTACAAGAATATAACTACTATAATACTGCTCATATGTACAAGAATATTACTACTATAATACTGCCCCCTATGTACAAGAATATAACTACTATAATACTGCTCCTATGTACAAGAATATAACTACTATAATACTGTCCCTATGTACAAGAATATAACTACTATAATACTGCTCCTGTGTACAAGAATATAACTACTATAATACTGCCCCTATGTACAAGAATATAACTACTATAATACTGCCCCTATGTACAAGAATATACAGTAACTACTATAATACTGCCCCTATGTACAAGAATATAACTACTATAATACTGCTCCTATGTACAAGAATATAACTATTATAATACTGCCCCTATGTACAAGAATATTACTATAATACTGCTCCTGTGTACAAGAATATAACTACTATAATACTGCCCCTATGTACAAGAATATAACTACTATAATACTGCCCCTATGTACAAGAATATACAGTAACTACTATAATACTGCCCCTATGTACAAGAATATAACTACTATAATACTGCTCCTATGTACAAGAATATAACTACTATAATACTGCCCATATGTACAAGAATATTACTATAATACTGCTTCTATGTACAAGAATATAACTACTATAATACTGCTCCTATGTACAAGAATATAACTACTATAATACTGCTCCTATATACAAGAATATAACTACTATAATACTGCCCCTATGTACAAGAATATAACTACTATAATACTGCTCCTATATACAAGAATATAACTACTATAATACTGCCCATATGTACAAGAATATTACTATTATAGTGTCCCTATGTACAAGAATATAACTACTAAAATATTGCCCCTATGTACAAGAATATAACTACTACTAGATGGTGGCCCGATTCTAACGCATCGGGTATTCTAGAATATGCATGTCCACGTAGTATATTGCCCAGTCACGTAGTATATTGCCCAGTCACGTAGTATATTGCCCAGTCACGTAGTATATTGCCCAGTCACGTAGGACACAGGTTAAAAAAAATAAAAAATAAACATACACTCACCTTCCGCAGGCGCGTTGTCGCCTGTGGGGTGCAGGCGGCATCTTCCGGTCCCAGGGTGTGTTGACGTCGCGGTCACGTGACATCACGGCAGGTCCTTGTCGTGCAGGCGCACAGGACTTGTGATGATGTCGCGGTCACATGACCGTGACGTCATGGCAGATCCTTCTGCCAGACCATCCGTGCGACCGGAACGTGCCGGTTGCATCGCGAGGAGCGGGAAAGACGGCGTAGGTGAGTATATAATCATTTTTTTATTTTTTTAATTATTTTTAACATTCGATGTTTTTACTATTGGCGCTGCATAGGCTGCGTCAATAGTAAAAAACTTGGTCACACAGGGTTAACAGCAGCGGTATTGGACTGCATTACACCGCGGCATAACGCGGTCCGTTACCGCTGCCATTAACCCTGTGTGAGGGCAGACTGGAGGGGTGTATGCGGGCGCCGGGCAGTCAGTGCGGAGTGTAAGGAGCGGCCATTTTCTTCCGGACTGTGCGCGTCGCTGATTGGTCGCGGCAGCCATGACAGGCAGCTGTCGAGACCAATCAGCGAACAAATAACCGTTACAGAAGGACAGACAGACAGACGGAAGTGACCCTTAGACAATTATATAGTAGATAATACTGCCCTATGTACAGGAATATAACTACTATAATACTGCCCCTATATACAGGAATATAACTACTATAATACTGCCCCTATGTACAAGAATATAACTACTATAATACTGCCCCTATGTACAAGAATATAACTACTATAATACTGCCCCTATGTACAAGAATATAACTACTATAATACTGCCCCTATGTACAAGAATATAACTACTATAATACTGCCCCTATGTACAAGAATATAACTACTATAATACTGCCTCTATGTACAAGAATATAACTACTATAATACTGCCTCCTATGTACAAGAATATAACTACTATAATACTGCTCCTATGTACAAGAATATAACTACTATAATACTGCCCCTATGTACAAGAATATAACTACTATAATACTGCCCCTATGTACAAGAATATAACTACTATAATACTGCCCCTATGTACAAGAATATAACTACTATAATACTGCCCCTATGTACAAGAATATAACTACTATAATACTGCTCCCTATGTACAAGAATATAACTACTATAATACTGCCCCTATGTACAAGAATATAACTACTATAATACTGCCCCTATGTACAAGAATATAACTACTATAATACTGCCCCTATGTACAAGAATATAACTACTATAATACTGCCCCTATGTACAAGAATATAACTACTATAATACTGCTCCTATGTACACTAATATAACTACTATAGTACTGCCCCTATGTACAAGAATATAACTACTATAATACTGCTCCTATGTACACTAATATAACTACTATAGTACTGCCTCTATGTACAAGAATATAACTACTATAATACTGCCCCTATGTATAAGACTATAACTGCTATAATACTGCCCCTAAGTACAAGAATATAACTGCTATAATGCTTCCCCTATGCACAAGAATATAACTACTATAATACTGCCTCCTATGTACAAGAATATAACTACTATAATACTGCCCCTATGTATAAGAATATAACTACTATAATACTGCCCCTATGTACAAGAATATAACTACTATAATACTGCCCCTATGTATAAGAATATAACTACTATAATACTGCCTCCTATGTACAAGAATATAACTACTATAATACTGCCTCCTATGTACAAGAATATAACTACTATAATACTGCCCCTATATACAAGAATATAACTACTATAATACTGCCCCTATATACAAGAATATAACTACTATAATACTGCCCCTATATACAAGAATATAACTACTATAATACTGCCCCTATATACAAGAATATAACTACTATAATACTGCTCCTATGTACAAGAATATAACTACTATAATACTGCCCCCTATGTACAAGAATATAACTACTATAATACTGCTCCCTGTGAACCTTATCTGTTAATACGTTATTGCGTTTTCCCCGCCATCCCCTGCTGCAGTGGTAATGATAAAGGGGGTAGTAGCAGTGTACTGTATGTCCTTAGGTGCCCGCCGGGGTTCGTCCTTTCATGTACGGCTATGTGATGACCGAGTAGCTATCAGACTATGCATTTCCGTCACACCGAGGTGGGGTCGGGTGCTGGGGGGCGAGTGTACACGACTCACATCTTGCAGCATAAAGGGAGGGGAACTAAAAATAGTCTGCTGAATAATTAATGGGGCTGTGCTCCTTGTGTAGATGGCTGTGACTCCCCTGTGCCGCTCCTTTCATAGCCCCTTCTACCACTGGCTCCATGTGTGACGTGAGAGCAGAAGTGACTTCCCTCCGCTCGCCGGGCCCAAACACTGAGCTAAATTTAACTCTGCAGCCCCGCGTGCGGATAAGAGACTAGAAGATGCGATTGCGGATGCCGCTCACACACGGCGGGCGCTGCCGCTACCTATAGAGAGCGTGGCCGTGCCCGGAATATTAATGACGGCCTCAGACAGCTCGGCTTCCAGCAGAGATCACGAGCCAGAGATGGAGGGAGGGGACGATGAGCAAGGAGAACGCAAAGAAGACAGAAAGGACATCATAAAAGACGCCAGTCCCAGGATTCCCTCCAGATACACCATGCTGGGACTTCTAGTCCCACCCAACTGCAGTAATCGGCATTTCTACATATTCTAAAGGAAAGACATACAGGCAGGGATGCTATAAAAGGATCCAGATACATTATGATTAAAATTCTCATAAGGAATGCTACCCCCCGCATAAAAAAAAAAAAATAGCGCCAGTCCTACATGTGGCATTGAATCGGCATCAACCCACATGATGGATATTAATGGGGTTTATCCCAAGTGAGCGGTGCCGTCTATATTGTGACCCCAAACTCCTGCCGAGCCGGTATGGTGGAGTAAGGGCGCGTTCACACGTCAGGTTTATGCCATGAAAAACGGAACATCGTGCTGTAACCAGTGAATATGACCCCTGAAATCTCATGTACGCGTTCCGTATTTTTTCCTTGCAGCGTCAATTCTTTCAGCAGTTTACACCCTTTCGACGGAATGGGAAATGCTAAAAAAAAAAATACGCAGACAAGAATGTGCTTTTTTCTAGCAGCTTTTCTTTGCGCCGAGAAACGTTTTTGCTGCGGCAAAGTCTGCAAATGTGAGCGATTACCAACTCGCTGTACACATGCACGATGCAGAACCATCGCCAGCAGCGGTAGACAACCCCTTTATTGGATCAGTGGAGTTCGACTGCTGCCGTGCTATGTAAAGTCTATGGCATACTGAGTACAGCGCCACCAGCAGCATTCCCACGGACATTGCATGGCCCCTACACAGCTGGCAGCTGGTTGTACGGTTGACAGCAACGGTGGCTGTCTGTCCCACAGACAGGAGCACTCGTTTGGCCAATGACTATGCAGGGAGGAAGTGGGGAGAGCACCTTATCGGCGCGCACACCGGAGGTCACTGGTGTAGAGGTCGCCGGCGCCTGCGCAGAAGATCTCTGAATGCTGTGCCTACAGAAGGGAGGAGGCGGTATGGATTTCTGAGGGGGTCGGATCGTCGAGAGCCGCTACTGCGCAAGCGTGTCCGGCGCCATCTTGCCATAGATTTTTTTTGGTATGAATTTATTTATAGAATCAAATAAAAGGAATTAAATGCACATTATACATGCATTATGAATAGCTAATCAGAGCACCACATGAAGACCCCCCCCATAGGCCGCCCCGGAGCATGAGCATATCATTAACTCAAAACTGAAAATAAAGATTAAACAACAACCACAAGACAGATTCCAATCACCAGGTATCAGTGTAATCAGTATATTGGAGTCTTCCTGACACTGTCTGTAGTCACTGAGCACAATCCTGCCCACAGGTCCTGCCCACAAGTCCTGCCCACAGGTCCTCTTTAAATCGCTCAGCGAATGAAACCCAAACAACAATGACATTGTGATTTTTTTTTTTTTTCATTTGAAACCAAAAACATAAGTTTTCCTTTTTCATTCAGCAGATTATATGGTAAAGTGAGTTGTATCATACAAAACTATGGATCTAGGAAGACGATGGAGAGGAGACACAAGCCTAACAAGTGTGAAGTTGCGTCCGCAAAGGTCTGAAACGTAAAATGATTTATCCAATAGGAAAGCATTTTTTAATCATTGCCGCTGTAAACATTTTTTTTTTGCCAGATCTAACAAAGAACAAAAACACTCTCTCGGAGTTTACAACCGATCATAATCGTCCTTTCCCCATCACCACCATTGTAAAATAAGTTTAAACAGCAAAATATAAAAAAAACTTTGATTATTGCAATAAACCAATGAAACAAGAAAAATGCAATTACACTCCAATTAAAAAAACTAAAACTTTAAGACAAGTTGTATAATGATGGTCACAGGATGGAGACATTACCGAATTGCAAATGATGGAAAAATGGAAACAAAACAAAAGAATTACAATTTCCTCAGTCTGGAGTATGAGCCACATGCAGAAATCTCAGGACTTCCAGCCTTGGCTGCTATCACTGAGGTTATTGATGGTCGTCTGAAGAAGGTTCAGCCTCTTAATGAACTTGGGCAAATCATCAAGCTCCTCTGCTGGCGGCTCCTGTGTAATCGCTGACCAATGATGTCCCCGATGGAGACAAGTCTGCAGACGCTGCAGCCATTTGAGCAGGTTTAGGACACACAGGCGGCTCACACCAGCAACGTACGCCCTGGAGGTGCCATTTTGAAAAAGGTTCTTGTAACACTTTGAACAAATGGCCACCAAAGCAATGTAATGAAAAGCTGTTAGTGACATGGAATGAAGACTAGTGGGGGTCCGACTAGTGTAATTATGCCACCCTGCACCATAACCCTGGGAGCAGGACCCATGTGACGTTCCCTCGTGACGGCCAGTTGGAAGCTCCAATGACGCTTAATCTTCAGCTTTCTCACAGAAGGAATAACATTTTCTCCTCGGATTAACTGATACTTGGTTGAAACTATCTTGGCCTCCACACACTGCCAAGCAGCCCCTGATCACCACCAACCTTGCATCACTGTAGGAATCTGCCATCCTTCACTGTAGGCATCACCAAACCCCTATCATGTATCACTGAGCCACTGTAATCCTTCACTGTATGCATACCAGAGCCTCCGCCATGCTTCATGGCAGGCATCACCACGATGCTTCGCTGTAGGCAGCACCAAGCCTCCACCATGCTTAATAGGAATCACCGAGCCACCACCATGCTTAACTGTAGGTATCACTGAGCCACTACCATGCTGCATTGTAGGCATCACCGAGCCAGTGCCATCCTTTACTATAGGCATCTCTGGGCAACCGCCATGCTTCATTTTAGGCAGGGTGTTATTTTCAGGGTACAGTTGAGTCTTCCTCCTCCAGATTACCGCTGAGGCTTGAAAAGTTCCAGTTTTGCTCCATAGAACAATCTCAGAACTGCTTTGATTATTTACACGGTTTTGAGCAGATTGGAAGAACATTTTCTTGTAGTTTTGGGTTATTATAGGAGACATTTTGAAGTTCAGACATGGAGACATTCACGGTTTAATATGCATCTTCCTGTGCAAGCTGGACACTCCGTGCTTGTTGCCCAGAACTCTTGCTGCAGGTCTTTTGCAATCATTTGACCTCATGCCTCCTGGTCACAGTCAATGACGGCGTCCTCGTTCTGCCACCTCCAGGTAGTGAAGCTGGTGTTCGAATAACTCTGAATTTGTGAACTCTGATTCCTTCTGTATCTCTTCAGCAGGAACATTTGATTTTCAGAAGTCCTGGAAGGATCTGCAGCGGCCGTTGCAGTCGCTTGACTTGTACCCAACAGAACAGCTTTAGTGGGGAGTAAAGAAGGCAGCTGCAAAACCTATAAATATTAGCGACCCGGAGGCCTTTGCCCATGAGGAATAGGCTAAAATTCCTCAGTAACACTGCCAGAAGTTGCTCCCTGTCTATGCATCACTTTTCCAGCAGGTCATAACAGCCAGACGAGCTCTATGAAGTACTACTAATAATGCTGAGACTGCAGTAGTCAGTGAAAACGGCATTTTGTGCTGAATTTGGAGAAACCACGTATACAAGTTATGTTCAGATATTTACATTGTTCTTGTTTTATTGATTTGTTTGCAAATTTTGCTATTAACCAGATTTTGCAATTTCAAAGTCATGAACATGAAGCAATTGTTGTTTTTCAGCATTTATTTGTGCAGGGTGATTGAGAAGAGATGATAGATTATAGGTTACACGTCAGTATCTGTGAGCGGAGGCCCGGAAGTATGCTTACCGCTGCACACGGAGGACGAGGCGTTGTACAGGAGGGGGTACAGCTGTAGGCACCGGATAATTTGCAGGCTCGCTCTACACTCTGGACATCCTCTGTTCAGATCCAGAGCGGCACGGAAGACTTGTAAAGCGGCAGACAGGTTGTTCAGGGACAGGTAAGCGTTCCCCAGGCTCAGCAGTGCCAGAGGCTGGAGATGAAGCATGATGCATTAAATCACAGAAAATCTACAGTCAGTAAATGCATCACTCATAACATTCATCACACTGTCCAGAATAACCCTATAAAGAAAAAGACAGACATACTTCTTGTTTGCATCCATCACATTTCATGCTTTTTTTTTTTTTATTTTATGTTTTGTGCATTTTGCAGTCAGATGTTACTTCTAAGTCTATGCTAAAATATAAAATGCACTACACCTTGTGGGACAGAATTACTAAGCTAAGTGCACCGGAAATCTGGCTAGACTTTCACCCCCCCCCCCAAAAAAAAAGGCTCACATGGGACATGATAACTAAATCAGCCATCAAGTGCTGAGTAAGATGCGTGAGCCCACACATAAGGCAGGGACACGGCAGATGACGTACATGTGCATCATCGATTGTGAAGGGGTCAAATAGCATTTAAGTGGGGTCTTTTTTGTCCAACATGTTCAAGTTTTGACAACTTGTGTAATGAATGCCGAAAAATGCCAGATCCTCTGATATATGTGGCGGATTTTAAGAGAGTACAAACAGTGTCTAAAAGTTCAACATTTTTTGTAAATCAGCCACAATATCTTTTGTTTTCTTACTTATGGTTCACTAAGGAACGTATAAACACCCAGAAAAACTGCAGGTTCCAAAAATTCACTAAAAAGTTAAATGTTTCATTCACGCATCCAACAAAGTCAGAAAAGACCCCGACATGGATGAGGTCTGACATCACGTGTGCCATGCTTTTTCATAGTTAAAGGAAAGAATTGCAAAAGAAGAATTATACAATTATATTGCTGCGTGTTTCTTTTGCAGTAGTGAAGCCAAGTACTATATATAATGCCGCCATGTCACATATCCATGGGTGCGCACCGATCAGCCAGTGCAGGTAATGACGGCAAGCAGTGCCCCGTCCTCTTGTGAGAGAAGTGGCTCCTGTGTGTTACTCTGGGAGTAGGTCCCAGAGAATGGATCCACTCTGCCTGTCAAAAAGGGGGACATAGAAGTTTGCATAAAAGGGAATTTTGCACCATGTATAATCTGTGGCACTCACCTCAGAGAGGTCCGAGGTCCTTGCTTGTACTAATAATTTACTGGCATCCAGGTGAAGTCCGTGGTGCATCAGTAAGTTGGCCAGATTCACGAGTGGGATTTGTTGGTGGTGGGCAGGAGCCGTGTTCAAGGCTCTGCGCAGGCAAGCGATGGCTTGTGTACAGTTTCCTACAGCTCGCCAATACAGCGCTGCCTCATTCAGGACGGACCACACCGGACTGGCTGGCTGAAAGATAACCGACATATTAAACCGTGCTCCTTATATCATGCCACAATTATACAGAAGAGGGGCATTTAGTCCGGAGTATTATAGCAATGATCCCATAGAAGGACTGGTACTCGTCAGCAGTGGTGCTGCATCATTCACACCTCAGAGGGGCAATTCCAGAGGCAAAACGCTTTTTGTTTTTCTAAAAGGGGTCATCTACTACTAGTATTTTACTTCCCAAAATCAAAACAGCAGATAATCACCTCCCACACCGGCACCTTTAAAGTGATGTCATATCAGGACTAGTGATGAGCAAATATACTCGTTTCTCGAGATTTCTCGAGCACGCTCGGGTGACCACTGAGAATTTTTTAGTGCTCGGAGACTTCGTTTTCTTAGCCACAGCTGAAAGATTTACATCTGTTCTCCAGCATAAGTACATGTGAGGATTCCCTAGCAACCAGGCAACCCCCACATGTACTTATGCTGGCTAACAGATGTAAATCATTCAGCTGCAGCAATAAAAACCATCTCCGAGCACTAAAAAAAAATACTAGGACGACACCTGAGCGTGCTCAGGAAATCTCGCATAACGAGTATATTCGCTCATCACTAATCAGGACTCCTGTTTGTTGTCACAGGAGCGCACTAGTACCAATTAGCGGTCGTAGATATGCTGCTTGCTCACACTTCCAAACTTCAGAAATTCGAGGGAAGTATGACAATTGCATCCCGTTAGCAGCATATTAATGTCACTCCAGCCCATGTAGACCTGTGCCGACATCGCTGGAATGGTGCCGATGAGGGAGAGGAGTATCTGCTGAATTTCTTTTACACTGGGGAATATAGTATTAAAAAAAAAGGAGGTGTCCCGATTAGTGGACAACCCCTTTAATATCATTTGGGAGTATATAAGTCTTCAAATAAATAGGGGGTGGATGTGCAGTACCCGGCCACTATTCTGGTCTATGGAGCTGTGCAGCTCCATAAATGAGCAGTTCCAGCCGACTCCAGGAACAGCTGATCGGCGAGGATGGCCGATGTCGCACCTCCAACAATTAGACATTGAAGACTTATCCTAGTGATAGGCCATCAATGTTAAAATCTCGAACAACTCCTTTAACTGGTGCTTTTAAGTTCATGAGAAAAGGAGCCCCCTATCTATGTAAATCACTCAGCGGTTTCAGCAGGATGTCAGCTGTGTAATTACAGCCGGTTCCAGCTGCAGATGGCGCAGGCTCAGTTTCTGAGCGTGTGTCGGGCTTTTTTCCTATTGCAGCACCAAAACAGGCTTAGAAAAGTACCAGACCTGAGACCTTCCTTAGATTCCTGGATGTCATGGAAAACTTACAGCAATAGAGTCACAATCGCAGAGAGCTCCCAGGCTAGCCACTTTAATGCCATCTGACACATACTGTGGATTGTGCAGGCTCATCTCCTACGTCTGAATCTTAGCATTTTTTTTTCAGTACTTTATACATGTGCTTCTAATATAAAACATGAAGAACGTCACAGACCTGAGCTAGAGAATGATATAATGAGAGCTTTAACTCGTCTTCTGAAATACTGAGGTTGTTGATGAGAGACTGCAGGGCCTGAAAAAAAAAAATAAATAAATTAATGAGACGCTGGACTGCTGGTATGAGAGCGGATGTGTATACAGCATTGAGGTGTACAGATATATACCTGCTGGGCATGTCTGTCCGGCTTCAGCTGCTGCAGGTCCAACTTTCCTTCCACCTCCATTAGCAGCCTATGAAGAGACTCGTTCTTGCGCTTTTCTGGGACTGATGTGCAGTCCGGTGTGGGCAGATCACTTACAGTATCCAAATAATTCAAAACAGCAGGGCTGACTCTAAAAAATGTAAACCAAATACATCAGGACCCCTAAAGTACCACTCCAGGGTTTCTAATTATTGCCCCCTGCATTAGCCTTCAGTAATTTGGGTGCAGTGTTTGCAGTCGTCTGCCGCTTCCAGCGCTGCTCCGGTCCCTCTCCTGTATCTGTCGGCTCACACAGCGGACTGTTAGATCCTTTCTTAATGCAAGTCCCATTCTGAGTTTCATAGACTTACTTTGAGAAAGTGGCTTCCAGCCCAAACAGAAGCGCTGCCGGTCACAGCTGCAGTCAAATGCTCCAGGAGAGGGACCGGAGCAGTGCCTGAAACGGCACAAGATGGCGGCAATTAAGTATTTTAATGCACATGGTGTCCACAAGGTACTGATAGAAGGAGCGACCCTTTATGATGCATCTCAAACTTATATTTGGTTTTTGCTTCGCCCGTTATCCCCATCTCAGCCGTTCATGCACTGGACACAGAAGGAGAAGGGAAACTATCGAAGCAGCCGAGCCATGTGGTTTCCTTACCTGCCAATGGGCCTTATGGAAACAGTGCAGTACCCTGAACTAGGCTGTATTTTAGTACACATGATGTGAGAAATTCTTGCCCATATCTTATATAGTTCTACTAGCAGGTCCTCTTTTCTAAATCTTGTATTTGGGATTCCCTGCTGTAAGTCAGAATGGGGGCAGCTGCAGAAGTGGTCCCTTACTCTACAGCAGGGGGTCAAACTGCATTCCTCGAGGGCTGCAAACAGGTCAAGTTTTTAGGATTTCCTTGTACTGCACAGGTGATAATTTAATCACCAACTCATTATTTGTGTAGGTGATTAAATTATCACCTGTGCAGTACAAGGAAATCCTGAAAACATGACCTGTTTGCAGCCCTCCAAGAACGCAGTTTGACACCCCTGCTCTACAGGACCACAGGGTCCGCAGAAATATATTAACGGTTATGAGATGCAAAGTAACGCTGCATTCAGAGCCCATCAGGGGATGTATACTGACAACACTGAAGACCCCCATACACATTCGATGAAAGTCACCAGTCCAACCATCTGATGTGTATGGGGGTCTCCATGGGGAGAAGAGGAGAAAGTGGTTGGAATTTCATTGCACAAACCTTTTTTGTTTTCAGGAGATATTCCACTAGCAGAGGTGTCTGTCAGTGGCGTTCTCCATGCTGACCATAGAGAACACATGAACACTGAGCTGTTAGTGGGGAGCTCGTGTGTATGGGGGAGAAGGGAGACATGGCTGTCCGCTACGTCATCTGTACGCTCAGCCGAACACTCACCTCAGACCAGGCTGTGCAGGAGGTAGGTAATATTTTGAAAGCTCTTCAGGTGGAGGAACCGTTGGAAACTTTTTAGCACAATCCGCTTTCTT
This sequence comes from Ranitomeya imitator, assembly GCF_032444005.1. Taxonomy (NCBI): domain Eukaryota; kingdom Metazoa; phylum Chordata; class Amphibia; order Anura; family Dendrobatidae; genus Ranitomeya; species Ranitomeya imitator. The sequence continues at coordinate 19,622,742 of NC_091290.1, forward strand.
GGGCCACAGATTATCTCTTTCTTCCTAAAAAAAAATAAAAAACAGGATTTTTGTGTGTCTACGTTGTGATTTACTAAGTAAAATTTTAAAATTTACAGAAAACCTGAAAAAATGTGCAGTTTTCTAAATTTTAGCTTCTCCTCCTCTGATCACACCCGGACAGATTTTAGTAAAATGTGATGTGAGCTGCGGTACTGAGAACAGTCCGCGCAGAGCGAGTGACGCTGTGGTGTCATGGCTCCGCACTCGCCGTATACACGGGTCCATCGCTTCACTGCTATGATGCCACTTACATGAAATGAGGCCGCATCCAATCCCCACACTTTTAACGCAGAACGAGACACTGGGGGGCGCAGAATACTCTGATTTGCCTGAAGATCTAAATTGTCCGATGTAATCTGTGCCGAGGACGTGTCATCACCAAACTGACAAAACAGGGAAAAACATCATGAAAAACAGGATTTTTGGTTGCTTACCGTAAAATCTGTTTCTCGGAGCCTCCATTGGGGGACACAGGAACCATGGGTGTATGCTGCTGCCACTAGGAGGCTGACACTATGCACAAAAAAAGTTAGCTCCTCCTCTGCAGTGTACACCCCACCGACTGGCATTATACTCTTCAGTTAAGGTACCTTCACACTAAACGACGCTGCAGCGATCCAGACAACGATCCGGATCGCTGCAGCGTCGCTGTTTGGTCGCTGGAGAGCTGTCACACAGACCGCTCTCCAGCGACCAACGATGCCGGTAACCAGGGTAAACATCGGGTTACTAAGCGCAGGGCCGCGCTTAGTAACCCGATGTTTACCCTGGTTACCATCCTAAAAGTAAAAAAACAAACGCTTCATACTTACCTTCCGCTGTCTGTCCTTGGCGCTGTGCTTCTCTGTACTGGCTGTGAGCACAGCAGCCGGAAAGCAGAGCGGTGACGTCACCGCTCTGCTTTCCGGCCGCTGTGCTCACAGTGAGTGCAGGAAAGCAGAGCGCCGGGGACAGACAGCGGAAGGTAAGTGTGAAGCGTTTTTTTTTTACTTTTAGGATGGTAACCAGGGTAAACATCGGGTTACTAAGCGCGGCCCTGCGCTTAGTAACCCGATGTTTACCATGGTTACCAGCGAAGACATCGCTGAATCGGTGTCACACACGCCGATTCAGCGATGTCAGCGGGAGAGCCAGCGACCAAATAAAGTTCTGGCCTTCTAGCCCCGACCAACGACATCACAGCAGGATTCTGATCGCTGCTGCGTGTCAAACTGAACGATATCGCTAGCGAGGACGCTGCAACATCACGGATCGCTAGCGATATCGTTTAGTGTGTAGGTACCTTTAGTGAGAAAGCAGTAGGAGAAAAGAACAAGGTTGATAACCATAACCACAAACATGAGAACTGTAAACGTGAGAACAGTCAGAGCATAGAACAACAGAAATTGAAACATGGGAGGGTGCTGTGTCCCCCAATGGAGGCTCCGAGAAACAGATTTTACGGTAAGCAACCAAAAATCCTGTTTTCTCTATCGCCTCTCATTGGGGGACACAGGAACCATGGGACGTCCAAAAGCAGTCCCTGGGGTGGGAAAAACAGACTTCCATCAGGTCAGAGGACTCACCACTGCCGCCTGCAAGATCCTTCTGCCTAGGCTGTCGTCCGCCGAAGCGTAGGTATGGACCTTGTAAAATTTGGCGAACGTGTGGATGGAAGACCAGGTTGCCGCTTTGCAAAGCTGTAGGGCGGAAGCCCTGTGGTGCACCGCCCAGGAGGCGCCGACCGCCCGGGTAGAGTGAGCCTTAATCCCAGAAGGGGGCACTCTGTTCTTGATCCGGTAAGCCTCCAGAATTGCCGTTCTGATCCAGCGAGCAATAGTCGCCTTAGAAGCCGGTTGACCTCTGCGCGTGCCATCAGGAATGACGAAAAGAGAATCTGTCTTCCGCAAAGTGGACGTTCTATTCAGGTAGATCCTCACCGCCCTGACGAGGTCCAGCTTGTTCAACGATCGCTCCAGAGGATGAGTCGGAGCTGGACAAAGGGAAGGTAGCACGATGTCCTCGTTGAGGTGGAAGGTAGAAACCACCTTAGGAAGGAAGGAAGGCGGAAGCCTGAGGACCACCTTGTCTTAGTGAATGACCAAGAACGGAGGTTGGCAAGAGAGGGCCGCCAACTCGGAAACGCGGCGGATAGAGGTGATGGCCACAAGAAAGGCCACCTTCCACGATAAGACCGACAGCGGAATCTCCCTGAGGGGCTCAAAGGGGGAAGCCCTCAGAACATCCAGTACCAGATTTAAATCCCATGAATCCACAGGGACCCTATACGGAGGGACAGCATGGGCTGCTCCTTGAAGGAAGGTCTTAACCTGTGGCCGAGAAGCCAAGGTCTTCTGGAAAAGGATGGAAAGAGCAGAAACCTGGCCCTTGAGGGAACTCCGAGCAAGGCCCGAATCCAGTCCTGCCTGAAGGAAGGCCAAGATGGAAGGCAGAGAAAAGGACTTAGATGAAACGCGGTTGGACTCGCACCAACGGAAGTAAGCCTTCCAGGTACGATGGTAGATCCTGGAAGACGAAGGCTTCCAAGCCTGGATCATGGTGTGAATCACCCGGTCCAAAAGGCCGGACGCTCTTAGAACTGCAGTCTCAACAGCCACGCCGTTAAACTGAGCGACCGAGAATTCGGGTGGCAGGTCGGACCCGGAGACAGCAGATGGGGCCTGTCTGGAAGACGCCAGGGAGCGTCCGCGAGAAGGTTGACGAGCTCCGCGAACCAAGCTCTCCTGGGCCAATCCGGGGCGATCAGAATGACTGGCACCCCTTCCGCTTTGATCTTTTTCAACAGCTTGGGAAGTAATGGAAGGGGTGGGAACAGGTAGGGTAGTACGAACTGTGACCAAGGAATGGCCAGAGCGTCGACGCCCACTGCCAGAGGATCGCGAGAGCTGGAGACAAACTGCGGAACCTTCCTATTCATTCGGGACGCCGTGAGGTCCACGTCCGGAGTCCCCCATCGAAGACAAATCTGATGGAAGACCTCCTGATGCAAGGACTATTCCCCTGCCGCGAGGCCCTCGCGGCTGAGGAAGTCGGCGGCCCAATTGTCCATGCCGGGGATATGCACCGCGGATATCACCGGAACCGATGCCTCTGCCCAGAGGAGAATCTTGGAAACCTCAGCCAAGGCGCTCCGAGTCCCCCCTGATGGTTGACATATGCCACAGCCGTGGTGTTGTCAGTCTGGATTCTGATTGGTAGGCCCGAGAATCCTTTCCCAGTGGCAGAGGGACAGAAAGATGGCCCGAATCTCGAGGACATTGATCAGCAGAGATGACTCCTGCGCCGACCAACGGCCCTGAACCGTCAGGTGGCGAAAAACCACACCCCAGCCGAGTAGGCTGGCGTCCGTCGTCACCACTTGCCAGTGAACTGGAAGGAAGGACCTGCCCTGGGAGATGAGAGGTGACGTCAGCCACCAGTTGAGTGACCGTCTGACCCGAGAAGAGAGTCGGATCGGATGATCCAGGGAGAAGACAGACCTGTCCCATTGAGACAGAATGGCTTGCCGAAGGGGTCGCGAATGAAATTGGGCTAAGGGAATCGCTTCCAATGTTGCTACCATCCTCCCCAGGACCTTCATGGCCGATCGGAAGCAGGGAGGACGAGGACCCTGGAGCAAGCGTATGTCCCGACGAAGGATGGATCTCTTGTCTTCGGGAAGAAAGACTTCGGTCTGACTAGTGTCGAAGAGCATGCCCAGAAAGATGATGCGCTGAGAAGGAATAAGGCAGGACTTCTTCTGGTTGACCATCCACCCGAAACAGGCTAGGGTGTCGAGAACGATGGACATGCTTTCGTGAGCCTGAGTAAAGGACGGAGCCTTGATGAGAATGTCGTTGAGGTATGGAAACAGAACCAGGCCTCTTACCCTCAAGATGGCCATCAGTGCCGCCATGATCTTTGTGAAAACCATTGGGGCGTTTGCAAGACCGAACGGCAGGGCGACAAACTGAAAGTGTTCCTGGAGCACCGCAAAGCGCAGGAATCGGTGATGTCCGGGGAATATCGGGACGTGGAGGTAGGCGTCCTGAATATCTATGGAACACAGAAATTCCTGAGCCTCCATGGAAGCAATTACTGAACGAAGGGATTCCATCCTGAAGTGCTTCAGACGAACTCTCCTGTTCAGCAATTTGAGGTCCAGAATGGGCCGAACCTTGCCGTCTTTCTTAGGTACCACAAAAAGGTTTGAATAGAAACCTGTGAACCATTCTTTTTCTGGGACGGGAACGATTACCCGGCTTTGAGGAAAGAAGCGATGGCTGCGAAGAAACACGGAACTAGAATGGGGTCTCTTGGAGGTCGGGATCCGAAGAAGCGATCCCAGGGTCGTGAAACGAACTCTATCTTGTATCCCGAGGATACAACTTCCCTGACCCATGTGTCCTCTACTGAGGAAATCCAGACGTCCCTGAAGAAGAGAAGACGGCCGCCGAGCCTGGGAGGTGGGCTGGAGTCTTGTCGAGAGTCATGCCGAGGTGGATCTACCAGTCCTAGACCTGGAGGATCTACCCTGGGAGTAGCGAGGACGCCAGGACGGAGTGGGCCTAAAGGATACGGTCTTCTTCTCTTGACGTGCCTGTGGCCTCTGTTGCTGCTGAGAAAAGGAGTTTGACACCGCAAAGCGACGAAAAGGCCGAAATTGCCGTCTAGGAGGAGGGCGGCGAGGCTTAGCCTGGGGAAGAAGAGCACTTGTACCCCCTGTGGCGTCCTTAATGATTTGGTCCAGCTTGGAACCAAAGAGACGAGAGCCCTGAAAAGGGAGACTGGTAAGGGACTTTTTGGAAGATAAGTCCGCCTGCCAGGCCTTGAGCCAAACGGTCTGGCGGATGGCAACAGCATTGCTGGACGCCTGAGTCGCACAGGACGCGACATCCAGAGAGGAGGAGACCAGGTATCCACCCGCGTGGGAAATCTGGTTGGCAAGCTCCGCTAGCTGTCCGGGTGGCGCCCTGTCCAGGATACCTCGACGAAGTTCTTTGGCCCATTTGGATACGGATTTCGAAACCCAAGTGGAAGCAAAGGCTGGGCATAGAGCAGCTGCAGCCACTTCAAAGGCTGACTTCGCAAAGGATTCTATAACTATCGTTCGAATCCTTGAGAGATGCTCCGCCAGACAGTGGAAGCACCGTGTTGGTGGACAGCCTGGAAACAGGGGGATCCACCGAGGGAGAGACCGTCCAATTGGCGGTAAGCTCTGGAGAAAAGGGATATAAAACACCAAGGCGTTTTCCCCTCTGAAAACGTCTGGTCGGGTTCTCTCTTTCTCTGTTCATGATTTCCTCGAATTCAGGAAGCGGAGCGAAAAACTTGGAAGGAGGTTTAGCCCGTCCAAATGAAACCGCCTGATCTGCGGGTTCTGTAGAGGGCTCCTTGATGCCACAGGTTTGGTCTATAGCTCCAATGAGATTCTGGACCATATCCCTCCGAAATAGGAGGATCGTGAGGACGTTGACCACAGAGGAGGACCGTGTGGCGAGATGGAGCGAGAAAACGACTCAGACCGTCGTTCCTGTCTGGACCTTTTACGGTTTATCAAGGAGGGATTGAACGGAGGCTCTTGCGACCCACTGGCTACTGCGGGGGTCTGCAGAGGTAATCGATCTAGCACAGATACCAGGGTTTGAGACACCCATGTTAGATCGGCCACCGATTGTGACAGAGAGGAAGCCCAGCCTGGGATGGGGTTATCACTCTCGGGCGGGTCGGCCGGGGGAACCTAGCCGGTGGGAACATTCGGGTTGCTGCAGGCGTGACAGAGTGGAGAGGACTGACCTGAGGGAAGTTTGCAGTTACAGGACGAATATGCAAAGTATTTAACTAAGGCAGAGGGATTACAGGAAGAAGTAGGAGGGCGAGAGCGGCCCCCTTTAGAGATAGACATTGCGAAAAAGGTCCCTGAAGAAAATGCCAGAGGGTTAAGGGACAGATAGCAGAGGGCAGTGTCAGTCTGCAGTGCAGAGCTACTCACGGCAGACGAAAAACGGAATCCAGAGGAAGCGGTGATGGTTTGGACCTCCGGCGAGAAATAGTCCCTTAGGCAGGAGTGATATGGCCTGCTGCCGCAATCTTGACCGATCTGCGCCGCTGAGATGTGGAGGAGAGAACTCTTGGTAGCCCCAAGATGGCGCCGGTGGGTGTCAGTGAAATTTGTCGGGCGGGAGAAAAGCCCGCCCGACGAACGAGGGAAGGGGGCGGAGTCCGGCACCGGAAGTAGGCCCGGGCAGAAGCCGGGGCCTAAATTTGCGATGGTGACCGGGATAGAAGGGCCGCGGCGGTGAACAGTGCGCCGCAGTGGAAGAAGCGACGCGGTATGTGAGCAGCCGCCTACAGCGGCCGGAGCTAGAGCAGTCGCAGGCCCAAGCGGTGTGGCGGCCTGGCAAGCCGCCACGCTAAAGGGGAATGAGCGGCCGCTTAGAGTGGCCAGAGCAGCGCAGCCGCAGGGGGCCGAAGCGATGCAGCGGCTGGCAAAGCCGCCACGCTGGGGAGAAATGAACGGCCGCTTATAGCGGCCGGAGAAAGGAAGCCGCTTGGGGCCGAAGCGATGCGGCGGCTGGCAAAGCCGTCACGCTGGAGCAGAGGGCAGTGTCCCCTTCAAGGAAATGAACGGCAGGGAAGAAGTGGTGCGTGGCAAGACCGCGCTGAGAGCGTGCCCGGATAAGCAGCTGCGCGGTAGTCTGTAGGGCAGCTGCGCCGGAACAGGGGACAGGGCGGCCGCAGCCACAGAAGCGGTGCAGCGGCTGGAAAGAGATGGGACTCGCATCAGAAACCCCCCTAAATCAGGCACCCCTTTTGAGGATCCAGGGTCGCAGGGTGGGAAGGGAAAATACTCACCCTAAACATCCCACGCCGGTACTAACCTGGAAGGAATGAGATGTCCAGTGAGCTGTGATGGACGTCCTCGTCTCCACAACTGACAGGCTCTGGTGGGCGAGTGGGTGGGGGACGGAGCCAGGACCGGACATCTAAGCACGCTGGTGTGCTAGGCTCTTGGTCCTGCTGAAGGATCTATGAGGATACGGGGTGGCAGTACACGCCGTACTCAGTCTGTATTGTGGGACTACAGGTGTGACTTATCACCCTGTATCCCTCCGGAAAACCTGAAAAGAAACGATGCACATTGAGGTAGATAAGGGTCTAATGAAAGACCCGTGTCCACCTCCTACTGACACTAAGCTAAACTGAAGAGTATAATGCCAGTCGGTGGGGTGTACACTGCAGAGGAGGAGCTAACCTTTTTGTGCATAGTGTCAGCCTCCTAGTGGCAGCAGCATACACCCATGGTTCCTGTGTCCCCCAATGAGAGGTGATCGAGAAATACTTAGAAATGTAAGAAGACTCCGCAGACTGAGCTGCACCAAGTACTACTGGCAGAGCTGCAGTCTACATACAGGAGTCCGGGATTTACGTTACAGAAAAGAACTGAACATGTAAAAAGCAGAAATATTTGTCTTCTCTCTTCATTTCGCCGATACTTACAAACACATGCTCCACATTCTCAAAGACGTCTCCTCGGTGGTAACGCACCGGTAAATCCCACGGGCAGTGCAGACTGTGCTTACGGCTGCTGATCTGACAAATCTGATGATTTCCTAAAATAATTACCAGGATTATGCATCACAGTACACACTGCAGACCAGACACAACCTCATGCAGATAATATGTATGGCCTCCAGGAGTAACGCTCCTGCAATCCTACAGAGCAGCCTAAACTCAACCCTTCCCTCCTGCAGGGTCACAAGCCCCGGATTTCCACTACTGTCCTGTAGCCAAACCGTAACCTTCCCCTCCTCCAGGGCACCGATGCCCGACCCTTCCCCTCCTGCAGGACACAGACCCGACCCATCACCTCCTGCAGGACACAGAGTCACAGCCTTTCCTCATTCTCTCCTGTCCTGGACTTGCTCTTATATAAGTACATAGTATTGCCCGGATTTACCCAGCTGAGCCTCCTTGGCCATTTGTGTCTCATGAATGATGTTCCGGAGGATCTGCTCCTCCTGGATCAGCTTATGTTTCTCCAGAACCTCCTGCTGTCTCAGGTAATGGTCGTGCTGCTTCTGATATTCCTTCAGCTCATTCAGAGTCCTCTGCAAAGACCTGGGAACAGATGTAAAAGCGAGGAGCCATTGTGACACCTTCCGTTCTTTATACACTGGCACCGTGCTAGTATTATGGCGTAGACACTCACCTGTGCTGAGCCTCCAACTTCTGCTCCAGCTTCTGCTGGCACAGGACGGCCTTCTTCCTTTTGTCGGCTTCATAGAAGAAAGGACGCAACTCCAGGACTCGGTCGTAGCACAGTACAGAGTGATTATACTCCCCCAACATCTACAAGAAGGAAGATAGAATTATACATGTGCTCTTACATGAGCCTTAGAGGCTCCAAACATGGCAGAAGAGTGCATGCTTCCGCTAAGCCACTCCCGAGCCACAGCGCGCCCGTCCACTCCAAGCCCCGCTCCTTGACCAACTAGTTATCCATCCTACCGTTAATGGGGCTGATTGATATTTGGTAACCCAGCACCTAACAGTAACAGAAAATATTATAAACTGTACCTATATCATCTGTACTACTACAAACAAATCCTGCAGACAGAATTTCACTGCATTTGATCAGATGATCGATTAAAGGAATTAACTGGAAATTTGTAGAAGTCACCTATGAAAAAAAATCAACGGAGGATACTCACTGCATATATATTCCCCAAGGTGTAGTGGCTGACCAACGAGTCAGTAGATACGTCCGGCCCCGGGGACACATCGAGTGCAGCATGAGCCAGAATAGCAGCATCGGCTGAAAAATGTGCTCGGTGCAGGACATTCGCCATGTTCAGGAGTGCAATCCCCTTGTTGAACCTGTAAGGTAGGAGTTATTACAAGGGGAAAATCCTAATAAAGGGGACGTTGTCTCAGAGGCCTACACGTCTGACCATCACATTGCTTATACGGTGACTTCTCATACGTGCTTAGGTCTACACAGTCGTTGTCTGTCTCATGCATTGCTGCAGTCTGATGCTGTTAGATGCTGGAGCTATGGTGGGACCCCAACATTAGGGAAATAACCAGCACTCATTCCAAGGGGAAATGCACTGATAAGACCAGAAGGAGCATTTTTACACTTTGGATAGGAGTGCAATGACTGCAGGTGGGAAGTGTGTGCAAGCCACCTTAACTCTGACTTACACACAGACCTCTGATAAACGCCGGCTCCCTCTAAGGCTAATCATACGCCCACGTCTTCCTCATTTTCCCAAACCAGACATTGATACCATTACTCGGAGAATGCAATGCACAGAGTTGTGTTTGCAGAATGCCCCGGTACATATCAAATCTTTCTTTATTTTCACCATCCCAGTTTACGGCTCATCCTAAATCAGCATCGAACTAAGAGTCAATATATAGCTTGGAAACGGTGCATTACCTGGAAGAAAAGTGCAAGGCTCTCATGGCGCATTCGACCATGTGGAACGGCTCATTCTTTATTCTCCAATAGAACGAGGCCATGTTATAAAGAACCCAAGAAGTCGTATTCTGAAAATCAGAGAGTAAAGCAATGATTTCCTCCGGCACGGACGTGTATTCTGCAGCATGCATCTCAGACGGTGAGGCTGTCCCCCCAGTGAGGCGCCCCCTAGATATTGGTGAGGCAGTATTCACACTGGTGTCGGTAAGCTGCACAGCGCCGTCTATAGCGGTAATTTTATAGTTAGTATAATTTTATGCAGATTTCTGATCAATTAAAGGGAACCTGTCACCTGAATTTGGCGGGACTGGTTTTGGGTCATATGGGCGGAGTTTTCGGGTGTTTGATTCACCCTTTCCTTACCCGCTGGCTGCATGCTGGCCGAAATATTGGATTAAAGTTCATTCTCTGTCCTCTGTAGTACACGCCTGCGGAAAGCAATCTTGCCCTGCGCAGGCGTGTACTACGGAGGACAGAGAATGAACTTCAATCCAATATTGCGGCCAGCATGCAGCCAGCGGGTAGGGAAAGGGTGAATCAAACACCCGAAAACTCCGCCCATATGACCCAAAACCGGTCCCGCCAAATTCAGGTGACAGGTTCCCTTTAAAGGAAAACCGAATGCCCATTTTCAATTCTAGCATGGACCCTCAGTACATACGGTGAGGCCCAGGCATCAGTTTGGTCTCTCCGGTGAAAATGTTTGAGAAGCCCAGTTACATCTAATTTGGAATCCTAAGAACCATCTCCATTTTCTTTTACATTTTTGCTTTTTTTTTTTTTTTTAAATGCAGGAGGCAGCCAACTTGTGCCAGGCCGGCTGCAATATCGTTTAACTTTTTTAACGCGCATGCTCATCGTGATGCGGCATTTGTCTGCCGCTCACAAGCATACGCATGGGTGCACTGTCAATATCATCTGAATTTCTTCATAATCCTTTAATTACCTTCACAAGGGCCTCGTGTATTTTATGCCCAATGTCCTCCACGTTCTTCCCCAACTTATAGGACAGGGAGCTAAATATAGGATCTTCTTTAGGTAGCAGCGGGGCGGAAAGGTTCTTCCTTTCCTGAATACCCTACAGACAGAAAATTAGCAAAATATTATTTCAACCAGAAGGGAAGGGCCTCATCTCATAAAAAAAAAAAAAAAAAAAAAAGAATTAACTGAGGCTCGTTTACTTTGTTCACATTGTAACATGTTTTGGGGGCTGATTAATTGCTTAAAATACATTTCCCTATATAAACTTATAAAATAGACTCGTTTGATAAACCTCAACCACCACTAGAGGGAGCTCACAGTATAGTCTCTGTACATTCAACTCACTAATAAACGTCTACAGTAAGCTCCCCCTAGTGGTGGCGGCTGGGAGGCTGAATTTCAGCAGTGAGCTATAAGTCTGATGCTATGGGCCACTGCTGCCATTTATTTCTGGACTTCTTACATATGAAGCCCAATTACACAAGTCAAAATATTAAAGTTCGTACCCGAAGGTGCTGATAAGCGTGGATGCTGAAAGGAAGCTCTATGATGCTGGTGCAGTCGGGCGGCTTTAGGTTTGGAGGTAAGGGACTGTGCATGTCCATGTAATCTTCTGGACTGTAAATTAAAAAGACATTAGGATACATAAAATATACAAAGTTGTAAAAGGCAATCCGTCAGCGGGTGTTCTGATGTAGGGGCAGAGAGCCTGGTTCCAGCAATGTGTCACATACTGGGCTGCTTGGTACCATTTTAACCCCTTCATTCGCGTTCATCTTCCTGACCAGGCCAAATTTTTCAATTCTAACCAGTGTCGCTTCAGGTGGAAATAACTCTGGAACGCTTCAATGTGCAATTTTCGAAACTTTTAATTTTCCAGCACATATGGGGTATCGGCGTAGTCAGGAGAAATTGCACAACAAATTGTGTCGTTCATTTTCCCCTGCTTCCCGTGTGAAAATGCAATATTTGGGGCTAAATCAATTTTTTTTATGATAAAAATTAAAATGTTACATTTTTCCTTCCACGTTCCTTTAATGATGAAGCCCCTAAAGGGTTAAAAAAAAAAAAAACTTTCTTGAGCGTGTTTTTAGATTGGTATCTCTTTGGGTATTTTCTGTGATATATGCTCCCCAAAGTCGCTTGTAATGTGATGTGGTCCCTAAAAAAGAAAAAAAAAAAAAAATTTTGTTGGAAAAATGAGAAATAGCTGGACAACTTTCAACCCTTCTAACACAAAGAGGGATTTTTGGTACTTACCGTAAAATATCTTTCTTGTAGCCTTCATTGGGGGACACAGAACCGTGGGGTGTATGTTGCTGCTGCTAGGAGGCTGACACTATGCAGAAAAGGAAAAAGAGTAGCTCCTCCCTGACAGTATAAACCCACCGACAGGCACCAAGTGCCTCAGTTGGTGTAAAAAGCAGTAGGAGAAGCGACAGAACTCAGAAACATAAGTACCAACTCAACAAGGGCATTTAGGCCCAACATGGTACAAAAAAAAACAAACAAGGAGGGTGCTGTGTCCCCCAATCAAGGCTCCAAGAAAGATTTTACGGTAAGTACGAAAAATAGGGATTTTTGTGTGTACTCACCGTAAAATCCTTTTCTCCGAGCCACTCATTGGGGGACACAGGACCATGGGTTATGCTGCTGTCACTAGGAGGCTGACACTAAGCTGAGACAAAAAAGGGTTAGCTCCTCCCCTGCAGTATACACCCTCATGCTGGCATGCAGAGACCCAGTTAAGTGCAAAAGCAGTAGGATAATGAGAACAATATATCAAAAAACATTGGAACATAACATGTCAAACAACAGTCAAAGACTAAAAAAGATAACTAGCCGTAAGGCTACCAGGGTGGGTGCTGTGTCCCCCAATGAGTGGCTCGGAGAAAAGGATTTTACGGTGAGTACACACAAAAATCCCTATTTCTCCTTCGCCTCATTGGGGGACACAGGACCATGGGACGTCCCAAAGCAGTCCCTGGGAGGGAAACAATACAACCACGTAACTTCATGTACCATCTGACTACCAATGCGCAACGGCCGCCTGCAGGATACGCCTGCCAAGGGCCGCGTCCGCAGAGGATTGGATATGCACATTGTAATGCTTTGTGAAGGTATGCAGGCTGGACCACGTTGCGGCCTTGCAAACCTGCTCCGCTGATGCTTGGTGCCGGATGGCCCAGGAAGCACCCATCGACCGAGTGGAGTGAGCTCTAATCCCCGCCGGGATAGGACTGCCCCTGACCCGATAGGATTCCTGGATAGCAGATCGGATCCATCTAGCTATCGTGGATTTAGACGCCGCCAAACCCTTTCTGTGACCCTCCGGGAGCACGAAAAGGGCGTCCGATTTTCTGAAGTGTGCCGTTCTGGAAATGTACCTCCTGAGAGCCCGTACCACGTCCAGAGTATGGAGAGCCTTCTCGACCCTATGTTTAGGCTGCGGACAAAAGGAGGGAAGGATGATGTCCTCGTTAAGGTGGAAAGATGAGACCACCTTTGGAAGAAACGCGGGAGAAGGACGTAGGACTACCTTGTCCTGATGAAAGGCAAGGAAAGGTGCCCGACAGGATAGAGCGGCGAGCTCTGAAACCCTTCTGATGGACGTCACCGCTACCAGGAAGGCAACCTTCCAAGAGAGAACAGAGAGCGGAACGTCTTGAAGGGGTTCGAACGGCGGTTCCTGGAGAGCCCCCAGGACCAAATTGAGATCCCAGGTCTCCAAAGGCATCCTGTAAGGAGGAACAACATGGGAGACTCCCTGAATGAAAGTCTTGACCTGAAGGTTGGTGGCGATCCTACGCTGGAACAGCACGGATAAGGCTGAGATCTGACCTTTAAGAGAGCTCAGGGCCAAACCGGAATCCAGACCGGACTGAAGGAAATTCAGGATACAAGGGATGGAGAAGCTGAGCGGAGGGAGCCCTCGGAGCCTGCACCAAAAAAAGAAGGTCTTCCAGACGCGGTGGTAGATAGAGGCAGAGGACGCCTTGCGAGCACTTAGCATGGTAGGAATGACCTGCTGAGAGAAACCAGCACGAGCTAGAATCCAGGTTTCAACAGCCACGCCGTCAAACGTAGGGCCCCTGAGCTCTGATGGTAGATCGGTCCTTGGCGAAGTAGGTCTGGGCGGTCTGGCAACCGCAAGGGGACGTCGGCTACGAGCTGAACGAGCTCCGCGTACCAAGCGCGACGAGGCCAGTCTGGGGCGACCAGAATGACCGGGCCTCCCTCCGTCCTGATCTTTCGGATGACCTTCGGCAGTAAGGGAAGAGGAGGAAACACGTATGGGAGTTGAAAATGATGCCACGGAGAAATTAGCGCGTCCACTCCTATGGCCTGGGGATCCCGAGATCGAGCGATGAAGTTGTGGACCTTGGCGTTCCATCTGGATGCCATCAGATCCACGTCCGGGGTCCCCCAGCGAAGACAGATCTGGTGAAAAACTTCTGGGTGAAGTTCCCATTCCCCCGAGGCAAGGCCCTGGCGGCTCAGGAAGTCCGCTGCCCAGTTCTCGACTCCCGGAATGTGCACCGCCGAGATGATGGAGTGGTTGGTCTCGGCCCAACGAAGGATGAGAGAGACTTCCCTCATCGCCGCCCTGCTGCGGGTACCCCCCTGGTGGTTGATGTAAGCCACCGCCGTGACGTTGTCCGATTGGACTCTTATTGGGTGACCCGCAAGCAGAGCGTGGAAGTGAATCAGAGCAAGTCTGATAGCACGAATCTCCAGAATGTTGATGGGGAGGCTGGATTCCCGAGCAGTCCAACGACCCTGGGCCGAGTGGTGAAGAAACACCGCCCCCCAGCCAAGAAGACTGGCGTCGGTGGTTACCACTAACCAGCGGAACGGGAGGAAGGACTTCCCCTGGAGAAGACATGGTCCCAGGGTCCACCAAATGAGAGAATGTCTGACCCGAGGAGACAGGGGACAAGGGAGGTCGAGAGAAAAGAGACTCCTGTCCCAGTTGTCCAGCAGAGCCTGTTGTAAGGGGCGGAGATGGAGTTGAGCGAAGGGAACAGCTTCGATTGCCGCAACCATCTTTCCCAGGATCTTCATGGCGAACCGAATGGTTCGCGGGCGAGGATGGCAGAGTGTACGGACTCCCTGCTGGAGCGCTTGGACCTTGGACCGAGGAAGCAAAACCAGCCCCCTTGAAGTGTCCAGGATCATTCCCAGAAAGGAGATCCGACGGGAAGGAACGGGAGATGACTTGTCTAAGTTGATCAGCCAGCCCAGGCGAGAAAGCGAATCCAGGGTAATGTGGACGCTTGACTCGCAGGCCTGAAACGACGGGCCCTTTATGAGGAGATCGTCTAAGTAAGGTAATACGACGACTCCTCGAGAGTGAAGAATGGCCATGACAGCCGCCATGACCTTGGTGAACACCCTGGGCGCCGTGGCGAGACCGAAGGGCAAGGCTGTGAACTGAAAATGGTCCTCTCGAATGGCAAAGCGAAGGAACCTCTGATGAGGCGGGAAGATCGGGATGTGAAGATAGGCATCCTTGATGTCTATCGAGGCCAAAAATTCCCCTCTTTCCATGGAGGAGATGACCGATCTGAGCGATTCCATCCTGAAGTGCCGGACTCTCACGCACCTGTTCAGAAGCTTCAGATCCAAAATGGGACGAACGGTCCCGTCCTTCTTTGGCACGACGAAGAGGTTTGAGTAGAAGCCTCTGAACCTCTCGTGTTCCGGGACCGGCACGATGACCCCGCTCTGGCGGAGGGAGTGGATGGCGCAAAGAAGGGCGCGAGACTGAGCTCCCGAACTGGGAAGACGAGAGGGGAAGAACCGAGTGGGAGGGGGAGAGGAGAACTCTATCTTGTAGCCAGACGATACCAGATCTCTGACCCATTCGTCGTGAACGACGGAGAGCCAGGCTTGTTGAAAAAGGAGTAGACGACCGCCTACTCTTCTGGGATCGACTGGCGCTGTTCCCGAGTCATTGAGAAGGGAATCTGGGAGGTCTGGAACCTCTGGTTCGGGGCTGCCTCGGTTTCCCGCGCCAGGAGGGATTAGGTCTGAAGGATGGACGAACGTCTCTGTCTGCGCGGGCGGAGCGGTCCGATCTGGGAAGGCCAGAGGGATTGGACCAGGCAGCGTTGGTACGAAAAGGCCGAAAACGAAAGTAAGGCTGGCGCTGGAAAGCCGCCTTGGGCCTCTGTTGGGGAAGAAACTTGCTCTTTCCCCCTGTGGCGTCGGAAATAAGCTGGTCAAGCTTTTCGCCGAAAAGACGCCCGCTTTGAAAAGGGAGAGAAATCAGGGATTTTTTAGAGGAAGAGTCTGCGCGCCAATCTCTGAGCCAAAGGGCCCTTCTAATAGCGATGGCGTTGGAAGCCGCCGAAGCAGCGCAATTTGCCGCGTCGAGAGATGCGAACATAACATAATCGCTGGCCATGGCTAGCTGCTTAGCCAGGTCCGCCATCTCCGAGGGGAGGTCCTGCTCATTAATGGATTTCGCTAGGGCATCCGCCCAGGAAACCATAGCCTTGGACACCCAGGCCGCGGCGAAGGAGGGAGACAGGGACGAGCCAGAGGCTTCGTACACCGAGCGAGCTAGAGAGTCTATCTGGCGTTCGGTGGGACTCTTAATTGAAGCGCCCTCCGGGACTGAGAGAAGAGTCTTAGAAGCCAGGCGCGAGACCGGCGGATCTACCGTGGGGGGATCCGTCCAGTCTTTCACGAGATCAGCTGAGAAGGGATACTTGGAAACCAAGACCTTCTTACCCGTGAAGCGCTTGTCTGGGTGTTCCCTGTGACGCGTGACTATGTCCAGGAAGGCTGGATGAGAGGCAAAAGCTTTGTGAGAACGCTTGGTTCTGGAAAAGGAGACCGCATGTTCCGGAGCGGAATTAGAATCGTCATCCACCTTTAGTGCGTGATTGACTGCTACGATGAGGGAGTCAACCGTGGCTCTGAACTCCGGAGCCTCCGGATCCAAAGAAATTTCAGACTCATGTTCAGAGTCCTGAACGCTTCGAGCCCCCAAAGAGGGTGAGCAAGAGGTGGAGCTGCCAGAGTCTGAATGACGAGGAGAACGCTCCGGAGAGGTAGTACGGGTCCGTTTTCTGGACGACCGTGCCTCTTTAAGAGGCGAGCGGCCCCTGCTGGCCGACGATTCCCCTGCTATGGAGGGATCCCTTAGCACCTGTAGCGGATTGCCCCATTCCCCGGGAGGATTTTGAATGGACTTGATGGCGTTAGCTAAAAAATCCACGGACTGAGAAAGCGAGGCGACCCACGGGGGGGGGCTAGGTACTCCAGGGTCGGCGGCGGTGGAGGGCTCCTGGGCACACGGGGCATCGCAGGCAGAGCAGAGGGGAGAGCTTTGAGGCCTGGGAAGAGGGGCCTGGCAGGTGGTACACGCAGAAAAGAAGGTTGTATGCACCTTAGAAGATTTTTTAGACCTTGACTGCGACATGATGCTAATGCAGACAAAATTACAGGGTCTATATAGAGGTGACCAGTGACTGAGAGGGCGCTGCAGAGGGGAGCTAACGATGTCTCCTTACCCCGGTCCTGTGTCCCGCTATCCAGGAGAGACGAACTGCTGGGGTGTTCACTCTGAGAGGAGGAAGCCGGCTGCACGTGGGCCACTGACGCACCAGAGATGCGACAGGCAGGAGCTGCGGCGCTGAGGAGAGGGACCAAGATGGCCGCCGAGATCAGGAAGAGAAATCTCGGCGGCTGTGAGAAGCGCCAGGAGCGGGGGGCGGCGCCACAGACACTGGCTGGAGTGGGCGGAGCTTAGCGGCGGCGACCAGCGGCTAGGCCGAAGCCGGGGACTAAATTTGCGGCCTCGGCCCGGCGCGCGGTCGCGAGCGCCGGAAAGGGACAGGGACCGCCCAAAAAGCCTGCAGATGGAGCCCAGGGATGAGGAGCCCTCCTGACCGCCGGCGACACCCCCCCCCCCAGTCCCCCCACCGGGCACTTACCCTGAAATGGAGGTGAGAGGGAACCATGGTGCCATATATAGGAACGGTGCAGGGGTTGGGAAGCCTTCTATCCACCTACCCCACATGGGGGGTGGAGAGGAACCGTCCACCACCTGAGTCACAAGTCACATTGGTGATGCAGTGTGGTCTGCACGGACGCCACTGGGATAAAGCCACTGTACAGCCGAGGGTAGAACCTGGTGGACAGGGCAGATGTCCGGCAATAAAAAGGCCTGGCTGCAGAGGAGGATACTGGAGGTAGGAACACCAGTGCTCGTCTGTATAAGGGGAGATCGGGGCCCATTAGGGGAGAAACCGTCGCCCAAAAAAAGGACAGCTCAGGCAGTGGCTCCCACGTCGCAGGAGAGGATACGGTGAGGTGAAACTCCCGTGCTCGCCTGTTGTTGGTTCGGGGGAGATCGGACCTTAGAAGAATCCGTCGCCCCCTTCGTCCGGAATAGATGAAAAAAGAGAGAAAAAAATCAGTGTGCCTCCTACGGACACTAAGCTTAAACTGGGTCTCTGCATGCCAGCATGAGGGTGTATACTGCAGGGGAGGAGCTAACCCTTTTTTGTCTCAGCTTAGTGTCAGCCTCCTAGTGACAGCAGCATAACCCATGGTCCTGTGTCCCCCAATGAGGCGAAGGAGAAATCCCTCTTTCTTTATCGTTTCATTAGGGGACACAGAACTGTGGGACGTCCAAAAGCAGTCCCAGATAAGGGTGGGTAGAAAAGGACTAAGAGAAAGGGCTCAGGTCGACTGATGCGCAACCGCCGCCTGCAGTACCTTCCTACCAAAACCTGCATCAGACGAGGCCTGGGTATGAACCTTATGGGATTTGGATGTTTCACCCCCAGCAGTTCACCCCTAGCAGTTCGCCCCCAGCAGTTCACCCCCGGGTACATTTACTTCACCTGTGGGAAGTTATACCATCCAGCTGCCATACCATCACCCCAGAGGACCCCTTTAAGCAGCGTCGGTCACCACTGACTGAATACTACAGGTCGCATCACGAACACAAACTTTATTCACCAAACTCTTAAAAGACTTTTCCCTTTTATTTGGGTGCCCAGGGTCACGTACCGGGTCGCAGCCACCGTGATGTCCCCTTCAAGTACCGGCCCTGGTGCCGAATACCCCACTGCCCTGGCCGGCGACTCAACTTTTTTTTTTTTTTTATTAAATAGATTTTTATTGAAAGCGAATATGAACAATACAATTTATGCATTTTCCAGTATATTACAAAATTTTACATTTTCCAAACCCCCAACAATTCCAACAAAACCCAAACCTCCCCCTCCCCTGACAGCTCATACCCAGTTATACTTTTGTTACCAGTATTGATGGCTCTTTGAGCCATTTGAATCACTTATGTCCGCTTGTTCTTTAGCACTCTCTTCCTTTCAGAGGCCCTCATCCTCCCATTTCCCATACCTACTATCCCAGCTCGAGCCACGGAGACCACATTTTGTCAAACGTTTCTATTTTCCCACGTCTTTTGTAGACCCCCTTTTCCAAATTGAGACCATGTTTAACATATTTCAGGAATTCACCCCTTGTAGGCGGCTCCTCCTTGATCCAGTTCCTTGCTATTACCTTCCTTGCCATATATAATAGTCTAGCTATTGCTATCTTCCAGGTGTTATCCACTCTAATTTCCTCTACATGTCCCAGTAGGCACATCATCGGATCTCTCGGCACTCTGCATTTATACGCCCCTTCCACACGGCTCATTACCACCAACCAGAAAGCAACCAGTCTTGGACATGTCCACATCATGTGGTATATTCCTGCATTCCCAGTCCTACATCTCGGGCATTCAGAGTCAGCACGCAACCCCGCTCTGTGCAACACTTCCGGTGATTTATAGACTCTGTGCAAGATGTACAGCTGCGATAGTCTATACGGCTCGCTCAGTGACACTCGTGGAACCCACTCCAACACCGACTCCCAGGTTTCATCCTCCATTGGGCCTAAATCTCTTTCCCATTTCGCTCTCGCTTTTAGAGGGAAGTCTAGCAAATATGCATGTAGAAGGTCCTTATAAAGGGTGGTAATGACTCCCCTTGTGGACCCTTCCCCACATACGTATTCCAGAACTATGTCCTCCTGGATCTCAATACCACCGCCCTTGTCTTGCGCTTTAAAGGCATGTTTCATCTGAACATATTGATACTCCCCAGTCGATCTCAATCCAAACTCCCCCTGCAGCTGCGAAAAGGACTTTAATCCTTGTTGTTGAATTATCTGAGCCACCAAGTGGATTCCTTTGGCCTGCCACTCCGCCAGCACTCCAAGAGCCGCAAACTCAACCAAATTATTATTAAGCCATATCGGTGTAAATTTAGTCAGCCCCGTAACCCCCCGAATCTGTCGCAGTCTGGTCCATAATTTATGTATCAAAAGCATAGTTGGGTATAATTTCCCCAATACTCCCAAGGAGCCATCTTCCAGACACTGCGCCACCGGTCTTCGGTTTGTCACCCTCTCCATCAAGTGTTGTACCGCACTGGTAGACGCCCCCCGCGCCCAGCCCTTCAAATGCTGGCTCTGGGCTGCAAGAAAATATAACTCAGGATTGGGTAAAGCCAATCCTCCATCTTCCTTGGGTCGCTGAAGCGTCTCCAGGCGAATACGTGGGTACCGCCTCCCCCATATCAGGCTTCTAAAAAGAGCATTAATCTGCCGGAATTTCCCACGTGGAATCCAAACTGGCGCATTATGTAGGACGTAAAGTAATTTGGGCATCAGAACCATTTTAATGAGATTAACCCTACCCACCACCGATAGGTGTAATTTATTCCACGCATCCACTTTTGCTTTAAGGGCGCCCATGAGAGGAGTCAAATTCCTATACAAAAACTCTGTAACTGGCATCGAGATCCATATTCCCAGGTATTTGAAAAGGGATGTCACCTTAAGCCGCCCCTCTCCCAATGGCTCACTTCTGCTCTTCTCCACCCCATCCACCTCGAAGAGGACCGATTTATCCCAATTTATCCTCAATCCCGACAAGGCTCCAAATTTCCCAATGATATCGATAGCCCTATTCAAGGCTTCATCCGGGTCCGCCAGGAACAGTAAGATGTCATCTGCATATAACGCGATCTTCTCCTCAACACTCCCATATCTGAACCCAGGAACCTCATCCGATTGTCGGATCTTAGCGGCCAGTGGCTCCACAGCTAAGGCAAACAGAAGGGGCGACAGTGGGCAACCCTGCCTCGTACCTCTGGCCAACTTTATAGGCTGAGAAAGTTCCCCATTCACTCTAATTCTACCTGTTGGTAGTGAATATAACAGTTGAGTCCACGCCACAAATTGCGGACCAATACCCATACACTTCAACACCCGCCAGAGATATCCCCACTCCACACTGTCAAACGCCTTATGGGCATCCAAGGATGCAATATAACCCTTCGGCCACAGTTGTCAGACTTCAGCTGTAGGTTCATATGCAGCCTCCGCAGATTAACCGCTGTAGACCTATCAGGCATAAAACCAGACTGATCCGGATGTACAAGGCTAGCAATGACGCTGGACAAACGGGTAGCCAACACCTTGGCCAAGAGTTTGACATCGATGGTTAACAGAGAGATTGGCCGATATGACTCAGGCTTCCCCAGATCCTTATCCTCCTTCGGAATAACCACTATAATAGCCTCCCTCATAGATGCTGGGAGATACCCTTGGCATCCAGCCTCCTCCAGTACTAACTTTAATCTGGGAATCAGCACTTCCTCCAAACTTTTATAGATTTCGGCTGGTAACCCATCAACCCCAGGTGCCTTCCCATTAGCCATAGACTTCAGCGCCCGACTCAGTTCCTCCTCGGTGATAGGGGCATCGAGGCTCACCCTATCCTCCTCACTCAATTTCAGAAGACCCAGACTCTCAAGGAAAGTCTCCGTATTTCCGGCTGACTCATTGACCCTGGAGGAATATAAGTCCGCGTAAAAGTCCGCAAAGACCTTTATAATTTCAGGTGTTTCAGATACCCTGCTCCCCCCATCTGAAACCAACGAGTGTCGGCGACTCAACTTTGCATCACAAACAGGATGTACCCGGGGGCGAACTGCTGGGGGCGAACTGCTAGGGGCGAACAATCCTATAACCGAACATTATAGAATATCATAAACGTGTGCAAGGACGACCAGGTTGCGGCCTTGCAGACCTGTAAGGCGGAAGCCTGGTTGGCGAACAGCCCAAGAAGCTCCGACAGCTCTGGTGGAGTGGGCCCGCACCCCTGGAGGGGGCCGTTTCTCATGAATGCGATAGGCTTCCATTATCGCTGAACGAATCCAACGAGAGATCGTGGACTTAGACGCCTAAAGACGTTTCCGGCGACCCTCAGAGACGACAAACAGAGAATCGGATTGGAGAAAGGAGGCAGTTCTAGAAAGATAGATCCGGATGGCTCTGACCACGTCCAGTTTGTGAAGGGACTTCTCCAGGGGATGAACCGGGGAAGGAAAGAATGAGGGAAGAAGGATGTCCTCATTGATGTGGAAAGCGGACACCACCTTGGGAAGGAACAAAAAGGGACTGGTCTGAGAACTACCTTGTCCTGATGGAGGATGAGAAAATGAGAACGGCAGGATAAAGCTGCCAACTCGGAGACCCTTCTTATGGATGTAATAGCAATCAGAAAAGCCACCTTCCAGGAAAGAAGGGAAAAGGAAGTGTCCTGAAGCGGTTCGGAGGGCGCAGCCTGTAGAGCACCCAGAACCAGGTTGAGTTCCCAAGGTTCCAGCGGGGCCTGGAATGGAGGGGCAAGACGCGCAACTCCTTGGAGAAACGACCTCACCTGAGGGATGGAATATAGGTCCTTCTGAAAAAGAATGGACAGAGCGCAGAACTGACCCTTCAGGGTACTGAGGGTGAGTCCCGGGTCGAGACCTGCCTGAAAGGAAACCAAGAAAGTCCGGGAGGGAAAAGGACATCGGAAAAACATGGTTTGTTTCACACCATTGGAAGAAAGCCTTCCAGTGCCTGTCGTAAATGAGGGAAGAAGCTGGTTTTCTAGCCCTGATCATGGTCTGAATGGACTGTTGTGAAAAACCGGACTCCCTTAAGACCGCGGCCTCAACGGCCATGCCGTTAAACTCAGACTGAACTCTATTGGAAAAGCGGACCCTGTGAGAAGGTCTGGGCGGTCTGGGAGTCTCCGAGAGCATGTTCACAAGTTCCGCATACCAAGGGCACTGTGGCCAGTCTGGCGCTATCAGGATAACCGGAATCCCCTCTGCCTTTATCTTTTTTACGACCCTTGGAATCAAGGGAAGAGGATGGAACAGGTAAGGGAGCTGAAACTGGGACCACGGAACTACGAGGGCGTCGTGGAAGATACATCCCGAGACCTGGCTACAAACTGAGCTACCTTGTGGTTCATCCGAGACACCATGAGGTCAACGTCCAGAGTGCCCCAACGCTGGAATATATTGTCGAAGACCGAGGGATGGAGAGACTACTCGCCCGCTGCTAGGCCTTGGCGGCTTAAGAAATCGGCCGCCCAATTTTCGACCCCCGGAATGTGAACAGCTGATATGGTGGAAACGCGACGTTCCGCCCAACGGAGAATCTTTGCCGTTTCCGCCATCACCTGACTGCTGCGGGTCCCGCCCTGTTGGTTTAAGTATGCCATGGCCGTGTGGCGTTGTCCGATTGAATGTGGACGGGTCCGCCTGGCAGGAGAGACTGCGAGTGTAATAGTGCAAGGAAGATTGCCCTGATTTCCAGAAGGTTGATGGGTAGAGTCTCCTGGGCGGAACAGTGACCCTGCACTGTGTGGTGTCGGAAGACTGCTCCTCAACCGAGGAGACTCGCATCGGTGGTGATGACTTGCCACCAAAGGGGGAGAAAGGACCTCCCCGACAGGACAGACGAGGACCGTATCCACCAGGTTAGGGACTGCCGGACATGGAGAGGTAGATGGACTGGACAGTCGAGGAAGTTGTGGACCTGTTCCAAATGAACAGAAGGAATAGCTGGAGGGGCGAGTGTGGAACTGGGCGAAAGGCACGGCTTCCATGGAAGCAACCATTTTTCCCAGAACTCCCATACAGAATCGTAGGGGAAGGGGGATGGATGTTTTAGAGACTGGACTGCCTTGCAGAGAACAGAAAACTTGTCCTTCGGGAGAAATACCCAAGCTCGTGTCGAATTCCATGCCTAGGAAATGTCAGACATTGAGAGGGGGTGAGAGAGGACTTGTCTCGGTTGATGATCCAGCAGAGACGGGTCAGGGTGTCTAGGGACATTTGAAGACTCTGTGCACAGTCTCGATGCGAAGACCCCTTGATCAGCAGATCGTCCAGGTAAGGGATAATGAGAATCCCCCTGGAACGAAGAATGACCATGACAGCCGCCATGACCTTGGTGAAAACCCTCGGGGCAGATGCCAGGCCAAAGGGAAGGGCCGTGAATTGGTAGTGATCGTCCTGAATCGCAAGCTGAAGGAATCTCTGGTGTGTCAAACATATAGGGACATGTAGGTAAGCATCCTGAATGTCTACCAAGCAGAGAAATTCCCCCGGCTCCATGGCAGCTATCACTGACCGAAGGGATTCCATCCTGAAGTGGCTGAGACGAACGTGACGATTCAGCAATTTCAGGTCCAGAATTGGACGGAGAGAACTGTCTTTTTTCGGGACTACGAAGAGATTCAAGTAGAACCCCGAAAATCCCTCGTTTGAAGGAATGGGAACGACCCCACCAGCGGCGACCAGAGAAGATACTGCTCAAAGAAAGCCGGGTAATTGGGAAGGCTGCCTTGGTGGACAAGAAAGAAAGAAGCGATTTTCTGGGAGGGAAGAAAACGATCTTGTAGCCGGAGGTAACGCTCTCCCTGACCCAGGCATCGCTGACCACCGAAAACCAGGCGTCCTTCAAAGCAAGAAGCCTGCCCCCCATCCTGGAAAGAATTCCAGGCGGGGACGACTCGTCACTTAGGACGGTATCTGTTGGAACGGGACCCAGAGGACCTTTGAGGATGGCTCTTAGGTTTCCAGCTGGGGGCTGGCTTGTAAGAGGGTTTCCTTCATTCGCCCGAAGCAGAGGGACGCTCCTGTTGCGATGGGGGAATCCGAGGCTGCAAATGTGCGAAAAGGCCGAAAGGGTCGGGGGCCCTTTCTGTTGAAAAAGCGTTTGGGCCTAGATTGAGGGAGAGAGGTGCTTTTGCCTCCCGTGGCGTCCGAAATTATCTGGTCTAGCCGAGCTCCAAACAGCCTGGAACCCTGGAAGGCTAAGTTGGTGAGGGACTTTTTGAAAGTGGTATCTGCACTCCACGCCTCCAGCCAAAGGATGCGGCGAATAGCCATGATGTTGCTACTTGCTCTGGCTGCATGGGCTGCTGCATCCAGGGAGGCAGCCAGAAGGTATTTGCCAGCGTGGTTAATCCACGCCAGGCAGAGATGGCCTTTGCTACCCAGGTGGAGGCGAAACTGGTGCAGAGGGAAGCGCCTTAAAAGCTGATGTGGCTAGTGCTTCAATCTGTCCGTCGCATCTTTAAGAGACGTGCCGTCCGGTAAAGGACAGAACGGTCTTAAAGAAAGAGTTAATGAAACACAACAAAACCTGTAGAAAGAAAGGTTAGCTGGGGATCTGGGGAGATCCAGGTCCGCCTCCTACAGACACTAAGCACAAACTGAGGCACTTGGTGCCTGTCGGTGGGTGCATACTGCCAGGGAGGAGCTACTCTTTTTCCCTTTCTGCATAGTGTCAGCCTCCTAGCAGCAGCATACACCCGACGGTTTTCTGTGTCCCCCAATGAAGCGATAAAGGAAAAAAAATTGCTTAAAAAATGATGCTAATGTAAAGTAGACATGTGGGAAATCGTATCCATTATGTATTCTGTTTGGTATATCTGTCTGGTTTAACGGCATAAAAACTACTATTTGGGCGCACGGCAGGGCTCGGAAGGGAACAAGTGCCATTAGGCTTTTGGAGCAGAAAAATTGGCTGGAATGGATATCAGACGCCATATCGAGTTTGAAGAGCCCGTGATGTGCCTAAAAAGTGAAAACCCCCCACAAGTGACCCCATTTTGGAAACTACACCCCCTCAAGGAACTCATCGAGACATGTGGTGAGCACCTTAAGCCAACAAGAGCTTCACAGAAGTTTATAACACTGAGCCGCTGAAATGAAAATATGTATATTTTTCTAGCAAATATGTTGCTTCAGGAGCAAATTTTTCATTTTCACAAAGGGTAACAGGAGAAAAAGGACAATACGATTTGTTGTGATATTTGTCCCACAATTTCTGCTGAACCCCATAGGTGGCTGTACAGTACTACTTAGTCAAACGGTGAGACTCTGGCAGGACGGAGCGCTATTTGACTCTTTGAGAACAAATTATCACAGAATACTTTGCGGACTCCTTATACAGAGCCCCTAAGTGCCAGAAGAGCAGAACAACCCCCCCAATTGACCCCACTTTGAAAATTATACCCATATGGGAATTTATCTATATGTGTAGTGATGATCCTGACTCCATGGGCATTTCAGAAACAACCAGCAATGGATGTTCCCGAGTAAACGAGTAAAAAATTTTTGGATCTGACGTTGTAGTGACCAGTATGTTGTAATTCTCATACATTGTAGTGCCCAGCAGGGCTTTGCAGTCGGTAAGCCAACGCTCTTCTGACTCCTCAATTTCCCTGACTCCCACTGCTCAATACTGAGCATGTACATAAAGTGCAGCACAGATTCATCCTAGATCAGGAACAGAACATTTCATAACTTTCTCAAATTATGGAAAAAATTACATCCTGCACTGAACTATTGTACCCAATGTATTATATATTTTAGGAGTCTGTTCATTTTAAACCTACTCCACAGCCCTGGGGCCCAGTACCTTGGAATGCCCAGCCCATGCTTCTGGAGACATGCACCCGTAAATTAGGCTGGCTCTCATCACTACAGAAATGCCCAACATGTGGGCACTAAATGTGGTATAGGCACATTGGGGCTCAGAAGGGGGGGCATTTCGATTTGGGAGCTGATAACTTCCAGAATTCCATTTTGCTTTTCCAGAGCCTTTGTGATACCAGTAACGTGGAAGCCCCCTATATTTCCATTAACAAACGACAGATCTGAATGGAGATTTGCTTTTTTTTTATGGATCAAATTGAAGCTTTTATTGGGAACATTTTACATAACATTTTGGATCACAGTTATCCGGCGCTCTACGCTGAGCACTTACTCTGGGGTTTCCAGCTAAATCTCAGAGTCACGTGAATCAGATGAAACCCCATCTATAGTGAGGCCTCAGAGTTACTCTGGACTGTCTTTCCTCTGTTCAGCGTTGTCCGTTTTAGAAATGCACAAAACGGTGGCCAACAGCACTTTTATGCAATCCTAAAAAGACGGACACCGCCGGATCACAGGTCAGACAGCATCCACAGTGCCTCCATCTGCCTCATTATAGGGAATCTTCTGCCGGGAGTTCTGTCTGAATCACATATTTCAGAGATTTACACGCAAACCTTGATGCAAGTGCTCAGCGCAGAGCGCAGGATAAGTGTGCCCTGTGCCTTACTGCAATCTTTGGGAGGCAGAATGAACAAAACAGCAGGACAAAAATTGGTTTTATTTATTTTTTACGCCGTTCCTCGTACGGTATAAGTGATTAATCAGCGACGGGCAGAGTCCGGCGGAAACATGGTCGCTCCTTCCTCCCCGCAGTCAGCGCCCGCTCCGTACTCCCCTCCAGTCAGCGCTCACACAGGGTTAATGGGAGCGCTAATGGACCGTGTTATGCCGCGGTGTAACCAACTCCATTAATGCTGCTATTAACCCGGTGTGACCAACTTTTTGCTATTGATGCTGCCTATGCAGCACCAATAGTAAAAAGATCTAATGTTAAAAATAATAATAAAAAAAATAAATCATCATATACTCACCTTCTGGCGCCTTTCCCGCTCCTCGCGACGCTCCGGTGACCGCTCCATGCATTGCGATCTCGCGAGATGATGATGTAGCGGTCTCGCGAGACCGCTACGTCATCATCTCGCGAGACCACAATGCACTCTTGAGACCGGAGCGCGCGAGGAGCATCGGTAAACGCTTCCTGGATCCGGGGGCCAACGGAAGGTGAGTATATAACCATTTTAATTTTTTTTTTTTTTTTAACAGGGATATGATGCCCACATTGCTATATACTACATGGGCTGTGCAATGTATTACGTGGGCTGTCTTATATACTACTACGCGCGCTGCGCAATATACTACGCGCACTGGGCAATATACTACGCGGGCTGTGCAATATACTACGTGGACATGCATATTCTAGAATACCCGATGCGTTAGAATCGGGCCACCATCTAGTTGTCAATAAGCTGCCAATGAGTGGTGTGGGCAGGGGTTACAAAGATTAGCCTGAGCGGCCTGTACGTGACACCTCGTCCTGCAGTGATAATCTCCTGCTAATAAAACAGTGATTGTATTGAAACTAGAACACAATTAGCGACACATCACTGAAATCAGACTCCTTTTATCTATATTATGCTGCTCTCAGATTACAGATTTTTTTTTTTGAAATATATAAATACGTAAATGGCGCCAAAGTGGTGAGAAGAAATAAAAATAAAAAACATACCTCCCCACCGACATAGCTCAGCAATGTGCATCGCATTGGTTTGCTGGTATCAATATTTGGCGGTGAAGTCACGTGAGCGCTCCGCGGTAGAACAAATTGTGTTCTTTCGAATCAGATGAAATGTGAAAGCTGCAGACGATCAATGGACACTGAAAGGCAGCAGCGCTCACATGCCACCCATGCGGAATGTTGATCCTAGCAGATTGATGGAAGACACAGCGCTACACTTTAGCGAGAGTCTGGTCAGGGAGGTACGTTTATGTTTTTTGGCTGAAAGATGTGAGGGTCGAGGTCACATTACTGGCAGACTCTACAACCCTTTAGTTTCAGCACCTGATACTCCTGTCCTCCAGCGACATGTATGTCCCGTCGTATAGGTCCATGTCACCCAGAGGCACTTTGGCCAGGACACAATCTGGATCATCTTTGTAGTGTCTCTGTTCCAGCCCTGTGTCCCGATCTTCGTTCTCTTCAATGTGAATTTTCTGTGCAACCAGATGTTTCTGCCGAGAGATGATGAAAGGTAAAAAATAAAGGATAAGGATGGTGAGACATCAGGAAAGAAAGGGGAAAAAGTCACCTCTAGTTCCTTCAGGTATCCAACAGTGGTCTCTTGTCTCATGAGAATCACTAAATCGTGAGGGTGCTTCAAGTTCATGGGTGAATCCACCTGCAGGAACAGACCGATGTGAACACCAGACAGAAGGTAAAGAACAAATCTGCACAGTGAGCGCAGCGACAGCCCCATGTAGGAGAGAAAGACGGGAAGATCCCATAAAAGCCACCAGGACCATTCACTGCACCAGAAACACCAGGATCTCCATTCTCACACATAGGGAGCAGTATTATAGTAGTTATATTGTTGTATATAGGAGCAGTATTATAGTAGTTATATTCTTGTATATAGGGGCAGTATTATAGTAGTTATATTCTTGTATATAGGGGCAGTATTATAGTAGTTATATTCTTGTACATAGGAGCAGTATTATAGTAGTTATATTGTTGTATATAGGAGCAGTATTATAGTAGTTATATTCTTGTACATAGGAGCAGTATTATAGTAGTTATATTCTTGTACATAGGGGCAGTATTATAGTAGTTATATTCTTGTACATAGGAGCAGTATTATAGTAGTTATATTCTTGTACATAGGGAGCAGTATTATAGTAGTTATATTCTTGTACATAGGGGCAGTATTATAGTAGTTATATTCTTGTACATAGGGGCAGTATTATAGTAGTTATATTCTTGTACATAGGAGCAGTATTATAGTAGTTATATTCTTGTACATAGGGGCAGTATTATAGTAGTTATATTCTTGTACATATGAGCAGTATTATAGTAGTTATATTCTTGTACATAGGGGCAGTATTATAGTAGTTATATTCTTGTACATTGGAGCAGTATTATAGTAGTTATATTCTTGTACATAGGGGCAGTATGAGGCCATGTTAACACTATGCAGTTTTTACTGCGGAACCGCGGCGATTTTGCCGCTGCGGGTCCGCAGCTGTTTTCCATGCAGGGTACAGTACAATGTTACCATATGGAAAACAAAAACCGCAGTGCACATGATGCGGAAAAACCCGAAAAAAAAAATGCACATGATGCGGAAAAAAAGAAGGACCATGTCACTTCTTTGTGCAGAATCGCGATTCTGCACCCATAGAAATGCATTGATCCGCTTAATTCCCGCATGGGGCTGTGCACACCATGCGGGAAGTAAGCGGATAATGTGCGGGTTATACCCGGGGGAAGGAGAGGAGACTCTCCTCCAGGCCCCGGGAACCATATTTGTGTTAAAAAAAAGAATTAAAATAAAAAATAATGTTATACTCACCTCTGAAGTCTCAGCGCTGCACGCGGCCGTCCGGTCTCAGGTTTGCTATGCGACCAGGACCTTCGGTGACGTCGCGGTCACATGACCGTGACGTCACCGAAGGTCCTGGTCGCACAGCATCTTTGGAACCGGACCGCCGCCTGCAGCGCCGAGGAGATCGGGATGTCAGAGGGTGAGTATATCATCATGATTTTATTATTTTTAACACTACTATTGATGCTGCATATTGCTGCATATGCAGCATCAATAGTAGGGGTAAATCCCGCAGCGGAACCCGCAGGACAAACCGCGATAAATCTGCAGGGATAACCGCAGCGGGTTTGCCCTGCAGATTTATCGAACCCGCAGGATAAAAAGGAACGTGTGAATGTGGCCTTATAGTAGTTATATTCTTGTACATAGGAGCAGTATTATAGTAGTTATATTCTTGTTCATAGGGGCAGTATTATAGTAGTTATATTCTTGTACATAGGGGCAGTATTATAGTAGTTATATTCTTGTACATAGGAGCAGTATTATAGTAGTTATATTCTTGTACATAGGGGCAGTATTATAGTAGTTATATTCTTGTTCATAGGGGCAGTATTATAGTAGTTATATTCTTGTACATAGGGGCAGTATTATAGTAGATATATTCTTGTACATAGGGGGCAGTATTATAGTAGTTATATTCTTGTACATAGGGGCAGTATTATAGTAGTTATATTCTTGTACATAGGGGCAGTATTATAGTAGTTATATTCTTGTACATAGGAGCAGTATTATAGTAGTTATATTCTTGTGCATAGGAGCAGTATTATAGTAGTTATATTCTTGTACATAGGAGCAGTATTATAGTAGTTATATTCACACACGTTGCAGATTATTTGCGGTTTTCTAGCGTTTTTGCGCTATAAAAACGCTATAAAACCGCGAATAATCTGCATACATTAAGCATCCTATCATTTTTAATGAAATCCGCAATTTCTGTGCACATGATGTGCGTTTTTCCGCATGAAAAACGCATTGCGGAAAAATAATGAACCTGCTCATTAATTTTGCGGTTTTTTCGCTGTTTTCCCACTGTCTAATGCATTGGGAAATGTCCGGAAAAAAACGCGTCAAAAACGTGTCAAAAATGCGCAAAAAAACGCATGCGGATTTCATGCGGAAATCTGCCAGAAACGTCCAAATTTTCACAGGAATTTTCTGCATGAATTCCTGAACGTAGGCACATAGCCTTATAGTAGTTATATTCTTGTACATAATGGGCAGCATTAAAGTTGTTAATAAACTGAAAAATAGCAGATGTGAAAGATATAATTTCCTCATATTCAGCTTGAATTGTGTATATATATATATATATATATATATATATATATATATATATATATTTTTATTTTTTTTTTTTTTTAATTAAAGGGCTATTCTCAGGTTGTTTCTTGAGCAGCACACAGCTTTCCAGTCTCTTCACTGGGGTGATGGAGCAGGCAGTTCTAGTAAGTAGCAGAGCTGTAGTATTAATAAAACTAGAAAACTCTGCACAGTTTCTGCCACTATAAGCAGTTTCTTCTGGAGTGTACAGTGCTATCACTATATTTGCATATAGACAGAACAGTGCATTTGAAGATGCACACAGCTTGGTACAGTGAGAGATTAGGAGTACTGGAATGCACTTCCCCAGACGATCAGACTGATATCTAGCCCCGACCTATTCAAGCGCGCTTTAAAAACCCATCTCTTCAAACAAGCCGACCACATCAACTACTCAGTAAACTAACTTTGTCCTGTTTCCTCCTTCCAAACATCTCCATGCACGCGATAACTGCACTTGATACTTGACTATTGCACTTAAACACACGGGCTGATGACCGGATCATGCAGCTTCATATGAAAATCCCTATTTATTAGAATTGCCAGACCTGAAATAACAAGCACTTTTCACTTATTGTGTCCCCCATTTCCTTGTAGATTGTAAGCTTGTGAGCAGGGACCTCACCCCTAATGTCACTGTTTAAATTGTCTTAACTTGTACCGAATTTATTGTTTGTACATGTGCCCCCCCTCCTCCTCCTGTCAGCGTCCTGTGCCCCCCTCCTCCTGTCAGCGTCCAGTGCCCCCCCTCCTCCTGTCAGCGCTCTGTGCCCCCCCCCTCCTCCTGTCAGCGCTCTGTGCCCCCTCCCTCCTCCTGTCAGCGCCCTGTGCCCCCCTCCTCCTCCTGTCAGCGTCCTGTGCCCCCCTCCTCCTCCTGTCAGCGTCCAGTGCCCCCCCTCCTCCTGTCAGCGCTCTGTGCCCCCTCCCTCCTCCTGTCAGCACTCTGTGCCCCCTCTCTCCCGTCAGCGCTCTGTGCCCCCCCCTCCTCCTGTCAGCACTGTGCCCCCTCTCTCCCCCTGTCAACGCCCTGTGCCCCCTGCCTCCCTCTGTGCCCCCCTCCTGTCAGCGCCCTGTGCTCCTCCCTCCAGTCAGTGCCCTGTGCCCCCTCTCTCCCCGTCAGCGCCCTGTGCTCCCTCCCTCCCCGTCAGCGCCCTGTGCCCCCCCCTCCTGTCAGCGCTCTGTGCTCCCTCTCTCCCGTCAGCGCCCTGTGCCCCCTCCCTCCTGTCAGCGCCCTGTGCCCCCTGTGCCCCCCTCCTCCTGTCAGCGCCCTGTGCCCCCTCTCTCTCCCCGTCAGCGCTCTGTGCCCCCTCCCTCCTCCTGTCAGCGCCCTGTGCGCCCTCCCTCCTCCTGTCAGCGCCCTGTGCCCCCTCCCTCCTCCTGTCAGCGCCCTGTGCCCCCTCCCTCCTGTCAGCGCCCTGTGCCCCCTCCCTCCTCCTGTCAGCGCTCTGTGCCCTCTCTCCCGTCAGCGCCCTGTGCCCCCTCCCTCCCGTCAGCGCCCCCCCTCCTCCTGTCAGCACTCTGTGCCCCCTCCCTCCTCCTGTCAGCACTTTGTGCCCCCTCTCTCCCCGTCAACGCCCTGTGCCCCCTGCCTCCCTCTGTGCCCCCCTCCTGTCAGCGCCCTGTGCCCCCTCTCTCCCAGTCAGCGCTCTGTGCCCCCCCTCCTTGTCAGCGCCCTGTGCCCCCCCTCCTCCCGTCAGCGCCCTGTGCCCCCCTCCCTCCTCCCGTCAGCGCCCTGTGCCCCCTCCCTCCTCCCGTCAGCGCCCTGTGCCCCCTCCCTCCTCCCGTCAGCGCCCTGTGCCCCCTCCCTCCTCCCGTCAGCGCCCTGTGCCCCCTCCCTCCTCCCGTCAGCGCCCTGTGCCCCCTCCCTCCTCCCGTCAGCGCCCTGTGCCCCCTCCCTCCTCCCGTCAGCGCCCTGTGCCCCCTCCCTCCTCCCGTCAGCGCCCTGTGCCCCCTCCCTCCTCCCGTCAGCGCCCTGTGCTCCCTCCCTCCTCCCGTCAGCGCCCTGTGCCCCCTCCCTCCTCCCGTCAGCGCCCTGTGCCCCCTCCCTCCTCCCGTCAGCGCCCTGTGCCCCCTCCCTCCTCCCGTCAGCGCCCTGTGCCCCCTCTCTTCCCCTGTCAGCGCCCTGTGCCCCCTCTCTCCCCTGTCAGCGCCCTGTGCCCCCTCTCTCCCCTGTCAGCGCCCTGTGCCCCCCCTCCTCCCCCTGTCAGCGCTCTGTGCCCCCTCTCTCCCCCTGTCAGCGCCCTGTGCCCCCTCCCTCCTCCTGTCAGCACTCTGTGCCCCCTCTCTCCCCCTGTCAGCGCCCTGTGCCCCCTCCCTCCTCCTGTCAGCGCTCTGTGCCCCCTCCCTCCTCCTGTCAGCGCTCTGTGCCCCCTCCCTCCCCTGTCAGCGCCCTGTGTCCCCTCTCCCCCTGTCAGCGCCCTGTGCCCCCTCTCTCCCCTGTCAGCGCCCTGTGCCCCCTCTCTCCCCTGTCAGCGCCCTGTGCCCCCTCTCTCCCCTGTCAGCGCCCTGTGCCCCCTCTCTCCCCTGTCAGCGCCCTGTGCCCCCTCTCTCCCCTGTCAGCGCCCTGTGCCCCCTCTCTCCCGTCAGCGCCCTGTGCCCCCTCTCTCCCCTGTCAGCGCCCTGTGCCTCCTCTCTCCCGTCAGCGCCATGTGCCCCCTCTCTCCCCTGTCAGCGCCCTGTGCCCCCTCTCTCCGCCTGTCTGCGCCCTGTGCCCCCTCTCTCCCCTGTCAGCGCCCTGTGCCCCCTCTCTCCCCTGTCAGCGCCCTGTGCCCCCTCTCTCCCGTCAGCGCCATGTGCCCCCTCTCTCCGCCTGTCTGCGCCCTGTGCCCCCTGCCTCCCTCTGTGCCCCCCTCCTGTCAGCGCTCTGTGCCCCCTCTCTCCCCCTGTCAGCGCCCTGTGCCCCCTCTCTCCTCCTGTCAGCGCCCTGTGCCCCCTGCCTCCCTCTGTGCCCCCTCCCTCCTGTCAGCGCCCTGTGCCCCCTGCCTCCCTCTGTGCCCCCTCTCTCCCCGTCAGCGCCCTGTGCCCCCTGCCTCCCTCTGTGCCCCCCTCCTGTCAGCGCCCTGTGCCCCCTCTCTCCCCCTGTCAGCGCCCTGTGCCCCCTCTCTCCCCCTGTCAGCGCCCTGTGCCCCCTCTCTCCCCCTGTCAGTGCCCTGTGCCCCCTCTCTCCCCGTCAGTGCCCTCTCTTTCCCCCTGTCAGCGCCCTGTGCCCCCTCCCTCCTGTCAGCGCCCTGTGCCCCCCTCCTGTCAGCGCCCTGTGCCCCCTCTCTCCCCCTGTCAGTGCCCTGTGCCCCCTCTTTCCCCCTGTCAGCGCCCTGTGCCCCCTCCCTCCTGTCAGCGCCCTGTGCCCCCTCCCTCCTGTCAGCGCCCTGTGCCCCCTCCCTCCTGTCAGCGCCCTGTGCCCCCTCCCTCCTGTCAGCGCCCTGTGCCCCCCCGCCTCCCTCTGTGCCCCCTGCCTCCCTCTGTGCCCCCCTCCTGTCAGCGCCGTTACCTGCTGCTGGATCTTGCCGTCCTCAGTCACCACCCAGTGTGTTGTGGCCCCCGAGGGCCCCACTGTACAGAGCAGAGAGATAAGTCCTAGCACACAGGCCCAGCCCTGCGGGCTCCTGACTGCCGCCGCCTGCGCTCCGTTGTCGGGGGGGCACTGCGGCCCGCTCCTGCTCTCCGCCATCTTTCCTGCTGAAATCACTTCCGCCGCGCACATCGGAAAAGGAAGCAAAGCAGTCGCCATCTTGCTAGAGGCAAACTCCACAGACGGCGGTAAAATGCGGCGCTGCAGGTCCCAGCGGAGGCGGCTCCGGGCTGCCAGGAGATGGGAGTGATCACCGTCAGCCAATCAGCAGATGCCCAAAGCATCATGTGACCACTGTGTGTGTCACGACTCTTTTCCTAGCTGTTGACTGGATGGGAGCAGTCACATGACACAAATGACCAGTCACACCCACCCTCAGGGTTAGGGCTGGCAATAAGGGCCCATTCACACCGTGCGCTCAAATCATTTTTTGTTTTCACAGCAATTTTTGTGGAATCACAATAAAAAAGGAGGTTTTTTTTTTTTTTATTGTAGCATCTTGCTTTAACCCCCTTCCCACCATGACCAATATTTATATTTTATATGTCTCTTATTTCCTTTTCAATGAGCTAGAAAAAAAAACCCATTCTGTCCCCTGACCACTCAGTAGTCGTCTGCTTGTAACCATCAGCCAATGTTGAGAGGTAAAACCGCAGTGTAAAGCATGGGGGGCGCTAATGGGCACGAGGAGGCGCTAGCTTTCCTGACGCTTGCTATGCCGTTGTAGCCCTGAAGGTGGCGCTAATTCCCAGCAGGATGGGCTGTGGGTTATAGCACTAGCGACACCCGGCCAGTATGATTGTGTGGCGCCAGCGAGCGTCCATGGGCCGCACTTGGTTCACGTTAGGTCTCGCCTTTTCCATACAAACGGCATTACTGCAGCGGGAAAAATAAAAGGTACAAACAAGCATTTATATTTTCTTTAATATGTGAAAATAAAAGATACAACCGGGATCCGTAAAACACAATTTAAAGAGGTCGCCCAAACTAAATAAAAAAAAAAAAAAAGCGTCCTGCAGACAGCCAAGCTCCGGAAATCGACGCTCGTGTTCCAGAACCACATACATCATGCTCTCCCCAAGCTCATCTTCCCTACAAGAGATTTATGCAGGAATCAGTGGTGATTGGCTGCAGCGGTCACATAGGGTATAGATTGGCTTCGACAGTTGCTGCTCATCAGAGTAATCGCCTGCAGCAGCATCAGACATCCATGTACAGAGTGGATGAGGGGCCTCATAGGATCACATATGGGACCGCCACGTTCAGGTCAGCGCATCGCGGGCAGTGTTACACGGATCCCAAAAACATGGATCCCACGTTCCCACATTGTTTATAGGAACGAAGACAGAACCCCCCAAATAAAGTGATTACAGTAACAAACTTTGGGAACTTTCCATGCTGGACAAAATTATATATATAAAAAAGTTTTGCTACTCTTTAAAGGGAAGTATGAACCAGTGGGCAGTTGTCACATACAAGTACTATACACTCCGGTCTGATGAATGTGACAATCACAGAGACAATTTACACCCCCAAAAAAATTCCAGCACATAGATCCAAAAAAAAAAGAACGCTTTCCAGTATTGTTAAAGTGTGAATAAAAAAAAAAAGGAAAGGAAAAGGTGTAATAATAATTAAAAAAAAAGACCTATTGTTTAGATCTGATGTATTATGTATTTAAATATGAAAAATATATATCAGGATTTTTATTTTAAAAAAAATGTAATCGTACCATTTTCACATAGGGTTACTGGGGTCATTTCTGTCATTTCTCAGAGGCAACATTACAATGACAGACGATACCTCAATATACAGCTGATAACAGCAGATAGGGATATCACAGCTCACCTCCTCCCTGTCACTTCACAATGACCTTTGCACACGCTCATTAAAGGCTTCAATACAAATGAGTCAGTCTGATCACTGCTGCTAATGTTCAGGTGGTTTTCCCGAAACAAGAAGTTAGAGCTTAAACAAAAACAAAAAAAAAAAAGACTAAAAAAGTGAGACTAGCCAGATTTCTAAATTTTTTTTTTATTTTTAACTTTTAATAAAAATTCCCTTAAACATGATACATCAACTTATTTGGGATAACAGAAAAAAAAAATTGGAGTCTGGCTCAACAGGACTGGATTTTCCTTTTCAAAAGAAAATATGGTGCATACAAAAGAAAAATGTACAGGGTCGACATGACCCAGTATTGTCCTTGATGCGAGGCCGGTGTCTGAGCCACAGGTAGATGAGCCGGAATCAAGTTTCTATAATCAACTTATTTGACCAGTTATTCAGTATTTTAACTAAGTTGTGTAATGCAATTTTATTCTGTGAGGATAGAAACCCTCCGAAAATCGAAGTGTGGGGCCAACGTGTTACCCTAGTAATCAGCATCCAAATTACTGGGGTGTGACTGTGGCCTTGAACCAGCTAAAACTTAATTATAATGATTTATTGAAGCTTTTTCATTTGAAAAGTGACCAAAACTAACAGTAAGAGCTGCTCGGTTTAAGGCTATGTGCACACGCTGCAGATTTTGCTGCGAACCGCAGCAAATTTGACCGCTGCGGATCCGCAGCCGTTTTCCCAAAGTTTATAGTACCATGTAAACCTATGGGGAAAAAAAAAACGCAGTGCACATGCTGCGGAAAAATCCACGCAGAAACGCTGCGGATTATTTTCCGCAGCATGTTAATTGTTTGTGCGGACTCCGCAGCGGGTTTCAACCAGCACCAATAGGAAAGTGCTGGTGAAAACCCGCAGAAGAATCCGCAGAATAAACCGCAGGAAAATCCGCAGTGAAAACCGCAGTGGTTTTGCACTGCGGATTTTCCAAATCCACAGGAAAATCCGCAGCGTGGGCACATACCCTTACACCGCCTGGATCAAGAAGTCTCTGAGTGTTGCTCACCCTCGCACACAAGTAGTCAATACGGCAGGGAACACGTGATGCGTTGTTACAGTGAATGTCCAGCTTAGAACACTTTTATTGTTCATTAAGTATATCCAACATAAAGTTTAGAATAATTTATCTTAATAGAAAACCTTTGTTTTATGATACAGCTTAGCGCTAAACTGTAAAATGTTGTCTGATACAGTCACCACCAGAGGGCGTATGCTGCATAACAATAAAACCACAGGCAGGAAGCTCCTTGGAACCGAAGCTGTGGGGGGTGGGAGATCTGTGTCAGACAGACCACTGACCAAAACGACGATACCCGATGCAGCGACTCTTTCCCGTTTCTGATGGGGAGAGATACCAATGCATGCACCAGGTAGCATAGCTGCCAATAACCATCAGTCACCTAGCAGCACTAGTCCTGTACTGATTAACAGGAACAAAGTCTGCCCAGCGTACAGCACCATCATATGCAGAAAGGAGATGCGCTGCTCAAGTCTTTCATGAGATTAATCATTGCAAAAAACTTGGCCCTAAACTTGACCTTCTGTGATGGATGATCGTCAGAACACTTGCCAACCACAAATGATACGTCAGGACCTTTGAACTGGTTCAAAATTAGGAAAAAAAACAAAAATGTTTCTTACTTTAAATTTTAATAGTCGTCCCATAACTGGTCGCTCCCAATAGTCGTCCCATAACTGACCGCTCCCAATAGTCGTCCAATATCGGACTGCTCCCAATAGTCGTCCCATAACTGGTCGCTCCCAATAGTCGTCCCATAACTAATCGCTCCCAATAGTCGTCCAATATCGGACCGCTCCCAATAGTCGTCCCATAACTGGTCGCTCCCAATAGTCGTCCCATAACTAATCGCTCCCAATAGTCGTCCAATATCGGACTGCTCCCAATAGTCATCCCATAACTGATCGCTCCCCAATAGTCGTCCCATAACTAATCGCTCCCAATAGTCATCCCATAACTGATCGCTCCCCAATAGTCGTCCCATAACTGACCGCTACCCAATAGTCGTCCCATAACTGATCGCTCCCAATAGTCATCCCATAACTGATCGCTCCCCAATAGTCGTCCCATAACTAATCGCTCCCAATAGTCATCCCATAACTGATCGCTCCCAATAGTCATCCCATAACTGATCGCTCCCCAATAGTCGTCCCATAACTGACCGCTCCCAATAGTCGTCCCATAACTAATCGCTCCCAATAGTCATCCCATAACTGATCGCTCCCAATAGTCGTCCCATAACTGGTCGCTCCCCAATAGTCGTCCCATAACTGACCGCTCCCCAATAGTCGTCCCATAACTAATCGCTCCCAATAGTCGTCCCATAACTAATCGCTCCCAATAGTCGTCCCATAACTAATCGCTCCCAATAGTCATCCCATAACTGATCGCTCCCAATAGTCGTCCCATAACTGGTCGCTCCCCAATAGTCGTCCCATAACTGACCGCTCCCCAATAGTCGTCCCATAACTAATCGCTCCCAATAGTCATCCCATAACTGATCGCTCCCAATAGTCATCCCATAACTGATCGCTCCCCAATAGTCGTCCCATAACTGACCGCTCCCAATAGTCGTCCCATAACTAATCGCTCCCAATAGTCATCCCATAACTGATCGCTCCCAATAGTCGTCCCATAACTGGTCGCTCCCCAATAGTCGTCCCATAACTGACCGCTCCCCAATAGTCGTCCCATAACTAATCGCTCCCAATAGTCGTCCCATAACTAATCGCTCCCAATAGTCGTCCCATAACTAATCGCTCCCAATAGTCATCCCATAACTGATCGCTCCCAATAGTCGTCCCATAACTGATCGCTCCCCAATAGTCGTCCCATAACTGACCGCTCCCAATAACCACCCTACCGTTTTAAGTATCCCTATTGCCTAACTTCCCTAAAGCCAGACCATTGCCCAACTCTTAAGAACTGCATTTCGCAGTTTAATGCGTTATTGCCTACTCAGCGCAGACTATCCTGCCAGAAAGACTTTGCTTGGCAGTGAGAAATCTGATGCCAGAAGTGGTTCCAGAAGGAAACACAAATCTTCCTTTAAGACTTCACATACCTTATAATATTCCTGGCTTTCAGCTAAAAAAAAAAAAAAAAAAAAAAAAAAAGCACCAAAAACTGCATGTGTGATGCCTGCTTCAGACGGGCACGTATAAGCAGTCATAACGGAAGCGCCGGCTCGCAGTAAAGACATTGCATGCAACAGCCTAGGACTGATTTTAATATTGGAATGTTTCATGAGTGTTTATGGCGCCGGGTAACCTGAACATTAGGTTTCTATTTCAAGCCATAATAAGAAAAACAGAAAACAAGAACAACTCTTGTCAAAGCCCAAAATGGTATTTTCCCACTTATAAACACAAAAACAGCACACAGCGGTAACACTTCTGAAAAAAATTTCCAAGGCAAAATTACAAGTAGGAAAGAAATATGTCCAAGCTCTCGTATACACAATCATGGGTACATTATACCCCCCAAAAAATAAAAATAATTAGAAACCGCTTCAGGGGGGAAAAAAATTTATGTCCCGCAGCTTTACCATAAAATAATAAATTAAATAAAAAATTAAATTGGACAGAACCAAACAGTGAGATGGAAGGAGACATCTAGCGGTACCTTATGCACCGATCCTTGTGATGAAGGCATATTTTGGCAATAAACCAAAAAAAATGTATTGAAATTAAACCTTGCTTTAAAAAGGAATTCTGCACCCCCCTTTGAATTATGGATGTCAAAACCAACTGGAAAGTTCAGGAGAATGTCCTCAAGCCATATGGTAAATGCTAGAGTTCTGGTCTTATTCAGCGAGTATTAGCAGTTCTGGACCTTTGATGTGAGGCGTCGGGGTTTGTGGATGAAGGTGCAGCAACGTCTGTATACAAAAAAAACGGTAGGTACATACAAAGGTATAAAGAACGCTTTTCATGATAAAAAGTCTGTTGCCGTTGGCGAGTGATCAGCAGTCCATCCTTACGACAGCGATTACTGCAGGTCGTCTT
The DNA here is from genome assembly GCF_032444005.1 of Ranitomeya imitator. Classification (NCBI taxonomy): domain Eukaryota; kingdom Metazoa; phylum Chordata; class Amphibia; order Anura; family Dendrobatidae; genus Ranitomeya; species Ranitomeya imitator. The sequence goes on from NC_091290.1 coordinate 19,663,464, forward strand.
CTAGCCGATGCTTATCAATAAACTCTGCCTCGGCTGTTATTCCCGCGTCCTCCCCAACCTCTCCCCCGGCCTCCGCGAAATCCTCCTCTTTGTTCTGCAAGATGAAAATATCAAATAATTAGGAATCTAAGTCAGAATATACCAGTGCTTTATACTTCAAGGTGTTGCTTTACAATATTTTTAAAGATTTCTATACAATGCTGGATGCAGTAGAAAGCGCTTCTTGGATGGGCGACAATGTTTTTATGGGCCTTTTTACATAGTGCTAAAGAAGGCACTGTGCACAGGATCCTCAGGGGCGTGTCTTTAGGCTGCTCTGCATTGTTACCCTGTAACTAGCCATTTTCACCTGGTGACGGGTCCTTTAAGTGCCAGAGCTGGCTGTATACACAACACATGTTCACAAATGATACTCACCATAAGAGAAGTTTCCCAGGCTTCCACTGTATTTTCCGCTAGGAGGATTGTAGATCTGTCTCGAATCCCTCTTTGGTCCTGCAATTATTTTCTTCGGAGGGGAACTAGATGAACTGTCTTCACTTGACCTCTTTTGTCTGAAAAGGGTAGAAAAAAAAAAGTGTAAAACCTCACATATCGGACATGTAGGAGTAAACCACAAAGTATGGAATCCAATGTCACCATCACTCAGGTGAGAACTGACAGTGGGAGTGCCAAAAAGATATATACCGTAGATACCCTGTGTATATGGCAGATATTATGCAGCGGGCACTGATTAGATTTATGTCCAACCTTTGGAACACATTATGCAGAAGACAAAGCATCATTGGTGCAGGGTGACTGCCATCATCACCAGCAAGAGACACTAACTAAACAAGGATATTTGGTCTTTTCTAGTTGGTGACTGCATATTAAAAAATGCAAAGAATTGCATTGTTCGCCATCATGTCAGTAGAACTGTGGCGGAGACACAGCAATGTAGTATAACATCAAGGACGAGGTGCAATACTTCTAGCCAAAGATACAAAAAATTAGAATTAAATAATGACAGCAATCTCTGTCATACCCACCCAAGTTCTGTCTTCTGAACTGGCTTCCAAGACAACGTCACCGTGCTCTTATAGGATGGAGGGTTATGGAACAGATCCTAAGGGAATACAATCAATTATAAGGACATGTGACAAAGCTCCGACGGCAGAAAAAAAAAATTAAAACATTTCAATTTGTTTCTAGCAAGGGTCTAATGGCATTTTTTTCTTTGCTGCCATGCGATGAAAATGTAGTAAAATGATGGGTAAGTAGTTCTGATGAACTAAGAACTGCATATGTGACCCAACAGGATCATAGGCTTACCTTGATCAGCACATTAATATTGTTTGTAATTTTTAGGGCTACCACTTTGATCTTGTTCTGCAAAGATAAGAAAATAATACACAAGGTATGAGGACATGGATAGAATCTTCAAAGGAAGGGGGATCAGGATGATTTGTCAGTTTATTAGTAATTATTAACAAGGCAGACAAACAAGTTTTGCAAAAAAAAAAAAAAAACAATTTTTTTACCTCTTCTGTTTTTAGAGAATCTCCAGTTTTTCCCTGCAGAGCCAAGCGGAGCTGCCTGATGTAGACCTGGAGTCCTCTGGCGAAGTACTGTAGCCTGCAGAGCAAACATTTACTTTAGACTTTAGACTTCTCACCCATCCCTTGTAGATTATGAGCCCTCGCGGGCAGGGTCCTCATTCCTCCTGTACCAGTTATGACTTGTATTGTTTAAGATTATTGTACTTGTTTTCATTATGTATACCCCTCCTCACATGTAAAGCGCCATGGAATAAATGGCGCTATAACAATAAATAATAATAATAATAATAATAATGACATCCCCCACTTTAACCCTCTAAATTCAGACCCATATCGCGATTCAATACTGACCGGATTTTGAAGTCTTTCAGTTTCTCTGCATTGACTTTGCCAATCAGAAAGTCGGGCATTTTCCTTCCAAGCTGATGGAAGCTGAAGAGTAAGCATTCGACGTAACTGAACTGAAGTTTCGGCTCTTCATTTGCAGAGTTCTCCCCATTTTCTGCTTCTTCGGGTGGAAGAGGCATGTACTCCTGCATATAAATAATTAAAAAGGTGTAAAGAGCAATGACTGGACAGATTAGAGCTCAAAAGTCCTGTGCTTTTTCAATCAGGATTCTGGTCCTTATACCTCAGAATAGAACTATTTATTTTTCCCTCTGACTCTAAGACAATGTTTTTAATCCTTTATTCTCATATATAGTCATCAGAACGTCGGTAGAGACACAAAATCCCGACTAGTGGTGAAAAAAAAGCAGCACGAATGCTAATTTTTAAACACCATGAATCTTAGATCACAGACATCCTCGGTTCCCAATGACTCATATAAAATGCTGTGGCTTCTATGGACTACATGCAGATTCTCAACTCATTCACTTAACATTATAAGCTCCTTTTTCTTTTGTCTGGTTGTACTTTTTCCTTGATTGTAAAATTGCTGTGGAATATGTTAGTGCAATATACATAATTATTTTTGAGATTGGGCAGCCATTGACAATTATGGTCAGGTAAAGTCCTAAAGTCAACATCCTTTAGAAAAGGGAGCAAAAAAAATTAGAGAAAAAAGGGTATAGAAGATAAACTCCTCTTTATACAAGAGTGTAAGTACATACCAGCAACTTATCAAAAAGCTTGTTCAAGTTCGATTCTAATTTATCCATGTCTCCACAGAAGGAACTCATCTCGGCCAACAGCTTCAATACCTTAAGGAAAAAAAAAAAAAAATCATAATTATAAGGGGCACACATCACTCCTTACACTACAATCTAGACAGAACTGACTACAGCCAATCACCGGAGATACGTTACCTCCAACTGGACATCGATGCCCTCGGCTGGGCTGGTCAGGGTGTTGAGGATGGGGAGAACGTGCTCACAGAAATGGGTCACAAACTTTGTGGAGTGAACGTTTTTCTACAAAAGGAAAGTCAGAATTATTATTTGCAGAGATAATACTCTTCAGGAGGTTAGACAACCTGTCGGCACCACAGCACACTTACTGAAAACAGCGGCACTGCCTGGCGCATGCACTGGAGCAAGCGATCCACGGAGTCGGGGTCTGCAGGATTGAGTGGGGTCTGCTGCAGTCCTGCCTGTTCAGACACTAAATCCACCAGCTGCTGTCTGCCGCTGACCGTCTGGAGGTTTTTCAATGAAGAAAGAATTTTCATAAACAGGACGAATTCTTCTCCCGTGACGTCATACAGAACCTAAGGGACAAGACGTAATTAATAATCGTCATGGCTGTTTAATACCAAGTCAAACAGACAGATGAACTCCCTCTGCGAGGCACAATGTAGTGATGTCTCAGGATAGACATTGTTGGTATATTGCAATGATGTTCCAAAAATGAGCGACTGGCCACTGTCCCCTATCGTGCATGGATGATTCTTCTCTGCAATAAACCTAAATGACACCTTTTATTACCAACCAGTATAAAATTACCTTCTTGGATTCAGAGAATATGAAGTCATCCACTTCTTTAGTCATAACATCGTCTGGAAGTGTTTTCAGCTTAGAGGAAAGGAATTTAATGGCTCGTTCACGAACTATATCTTCTCCTTGAAGGATCTGACTGAACAAACCTCCCAATGTGCCTGCGTAAGACAGAACAAAAACATCTTAATATGTATAATGCTTCAAAACCTAAAAGGATTTGTCCACCTTTGGTGGGAATTTTTTATTATTTTAACTCCAATGCATGAGTGGATGCATACCACAGCTGCTGTAAGATAACAGTCTATTACCAATGCTAAAGGAAGAAAAACAAACAAATCAACAAAAGAACGGCATGAATGGGGCTCTTGTCCAAGTACACCTGAGGCCAGCTTGATTCATGGCATTCTTTTGTTGATTTGTTTTCTGCCTTCAGCATTAGCATTGGTGATAGATTTATCTTACAGCAGCTATAGTATGCTCAGTATTTGACATAGCAGTGATTTTCTTTTAGATGGGCTCCATAATTATCAAATTGCACTTGTCACTTTATATAGTATAATAGGAGCTCCAATAGATTGCATTTCACACTTAATAAAAATGTATAAATATTTTTAATATGTATTGCTCTGTGGTCCATATTTGTTTGTTTCGTTTATATTTAGGGATGAGCTATGATTATATAGCCTTTGTTTTGGAAAATAATTGACAAAATGTTGCCATAGACATCCATCCCAACGTGGATGCTCTGGGCATAATGTGTATGCACAATGATTAATGCATTATATGCTTTGAACAAGAGGCCCAGTCGGCAAAATTCCACTTTTATTTAAAATAATATAAATATAAACACACAAATCTGTGCGTGTTCACCTGATTTAGAAGTAGAGCAACTTTGAAAGCATTCAAAACAGATTGAATTTAATGCCCATTTTTCAATGAACATGTGAAGACAGAACAAACCGTAATGACGCTGCTGCCAGGAACATAGTTTATTTATTAGAAGTGTTTCCCTGACTCTTGAGAGCTCTCTGTTTTTCTATCACACGGACTATTTTGATGATAGATGCTTTTTAAACTAAGTGCATATTTTATTTATACCTCTTACTTTACAATTCTATATGGTGGTTTAAAGAAGAGAAGGAAAAGAAAAAAAAGTCTTATGTGCAATTACCTTTTGCATCCATTTTGAATATGCTCACCAAAGCATTGTTCACCAATGTGAACTCAGCGGAGTCATCTGAAATAAAAAAAAATACAGAATTCTGATCACAAGGTTAAACTTGATTACCCCCCGCTTCTATTCCCTTCCCCTACAAATACAATAAACTACACACTTGGCTGCTTCCATAACGCCATAGGCATTGTATGACGAGGTAACATATAACGTCATCTGTTATATTCACAACTTGCAATGTAACTTCAGTGAAAAATGTTAACATACCAGACTGTAAAAGCTGAGCAAGGATGTCTGCCACACGGGGCAGGTTCTCTCCTGTAGCAAACTGCGACAGTTCTTTAATAGCCTGACGGCGGATCTAAGAGACACAAGGAGAAAAGATGGTGAAGTTACAGTAGTGGTATTATTATTGTGGCAGCAAACATGGGACCTGATCCTCAAGTATTACTGTTCGATGGGGGAATGTCAGCTAAAACCAACACAGTTTCTCAAACAGTTCATAACCTTAAGGCAAGGTGGCGGCAATACTCCTTTAACGCAAAAGGTATTCTAAAGTTGCAGAACTTTCCATTGACTGATATATTAAAAAAAAAAAAAAAAAACAGGAGATGATTCCATACCGACACTTCCTCATCTTCGCATAGGTCCAGCTGAGCGTTGAGCGCCGCATCGGAAAGTTCCGGGAAATATTTAAAAAATTTGGGAATGAACTGAGCCGCCAATCTCTTCTCCTTCGCTCCTCCTTTCACACCATCCAGGATAACCTGATACGAAGCTTTGTGCTGTGAAGAAAAATGGAGAAGAAATACATAATTACTTCACATCAATTTCACAAATCAGAAAGTGAAAAAGCCATAGACTAAGTGGGGAACAAAACCAAACAAGCGTCGGCTGACAGCTGCGTGTGCAGCACCACGGCCGACCATTGTGCTCAGATGTTTCTAGCTCAGTGTGGACGCAGAGCCCAGGAGCAATGGAAACAGCTGCCGCCTGCAACTACAAAGCAATCTGACACATGATGCTATCTGCCAAACCATGGGCATGTAAGAGAGGGTATGTCACAGGAGAAAGGCAGTGTAAAACATAGCAATAAGCATGCTTCTCAGCAACGACCATAGCAAAGAGCTGTGCTGTTTGGCTCCATCCTCCACTTACATCGGGCCACCATTAGAGAGGAAAACAGCTAATTAGTGGGATGCCAGGTATCAGACTCACATTGATATATTGACCTATTCAGTAACATCAGACTAGACTACCCCTTTAAGCTTTTTTTTCCTAATAAAAATGTATTAAAAATTCAGTAAATTCTTTAAGTTTTACTCTACTTTAGATGACACTGTTTTGGTCTACCTTGATTTTCCCCGCTGAACAGGTTTTAATTTTTGATACTACATTTTATTTATTTTTCGTGTGTGACAAAATATGCAATAAACTTGTATCTCCTTAATTACTTTGGACCTGTACTCCACATTCTTAGTCAATATTTGGAGCGTCCTCATTTCTTTGGCTTGGTCTTAGCTCCTGCACTTGGGTGTTGAGCACGTGTGAGAGATAATTATTTAGGTTTTCCGCTTTAGTCTGTATTTATTTAGATGACTATGTTTTAAATCCCCATTATGCCAAGTTTAGGAGATGGTCTAGGTCTTCTTCCCAGCAAGCAGGCACGGGACGTCTGCTCCGACAACCTCAGTTCAGTCCACTACTGGTGCCACGCTCGGGGACATTAAGGTGCCATTTTAAAATGGTAGAAAAGGGGTTTCTGGAGCATTGGAGAATTGTAAAAGTGTCTACTACAGGGCCATAAATGCATTAACTGATTATGCAAGGTCCCTGGACAAAAAGGAGTTACAAGATGCAGCTTTTCAAGGAAGCACAGCTTTAATATACCAGTCTGTGGCCCTATTTATGATCTTAACAGAAAATACCTACCCTTGCCTACTGTATCCTCACCCATCCCTTGTAGATTGTGAGCCCTCGCGGGCAGGGTCCTCTCTCCTCCTGTACCAGTTATGACTTGTATTGTTTAAGATTATTGTACCTGTTTTTATTATGTATACCCCTCCTCACATGTAAAGCGCCATGTAATAAATGGCGCTATAACAATAAATAATAATAATACCTGAGGATCTACAACTGAAGTGAGTGGTAGACTGAATATTTTCTAATAATGTGCGGCTTCAGCTGTAATGTAATATAGGACAGTGTCACACGGGAATAAATATATATAATTCCTGTAATACACTGCACCTGCAGACGGACTAATATATATATATATATATATATATACATACATATACACACACACAAATATACCGTATGTGTATATAAATACACACACATATGTATCTATCTCTATCAGCAGAGGCTTCTAGAGCAAAAGTAAGAACATACGCAAACCAGGAGGAAGAAAACTCTGATACGAGCTGATCTTCTGGAATTTACCTGGCACAGGGGTGATCGACATCTACATTAATGGAGCGTCATGAATGAGAATTGTTGGAAAAAGTTAAATCATAAAAAATTACTACAGGAAGCGTATAAACCAACATCAAAAAAGGAAGCCACGAGTCAGAGCAGGCGTGTGAGGCTCGGAGGGACAAGTATAAAGATTACACAGCGGCTGAGCATATACATCAAGATTATGATCCTACTAATTAAAAGGGCTGTATGATCCTGATGAAATCTCATTTAAAATGCAAAATGGGGGAGGAATAATAGCAAGAGGTATGTAGAGGACGCATGACCCCCCAACCACTGGTATTACATATAAACAGACCACTATGGGAGAGCGCAGAGTTCTGTTCTCTGCAGCATCACAGACAATCAATGGAGATGAAGTGGAACGTGCACAACGCTGTGATCTGCAGAGCAGGGTCCAGACCCCCCCAATATCGGGCACCAGCAATCAGTAAGTTATCATATAACCCATGTAGGAGGGGAAAAAAAAGAGTCTGAAAAAGCAATAAAAGGTCTGGAAACATTGTGAAACATCTCATGCGCTGCGGGAAGGATGGGTGACTATTTGCTTTAACAGTTTCATCACCAGTGAATAAACAATAGTGTCCCCTGTTATAATGGGGTACAATGGGGGAACTATGACTATGACTCCTCTAAAGACACCAACCCAGATAGTGAAACCTTCACAAGATCGATTCCATCACTGTAACCATAATGGGGGGATTTATGGAGGGGCCTAAAATTAGAAAATGTGTTCTTCCCCATAACAGCCAATGACAACGCGGCTTTCATTCTGCACTCTGTTAAATCCAAAATGAAAGCTGCTCTGCGATTGGTCGCCGCGATATAGACAGCATTAGACCGCTTTACGCCGCATAGTGAGGGAACGAGGCCCGGAGGAAAGGCGGGAGAAGGGCCCGGGAAACACAGAGGTGAGGACCGAGAGACCAGGCCTGGAAAAAAGCACAGGCCGCGAAAGACGGGCCTCGGGCGCCACACGCAGAGGTCTACGTCCCTCAGCACCACGTTCCGGTTCTTTACCTGGCTCACGTCGTCCTTGGCGTCGGCCAGGATCCCGTAGTTCCGGTACAGCTCCTCCACGGTCGGCATGTCTGTATCTAGCCCCGGCGATGATGTTCTCAGTGACGGTAATCTCCTCCTCAGTGTGTGCGCAGAGAGCAACTGTACAGAGGGGAAGCGGGAAAAGACCAGATCACAGCGTATGTGCAGCAGAGACCACAGCGCCACCTGGCGGCTCCTGAACTAACTACAGCTCGGAGAGCGCACGCGTCACCAGGAGGGTTCCCCGCAGAGTGGCGCTCACAGGCGACTCGGGCGCACGTCTTTATAGGGGGGCGTGGTCGTAACAGGGGGCGTTGTTTCTTTCTGGGCGTGGTCTTTGTTGGGATGCTATTGTCCCTCACTGAGGGGTTGTGTCCACCTTGGAAACTTTTATTTTTTACCTCTCTGCATCTTCTACTGAAAATAACGTTTGTAAATGGTTTTAATAATACATTTTTCTCTGTTACCTTCTATAGTCTCATGTATTGCACTTTCTATTGTTGGAGTTAATAATAATCTCTGTACAGTATTATCTATACAGTCTATATACTGTACATTATATAGGTGACACTGCTACTGGTGTGTGTATATACGTTATATAGGTGATACTGCTGTATATAATCACTATATAATGTATGTACAGCAGTCTATATACATTATATAGGTGACACTGCTACTGGTGTGTATATATGTTATATAGGTGATACTGCTGTATATAATCACTATATAATGTATGTACAGCAGTCTATATACATTATATAGGTGACACTGCTACTGGTGTGTATATATGTTATATAGGTGATACTGCTGCATATAATCACTATATAATGTATGTACAGCAGTCTATATACATTATATAGGTGACACTGCTACTGGTGTGTATATACGTTATATAGGTGATACTGCTGTATATAATCACTATATAATGTATGTACAGCAGTCTATATACATTATATAGGTGACACTGCTACTGGTGTGTATATATGTTATATAGGTGATACTGCTGTATATAATCACTATATAATGTATGTACAGCAGTCTATATACATTATATAGGTGACACTGCTACTGGTGTGTATATATGTTATATAGGTGATACTGCTGCATATAATCACTATATAATGTATGTACAGCGGTCTATATACATTATATAGGTGACACTGCTACTGGTGTGTATATATGTTATATAGGTGATACTGCTGCATATAATCACTATATAATGTATGTACAGCGGTCTATATACATTATATAGGTGACACTGCTACTGGTGTGTATATACGTTATATAGGTGATACTGCTGCATATAATCACTATATAATGTATGTACAGCAGTCTATATACATTATATAGGTGACACTGCTACTGGTGTGTATATATGTTATATAGGTGATACTGCTGTATATAATCACTACATAACGTATGTACAGCAGTCTATATACATTATATAGGTGACACTGCTACTGGTGTGTATATATGTTATATAGGTGATACTGCTGTATATAATCACTATATAACGTATGTACAGCGGTCTATATACATTATATAGGTGACACTGCTACTGGTGTGTATATATGTTATATAGGTGATACTGCTGTATATAATCACTATATAACGTATGTACAGCGGTCTATATACATTATATAGGTGACACTGCTACTGGTGTGTATATATGTTATATAGGTGATACTGCTGCATATAATCACTATATAATGTATGTACAGCGGTCTATATACATTATATAGGTGACACTGCTACTGGTGTGTATATACGTTATATAGGTGATACTGCTGTATATAATCACTATATAACGTATGTACAGCAGTCTATATACATTATATAGGTGACACTGCTACTGGTGTGTATATACGTTATATAGGTGATACTGCTGTATATAATCACTATATAATGTATGTACAGCAGTCTATATACATTATATAGGTGACACTGCTACTGGTGTGTATATACGTTATATAGGTGATACTGCTGTATATAATCACTATATAACGTATGTACAGCAGTCTATATACATTATATAGGTGACACTGCTACTGGTGTGTATATACGTTATATAGGTGATACTGCTGTATATAATCACTATATAATGTATGTACAGCAGTCTATATACATTATTCCAAAGACATACTGATAGGGATTCTAGATTGTGAGCCCCATCGGGGACAGCGATGATAATGTGTGCAAAACTGTAAAGCGCTGCGGAATATGTTAGCGCTATATAAAAATAAAGATTATTATTATTATTATTATTATTATTATTATATAGGTGACACTGCTACTGGTGTGTATATATGTTATATAGGTGATACTGCTGCATATAATCACTATATAATGTATGTACAGCGGTCTATATACATTATATAGGTGACACTGCTACTGGTGTGTATATACGTTATATAGGTGATACTGCTGTATATAATCACTATATAACGTATGTACAGCAGTCTATATACATTATATAGGTGACACTGCTACTGGTGTGTATATACGTTATATAGGTGATACTGCTGTATATAATCACTATATAATGTATGTACAGCAGTCTATATACATTATATAGGTGACACTGCTACTGGTGTGTATATACGTTATATAGGTGATACTGCTGCATATAATCACTATATAACGTATGTACAGCAGTCTATATACATTATATAGGTGACACTGCTACTAGTGTGTATATACGTTATATAGGTGATACTGCTGCATATAATCACTATATAATGTATGTACAGCAGTCTATATACATTATATAGGTGACACTGCTACTGGTGTGTGTATACGTTATATAGGTGATACTGCTGCATATAATCACTATATAACGTATGTACAGCAGTCTATATACATTATATAGGTGACACTGCTACTGGTGTGTATATACGTTATATAGGTGATACTGCTGCATATAATCACTATATAATGTATGTACAGCAGTCTATATACATTATATAGGTGACACTGCTACTGGTGTGTATATACGTTATATAGGTGATACTGCTGTATATAATCACTATATAATGTATGTACAGCAGTCTATATGCATTATATAGGTGACACTGCTACTGGTGTGTATATACGTTATATAGGTGATACTGCTGTATATAATCACTATATAATGTATGAATAGCAGTCTATATACATTATATAGGTGACACTGCTACTGGTGTGTATATACGTTATATAGGTGATACTGCTGCATATAATCACTATATAATGTATGTACAGCAGTCTATATACATTATATAGGTGACACTGCTACTGGTGTGTATATACGTTATATAGGTGATACTGCTGTATATAATCACTATATAATGTATGAATAGCAGTCTATATACATTATATATTTGACACTGCTACTGGTGTGTATATACGTTATATAGGTGATACTGCTGTATATAATCACTATATAATGTATGTACAGCAGTCTATATACATTATATAGGTGACACTGCTACTGGTGTGTATATACGTTATATAGGTGATACTGCTGCATATAATCACTATATAACGTATGTACAGCAGTCTATATACATTATATAGGTGACACTGCTACTGGTGTGTATATACGTTATATAGGTGATACTGCTGCATATAATCACTATATAATGTATGTACAGCAGTCTATATACATTATATAGGTGACACTGCTACTGGTGTGTATATACGTTATATAGGTGATACTGCTGTATATAATCACTATATAATGTATGAATAGCAGTCTATATGCATTATATAGGTGACACTGCTACTGGTGTGTATATACGTTATATAGGTGATACTGCCTAGTTAATGATAAACTTACCTGGAGCAGCCAGTGCCAGGCAGCAGCTGCCAAGGCAAACAGGATCATGGGGTGCATTAAAAGAGGTCTGGATACACATGATGAGAGCATTATACTGCCTCTGTACAAATCCCTAGTTAGACCGCACATGGAGTACTGTGTCCAGTTTTGGGCACCGGTGCTCAGGAAGGATATAATGGAACTAGAGAGAGTACAAAGGAGGGCAACAAAATTAATAAAGGGGATGGGAGAACTACAATACCCAGATAGATTAGCGAAATTAGGATTATTTAGTCTAGAAAAAAGACGAATGAGGGGCGATCTAATAACCATGTATAAGTATATAAGGGGACAATACAAATATCTCGCTGAGGATCTGTTTATACCAAGGAAGGTGACGGGCACAAGGGGGCATTCTTTGCGTCTGGAGGAGAGAAGGTTTTTCCTCCAACATAGAAGAGGATTCTTTACTGTTAGGGCAGTGAGAATCTGGAATTGCTTGCCTGAGGAGGTGGTGATGGCGAACTCAGTCGAGGGGTTCAAGAGAGGCCTGGATGTCTTCCTGGAGCAGAACAATATTGTATCATACAATTATTAGGTTCTGTAGAAGGACGTAGATCTGGGTATTTATTATGATGGAATATAGGCTGAACTGGATGGACAAATGTCTTTTTTCGGCCTTACTAACTATGTTACTATGTTACTATGTTACTATGTTACTATGCTGCATATAATCACTATATAATGTATGTACAGCAGTCTATATACATTATATAGGTGACACTGCTACTGGTGTGTATATACGTTATATAGGTGATACTGCTGTATATAATCACTATATAATGTATGAATAGCAGTCTATATACATTATATAGGTGACACTGCTACTGGTGTGTATATACGTTATATAGGTGATACTGCTGTATATAATCACTATATAATGTATGTACAGCAGTCTATATACATTATATAGGTAACACTGCTACTGGTGTGTATATACGTTATATAGGTGATACTGCTGTATATAATCACTATATAATGTATGAATAGCAGTCTATATACATTATATAGGTGACACTGCTACTGGTGTGTATATACGTTATATAGGTGATACTGCTGTATATAATCACTATATAACGTATGTACAGCGGTCTATATACATTATATAGGTGGCACTGCTACTGGTGTGTATATACGTTATATAGGTGATACTGCTGTATATAATCACTATATAACGTATGTACAGCAGTCTATATACATTATATAGGTGACACTGCTACTGGTGTGTATATACGTTATATAGGTGATACTGCTGTATATAATCACTATATAATGTATGTACAGCGGTCTATATACATTATATAGGTGACACTGCTACTGGTGTGTATATACGTTATATAGGTGATACTGCTGTATATAATCACTATATAACGTATGTACAGCAGTCTATATACATTATATAGGTGACACTGCTACTGGTGTGTATATACGTTATATAGGTGATACTGCTGTATATAATCACTATATAATGTATGTACAGCAGTCTATATACATTATATAGGTGACACTGCTACTGGTGTGTATATACGTTATATAGGTGATACTGCTGTATATAATCACTATATAACGTATGTACAGCAGTCTATATACATTATATAGGTGACACTGCTACTGGTGTGTATATACGTTATATAGGTGATACTGCTGCATATAATCACTATATAATGTATGTACAGCAGTCTATATACATTATATAGGTGACACTGCTACTGGTGTGTATATACGTTATATAGGTGATACTGCTGTATATAATCACTATATAATGTATGTACAGCAGTCTATATACATTATATAGGTGACACTGCTACTGGTGTGTATATACGTTATATAGGTGATACTGCTGTATATAATCACTATATAATGTATGTACAGCGGTCTATATACATTATATAGGTGACACTGCTACTGGTGTGTATATACGTTATATAGGTGATACTGCTGTATATAATCACTATATAACGTATGTACAGCAGTCTGTATACTGTACATTATATAGGTGACACTGCTACTGGTGTGTATATACGTTATATAGGTGATACTGCTGTATATAATCACTATATAATGTATGTACAGCAGTCTATATACATTATATAGGTGACACTGCTACTGGTGTGTATATACGTTATATAGGTGATACTGCTGTATATAATCACTATATAATGTATGTACAGCGGTCTATATACATTATATAGGTGACACTGCTACTGGTGTGTATATACGTTATATAGGTGATACTGCTGTATATAATCACTATATAACGTATGTACAGCAGTCTATATACATTATATAGGTGGCACTGCTACTGGTGTGTATATACGTTATATAGGTGATACTGCTGTATATAATCACTATATAACGTATGTACAGCAGTCTATATACATTATATAGGTGACACTGCTACTGGTGTGTATATACGTTATATAGGTGACACTGCTGTATATAATCACTATATAATGTATGTACAGCAGTCTATATACATTATATAGGTGGCACTGCTACTGGTGTATATACGTTATATAGGTGATACTGCTGCATATAATCACTATATAACGTATGTACAGCAGTCTATATACATTATATAGGTGACACTGCTACTGGTGTGTATATACATTATATAGGTGATACTGCTGTATATAATCACTATATAACGTATGTACAGCAGTCTATATACATTATATAGGTGGCACTGCTACTGGTGTGTATATACGTTATATAGGTGATACTGCTGTATATAATCACTATGTAACGTATGTACAGCAGTCTATATACATTATATAGGTGACACTGCTACTGATGTGTATATACGTTATATAGGTGATACTGCTGTATATAATCACTATATAACGTATGTACAGCAGTCTATATACATTATATAGGTGACACTGCTACTGATGTGTATATACGTTATATAGGTGACACTGCTACTGGTGTGTGTGTATATACATTATATAGGTGATACTGCTGTATATAATCACTGTATAACGTATGTACAGCAGTCTATATACATTACATAGGTGACACTGCTACTGATGTGTATATACGTTATATAGGTGACACTGCTGTATATATATACACTGCGGCTATACACTGCAGTCACATTATCACCTATATATTGTATATACAGCATTTGCAGTTTGACCTGTCTAATATATATTGACTGTTGTGTATACAATATATAAGTGATACTGCGATTATATACAGCAGCATCACCTATATAATGTATGTACAGCAGTCTATGTACATTATATAGGAGAAACTGCGGCTGCGGTGTGTACGTAATATAGGCTATGCCACTGTGTGTACTGTATATATACTGTAGACCGCTGTGTATAGCCGATATAGGCCAGCCGCAGTGTGTGTAATATATATATACATACATACATACACATACATAAAACTGTGCCGCTAACTATAGACCTGTCTCTAATCTTCCCTTCATCTCTAAACTCCTCGAACGCCTGGTCCACTCCCGTCTTACCCGCTATCTCTCAGATAACTCTCATCTCGACCCTCTTCAATCTGGCTTCCGCTCTTTACACTCTACTGAAACCGCCCTCACTAAAGTCTCTAATGACCTACTAACAGCTAAATCTAATGGTCACTACTCCATGCTAATTCTCTTGGATCTCTCTGCAGCATTCGACACTGTGGATCATCAGCTCCTCCTCACTATGCTCCGCTCCATCGGCCTCAAGGACACCATTCTCTCCTGGTTCTCCTCCTATCTCTCTGACCGATCCTTCACTGTATGTTTTGCTGGTCCTCCTCCTCTCACCTTCCCCTTACTGTTGGGGTTCCTCAAGGATCAGTCCTAGGCCCCCTCCTCTTCTCTTTGTATACTGCCCCTATTGGACAAACAATCAGTAGACTTGGTTTCCAGAACCATCTCTATGCTGACGACACCCAATTTTACACCTCTTCTCCTGTTATCACGCCGACCTTTTTAGAAAACACCAGTGATTGTCTTACCGCTGCCTCTAACATCATGTCCTCCCTCTATCTGAAACTGAACCTGTCAAAAACTGAACTCCTCGTGTTCTCTCCCTCTACTAACCTACCTTTGCCTGACATTGCCATCTCCGTGTGCGGTTCCACCATTACTCCAAAGCAACATGCCCGCTGCCTTGGGGTCATCCTTGATTCTGACCTTTCATTCACCCCCCCACATTCGATCACTGGCGCGCTCTTCTTACCTGCATCTCAAAAACATTTCTAGAATTCGCCCTTTTCTTTCGACTCTGCAAAAACTCTTACTGTTTCACTTATTCATTCTCGTCTGGACTATTGTAACTCTCTACTAATCGGCCTCCCTCTTACCAAACTTTCCCCGCTCCAATCTGTCCTGAATGCTGCAGCCAGGATCATATTCCTCACCAACCGTTACACCGATGCCTCTACCTTGTGCCAGTCATTACACTGGCTACCCATCCACTCCAGAATCCAGTACAAAACTACTACCCTCATCCACAAAGCACTCCATGGCTCAGCACCACCCTACATCTCCTCCCTGGTATCAGTCTACCACCCTACCCGTGCCCTCCGCTCCGCTAATGACCTCAGGTTAGCATCCTCAATAATCAGAACCTCCCATTCCCGTCTCCAAGACTTTACACGTGCTGCGCCGATTCTTTGGAATGCACTACCTAGGTTAATACGATTAATCCCTAATCCCCACAGTTTTAAGCGTACCCTAAAAACTCATTTGTTCAGACTGGCCTACCGCCTCAATGCATTAACCTAACGATCCCTGTGTGGCCTATTTAAAAAAAAAAAAAAACAGGTTCCTCGCATTATGTTCTCATTCTCTTTATGCAGTTAATAGCCCTCTGTGTCTGTACTGCTACATACTTAGGCAGTTAACTGGTTCATGCAGCTTTACATGAACACCCGAGCCTTACACTATGGCTGGTCCGAATAACTATAGCAATTGTTACCATCCACCTCTCGTGTCTCCCCTTTTCCCCATAGTTTGTAAGCTTGCGAGCAGCAGGGCCCTCATTCCTCCTGGTATCTGTTTTGAACTGTATTTCTGTTATGCTGTAATGTCTATTGTCTGTACAAATCCCCTCTATAATCTGTAAAGCGCTGCGGAATATGTTGGCGCTATATAAATAAAAATTATTATTATTATTATTATACACACTGTGGCTGGCCTATATAGGCTATAAACAGCGGTCGCAGTATATATACACATAGTGGTATAACCTATATAACGTACACACCGCAGTCGCAGTTTCACCTTCATAATGTATGTGTGAGTGAGTATATGTGTGTGTGTATATATATATATATATATATATCTATGTACAGGCCCGGATTCTGGTGGGTCACTGGCACTGAGTTGGAAAGTGTCCTTTAAAACTGTTGAAGAAGCCCCTGTTTTAACATCAAGATAAGGTAAACAATGGTGATGAGATTAAGGTAAGTAGCAATACTTGACCATTCAATCTATTTGCACAGTCTTTTCCTCTGTGCTTAGGAAGTCAACAAGCTGATTCCAGAATACAATACACCATTAGCATATCAGAACACATCAATAAACAAAGCTAAACACACACTATGTACAAGTCACTATTACAGACTTACAAGGTATGTTAGGCTACGTTCACATTAGCGTTCCGCTAATGTGCGTCGCTGTTGCATCGGCGACGCAGCGGCGACGCGCCCCTATGTTTAACATGGGGGACGCGTGCGTTTTTTTGTTGCGTTTTCCGACACGTGCGTCGTTTCCGACGCTAGCGTCGGACGCAAGAAAATGCAACAAGTTGCATTTTTTGTGCGTCCGATTTTCGTCAAAAAACGACGCACGCGTCGCAAAACGCAGCGTTTTTGCGTGCGTTTGCGCGCTTTTTTTGTGCGTCGTGCGTTGCGTCGCCGACGCAGCGGCGCGCAACGCTAATGTGAACGTAGCCTTAGATAGTATATCAGTTTGCAAGTCTGTCTTCTTGACCCACCAGACATAAACACTTAAAGTCCACAAACCAATGTACAGATAAAAAGTCAGTTCTTTTTGGTTTGCAAAAACATGGTTGTCTGGAAAATTAAGATACAATCTGGTTTCTTCACACCCTCCTCTGCATATCCAAAGCTGCAGCTCTTTTTCAATTTCCCTCTCATCTCAAGGATTTGGGTAAGTCCCAAGATAAATGTTTCTATGTACCTGTATCATGTATGTACAATATATGTGATACTGCTACATGAATGAACATCAGTTATAAATTAAATCCTAAAAATGGCGACTCAACTATCACTGTTACTAAGCAGTCAAAAATAGCCAAAGAGTTAACAAAAACATATAGTTTATTGAAAATTCTAATTTTCACATATAGCATACACAGTATAACCATATAGTAGATAATTAAAAGTTTGTGACTACATCCATAGATACAGACAATGACCCAAAAACACAGTCCGGGACAGTGACAAGCATTACCGATATTAGTAAATATAAAGTGAACGTACTGCTAACATCTAAATATTGGTATCTGCCAATATATGGCGGCACAGCTCAATAGTGTAAGCACATTGGTGGTGCTAATAAAGTCGCCATATACCTGTGTACAAAAAGGTGCAACAGATAAAATAAGGGGGGAAATTAATTACCCATATGTAGTGGAGGTCCCATCTGGATCCTGGTCACGTACCCCGACGCGCGTTTCGCGTGCAATTATTACCGCTTCCTCAAGGGGCGTCAGGGTTAGAAGCAGCAGGGAACACATGCCACTCAGGTATTTTTGCTACTTTATGCACTTTAGGCAGTGGTTATTCACTAGGCACAAAGCCAGTCTTCTTATTTGATCTTTATATTATATTATTATATTCAATGGTGATGTGCAGTTGTATGATACAAGTACACATGGTAAATTTAAGTTCATCCATGAAGTGTGGTTGCTTTTCCAGAGGGAACATGTAACCCTGCCATGCAATGTATATTAATTGAGTAATATGGAATACTTTGTGGTGTGTTATTACCTGCTGGTCCTCTAGTTTGGCTTGAAGCATCCAGTATATACTTGAATGATTTTATGTATTTGTTATGAATAGACTTTATTGATTTTATATATACACTCCTTGTTCTTTGATTGGTTCTGGGTTGATATATGCAACATGGGAATGGGGTCCCTGGTGGTCCAAACCGACGCGTTTCGACCATTCAGGTCTTATTCATGGAACATATACACACACTGTGGCTGGCCTATATGGGCTATACATAGCGGTCACAGTATATATACAGTACACAGTGGTATAGCCTATATTACGTACACACCGCAGCCGCAGTTTCACCTATATAATGTATTGAATTCTGTTGCGGGATGCAATTCGTTTTCTGATTTTTTTCCAGCCCAGTCGTGATCTGATCCGAGCTGGAAAAAAAATGCAGATGAAGACACCATCTTAGATTAACACTGGTCCGAATCCAATCCGATTTTTTTAACGGATTGAATTCGTCCGATTTCATCACAAGTGGGCATGAGCCCTTACTTTCTTACATTATTTACTTCACATGGATAAACAGATATTAAGACTGTGATCAACTTTTTTTGAGCACCAAATCACCAGACAGGTTAATATGCTAGGTGGATGACGTGTCGCGTCTCTACATCATTCACACAGTCTCCCCGACATAGCGCTCCTGCACAGGCGTACTTCTGTGCCCTGATGAAGGCAGCGCAAAGTACTATCATTTTAATCAGTATAACGGCGCCAACCTGACACTGTCTGTAGTTTACTGTGCACAATCCTGCTGATAGGTTCCCTTTAAGACTGCATGAACATGTCACTAGCCAATGCCTGGATATGTGCAGATACTGAGTGTTACTGAGTGCAGTGGGCAAAACGTAGATTACTGAGATGACTTAATAGTCCTGCCAAAAATTATCTGTATTTCGTGCACACTTAAATCCATAGACAGTGGGAATGAACCTGATTGTCTGAAGTAGAGCCCTCCTGAGAGCTGATGAAGCACAGAAAAAGTCATGGATGTGGGAGTGGGAGGTCCTGATTATGCTAGTCTTAGCTCATTGGAGTGTAGATATGGCAGTAGAGTGACAAATGGGAGGAGCTGTAGGATAATGCAGCACTGTGCAGAGCTTTGTGGGAGAGTGCAATGACTGGTACGGAGTGGCGGCATCGGTGCAACTGCTGGACAGAAATATGAGCCTGACTGCTGCATTCAGGGCCGCCATCAGGGCATGACAGCCGTGACTGGCGTATGGGGCCCGGTGAGCAGAGGGGGCCCGCATCGGGCCCCGTCTCATCTGGTCACCGGGCCCCCCTGCAGGCGCTGCGGCAGCGGCACACTATTGACGTGCGGGCCCGCGCCCGCACGTCAATAGTTAACAGCCGCCAGCCAGTCTGAGGCTGGCGGCTGAATAGGGCCGCAGTGCGCACTCGCCGGCATCGCCGGCGTCTGACGTCATTGTCAGCCGCCGGGCCCGGCGGCGAGTGCGTCTGTGTGGAGCCTGGAGAGGGAGCTTCACCCGGCGCTGGAGCTTGGCCAGGTAAGAAGTTGTTTGTTTTTTTTCTTTGAGAGCTGCTGCGATCCAGGGGGGCCCGGGGGGCAGGATGATGGACACACAGGGGCAGAAATGCTGGACACACAGGGGCAGAATGGTGGACACAGTGGGGCAGAATGCTGGACACACAGGGGCAGAAATGCCGGACACAGTGGGGCAGAAATGCTGGACACAGTGGGGCAGAAATGCTGGACACAGTGGGGCAGAATGGTGGACACAGTGGGGCAGAATGGTGGACACACAGGGGCAGAAATGCTGGACACAGTGGGGCAGAAATGCTGGACACAGTGGGGCAGAATGGTGGACACACAGGGGCAGAATGGTGGACACAGTGGGGCAGAATGCTGGACACACAGGGGCAGAAATGCCGGACACAGTGGGGCAGAATGGTGGACACAGTGGGGCAGAATGCTGGACACAGTGGGGCAGAAATGCTGGACACAGTGGGACAGAATGGTGGACACACGGGCAGAATGGTGGACACACACGGGCAGAATGGTGGACACACAGGGACAGAATGGTGGACACACAGGGGCAGAATGGTGGACACAGTGGGGCAGAATGCTGGACACAGTGACACAGGGGCAGAAATGCCGGACACAGTGGGGCAGAATGGTGGACACAGTGGGGCAGAAATGCTGGACACAGTGGGGCAGAAATGCTGGACACAGTGGGACAGAATGGTGGACACACAGGGGCAGAATGGTGGACACACAGGGGCAGAATGGTGGACACAGTGGGGCAGAATGCTGGACACAGTGGGGCAGAAATGTGGACACACGGGCAGAAATGCTGGACACAGTGGGGCAGAAATGCTGGACACAGTGGGGCAGAAATGCTGGACACAGTGGGGCAGAAATGCTGGACACAGTGGGGCAGAAATGCTGGACACAGTGGGGCAGAAATGCTGGACACAGTGGGGCAGAAATGCTGGACACAGTGGGGCAGAAATGCTGGACACACAGTGGGGCAGAATGCTGGACACACAGTGGGGCAAAATGCTGGACACACAGTGGGGCAGAATGCTGGACACAGTGGGGCAGAAATGCTGGACACAGTGACAGGGGCAGAATGCTGGACACAGTGGGGCAGAATGCTGGACACAGTGGGGCAGAAATGCTGGACACAGTGACAGGGGCAGAATGCTGGACACAGTGACAGGTGCAGAATGCTGGACACAGGGGCAGACTGTGAGACCCAGGGGCAGAATGGAGATATGGGGCATGATTGGAGACACGGGGCAGGATGAAAGACATGGGGGCATGACTGGAGACAGATGGGGCAGGATTGGAGACAGATGGGGCAGAATGGAGACACAGGGGGCATGATTGGAGACAAGTGTCAGGATTGCAGACATGGGGGCATGGTTGGAGACATAGGGGGCAGAATGGAGACATGGGGCATGATTGGAGACACTGGGGGCAGAATTGGAGACAGATCGTGCAGGATCATGGGGCAGGATGGATATGATGGAGACAGATGGGGCAGGATGGAGAGATCACATGGGGCGATCATATGGGGCAGGATAAGGAGATCATATGGGGCAGAATGGATACTCATGAGGGCAGGATGGGAGAATATCTGGCTGACGCCAGGAATGAGACACACGGGGCCAGGCTGGGTGATATTATTAATACCATAGGGGCTAATTTAGGGATATTATTACTGCAGTGATGTATTTATTTTATTTTTTGAGTATACTGTTTTAAATGGGGGGCGGTCCTGTTACTGTATAGAGTGATACTATGTCGCCTTCTTCATGTGGTGTAATGTAGAAGTTGTGAAAAATTAAGTAATGTGTTCTGCAAGCGGAGCTCGAGATAACTGTGTTATTTCCTGCAGAGAGAAGTCCTGGCTGGATGAAATGATGGCGGTCTGTGCTGGATGAAAGATGAAGGACTTCACCTAGAGACGTCACTGGTGAGTCAGTGTGTTACCTATACACTGACACTATACACTGTATACAGAGCTCCTGTGTATAATTTCACTAGTGATCACTATATTATCTGTACACAGACACTGCATACTAAGTACAGATCTCCTGTGTATAATGGCACTTATGGTGATAGTATGGTGCTTTTTTAAAAATTACTGATCAGAATTGTAGTATTCAGTCACTATGTGGTGGTAATATGTGGTCTGGACATGGTGTTGTGGTATTTGTTCCTTGTATGTGATATTATTCGATCACTGTGGTGGTAATATGTGGTCTGGTCATGGTGTTGTGGTATTTGTTCCTTCTATGTGATATTATTGGGCATTTTAAAAATTGAAAAATAAATAAAAATATACCTAAATTGTATTGCATATTTTAACAAATATTTAATAGGTTACAGCAGAGTAGGGCCCGGCCAAAAGTGTCTACCGTGTTATGGTGGCGGCTTAAAAAATCTTTTGGCCAAAACAAAAGCTGCCTGCTATATGTGTGATCTGGTGATGGGAACTGTTAATGTGTGATTGGTGAGAAGTGGAGTTTTTCCAAGAGAGAGCGGTGGGACTGTGGACAGTTCGAGGGGTGGAGCCTGGAGGCGGGGCTGGGGTGGAGCCTGGGCGGAGTCTCAAGGGGGCCCGAAAATTTTGCCAGTATGGGGCCCCGAAATTTCTAGTGGCAGCCCTGGCTGCATTCAAGATAATGACAAATACATTTAGTGACACGAAGAGCAATTAGTAACTTAAAATTAGTTGTGAATTCAGGATGAAAAGGAATCAGAGCAACAGTAACGGTTTTAGTTTTTTTTTTTATTAATAATAGGATAGAAGGTTAAGGGATTAACAAATCCAGGAACATTATCAATAGACGAAATCATAGTCAGGAACAAAGCCGGGGTCAGGTACCAAGTGATCAGTAAAAGCCAAGTCTGGCGAGCAGTATGAATACCGCGGCGCCTGGTGACAGAGGCAGAACATGTACGGGTATCAATAGACGAAATCATAGTCAGGAACAAAGCCGGGGTCAGGTACCAGGTGATCAGTAACAGCCAAGTCTGGCGAGCAGTATGAATACTGCGGCGCTGGGTGACAGAGGCAAAACATGTCCGGGTATCAATAGACGAAATCATAGTCAGGAACAAAGCCGGGGTCAGGTACCAGGTGATCAGTAACAGCCAAGTCTGGTGAGCAGTATGAATACCGCGGCGCCTGGTGACAGAGGCAAAACATGTCCGGGTATCAATAGACGAAATCATAGTCAGGAACAAAGCCGGGGTCAGGTACCAGGTGATCAGTAAAGGCCAAGTCTGGCAAGCAGTATGATTACCGCGGTGCCTGGTGACAGAGGCAGAACATGTCCGGGTATCAATAGATGAAATCATAGGAACAAAGCCGGGGTCAGGTACCAGGTGATCAGTAAAGGCCAAGTCTGGTGAGCAGTATGATTACCGCGGTGCCTGGTGACAGAGGCAGAACATGTCCGGGTATCAATAGATGAAATCATAGGAACAAAGCCGGGGTCAGGTACCAGGTGATCAGTAAAAGCCAAGTCTGGCGAGCAGTATGAATACCGCGGCGCCTGGTGACAGGGGCAGAACATGTCCGGGTATCAATAGATGAAATCATAGGAACAAAGCCGGGGTCAGGTACCAGGTGATCAGTAAAGGCCAAGTCTGGCGAGCAGTATGATTACCGCGGTGCCTGGTGACAGAGGCAGAACATGTCCGGGTATCAATAGATGAAATCATAGGAACAAAGCCGGGGTCAGGTACCAGGTGATCAGTAAAAGCCAAGTCTGGCGAGCAGTATGAATACCGCGGCGCCTGGTGACAGAGGCAGAACATGTCCGGGTATCAATAGACGAAATCATAGGAACAAAGCTGGGATCAGGTACCAGGTGATCAGTAAAAGCCAAGTCTGGCGAGCAGTATGAATACCGCGGCGCCTGGTGACAGAGGCAGAACATGTCCGGGTATCAATAGACGAAATCATAGGAACAAAGCTGGGGTCAGGTACCAGGTGATCAGTAAAAGCCAAGTCTGGCGAGCAGTATGAATACCGCGGCGCTTGGTGACAGAGGCAGAACATGTCCGGGTAAAGATGTAACGGTCAGAAGGCCACAGGTAGATGGTGAAGATCCTTCTATACAGGTCCAGCAGTGATGGTGGATCTGCTGGACTTCAGGATGCTAGATGTGGAGGATTCCAGTCTTTTAGATGGGGTTGGGGCAACAGCAACAACATGTAAATGCGCGAGCAGCCCAGGATAATCCACGACGGCAGGATGATAAGATCCGGCAGAGGAGGGGACCTGTGAGAAGAGAAGTAAATATAATGTAAGTGACGGGACTCCATATTACTTGATACTAATATACGATCACTGTGGCCGGACATCAGAGGAATCTTACTATACAGAGGTCGGGGATCACTGTCAGCCATCAGACAATATCTTCTCCACATGATTCTTTCTCATTGATTGACATTACACAACATTAAGCTGATTCTCACACTTACGTTGTCTCTTTTCCTCCTTTTTTTCATTTTCAGAGTTCTGTTGTGCTCTACTCAAAGGTATCGAAGATTTTCTGTCCTCAGGAACTAAAATATCCGATCAGATTGTGAAAAACAAACAAACAAACAAACATCAGTAGCAACGTATTCTTATAGTATCTGCATTGTATCTATAACATAAGTAAAGGGACGACTTATTACATGTCACTATTGTGCAGTCACTGTGGCCAAACGGTAGAGAAATCTTATTCATAAAAAGATCAGGGATCATTTATCGTCGCTCCCCCTTTCCCCCCCTCCCCAGCCTAAAAAAAGCATCCCGCAGCCGCCACAAAAAAAGGTGCATCCATTAGATGAAAAGTCCTTTAATTCTAAAAAGAACTCGCCAACCCTTTTTTACCCATTTTTTACCTTTTAAAAAAAATAATCTAAAGGGATCCACCGTAGAGCGATCCTATGTCCCATTATGATCCCGGATAAGGTTACTAATGTCAGCGCTCATCTCAGCAGCTGGACTCACGCTGCTGTCATTGTGTTCTGGCTGGTACAGGCACCAGCTGGTGAGTACTATCATCAGCAATGCCTGCTCTTGCTATCAGCTAGAGCAGGCAACGCTGATGACAGTAGTAGTTATCAGCTGACACCTGACCGACCGTAATCTTTTCACCGCCAGTAACAGATGCACACTCCCATGTTGTCCTGTGTGACAGCGTGGAAACCCATCTGTTCATTCAGATACCTGAATGTAACCCTAAGGCCATGACAAAATGAAGGGTGGGGCAGCACTTCTGCTAGGAAGATGCTGAAGATCGGGCACGGATCTCTGGTGCCTCCCTCTTTTCTTCTCCTCTCCCTCTTTATTTACTAATACATGCACCAATCAGAGACAGTTCACAGGGAAGAAAACCTATCCATCCCATGCTACGGTCCCCAGACTGGCCAGGTTTGCTAGCCAAATACCTGCAAAGCACTTGTGAGTATGTACAATGGCAAAAACAGAAATATATTTTCCCACCATTTAACCCCTTCAGGAGGAAATATAACAAATAGGGTAATGTCATGTGTTTCTTTCATGAAGGTCCAGGGATCACCATTACTTTTGCTGAATTGGTTCTACTTTTTGGGATAATTGTCAAGAGTGTGTCTCGTCCTCCTGGGAGATCTGGGGTTAGAAGATCACTACTTATTGTGAATTGCAGATCTTCCATTTTTTGTGTCCCATATTAAATTAATTTAATTTCCTTTGGTGCTGAAGAGGATAACGACCATTTCTAGGCTGGTATAGACTCAGGTCTCTCTACCTTCAAGAGTACCCCTGGGACAGGAATAGTTGAGGGCCCAGTTCTAGGGACAGTTTGAGGCCCCTTTTGTTACCGAAAACCGTCACAGCGTGACAATAGTTCATCCATACAAATAATGATTTCCTAGGTAATGAAATATCCTATGTAATTATTTTATATTTCTAGGCTTACAATGCTATAAAAGCGACTTTGAGGCCAGAATTTTATTTTAATTAATTAACTATTAATTATTTCAAAAACTAGAGCCAATCTGGCAAAACCAAAGCAATATTTTTAATCAGCACCATAAACTTAATATAAAACCGTTAAGACATCATTGGCACCAAAATCTCTGTTTACCAGTGCAATGTAAGTAAAGGAAAGCCTTATTACATGATACGCCTTATTACATGATACTATTGTGCACGAACAGCAGAGGAATGTTATCATACAGAAGTCAGCGATCATTGTCAGCCATCATACATGCGACAATCCCATCACTGACAGATAACATCTGCTCCAGATGAATGATCTGGTAATCTGGAAAAACTGTACAAAGTTAGAGAAATGTATGGGCCTATGGGCAACATAATTGGGATCCATGAAACATGGACAGCATAGGAGACCAATTACAGAAAAAACATGTGGCAATATTTGAGATGAAGTCAACATTCTTATTTGTAGTGCTGTAGACATGTACGTACCTGACGATGGGGATGACCATTGCAAACTGGTAATATCATCATCTCTAATAGATGCAGGAACAGATTCTTTCTGCCTGTTTAGAAGAAAAATGTGTAAATCACAAGTAAATGCAGTATAAAAGGGGTTGCCTCAGTAGTTTAACACCAACTATAAGGCCTATTAGGACATATGAGAGTTATAGTGGGGAAGGTTTCCTGCTTAAATCTAGCTTTTATAGAGCAGAGCGAAAAACAACTACAAAGAATGGCTGGCATGTATTACTACATTTCCTACAGTGTGGGCAGCACTAAAAGTGCATGACTGGCTACAGTTATAGGATGTTACCATCAGCAGCCTCTGAAGCCTAATGACTGCTAATCGTGGGGCGATGGATGCTGTAATTCATATTATGTTATTTATGTCCTATATTTGGGGTTGTGAGCATATATCAGCCTGGAGCTGCAAGTAATGACCCTATAATCTACTCACATTTCTAAGATGTTTGTGCAGGATGCTTGGGTAAATTCTGCAGGTGACTTGGAATCCTCATTATTCATCCTCCTGGTAGCGGTGGTACAGAGCTAAATGCGGACAACAAGAAGATATGAAATACTTTTTTTTCTTACTTTTAGATTGTTTTTTTTATTTATTTTTTTTATTTGTTGTTCTCATACTTACTTTAGAAAGCCATTCAGAAGAAGAAGAAAAATTTTGGTAGATAAAGCTCTCGTCCTCATCCTCTGAGACCAGATGTTTGTTTATATCAGAGTGTTCTACAAGACATAGGTAATGAAGTATTATTAGAAGTTGTCAATATAACACAGTCACCATTTATCCGTAATATTAATGGGAATCGATTGTCTCAAACTATGGTAGATGAGACAAACAGCTGATTAGTCTAGATGACGTCTTCTTCTACTTACTGATAGAGAAGCTTGTATCCACACTTGACACAAGCTGAGGAATATACTCCGGCTTCTGACTTAGAAGGTTGTCAAAGTCTAAGCAAGTCAGGAATGGATGACTCTTGATCTCAAATGCCCCTGCTGGAAAATACAAAATTAACGCGTTGTGAATATTGTCAGAGACTGTTCCATATCTGAACTGTTTAACTGAATTCTGAACTAATGACGTTTCTGAGCAAACATGAAGGAAATAGTATGACTAGTGATGAGCGAATATACTCGTTACTCGAGATTTCTCGAGCATGCTCGGGGTCCTTCGAGTATTTTTTAGTGCTAAGAGTTTTAGTTTTTCTTGCCGCAGCTGAATGATTTACATCTGTTAGCCAGCATAAGTACATGTGGGGATTTCCTATCAACCAGGCAACCCCCACATGTACTTATTATGCTGGCTAACAGATGTAAATCTTTCAGCTGCGGCAATAAAAACTGAAACTCTGAGCACTAATAAATACTCGGAGGACCCCCGAGCATGCTCGAGAAATCTCGAGTAACGAGTATATATGCTCATCACTAAATATATGACTGAAAGTCATATTATGAAGAATTAGAAATGGATGAGCTGATAGAGAACTGCTAATTCTCATAGACATGAGCAATATGTCCTATGTGTAATAAGAAAATTGTTACTTGTCCCAAGTCTTCGTTTAGGTTTTTTTCTCAGCAGTTTAGTGATGAGGCACCAAGCATTAAAGTGAGGAACGTGATAACAATTCCAACATAGGTGTCCTGTTATATAAAAAATTACAGAAAATGAAACATCTTTATTGGTCTGTAAGACAAAGCTAAGGAAATAAGTAAACAAATGTAACCAACCAAAGCAATGATTGGATTATTCCACTTACCACCGACAATATTTTTAAAAACCTCATCTGGGGATTTCCCTCTAAATGGTACAGATCCCACAAGAAATTGATGTAGTATGATCCCCATTGCCCACCAGTCAACAGGTCTTCCATA
This sequence comes from Ranitomeya imitator, assembly GCF_032444005.1. Classification (NCBI taxonomy): domain Eukaryota; kingdom Metazoa; phylum Chordata; class Amphibia; order Anura; family Dendrobatidae; genus Ranitomeya; species Ranitomeya imitator. The sequence continues at coordinate 19,692,332 of NC_091290.1, forward strand.
GCCTTGTTTCAGGATGACCTCTGGGGCTACATAATATGGGGTGCCAGAGACCTGGAAACCAACAGAAGAAAGAGATGAGATTAATCATAACATTATTATTACAAGTTCCCACCATAAAAACACAATGACATAAGATAAAATATCAGCGGAAAAGATCTCTAGAAATGACGAATGCAGAGAAGAAACAGTGTGATGAGATTAGTAAAGAACAAGTTGCGTTTCTATAAATGATGCCCACCTCAAGGTCCTTGAACTCTCTGCTGATCTCCTCTGCTGATTGCTTGTAGATGTTGTTTTTTGGCATCATGACGCCAAGTTTTGAAAGACCAAAATCAGTAACTTTAATGTGTCCAGTAGATGTTATCAGGAGGCTGTGGAAGAAAAGATGGTTTTAACCTTGTAGACTATATGATAATAAATGATAACTTCCTTTATCATACTACAGGGGGTACTTACTTCTCTGGCTTCAGGTCTCTGTGCACCACACCATAGCTGTGCAAGTATTCTACAGCAACAACCGCTTCTGCAAAATACAAGCGGGCCAAGGGGACAGATAAACGACCCCTGGTGTGTAATAGGGTCTGACAATCTCCACCTGTAGAAAAAAGAAATATGACCGGTGAGAGGTTTATAAAGCAGATCACCATGATGTATAATGGGAAGTGAGCCGAGATAATTGGCAGGAGAGACTATATACAGATATAATGAATAGCGCACATAGTATTAGACTAAACTAGTGGTGAAATGTGGTCCATGTAACTAATAACATAAAGTGATATCACATCTTGTCTACAGCTGAAGAAACTATCCATCTGTCTATCTATCCATCCATTGAAGCCCCTCAGTGTTCTCACCAGCAATATACTTTTTATGGCCATTTCAAAGTATGATGCCCTCAATAGTGCACAAAATAAGGTCCCCCACAGCACACCACTCAGTATGAAGACCCCACTCTGTACAGGGGCATTCACTGTTGACAAGTCAATCTGGGGGTATTAGCAGGCTCCCATTGCCTAGCACACAGTACTATGTCCCCCACAGTCACCCAATCAGTATTATGGCCCCTACAGATGCTGACAATAAATAAAGCACTATTCCCCTGGCCCCATTGCCACGGCGTGCTGCTCTGGTCAGTCCGGTGTGAGTGTTGAGACTCCACACTACGGGCGCGGAGCTGTGACTACTTGGCCCCTGCGGTGTACGGAGTCTCAGATCACAGTCTCACGACCACGGGCTGAATGGTGGATCGGGGGCTTTCGGCCTCATGATGCGCCATTCTGTTCAGCTGTATTCACATTCTGAGGATGCGGCCATGCTGAAATTGTGATGACAGGAGGAGTGACGTGGCCCAATGCCAAGTGATGCTGGGCCCCCTAGAACTCATGGGCCCCATAGTACCCCTGCTCGCAGAAAAATTAATTTCCGTGCATGTAGGTCATATATAACCTATAGTAAATGCTCTGTGGCGATGTAACCAACCACCTGGATAAATCCTAATGATATGATAAGATGTCAGCAGACGTGGACTGACTATAATAGAATACACATGTCCTACCTTCCGCATACTCCATGACCATACAGAGGTGAGATTTAGATGGAAAGGAGCAGAGCATGGAGACCACAAAGGGACAATCAGAGAATGTTAAGATGTCCCTTTCCAGATAAGCCAATTCCTTTTTTTCTGGAATATGCAGGCTCCACTTGGCCATTTTCTTCATTGCAAAGGTGTGATGTAAGTCTTTATGGCGCGCTAAGTAGACGGAGCTGGAGAAAAGCACAATCCATGGTAAATAATCAATCCTTATTAACAGTCCATCTATAGAAGTCATTATATGATCTTCTGTACTAATTTCTTGAAGTCGGTCCGTCACTAGAGATACAATTCTAGAAATGAATAATATAGCACTGCATAGATCAGCTATGGAGATCTGCACAAAGCCATGTCTGCCGGAGCCCTCACACGTCATATTAGACAGGAAAGAATCTTCTTGGGCAGATTCGCTATAATTGACCAGAAGATCCGATTCTGTCCAAGCAAAATTTAGTCGAAATTGAAATTCCTCCAATTGCTGTAAGAAGTTTATTCTGCTCCTCTCAATCCCTAAGGCCGGGGTCTCACTTGTGAGTGCAATGCGAGAAACTCGCCTCAATACCCGGCACTGCGGCCGGCACTCGGGAGCGGAGTGTGCGACTGCATGTATTTCTATGTCCCGAGTGCCGGCGGCATTGCCGTATATTGAGGCGAGTTTCTCACACTGCACTCACAAGTGTGACCCCGGCCTAAGGCATAATAAATGGAGGGGATGGAAGTAGTTAAATAATAATGGAGTACATTCTACCCACCTGCCCAAGGCTCCCACCTGTCCATTCCTGCAGTTCTCCATCCTCCGGGCCAGTCTTTGGTTGCTCTGGCGCCCCCTTCTGGTGCTGAGGTAGTGATTGGACTCACGGGGTCAATATCGTGTCAATCCTCCCGTGACCATGTGTAGCCAATTACTCTTATCAGCTCCATAATAGAACCCAAAAACAAAAGTCTGCTGAGGACCAAGCTCTGGTGGAGGCGGCAGCATAAGAACAGATGGGGTCTAGGACAAGTGACTGCAATATATTATATCAATCCCTTTCCTTAAGGTATGTGCCCATATTAAGTACTAGCTATTGAACCCGTTCTATGCCCGGGTGGCGAGCATTTATATTGGTATATGGTCTCCATCCTGGTATGTGCTGCTCCATCCTGCGTCCCCATCCTGTCATGTGCTGCTCCATCCTGCGTCCCCATCCTGTCATGTGCTGCTCCATCCTGCGCCCCCATTCTGTCATGTGCTGCTCCATCCTGCGCCCCCGTTCTGTCATGTGCTGCTCCCATCCTGCGCCACCATTCTGTCATTTGCTGCTCCCATCCTGCGCCCCCGTTCTGTCATGTGCTGCTCCCATCCTGCGCCCCCGTTCTGTCATGTGCTGCTCCCATCCTGCGCCCCCGTTCTGTCATTTGCTGCTCCCATCCTGTCATGTGCTGCTCCCTTCCTGCGCCCCCGTTCTGCCATGTGCTGCTGCCATCCTGCACCCCCGTTCTGTCATGTGCTGCTCCCATCCTGCGCCCCCGTTCTGTCATGTGCTGCTCCCATCCTGCGGCACCGTTCTTTAATTTGCTGCTCCCATCCATATGCCCCATACGCTGCTCCATAAGATGCTCCATAGTATATGCCCCGTATCAGGTGGCGTAAGTAACAAATAGCTGTGGCATGAAGTGCCCCAGCCTCATGCCACAGCAATTTGTTACTTGCGCCACCTGATTCCTTTCCGCCGCCATTTTCTTGGTCCTCCTGCTGGCGGAATCGGCGCCTGCGCAGTCCGCGCTTTCCGGCGCCATTTTCTTGAAGACACACCTGCAGTGTGTCTTCAAGAAAATGGCGCCGGCAGTGTGTCTTCAAGAAAATGGCGCCGGAAAGCGCGGACTGCGCAGGCGCCGATTCCGGCAGCAGGACCAAGAAAATGGCGGCGGAAAGGAATCAGGTGGAGTAAATAACAAATTGCTGTGGCATGAAGTGTCACAGCTTCATGTCACAGCAATTTGTTACGCCATTCCTTTCCGTCCATTTTCTTCGTCCTCCTACTGCCGAAATCGGCGCCTGCGCAGTCCGTGCTTTCCGGCGCCATTTTCTTGAAGACACACCTGCAGTGGAGCCGGAGTGTCTTGAAGAAAATGGCGCCGGAAAGCGCGGACTGTGCAGGCGCCGATTCCGGCAGCAGGAATCGGCGCCTACGCAGTCCGCGCTTTCCGGCGCCATTTTCTTGAAGACACACCTGCAGTGAAGCCGGAGTGTGTCTTCAAGAAAATGGCGCGGACTGTGCAGGCGCCGATTCTGGCAGCGGGAATCGGCGCCTGCGCAGTCCGCGCTTTCCGGCGCCATTTTCTTGAAGACACACTCCGGCTCCTCTGCCTGTGACTGGTCAGAGGGCGGCGCCGGCGCGCATTAAGCGCGTCATCGCGCCCTCTGAACTGTCACAGCAGAGGAGCCGGGAGACGGAGCCGCACACAGCGCTGGAACGGGGAAAGGTGAATATACTTACCCTCCTGGCGGTCCCTGACTCTCCGGTGGAGATCGCGGTGTGCGTTCAGGTGTTCAGTGCTTACGCATACCGCGATCTCCTGGGAGCGTTACTCTGTGGGGGCCAGACTGCGCCGGCGCTTGCGCCTGCGCAGTCTATAAAGGCTTCGGACAGAGTGACGCTCCCAGCGTTATATTATAGATTTGCAGCAGAAATCTTTACACCATATCTACATTTCTAAGCAGGAAAAATGATGCGTCAAATAGGCGCATTTTTGTCGTGTTTTTGATACATTTTTTACCTGCGTTTTTGTTGCAGATTTTCCTTCACTCATTATTATGTGTGAAATCTGCAGAAGCAACGCTGAAAGAATTGACATGCTGCAGGTTTAAATGGAAAGATAAGCATCGTGTGCAGGAGACTTAAGGAATCTCAGTCACATTTCTGGCATCATGAAATTCCTCAGGTTTTGTAACAAATCTGAGCAGAAAAAAAAAACACAAAAAATGCGACAAGTCTGCAATGTGTGCACAGGTCCTTACAGTGTGACCTGCTATAGGTCCGTACGCTCCACTGTGTATAATGAGCTGAATAGTGGGAATTAGATGTGAACAGTGATGTGGACTCCGATCATTTCCCTATGATAACGATGAATAGCAGAACACAGAGGCAGAAGTGTTGTCATAGGGAACCCTGAGGTTATGTGCACATGTTGCAGATTTGACGCTGCGCTGTTTTCCATGCCATTTACAGTACCATGTAAACCTATGGAAAACCAAATCCGCTGTGCACATGCTGCGGGAAATACCGCACAGATTTGCTGCGGTTTATTTTCTGCAGCATGTCAATTCTTTGTGCGGATTCCGCAGCGTTTTACACCCGCTCCAATGAATCCGCAGGTAATCCGCAGGACGTTTTACCTGCAGAGTTTTCAGATTCTGCGCTGAAAAATCCGCACACGAATCCGCAACGTGTGCACATACCCTGAGAAATGTGGATTATACCCAACAGAAATCTCACCCAAAAGCCCCAGCGCAGATCAGTTTAGATGTTTCAAAGTCGCTTATATGCGGCATTCTCGCTGGGATCAATGATTCAATCGCTCCCTATAAAAAAAATAAGAAATGATAGTCAGATAAAAAAGCTGCAAGAAAAAAGCTCCAGATACAAAAACTTCTTCCTCCAATATTATGTCCCAGCCGATTTACAGTGATTGACTGTACAAGCAGAACGCTCCGCAGACACTGATGTCATTTAACCCCTGAAGGAACAGCGCTATTTCCGTTTTTTGCTCCCTTCTTCCCAGAGCTATAACTTTATTTTTTGGTCAATATGGCCTAGTGAGGGCTTGTTTTTTGTGGGACGAGTTTTATGTTTGAGTAGTTTTACGTTTAAATTACACCATCTCTTTTACTATATCCTTTACTGAAAAGTGGGATAAAAATTCTAAGTGTGGTGAAATTGCAAAAAAGTGAAATTCCACAATTGCTTTTTTTTTTTTTTTTACCACCTTCACTAAATGCTAAAACTGACCTGCGATTATGATTCTCCAAGTCATTACAAGTTCACAGATACCAAACATGTCTAGGTTCTTTTTTATTTAATTGGTGAAAAAAATCCAAAGCTTGTCATTTTCTGAGATTTGTAGCATCTCCATTTTTCCTTATCTGGGTGAGGGCTTATTTTTTGCGTGCTGAGCTGACATTTGATACCATTTTCGGATAGATGCGATGTTTTGATCGCCCGTTATTGCATGTTATTGCAATGTTGCAGCGACCAAAAAAGCGTAATTCTGGAGTTTTGATTTTTTGCTTGTTACGCCATTTACCGATCATATTAATTATTTTTATATTTTGATATATCAGGCGTTTCCGAATGCGGCGATATCAAATATGTGTATTTTTTTGTTTTATTTTGAATGGAGCAAAAGGACGGTAATTTGGACTTTGGCTCATCTGCTGTGAGCACCGACCACCGGGGGACAATGACAACCCCAGGGGTCTCCTGCCAAGAGCTAAGACGCACTTCCTGCGCAGCCATGTTAAATGCCACTGTCGGAGTTTGACAGCGGCATTTAACGTATTAAAAGCTGCAGGTGGATCACGATTCCACCCACGGCTGTTAAAGGTATATAACTGGATCAGCTGTCATATGCCGGATAAGATTGGGTAGGTCATGGACATTGCAGTTCATAGGTCATTAAGGGGATAAGGGAGGCCTCCATACACCGGAATCATTGCACAGTGCTGAATAATATGGTAGATCACTTATGAAAACTTAAAGGGAACCTGTCACCCCGAAAATCGGGGGTGAGGTAATCCCACCGGCATCAGGGGCTTATCTGCAGCATTCTATAATGCTGTAGATAAGCCCCCGATGTTACCTGAAAAAGGAGAAAAAGACGTTAGATTATACTCACCCAGGGGCGGTCCCGCTGCTGGTCTGGTCAGATGGGCGTCTCCGGTCCGCTGCGTCGCCTCCCATCTTCTTTCCATGACGTCCTCTTCTGATCTTCAGCCACGGCTCCGGCGCAGGCGTACTTTGCTCTGCCCTGTTGAGGGCAGAGGATAGTACAGCAGTGCGCAGGCGCCGGAAAGGTCAGAGGCTCGGCGCCTGCGCACTGCAGTACTTTGTCTGCCCTCAACAGGGCAGAGCAAAGTACGCCTGCGCCGGAGCCGTGGCTGAAGATCAGAAGAGGACGTCATGGAAAGAAGATAGGAGGCGCCGCAGCGGACCGGAGACGCCCATCTGACCAGACCAGCAGCGGGACCGCCCCTGGGTGAGTATAATCTAACGTCTTTTTCTCCTTTTTCAGGTAACATCGGGGGCTTATCTACAGCATTATAGAATGCTGCAGATAAGCCCCTGATGCCGGTGGGATTACCTCACCCGCGATTTTCGGGGTGACAGGTTCCCTTTAAAGGCAATTCTGTCAGCAGGTTTTTTTTATATGTAATCTAAGAGCAGCATGATGTAAGGGCTGAAATCCTGATTCCAGCTGTTGTTTAATTAAAATTAGTGTTTAATCAGCACGTACTCCTATTGCTCTGTGTGACCCTGCCCCCACCACAGATTAGCGGATATCTGCTTATTCACAGTGTACTGTAAATAGAAAGTTGCCAATCAATGGTGTGGGCGGGCTTATAAAGGGCTCAGCATTCAGAGCTCTGCTAGATCTGCAGCAGAAAAGTGCAATTTTATCACAACTACTCCACCCAGTAAAGTAGGTGACATCGCTGGAATCAGGGTCCCTGCCCCTACATCATGCTGCTCTCAGATGGGTAGCAAAAACCTGGTGCCAGATTCGGTTTAGTATAAGTGCTATTATCTAACACTATAGGATCATCTACATTTAGAATAGAGATGTCCCCTGGTTATATGGGGGATAATACTGGACGCGTCCTTCACACCCCATGATCTGGTGATATACAGACACCCCCTCTAGGATACTCACAGCGACAGGTTCTTGGATCTCCGGGATCTCACAGATTCCACTGTCAGGAATCGCCAGCACAGTTGGATCTAAAACAGTGATAAAACGATGAAGAAATAAAATGTATTAGACAATATCAATCCTACATATACAATACAGCAATCTACAGGAGAAATAACGGCCGTCTGTAAATGGGGATATCACTAATTATATGGGGAGTGTAAATATGAGGAGCACATCGCCCTCACTGTACATGTGAGTGATGGGAAGAGAGAGCTCAAGCTGAGCAGCAATATGCAGATTAGCCTGGAAGTGCAGGAGGGCGTGTCACTGCACTCAGACGGTTTCTACCACGCCCCCAGTGCACTTCCATCCAATTTGGTGCATTGCTTCTACGTTAGATTCTCCTGACTGAGACATTGGATTTCTACAAACAAAATGGCTCCTGTCATTAGAGGATAATGGGCTGTCCAGTCAGAGCAGCACTTCACATGTACCATGTGCGGGCAGGTTCCCTGTACACAGAGTAGAGTAAATCCGCCATTGTCCCCTGTGCTCTAGAATATCTGGAGATCCCTTCTAGAAGGTCGGGTGATTGGCTTACCTGTGGTCAGATCGCTGCTCAGTTCCACCTGACTCGTATTCAGGTCAGGGATCATTTCCGGGTGTAGGTTTTGCCCATCTTCGGTGTCGCCTTCTGCTGTTTCCTAATAGTTAGAATAAATAGATTTAATATTTGGAAGATTTCACTAAATCACCAAATCCATAAATCAGGGAGCACTAAACCTGCATTTACAGATGCAGTAGTTGTAACTTGCAGATAATGCGCCATGTTTTCTCATTTTGGTGGATTAAGAAAAATTAAGATTGAAAAATCAAATGTTCAGTGTAAACTTCTCTGCACCGTGACCCCAGAGCCGTGTTACCTGCGCTCGTTATATCATGGGGGACATCGTGTCCTTCATTCATTACAGTATTAGAGGGAATTGCTTTACACTGCAGCTCCTCTCCACAAGTCCAGATTAATATACTGTAAAGGAGACTTGTAGACACGACATTTCTGTAATATCGCCTGTTATCTCAGCATTACAAGCAGGAAGCCTGTAATCCTAGTGATAGACAGAGGCCGATATACAGACGTCCCGCCACTGAGCTGTGACTACATCTGCAGAATACAGACTGCCATCACAGGCGAGGAGGGAGCATTAGGGACTAGCAGCCATAATTCTGCTGTGCCTGCCAGGAGCTGACAGGGAGGCCTGTAAGATGGAACACCAGCTCTTCTGATATCTGACTGGTGATCTGGAGAAGATCAGAAAACAAGGACGTGTGACCGAGAAGAAGACGGCTCCTTACCAGGCGTTCCGATGAGCGGGCCGGACCTTCCAGTACAGACAGGACTTTTTGGGCGAGGTCCTTAATAGAAGACAAATCGCCATTTTGAAATCTTGCTTCAGCCTATAAAAAAAAAAGAAAAGAAATACAAATGAAAATCCTGAGGAGAGAAAGGTCACAATGAAGGCGGCCATTTTATGACATTTGCTCCTCTTTCTGCAGATACAATGACGCCATATCTGGGGATTAGCGGTGTTTTATATTGGAGGAAAGAAGAAACTTGTATCCCGCCATTATTATCTATTATTATGGAGAAGATCTGTGCGGAGCGTCCGCCGCTTACCTGCTGTAGTGAAGTCCTGATGTTCTGAGGTAAATCTCTCAGATATTCTGAGGTGAGATGACCTTCGTAGTATTTGGTCAGGCAGTCTCTTACTAGCCCCATCACCAGCCGGTGAGTGAAGCTGAGGACGCCATCGGGTGGTAGAAGCGCAGTGTCAGGGCGATTGTTGTTAAAAATCCCCCATAGTGCGTCTACCTGAAGTTTATCTAGAAGATAGTCAGCCATAGCGAGTAAGTGCAAGAGCGCACAGTTCACCAGCTATAGAGTCAAACAATGACACCCGTGACACTGTGCGAGTTCTATAAGTAGAGACTGTGTTCCGTGATGTCATAATTAGCCAACATCATGAGTGATGTCATAATGGCCGACCATCATGAGTGATGTCATCATAGAATCTTCATGGGCGGCTCTGTACAAATAGATACTGCCTAGTAATTCTGAAAGTGGAAAACCATAGCATGAATGATGTCTCCATGTTATTATGGGCATTCTGTTTTATTTCCAGCTTGAACACAACCAGGATAAGGGTATATTCACATGATGCATTTTTGCAGCATTTTATTCTACCCCTAAAACCAGAGTGGTAGCAGAAAAAACGCTACGTACAATACTGATGTTTTTGCAGCATTTTGTTTTTTCTTTCATTCAGTTGAATGGGTAAAAAACGCTGCAAAACTGAAAGAATTCACAAACTTCAGATAAAAAAAAAAAAACGGAATAAAAAATGCAACGTGTGATTGAGAGTTTAGAAATCTCATTCTCTAGGCTGGTACTGTAAAAAGGAAGGTTTTTTTCCACAGAAAGAAATAAGTCTGAAAGAAAACCCTAGGGTTAGGCATATTTTTGTGTTATAAGCTGGAACTTACAGGCTTTGTCAGTGACACACTGACAGACCAGCAATCAAAGTAAAAATTATACATGTCCCACAGTGAGACGAAGTACAAACGTAAAAAAAAAAAGTAAAATAATACGTAAAAAAAAAAACAAAAACAAAAAAGCGCACACAAATCACAGAAAGCCATTTCACCACTGAAAACACAGCATTTATAATAAATAAAAAAATAAGCAAGAAATGTACACATAATTGGTTTTGCCACATCCGTAATGACTCAATCCATAAAACTGGCATGTTATTTATTCCATTTGTCAAACGCCGTAAAAAAAAAAAACACTTGCCAAGAATATAGCTTTTTCGTCATAGTGACTCACAAAAAAGTGAATGAAAACTGATCAAAAAGTCATATGTAAAAAAAAAAAATAGCATAAATGAAAAAGCCAAACCGTCCCGCAAAAAAATAAGCCATAATAAGGCTAATTCTGCAAAGAAATAAAAAAGTTACAGCTCTCAGAATATGATAATGCAAAAACAAATTTATTTTTGTAAAATAATGTTTTCGGTGTGTAAAAATAGCAAAGCATTAAAAAATAAAAATCTGTTATTGCTGTAATCGTACCAACCCGACGAACAAATTGGTCTTATCACTTTTACCACTTGGTGAACGGCGCAAAAAAATAAAAATAAAAACCGCCATATGTCATTTTCTGGTGAGGTGCAGTGTTGAGGGTCCAGAGGCCCCTCATTGAAAGGGGGGTACTGTCACGATCCATTTTTGGATTCGTAGCAGCTCTGGTTCCGCTTAGTTTAAAACCTTTTTCCATCAGGGGTTAATGTCAGTTTTTCCCCCGCTGGCAATCTGGTGTTACTGCAGTGCTGCTGGGTCAGCTGATGCGGGTGGTGACCACTCCCACCATCTTCTGAAAGGTCACCTGGTGCATCAGCTGACTGTTGGTGATATAGTTCCTTTCTGGAGACCAGCCAAGCAGGAGCAGCTCTCTGGTGTCTGCCACGTCTGGCGTTTGGAGTCCAATTGCTGTTGTTATCTACAGTGTGCAGTTTAGCAGCGGTGTACATAAGCTAAATGTGGTGTTTTTTGTTACCTTGTCCCTTTGGTGTCTGTCACTTTTTCCTGTGTTTATTATCTGCAGAGGTGAGGCTAGTGCTCCTTGCCGGGCAGTGCACTAGCCAGGGCAGAGTTAGGTGACAAATAGGGTCGAGGTATCCTGATGGCGGCAGGGGGAAGGACCCATATAGGGCGTTAGGTGAGTGCAGGGACAGGCTCAGGTTAGAGCTCAGGAGATGTCCATCCCTTATTCCCTATTGGTAGGGCCTTCCTCACCCCTATTCCATCCCATTGTATGTGAGTTGTGCCATTAGTTCACTGACCACCCTTTGGGTCGTGTCGCCCTGTGACAAAGAGAGAATGCAATATAATGTAAGGAGGAGAGCCGACCCTAGTGTGCATTGTCCGGGATGAGTCCGCAACCATTGGTGCTGTCGCTTGAGATGCAGGGGGTAAGCTTAGTTCTCTGGACAGACCTTTGAACTTGAGACCGTGGGGAGTGGAGAATATAAAAGGGCGACAGAGCGCGGGAACAAAGTGGCGGCGAGAAACTGTAGTGTACGGAGGTCGACTGTGAGTCCTCCCTTGCAGTATAGTCAGGACAAAGTAGGCCCAAGCCCGAGGGGCCCATGGAGACTTACCGGAGACAATAGGCAGAGACTCCTCCCGGTATCCCTGACAGTTCCGACTCCCATAATGTCACTGAGCGTGATTGATTCCTCTGCACGACCTGACAGTAGGAGGCGCACCTCGAGATGGGACAACCAGGCCGCAGACTGAGTACGGCGGCCTGATATATCTGCTCCAACATACTGCAGCGCCATGTCGGCGCTTAAAAGAAAGGACTGTCACCTCTTCAGCAATTCTCTTCTTGGATTCAAGACCTGCGACCTCATTATCACCGACGGCATCGGGACCCAGGACCTCTTCTGGACCAGGATGACTTCGGATCCTTCAAGTGTTCAAGCCGGGGCGCATCCACCATCATCGCAGATACTGCTCTTCATCTACGTCAGATTAATAAGTTTGATACCTTTGAACTCTCCCCTGTCCAATCTTACAACTGTTTGCCCTAAGTTTACCAAGTATACCTTGTTCAACCTCCCCTCCATTTATTCTCTCCCTGTGTGGAGTAACGCTGTTACATTAAATCCCTCTGTTAACCCTTGTTCTGCCTCTGACTGTTACTGCATCCCGCGACCTGCTTTCACTAATAAGAGAGGTCTTTTACAATTAAGAGTATTACCATGTATAATCGAGTATAAGTTGAGATTTTCAGCCCATTTTTGGGGGCTGAAAGTGCGCCTCTCGGCTTATACTCGAGTCATTGTCCCAGGGGATCGGCGGGGGAGGGGGAGTAGCGACTGTCACATCATACTCATCTCCTCCCGGCGTGGTCTCTACAATCCAAATTTTAGAATGCTGTCACTGTAGCTCAGGACTACGTCCTGATTTTCACTTATTCTGTGTGTACGATGCCTTGTCACCTGCAATGCAGGGAAGCCTGCATGTGTTACCTCTTTCTACTCAAGGGGAAAAGCCAGCATCTCTCTGCTCTGTACACACTTACATTCATTTAATTACCTCATTCTTCTATTTTCTTGAACTCTGATCTTCCCTGGGTTTCGAAATCCCAACTTTTAGCATTGGTGGCAGCACCAATAGCTTCTGTCAAGTATAGGAGAATTTTCAGTACTTGAATGTCTATTGCATTCTTCTTCATTACAGGCACATTGTACTGCTACATGTAGCTACATCTTTATATACCAGTGCATCTTCATATACCTTGTGTTCTAGAGGTAAAGTAAAAAAAATTCTTCCTAAAAATTATGAAAACCAACTACAATAATTAGATTTTAATGCATTTTTAAAAAAATATATTAAAAGTAATATTAACAGACATATATTTGGCATCCCTGTAATCGTAACAACCTGTGCAATATAGATGTGTGGTTTTGTTGCTTTTTAAGTACAGAATCAAAGCTTTATAATATAACAAAATATTAAAAACGCTACTTCAAATCTGCACAAAAAAAACTGATCAATACAGGCTTTTTCTGGCTGTGTCTTATTTTAACCCATTAACAACTGTGGGATTAGTAATGGATAGGTGTCTTATTGACACCTCTCCATTACTAAGCCGGGTTTGATGTCACCTTACAATACAAAGATGACATTAACCCCCCAACTATTACCCCACTTGCCACCACTACAGGGCAAGTGGGAAAAGAGAGGCTAAGTGCCGGAATTGGTGCATCTTACAGCTGAGAGCTGGTGTTTGTAGATGGGGGGGGGGCAATATCCATGGTCCCTTTCTAGGCTATGAATATCAGCCCGCAGCTGTTTGCATAGCCTTTTCTTGATTATTAATTATAGGGGGACACCACGTCATTTTTTGGGGGGGTCCCCCTATTTTAATAGCCAGTAAAGGCTAAATATACAGCTGCCGGCTGATATTCATAGCCTGGGAAGATCCATGGGTATTAACCCCTTCCCAGGCTATAAACATTGGGACCCCATTCGCTGGCTTTCCCTTGTCTGGTTTGGAAAATGGCGTTGGAGCCCACGCCATTTTTTCCAAAATATAATGTTTTATTAATTAAATACATTTACATTAGACTTCACACATACTATACTAATTGTATTTGTTCCACACATCTGCAAATTGTCTCTTCAGAGAGGAAGAGGACTAGAACTCTAGTGCCACCTATTGGAAGTAGCAATCCTAAAGGTCGATGTCGACCCTTTAAGAGCCTTGTCACATGACTTAGGATAAAAGCCAAATATGCAAATCTAATGATCCTGCATATATTAATTATGGGATTCTGAGTCCCAAACCTTCCCTATGTCACCGCAGGTAACATTGCCAATGGCTCTAATAATGGAAACACCTTGATGACGGGATATTTATTAATACCAAGGTCTTCCAGAATTGTGCACAAGTAATGACTCCCATCATCCTTATCAATGAGGAACCTTGGCAGCTGGCGGGTGAAGCCGGTACATATACCAGGAGACAGATGCAGCTGCTACACAGAAGCAGAACAATGCGCAGTCCTGTCCTCATCTGCCTTGTACTTCTACCATTTACCGATGCCCTTCCCGTGAGTACAGAAGCCATTCAGCAATGTGAGAATGTAAAGGGATACTTCAGTCTGATGGGTGCTGCTTCAACTTTAAGACTTTTTTTTCTGAGACCATGTAGTGGATCTCTCCATTCACTTCTATGGGAAGAGCAATTGAAAAAGTGGAGTCAACACCTATTCTTGGCATTGCGGACATGCCGTAAATGTTGCCCCTCTTATAAAGTTGTTGAAAAATATATAGAATAAGCTCAATGTTTTATTTAAGTTTTGTTTTTGTTTAAAAAAAAGTTTCTGAATGGAAACCGTCAACAAGCAGGTGCTGCTCCTGACAGATGTTAATAAGAGCTGACCACATTGTCCCCATTATTTGGCTTCTCCTCGGCAGTCGCAGGGTCGGCGATCGACACTGATGAGGCCTCCGGAAACATATAAGTGGATCCAGCAGGAGGAAAAGTTCTGCAAGTGCAGCTGATAATTTGTTCTAGAACTCCGGCCGATGTCGCCATGGCTTGCTTTAAGTTTGCGAAAAGATTCTTTTTATACATTCACAGGTTGAAAACTTATCCTCATCATCTCCAATTGACGTTAGACTCATTAAGAAGAGTCTTCGCTTACTGACAAGTGCAAGTGGGTCACCGTGGTCCATATATAAAAAAAAATGCTGCTTTATTCACTACTCTGATCCATTGTTGCCCATTATGTGTATGGCATCCTTTTTTTTTTTTTTATATTGTGGATATATAAAACTGAAGTCAGACAGATGCAAAAAACGGACACATGGATGACAAGTGTAACAACGGGCGGATGAAAAAAAATGCCATCTGGAAGAAAAACGGACCATTTTTCATCCGATCGTCTGAGCCCAGACTTTAGAAGTCGTTATATGTTTAGATAGGTTTCTAACCTTCCAAGGCTTCCAATCATTGAAAGCAAGCAGAATTTATAAAATGATAAAGAACATAAAGTATATTACTTATAAGAGACATGGAGCAGATTAATGTTGGTGTTAGAATTATTCTAATAACCTTTTATTTGTTTTCAGCTAGAAAACAGACTGCCAACAGATGGTGAGTTATTGGCATTCATAATCCACATTAGCTAAATGCCGACATAGACTAGGACCCATTCTATTTTCCTGGAAGAGAAGCCTATGTGGCAAGCCACATTTCCCTCTATGTATAACATCTGGCCCTGTTGCCCCTGGTCTATAACATCATGGCCCATTGCCCCCAGTGTATAACATCTGGCCCGTTGCCACTGGTCTATAACATCATGGCCCATTGCCCCCAGTGTATAACATCTGGCCCCGTTGCCCCTGGTCTATAACATCATGGCCCATTGCCTCCAGTGTATAACATCTGGCCCTGTTGCCCCTGGTCTATAACATCATGGCCCATTGCCCCCAGTGTATAACATCTGGCCCCGTTGCCCCTGGTCTATAACATCATGGCCCATTGCCCCCAGTGTATAACATCTGGCCCCGTTGCCCCTGGTCTATAACATCATGGCCCATTGCCCCCAGTGTATAACATCTGGCCCCGTTGCCCCT
Source organism: Ranitomeya imitator (assembly GCF_032444005.1). Lineage (NCBI taxonomy): Eukaryota > Metazoa > Chordata > Amphibia > Anura > Dendrobatidae > Ranitomeya > Ranitomeya imitator. The sequence goes on from NC_091290.1 coordinate 19,708,029, forward strand.
GGTCTATAACATCATGGCCCATTGCCTCCAGTGTATAACATCTGGCCCTGTTGCCCCTGGTCTATAACATCATGGCCCATTGCCCCCAGTGTATAACATCTGGCCCCGTTGCCCCTGGTCTATAACATCATGGCCCATTGCCCCCAGTGTATAACATCTGGCCCCGTTGCCCCTGGTCTATAACATCATGGCCCATTGCCTCCAGTGTATAACATCTGGCCCTGTTGCCCCTGGTCTATAACATCATGGCCCATTGCCCCCAGTGTATAACATCTGGCCCCGTTGCCCCTGGTCTATAACATCATGGCCCATTGCCCCCGGTGTATAACATCTGGCCCCGTTGCCCCTGGTCTATAATATCCAGCCCCATTGCTACCAGGGTATAACATTCAGCCCCTTTCCCTGATGTAGAACATCCGGCCCTGTTACTCCCAGAGTATTACATCCAGGCCTTTGCCACTGGTGTATAACATCATGGACCATCGCCCCTGGTGTATAACAACCGGCCCCTCACCACTAGTGTAAAAATCCAATACAATTACCCCCCAGTGTATAACATCTGGCCCCGTTGCCCCCCTCAGTGTATAACATCTGGCCCTGTTGCTCCCGGTGTATAACATCTGGCTCCTCACCACCTTTATATAACATGTGGCCTTTCACCCCCGGGGTATATCATCCAGCCTTGTTGGCCCCCGATGTATACATTCAGCTCCTTTCCCCGGTGTATAACATATAGCCCTTTGCCCCTGGTGTATAACATCATGTCCCATTGCCCCCAGTGTATAACATCTGGACCATTGTCCCTGGTTTAAAACATTCAGTACAATTGTCCCTGGTGTATAACATCCTGCCTTGTTGCCTCCCAGTATATACATTCGGCCCCTTGCCCCTGATCTATAGCATACAGTCCCTTGCCCCCTGTGTATAACATCTGTTCCCTCGCCACCGGTGTATAACACCCAACCCCTCACCTCTGGTGTATAACAACTAGCCCCTCGCCATCCCATCTGCCTTTACTAACGTGACAGAACGACTGGTGGTGCAGAGCTCACTGATACCAGCGCCATCCTATAATAGGAGCCACCGGTGTAACAAGTCTGTTCATGACATTTCATCAATGACCATGACCTACAGGTGAAAAGCTCCTATAGGTGTCCCCTTACTTTTGTCAATATAGTGTATGTGCTTTAAAAGTTCTCCTGTGCGATGTCCTAATCTACAGTGTCATGTCCTATATACTGTCACACATTAAATAGTTACTGTTTTAATGAAAAGGCACCGCAATGGGGGTACACTACAGGCCGTAATGTTGCATATAAATGCATTTTGCATAAAACGTCATTTATTTTCATCCATCAGCTCCAATATTAACCAACACAGAGGCTGAGGAGATAGAAGATGTTTTCTCGCAAATACTAAGGTCCAACAAAGGTAACTATCGTCCTTTCTCTCCAGAACATAAAGAAAGAATTGTGTCTTCATTACACACATGCTCTGTTCTGTCATTTAGACTCTACAGTTAAGTTGTATCATGGTGATATTGTGATGGACACGAGCTACAATGCCATAAAGTGCCCCTATTGTCTGTGGGAAAAATCAACGGATGGCGTGGTAACGGTGCCCTACAGGCTGGCCTCTGATTATAGTAAGTGTGGGAGGGGTGACAGCAAAATGGAATCTAGTCCCTTGAGTCAAAGAAAACCCTGCTATGATTCAGATGCAGGTCACCAATGCATAAAATCAAGCAGATTGTAGATTAGTTGCTGTCACCTTGTGCTTCCAGGTGATGAAAATAAAGAACTGATTACTGCCGCCCTCGAGACCTTCACAACCCTAACTTGTATCCGATTTATGGAAAGGAGCACAGAGAAGGACTATCTGGATATCCACTCTGGAAGCGGGTAGGAGTTTAACGCAAGAGGAAAGTTTATAAAAGCTCATATAAACTTTATACTGTCTGAGGTGCCAATAAAATGCGTGCTAGTGTCATCCCATACAAATACTGTACGTACCGTAGCAACGCATACAAACCCCCTACATCGCATAAGACGACAGGAACGTTATAAATAGCAGTAAAAAAGTTATATTAGAATAATTAACCTATAATGCAAACAGCAAGGACAGAAACTGCTGATCATAAAAGCTGCCTTAGTATAACCACAGTCCTGAGAGTTGTACAGATGGTAGCTATAATTTTATAACTCATCCATTATTTGATTTGGGATCATATTTTAGGGTTGTCCTGCCAAAAAATACAGGTCAGGTGATTATTACTTTTCTATTCCCTATGACTATTCTTCTAACAACTTATGTAGTCAGTAAACTGAATATATTTACCAAACTCTACCGTCACTATTATAAAACATAATTACTATAATACTACTCCTATCTACAAGAACATGGCTAATGCAATACTGCCTCTATGTACAAGAATATAGCTACTATAATACTGCCCCCTATGTACATGAATATAACTACTATAATACTGCCATTATGTACAAGAATATAACTATTATAATACTGCCTCTTATGTACAAGAATATAACTACTATAATACTGCTCCTATGTACAAGAACATAACTACTATAATACTGCCCCCTATGTACAAGAATATAACTACTATAATACTGCTCCTATGTACAAGAACATAACTACTATAATACTGCCCCCTATGTACATGAATATAACTACTATAATACTGCTCCTATGTACAAGAACATAACTACTATAATACTGCCCTCTATGTACATGAATATAACTACTATAATACTGCTCCTATGTACAAGAACATAACTACTATAATACTGCCCCCTATGTACAAGAATATAACTACTATAATACTGCTCCTATGTACAAGAACATAACTACTATAATACTGCCCCCTATGTACATGAATATAACTACTATAATACTGCTCCTATGTACAAGAACATAACTACTATAATACTGCCCCTATGTACAAGAATATAACTACTATAATACTGCTCCTATGTACAAGAACATAACTACTATAATACTGCCCCCTATGTACAAGAATATAACTACTATAATACTGCTCCTATGTACAAGAACATAACTACTATAATACTGCCCCCTATGTACATGAATATAACTACTATAATACTGCTCCTATGTACAAGAACATAACTACTATAATACTGCCCTCTATGTACATGAATATAACTACTATAATACTGCTCCTATGTACAAGAACATAACTACTATAATACTGCCCCCTATGTACATGAATATAACTACTATAATACTGCTCCTATGTACAAGAACATAACTACTATAATACTGCCCTCTATGTACATGAATATAACTACTATAATACTGCTCCTATGTACAAGAACATAACTACTATAATACTGCCCCCTATGTACAAGAATATAACTACTATAATACTGCTCCTATGTACAAGAACATAACTACTATAATACTGCCCCCTATGTACATGAATATAACTACTATAATACTGCTCCTATGTACAAGAACATAACTACTATAATACTGCCCTCTATGTACATGAATATAACTACTATAATACTGCTCCTATGTACAAGAACATAACTACTATAATACTGCCCCTATGTACAAGAATATAACTACTATAATACTGCCCCTATGTACAAGAATATAACTACTATTATACTGCCCCTATGTACAAGAATATAACTACTATAATACTGCTACTATGTACAAGAATATAACTACTATCATACTCCCCTATGTACAAGAATATAACTACTATAATACTGCCCATATGTACAAGAATATAACTACTATAATACTGCCCCTATGTACAAGAATATAACTACTATAATACTGCTCCTATGTACAAGAATATAACTACTATAATACTGCTCCTATGTACACGAATATAACTACTATAATACTGCCCCTATGTACAAGAATATAACTACTATCATACTCCCCTATGTACAAGAATATAACTACAATACTGCCCATATGTACAAGAATATAACTACTATAATACTGCCCCCTATGTACATGAATATAACTACTATAATACTGCCCTTATGTACAAGAATATAACTATTATAATACTGCCCTTATGTACAAGAATATAACTACTATAATGCTTCCCCTATGTACAAGAATATAACTACTATAATACTGCCTCTTATGTACAAGAATATAACTACTATAATACTGCCTCCTATGTGCAAGAATATAACTACTATAATACTGCGCCCTATGTGCAAGAATATGACTACTATATTACTGCCCCTATGTACAAGAATATAGCTACTATAATACTGCCCCCTATGTACATGAATATAACTACTATAATACTGCCTCCTATGTGCAAGAATATAACTACTATAATACTGCTCCTATGTACAAGAACATATCTACTATAATACTGCCCCCTATGTACAAGAATATAACTACTATAATACTGCTCCTATGTACAAGAACATAACTACTATAATACTGCTCCTATGTACAAGAATATAACTACTATAATACTGCTCCTATGTACAAGAATATAACTACTATAATACTGCCCCTATGTACAAGAATATAACTACTATAATACTGCTCCTATGTACAAGAACATATCTACTATAATACTGCCCCCTATGTACAAGAATATAACTACTATAATACTGCTCCTATGTACAAGAACATAACTACTATAATACTGCTCCTATGTACAAGAATATAACTACTATAATACTGCTCCTATGTACAAGAATATAACTACTATAATACTGCCCCCTATGTACATGAATATAACTATGGAAACAGGAACACATGGGCTACTTGCACAGTGAACAAGTCTGTATGATCATGTTCACACACCACCAAGAAACTTGAAGACACAAAAGAGAATAGTAAAACCAAAAACACTCAGTTTGAAAAAATGTTGCAGTAATCCGCAAGTGCTAGTAAAAGATGTAAAAAACAGGGTATTTGGTTGATACGTTTTTTGCAAAAAATGTATACTAAGCTGCTCTACCAATCTTCACGGTATACCCTTATCAGAGCAGTCCTAACTAATGTATGCAATCCCTATCTGATGTATTTAAAAACCTGATCATCTGTATATAACCTGTGTGAACAGGGTTCAGAGAGGAAAAATCCATGTGTGCATACAGGGTAGAACAGCTATTGTACAAGAACATAACTACTATAATACTGCCTCTATGTACAAGAATATAACTACTATAATACTGCTCCTATGTACAAGAACATAACTACTATAATACTGCCCTCTATGTACATGAATATAACTACTATAATAATGCTCCTATGTACAAGAACATAACTACTATAATACTGCCCCCTATGTACAAGAATATAACTACTATAATACTGCTCCTATGTACAAGAACATAACTACTATAATACTGCCCCCTATGTACATGAATATAACTACTATAATACTGCTCCTATGTACAAGAACATAACTACTATAATACTGCCCCCTATGTACAAGAATATAACTACTATAATACTGCTCCTATGTACAAGAACATAACTACTATAATACTGCCCTCTATGTACATGAATATAACTACTATAATAATGCTCCTATGTACAAGAACATAACTACTATAATACTGCCCCCTATGTACAAGAATATAACTACTATAATACTGCTCCTATGTACAAGAACATAACTACTATAATACTGCCCCCTATGTACATGAATATAACTACTATAATACTGCTCCTATGTACAAGAACATAACTACTATAATACTGCTCCTATGTACAAGAATATAACTACTATAATACTGCTCCTATGTACAAGAATATAACTACTATAATACTGCCCTCTATGTACATGAATATAACTACTATAATACTGCTCATATGTACAAGAACATAACTACTATAATACTGCCCCTATGTACAAGAATATAACTACTATAATACTGCTCCTATGTACAAGAATATAACTACTATAATACTGCTCCTATGTACACGAATATAACTACTATAATACTGCCCCTATGTACAAGAATATAACTACTATCATACTCCCCTATGTACAAGAATATAACTACTATAATACTGCCCATATGTACAAGAATATAACTACTATAATACTGCCCCTATGTACAAGAATATAATTATTATAATGCTGCCCCCTATGTACAAGAATGTAACTACTATAATACTGCCCCCTATGTACACGAATATAACTACTATAATACTGCCTCTATGTACAAGAATATAACTACTATAATACTGCCCCTATGTACAAGAATATAACTACTATAATACTGCCCCTATGTACAAGAATATAACTACTATAATACTGCCCCTATGTACAAGAATATAACTACTATAATACTGCTCCTATGTCCAAAAATATAACTACTATAATACTGCTCCTATGTACAAGAATATAACTACTATAATACTGCTCCTATGTACAAGAATATAACTACTATAATACTGCTCCTATGTACAAGAATATAAGTACTATAATATTGCTCCTAGGTACATGTAAACACCTCTTATTTAAGGATGCAAGGAATATAAAGAGTTATGAAAGTCTAACAGAGGTGGAGACCACCCTCAACATGGAAACTTATTGGATTTTCCCAGAATACCTGTGTCCCTTTTTGATCTTCATAAGAAAGCTCACTTTGTTTTGCATTAGCTCTTTATTATAGTCTGTTCTATAGAGCTGTGAATATATTTAATTGGCTTTCTTTTTTTTTGTTAATTACATTTTGTTAGTTGTACTTTCCTTGTGCATTTGTCTATTCAAAGGTTAATGGAGGCTGAGTGATACCTGCAATTGGCTCATGAATGTAAATGAGCGATGCTAACAGATTGTCTATGATTAAAAGTATCTCTGTATGTCACACTTGAAACTGTAATGATTTTAGGGCGTTCCAAGTTTATTCATGGGTGAGCTGTAATTTGGGTTGGTATCTACTATAATTCCACCCTCTATGTACAAGAAAATAACTACTATAATACTGCCCCTATGTACAAGAATATAACTACTATAATACTGCCCCTATGTACAAGAATATAACTACTATAATACTGCTCCTATGTCCAAAAATATAACTACTATAATACTGCTCCTATGTACAAGAATATAACTACTATAATACTGCTCCTATGTACAAGAATATAACTACTATAATACTGCTCCTATGTACAAGAATATAAGTACTATAATATTGCTCCTAGGTACATGTAAACACCTCTTATTTAAGGATGCAAGGAATATAAAGAGTTATGAAAGTCTAACAGAGGTGGAGACCACCCTCAACATGGAAACTTATTGGATTTTCCCAGAATACCTGTGTCCCTTTTTGATCTTCATAAGAAAGCTCACTTTGTTTTGCATTAGCTCTTTATTATAGTCTGTTCTATAGAGCTGTGAATATATTTAATTGGCTTTCTTTTTTTTTGTTAATTACATTTTGTTAGTTGTACTTTCCTTGTGCATTTGTCTATTCAAAGGTTAATGGAGGCTGAGTGATACCTGCAATTGGCTCATGAATGTAAATGAGCGATGCTAACAGATTGTCTATGATTAAAAGTATCTCTGTATGTCACACTTGAAACTGTAATGATTTTAGGGCGTTCCAAGTTTATTCATGGGTGAGCTGTAATTTGGGTTGGTATCTACTATAATTCCACCCTCTATGTACAAGAAAATAACTACTATAATACTGCCCCTATGTACAAGAATATAACTACTATAATACTGCCCCTATGTACAAGAGTATAACTACTATAATACTGCCCCTATGTACAAGAATATAACTATTATAATACTGCCCCCTATGTACAAGAATATAACTACTATAATACTGCCCCTATATACAAGAATATAACTATTATAATACTGCCCCTATGTGCAAGAGTATAACTATTATAATAATGCCCCATAAGTACAAGAATATAGCTACTATAATACTGCCCCTATGTACAAGAATATAACTACTATAATAGTGTCCCCTATGTACAAGAATATAACTACAATAATACTGCTCCCTATGTACAAGAATATAACTACTATAATACTGCTCATATGTACAAGAATATAACTACTATAATACTGCTCTATGTACAAGAATATAACTACTATAATACTGCCCCTATATACAAGAATATAACTACAATAATACTGCTCCTATGTGCAAAAATATAACTACTATAATACTGCTCCTATGTACAAGAATATAACTACTATAATACTGTCCCCTATGTACAAGAATATAGCTACTATAATACTGCTCCTATGTACAAGAATATAACTACTATAATACTGCTCTTATGTACAAGAATATAACTACTATAATACTGTCCCCTATGTACAAGAATATAACTACTATTATACTGCCCCTATGTACAAGAATATAACTACTATAATACTGCTACTATGTACAAGAATATAACTACTATAATACTGCTACTATGTACAAGAATATAACTACTATAATACTGCTCTTATGTACAAGAATATAACTACTATAATACTGCCCCTATGTACAAGAATATAACTACTATTATACTGCCCCTATGTACAAGAATATAACTACTATAATACTGCTACTATGTACAAGAATATAACTACTATAATACTGCCCCTATGTACAAGAATATAACTACAATAATACTGCTCCTATGTACAAGAATATAACTACTATAATACTGCCCCCTATGTACAAGAATATAACTACTATAATACTGCTCCTATGTACAAGAATATAACTACTATAATACTGCTCCTATGTACAAGAATATAACTACTATAATACTGCCCCCTATGTACATGAATATAACTACTATAATACTGCTCCTATGTACAAGAACATAACTACTATAATACTGCCCTCTATGTACATGAATATAACTACTATAATACTGCTCCTATGTACAAGAACATAACTACTATAATACTGCCCCTATGTACAAGAATATAACTACTATAATACTGCCCCTATGTACAAGAATATAACTACTATAATACTGCTCCTATGTACACGAATATAACTACTATAATACTGCCCCTATGTACAAGAATATAACTACTATCATACTCCCCTATGTACAAGAATATAACTACTATAATACTGCCCATATGTACAAGAATATAACTACTATAATACTGCTCCTATGTACATGAATATAACTACTATAATACTGCCCCTATGTACAAGAATATAACTACTATAATACTGCCCCCTATGTACAAGAATATAACTACTATAATACTGCTCCTATGTACAAGAATATAACTACTATAATACTGCCCCCTATGTACAAGAATATAACTACTATAATACTGCCCCTATGTACATGAATATAACTACTATAATACTGCCCCTATGTACATGAATATAACTACTATAATACTGCCCCTATGTACATGAATATAACTACTATAATACTGCCCATATGTTGATGATTAAAAAATGACATGAAATGTCATTATTATATTTTCATTAGTTTTTTCTGCACAATTTTCGGTTGAATTTAATGTGATTTCAAAAATCAGTAAAAGATGCAATCTCATTTTATATAGTTGGTCGAGTTTAAAAAAAATGTAAGCCAAGTGCTTTCAATGTTCCTTTTATTGGCTGCTCCATAGAATACAGCTACTTCCCTACAAACAAAGGGGAACTGCAAATGTGATCGTCCACAACATTTATGTAGTAAAATAGCCTGATGTGAACATGCGTTTGCCTCTGCTTCTGATAACAAAACGTTTTAATTAAAACAATATATCAATTGTAATACTGTTTTCATGGTGAACCTGATCACTGGCACATCCTTTATAATTTCAATATCTTGGATGCATTACTGATAACTTAAAAAGCACAACTTTATAGACATTTCTGTGATGCCTCCTCCTCAATTAAAAGAAACATCTCAGAAGTGTAAGTACATTGCATCAACAGACAGGAAACACCTCTTATTTAAGGATGCAAGGAATACAAAGAGTTATCAAGCCTAACAGAGGTGGAGACCACCCTCAACATGGAAACTTATTGGATTTTCCCAGAATACTTGTGTCCCTTATTGATCTTCATAAGAAAGCTCACTTTGTTTTGCATTAGCCCTTCACTATAGTCTGTTCTATAGAGCTGTGAATATATTTAATTGGCTTTCTTTTTTTTGTTAATTACATTTTGTTAGTTGTACTTTCATTGTGCATTTGTCTATTCAAAAGTTAATGGAGGCTGAGTGATACCTGCAAATGGCTCATGAATGTAAATGAGCGATGCTAACAGATTGTCTATGATTAAAAGTATCTCTGTATGTCACACTTGAAACTGTAATGATTTTAGGGCGTTCCAAGTTTATTCATGGGTGAGCTGTAATTTGGGTTGGTATCTACTATAATTCCACCCTCTATGTACAAGAAAATAACTACTATAATACTGCCCCTATGTACAAGAGTATAACTACTATAATACTGCCCCTATGTACAAGAATATAACTATTATAATACTGCTCCTATGTACAAGAATATAACTACTATAATACTGCCCCTATGTACAAGAATATAACTACTATAATACTGCTCCTATGTACAAGAATATAACTACTATAATACTGCTCCTATTTACAAGAATATAACTACTATACTACTGCCTCTATGTACAAGAATATAACTACTATAATACTGCCCCTATGTACAAGAATATAACTACTATAATACTGCCCCTATGTACAATAATATAACTACTATAATACTGCCCCTATGTGCAAGAATATAACTACTATAATACTGCTCCTATTTACAAGAATATAACTACTATACTACTGCCCCTATGTACAAGAATATAACTACTATAATACGGCTCCTATGTACAAGAATATAACTACTATAATACTGCTCCTATGTACAAGAATATAACTACTATAATACTGCTCCTATGTACAAGAATATAACTACTATACTACTGCTCCTATGTACAAGAATATAACTACTATAATACTGCCCCTATGTACAAGAATATAACTACTATAATACTGCTCCTATGTACAAGAATATAGCTACTATACTACTGCCCCTATGTACAAGAATATAACTACTATAATACTGCCCCTATGTACAAGAATATAGCTACTATACTACTGCCCCTATGTACAAGAATATAACCACTATAATACTGCCCCCTATGTACAAGAATATAGCTACTATACTACTGCCCCTATGTACAAGAATATAACTACTATAATACTGCCCCCTATGTACAAGAATATAGCTACTATACTACTGCCCCTATGTACAAGAATATAACCACTATAATACTGCCCCCTATGTACAAGAATATAACTACTATACTACTGCCTCTATGTACAAGAATATAACTACTATACTACTGCCCCTATGTACAAGAATATAACTACTATAATACTGCCCCTATGTACAAGAATATAACTACTATAATACTGCTCCTATGTACAAGAATATAACTACTATAATACTGCTCCTATGTACAAGAATATAACTACTATAATACTGCCCCTATGTACAAGAATATAACTACTATACTACTGCTCCTATGTACAAGAATATAACTACTATAATACTGCCCCTATGTACAAGAATATAACTACTATAATACTGCTCCTATGTACAAGAATATAGCTACTATACTACTGCCCCTATGTACAAGAATATAACCACTATAATACTGTCCCCTATGTACAAGAATATAGCTACTATACTACTGCCCCTATGTACAAGAATATAACTACTATAATACTGCTCCTATGTGCAAGAATATAACTACTATAATACTGCCCCTATGTACAAGAATATAACTACTATAATACTGCTCCTATGTACAAGAATATAACTACTATAATACTGCTCCTATGTATAAGAATATAACTACTATACTACTGCCCCTATGTACAAGAATTTAACTACTATAATACTGCTCCTATGTACAAGAATATAACTACTATACTACTGCCCCTATGTACAAGAATATAACTACAATAATACTGCTCCTATGTACAAGAATATAACTACTATAATACTGCTCCTATGTACAAGAATATAACTACAATAATACTGCTCCTATGTACAAGAATATAACTACTATAATACTGCCCCTATGTACAAGAATATAACTTCTAGAATATTGCCCCTATGTACAAGAATATAACTACTATACTACTGCCCCTATGTACAAGAATATAACTACTATAATACTGCCCCTATGTACAAGAATATAACTTCTAGAATATTGCCCCTATGTACAAGAATATAACTACTATAATACTGCCCCTATGTACAAGAATATAACTTCTAGAATATTGCCCCTATGTACAAGAATATAACTACTATACTACTGCTCCTATGTACAAGAATATAACTTCTAGAATATTGCCCCTATGTACAAGAATATAACTACTATAATACTGCCCCTATGTACAAGAATATAACTTCTAGAATATTGCCCCTATGTACAAGAATATAACTACTATAATACTGCCCCTATGTACAAGAATATAACTTCTAGAATATTGCCCCTATGTACAAGAATATAACTACTATAATACTGCCCCTATGTACAAGAATATAACTACTATACTACTGCCCCTATGTACAAGAATATAACTACTATACTACTGCCCCTATGTACAAGAATATAACTACTATAATACTGCACCCTATGTACAATAATATAACTACTATAATACTGCTTCTATGTACAAGAATATAACTACTATAATACTGCCCCTATATACAAGAATATCACTACTATAATACTGTTCCTATATACAAGAATATAACTACTATAATAATGCTCCTATGTACAAGAATATAACTACTATAATACTGCCCCTATATACAAGAATATAACTACTATAATACTGCTCCTATATACAAGAATATCACTACTATAATACTGTTCCTATATACAAGAATATAACTACTATAATAATGCTCCTATGTACAAGAATATAACTACTATAATACTGCCCCTATGTACAAGAATATAACTACTATAATACTGCCCCTGTACAAGAATATAACTACTATAATACTGCCCCTATGCACAATGATATAACACTGCTGCTTTGTACAAGAATATAACTACTATAACATTTTCTGTGTCCTATGTGCTTGATCAGGGAGTAGCATGTTCATTAAATAGGACCTAGATGGATAGTTTTAATACAGGCACTTTACTTCTTGACACTTCATTACGGTACTTATTAATTTTTGAGCCTCCGCCACAATTAAAAGAAACATCTCAGCACTGTTAGTACATGGCATCACCAAACATACAGGAAGAATAGAAACAGTTGTGACACCTAGTAGAGGTGTAGAATAGATCACACTTTGGACGATTTTCTGTTGAATACTTGTGTCCCTTTTGATCATTATCAAAAAATAACTCCCTTATTTAGCCTCCGCCATTGTCTCTTCCCTGGAGCAGTGAATACATTTAGTTGTTTTTGTCTGTTTGTTTGTTTGTTTGTTTTTTTGTTAATCACACTCTGCTAGTTGTACTTTTATTGTGCATATGTCTATTCAAAGGTTAATTGAGGCTGGTACAAACTAGTTAGAGGGGTTTTCTGGGTTTTGGCTTTGGCTAACAAGTGATTTCCCCTGTTTTGGTTCACATTTGAGTTTTGGATTTCTTCTCTGATGCAGATTTGTTTGGTGCTTGACAAGTTATTGTTATTGTTTGTGACACTTTGTTACATTTCTTGCCTTTAGGTGCTGGTCCTCCATCGGGAAGGTTGGGGGGCCGCAGCCCTTATCCCTAATGAGCAGCGGCTGTATGGCGAGGGGAGTGGTAGAGCATGAGGTTAACCATGCACTTGGTTTTTACCATGAGCAGAGCCGCAGTGATCGCGATGAGCATGTTGACGTCATGTGGCAATACATCAATGGAGGTACAACCCGCCGATCCCTTGTGAACGCCATCAGTCGTACGAGCGTTATGATCCTTTCATTGCTTTGCCTGATAATAAACCTCTGTTAGGTAATTGTTATCTAAGCTATTGTCTATTTCAGGGGTGTCAAACTGCATTCCTCGAGGGCCTCAGACCATGCCTGTTTTCAAGATTTCCTTTGCATTACACAAGGTGCTGGAATCATTCTGTGCAGGTGATTAAATTATCACCTGTGCAATACCAGGAAATCCTGAAAACATGACCTGTTTGCGGCCCTCGAGGAATGCAGTTTGACACCCCTGGTCTATTTCAACTTTTTGGGAGATGAAGCTACGCATCCAAGGAACGCCCCAGACAGAACCTAGTGCCCCACATAAATGAGCGGGGAGCATCACTCAGTCCTGCCCGGAGTATTCCTTATAATGTTGTGATGGAACTGGATAGGAATCCTTTCTAATCCATAGTACAAACATTGCACTAGTAGTAACTATTATATTTATCAGTGCGTTTTTTTTCTCTTATGTAATTGCAGATGATTGGGGTGAATTTGGTTTGGTTGATACAGACAACATGAATCTACCTTATGATTACGCTTCAGTGATGCACTATGGAAGGTATGACTGCCATCTTGGATCCATAGACTTGTGCATGGTGTTTTTGTTTGCTTGCTTTTTTTTTAAATACAGTACATGAAATGTGAAAAAGCACAAATATAGATGCCATTTTATTAGATTTTGTATTATATGTTATATAGAATTAATCTGCATAAAGCAGTGAGTATTATACTCCAGAGCTGCACTCACTATTCTGCTGGTGCAGTCACTGTGTAACATAGTAACATAGTAACATAGTTAGTAAGGCCGAAAAAAGACATTTGTCCATCCAGTTCAGCCTATATTCCATCATAATAAATCCCCAGATCTACGTCCTTCTACAGAACCTAATAATTGTATGATACAATATTGTTCTGCTCCAGGAAGACATCCAGGCCTCTCTTGAACCCCTCGACTGAGTTCGCCATCACCACCTCCTCAGGCAAGCAATTCCAGATTCTCACTGCCCTAACAGTAAAGAATCCTCTTCTATGTTGGTGGAAAAACCTTCTCTCCTCCAGACGCAAAGAATGCCCCCTTGTGCCCGTCACCTTCCTTGGTATAAACAGATCCTCAGCGAGATATTTGTATTGTCCCCTTATATACTTATACATGGTTATTAGATCGCCCCTCAGTCGTCTTTTTTCTAGACTAAATAATCCTAATTTCGCTAATCTATCTGGGTATTGTAGTTCTCCCATCCCCTTTATTAATTTTGTTGCCCTCCTTTGTACTCTCTCTAGTTCCATTATATCCTTCCTGAGCACCGGTGCCCAAAACTGGACACAGTACTCCATGTGCGGTCTAACTAGGGATTTGTACAGAGGCAGTATAATGCTCTCATCATGTGTATCCAGACCTCTTTTAATGCACCCCATGATCCTGTTTGCCTTGGCAGCTGCTGCCTGGCACTGGCTGCTCCAGGTAAGTTTATCATTAACTAGGATCCCCAAGTCCTTCTCCCTGTCAGATTTACCCAGTGGTTTCCCGTTCAGTGTGTAATGGTGATATTGATTCCCTCTTCCCATGTGTATAACCTTACATTTATCATTGTTAAACCTCATCTGCCACCTTTCAGCCCAAGTTTCCAACTTATCCAGATCCATCTGTAGCAGAATACTATCTTCTCTTGTATTAACTGCTTTACATAGTTTTGTATCATCTGCAAATATCGATATTTTACTGTGTAAACCTTCTACCAGATCATTAATGAATATGTTGAAGAGAACAGGTCCCAATACTGACCCCTGCGGTACCCCACTGGTCACAGCGACCCAGTTAGAGACTATACCATTTATAACCACCCTCTGCTTTCTATCACTAAGCCAGTTACTAACCCATTTACACACATTTTCCCCCAGACCAAGCATTCTCATTTTGTGTACCAACCTCTTGTGCGGCACGGTATCAAACGCTTTGGAAAAATCGAGATATACCACGTCCAATGACTCACCGTGGTCCAGCCTATAGCTTACCTCTTCATAAAAACTGATTAGATTGGTTTGACAGGAGCGATTTCTCATAAACCCATGCTGATATGGAGTTAAACAGTTATTCTCATTGAGATAATCCAGAATAACATCCCTCAGAAACCCTTCAAATATTTTACCAACAATAGAGGTTAGACTTACTGGCCTATAATTTCCAGGTTCACTTTTAGAGCCCTTTTTGAATATTGGCACCACATCAGTAATGTACATACATTACATTACTGATCCTGAGTTACATGCTGTATTATACCCCAGAGCTGCACTCACTATTCTGCTAGTGCAGTCACTGTGTACATACATTACATTACTGATCCTGTGTTACCTCCTGTATTATACCCCAGAGCTGCACTCACTATTCTGCTGGTGCAGTCACTGTGAACATACATTACATTACTGATCCTGAGTTACATCCTGTACTAAACCCCAGAGCTGCACTCACTATTCTGCTGGTGCAGTCACTGTGTACATACATTACATTACTGATCCTGAGTTACCTCCTGTATTATACTCCAGAGCTGCACTCACTATTCTGCTGGTGCAGTCACTGTGTACATACATTACATTACTGATCCTGAGTTACATCCTGTATTATACTCCAGAGCTGCACTCACTATTCTGCTAGTGCAGTCACTGTGTACATACATTACATTACTGATCCTGAGTTACATCCTGTATTATACCCCAGAGCTGCACTCACTATTCTGCTGGTGCAGTCACTGTGTACATACATTACATTACTGATCCTGAGTTACCTCCTGTATTATACTCCAGAGCTGCACTCACTATTCTGCTGGTGCAGTCACTGTGTACATACATTACATTACTGATCCTGAGCTACATCCTGTATTATACTCCAGAGCTGCACTCACTATTCTGCTGGTGCAGTCACTGTGTACATACATTACATTACTGATCCTGAGTTACATCCTGTATTATACTCCAGAGCTGCACTCACTATTCTGCTAGTGCAGTCACTGTGTGCATACATTACATTACTGATCCTGAGTTACATCCTGTATTATACCCCAGAGCTGCACTCACTATTCTGCTGGTGCAGTCACTGTGTACATACATTACATTACTGATCCTGAGTTACATCCTGTATTATACTCCAGAGCTGCACTCACTATTCTGCTAGTGCAGTCACTGTGTACATACATTACATTACTGATCCTGAGTTACATCCTGTATTACACCCCAGAGCTGCACTCACTATTCTGCTGGTGCAGTCACTGTGTACATACATTACATTACTGATCCTGAGTTACATCCTGTATTATACTCCAGAGCTGCACTCACTATTCTGCTGGTGCAGTCACTGTGTACATACATTACATTACTGATCCTGAGTTACATCCTGTATTATACTCCAGAGCTGCACTCACTATTCTGCTAGTGCAGTCACTGTGTACATACATTACATTACTGATCCTGAGTTACATCCTGTCTTATACCCCAGAGCTGCACTCACTATTCTGCTGGTGCAGTCACTGTGTACATACATTACATTACTGATCCTGAGTTACATCCTGTCTTATACCCCAGAGCTGCACTCACTATTCTGCCGGTGCATTCACTGTGTACATACATTACATTACTGATCCTGAGTTACATCCTGTATTATACCCCAGAGCTACACTCACTATTCTGCCGGTGCAGTCACTGTGTACATACATTACATTACTGATCCTGAGTTACATCCTGTATTATTCTCCAGAGCTGCGCTCACTATTCTGCTGGTGCAGTCACTGTGTACATACATTACATTACTGATCCTGAGTTACATCCTGTATTATACCCCAGAGCTACACTCACTATTCTGCTGGTGCAGTCACTGTGTACATACATTACATTACTGATCCTGAGTTACATCCTGTATTATACTCCAGAGCTGCACTCACTAATCTGCTGGTGGAGTCCCTGTGTACATACATTACATTACTGATCCTGAGTTACATCCTGTGTTATACTCCAGAGCTGCACTCACTATTCTGCTGGTGCAGTCACTGTGTACATACATTACATTACTGATCCTGAGTTACATCCTGCATTATACTCCAGAGCTGCACTCACTATTCTGCTGGTGCAGTCACTGTGTACATACATTACATTACTGATCCTGAGTTACATCCTGTATTATACTCCAGAGCTTCACTCACTATTCTGCTGGTGCAGTCACTGTGTACATACATTACATTACTGATCCTGAGTTACATCCTGTATTATACTCCAGAGCTGCACTCACTAATCTGCTGGTGGAGTCCCTGTGTACATACATTTACCTTTCCCACAATATAGTGGGGGAAATAAGTATTTGACCCCTTGCTGATTTTGTAAACAGTCTATAATTTTAAGGATAGGTTAATTTTAACATTGAGAGATATAAAATCCAGAAAATCACATTGTATAAATTATGTAAATTTATTAGCATTTTGCAGCGAGAAATAAGTATTTGATTCCTCTGGCAAACAAGACTTAATACTTGGTGGCAAATCCCTTGTTGGCAAGCCCAGCAGTCAGACGTTTCTTGTAGTTAATGATGAGGACTGCGCACATGTCAGGAGGAATTTTGCTCCACTCCTCTTTGCAGATCATCTCTAAATCATTAAGATTTTGAGGCTGTTGCTTGGCAACTCGGAGCATCAACTCCCTCCATAAATTTTCTATGGGATTATGGTCTGGACACTGGCTAGGCCACTCCATGACCTTAATGTGCTTCTTTTTGAGCCACTCCTTTGTTGCCTTGGCTGTATGTTTTGGGTCATTGTCTTGCTGGAACACCCAGCCACAACCCATTTTTAAGGTCCTGTGGGTGGGAAGGAGGTTGTCACTTAGGATTTTATGGTACATGGCTCCATCCATTCTCCAATCGATGCAGTGAAATAGTCCTGTGCCCTTAGCAGAGAAACACACCCATACCATAATCTTTCGACCTCTATGCTTGACAGTGGGGATGGTGTTCTTTGGGTCATAGGCAGCATTTCTCTTCCTCCAAACACGGCGAGTTGAGTTAATGCCAAAGACCTCAATTTTTTTCTCTTCTGACCACAGCAGCTTCTCCCAATCATTCACAGAATCGTCCAGGTGTTCATTGGCAAACTTCACACGGGCCTGCACATGTGCCTTTTTGAGCAGGGGGACCTTGCGGGCACTGCAGGATTTTCCACCTTTACGGTGTAATGTGTTACCAATGGTTTTCTTGGTGACTGTGGTCCCAGCTGCCTTGAGATCATTAACAAGTTCCCCCTGTGTAGTTTTAGGCTGATCTCTCACCTTCCTGATGATCAAGGATACCCCACGAGGTGAGATTTTGCACGGTGGCCCCGATCGATGTCAATTGACAGTCATTTTGTATTTCTTCCATTTTCTTACTATTGCACCAACTCTGAACTCCGCCTCTTTTTTTTTCTGTCTCTGGTACTGCGTTCCCCGACTGGCTTTGACCCTCTGGCTTGTACCTTGACTCCTCTTTCTGTCTCACGTTTTGGATACCGCGCTCCCGTCTGGCTCTGACTTTTGGCTCATCTCTGACCTTGTGCTTTGCTGGGACGTCTGGTACTTCATCTCCGTTTGTTGCTGACTTTGGCCTGTCTGACTACTCTGCCGCCTCCTGGTGGCGGCCTGCACTTCTGCACCGAAGTGCTACACAGTAAGTGCAACCCTTTTTCCCATAACATCGCCCCCTGATGGCTCTGCAGTTGCATTACAGCAAATGCGTTTATGTAAGATTTATAACATATGATTTTCTGGATTTTATTTTTGATATTCTATCTCTCAACGTTAAAATTAACCTACCCTTAAAATAGGTTCATGTCTTTGTCAGTGGGCCAACTTACAAAATCAGCAAGGGATCAAATACTTATTTCCCCCGCTGTAACTACTTATTGTGTCTTACTTGCCCATGAATGTCTCCTTTTGAAGTGTTTTTGTGCAGAACACGGGGCTTCTTGTGTGTGATACAGTGAAGTTACTTCTTTGTATTTGCAGGTTTTCCTACTCTAACACGCCCGGACAGCCTAGCCTTAACCCTAAGCCGGACCAGTCTGTAGACATCGGACAGAGATACGGACTGAGCCCATTAGACGTCTCTAAAGTGAAGACGCTGTATGACTGCAGTACGTGCTCCATTGCATTCTTGAAGAAACGTAACACTCTTATGCCAGTGCATATAGATGAAATATTCAGGAGCAAATACTCCTGCAGAGCAAAGGCCACATATAAGCTCTGATGACGAGGATCGGCCCCTACATGGAAGGTCTATTCACTATCAAGCGTTCCGTACAGCAGTCATGTGACATATATTAGAAGCTGAGGTCACATGACTGCTGTACGGAATGTTATGTATCAACTCTCCATACAATGCTGTACTGATCATAGGCAGGCGCACCGAGGAACCAGGGATTATGGGTACACACATTAAGTGGTATGCTTATGTCAAGCAATATAGTGTCGTCATCCTAGTACCCCCTGAAATGTTATCACCCCCACTCCTTATATGTTATCCTTGGACCCCCCCAATGTCAGATGTCAGAAGCTGCAGGACGTCTGGAGCTCCTGTGCCCCTGAGAGTGATTGGAGCACATGGAATTCACATTTTTTCCAAGTTCTGACAACTGGCTGCTGTTTTAACAAATGCCACCCCTAGGTATGTGGCGTATTTTTCACAAAAATAGAATTCGACAGCTGTGATCCCTGATTCCTCCTCTCTTAGAATAACGCCAGGGTGTGCGTGCAATTCCAAGTCAGTCCTACTAACTTCAATGGACCTGAGCTGTAATACCCGACATGACCAGTGGGTATATGTGGCGCTGTTTTTTTTGGGTGGGAGAAAGTAGGCATTTATTTTAAAATCTTGGGCAATACTTTTAACATTCTAGAATATAAACCCAGGATTAATAACAATGTCAGTATCTAGTAATCTAGCGAAATGCAGTAATTCACATCCTCCCCGTGGAGCACAGGGGTTTGGTCCGGGGAAGAGATTGGGTTCAGCTTCCTAATATTTTTTGTTTTTTTTAGATATTTGCAGTTTCCTGTTAACTGGAATCAATGGGTCTTTAGACTTTGAGACGATCACTTCATCCTATGAGGATTCTTCCAGCTGCGTCTGGCTTGTAAGGGTCAACAGAAATAAGGTGAGTACCGAACTTTTCCATCGATAAACTGGAGCATCTTATGATTGCAGCAATACCAAACGTACAGTTAAAGTAAGTGCCGGAAAAAAAAATTCTGAAATTTCGAAAAAAAAAATTATTGTTTTGTCTTCCCTTTTTCTGAGAATAATATAATTTTTTTATTTTTCCACCCTTGGAGCTGTGTGAAGATTTGTTTTTTTTTGTGTGTCATGTGCTGATGTTTTATTCGTACCATTTCGGAGTACATATCATGCTTTGATTGATTTTTATAGCATTTTTCTATTCCAAAATTTTACTGCATTATTTTCAGGAAGTGATGTTGTTTTTATTTTTTTGTCTTGACGCATTCAATAATTTTATATTTTAATAAATTGGACTTTTAAGGATACGGCAATAGCAAATATGTTTTATTTATTTTTAAACTAATAAAGAGGGGTGACTCGAATTTCTAGATTTTTAAGGAAAATGAAGGAAATAAACCACCCATAGTCAGAAAGATCGTTGAGGCCAATTAATTAATATCTAATTATAATAGTAGACCATGTTTTGTTCCTGCTCACCGAGCCATCATTGCTTTCCTGAATCGTGCTCTTTATAGTACAGCATCTTGTATTCTGGTATTTTCCAGGCTTTCTTGCAGTTTGACCAGTTTGATGTTCCCTCCTCTGCTGAATGTGCCGCATATTACGTTACAGTATACGATGGGCAGAGCAAAACGTCCGCTGTGCTGCTGGACCGAGCGTGCGGTGCTCAGGAGCTCCCTCTATTGGTAGCGTCTGGGAACTCTTTGCTGGTGGAGTTCGTTTATGAGGTCCCCCTTGCTGCCATTGACCTAAAGGCTTCTTATGGTTTAGGTATGTGAAGTGGAGAGGTGCAAAAAAATATATATATACACATACACACTGGTCAAAAAAATAAAGGGAACACTTAAACAACAGAATATAACTCCAAGTAAATCAAACTTTCAAACCTCTGTGAAATCAAACTGTCCACTTAGGAAGCAACACTGATTGACAATCAATTTCACATGCTGTTGTGCTAATGAAATAGACAACAGATGGAAATTATCAAGACACCCTAAATAAAGGAGTGGTTCTGCAGGTGGGGACCACAGACCACATCTCAGTACCAATGCTTTCTGGCTGATGTTTTGGTCACTTGTGAATGCTGGTTGTGCTTTCACACTCGTGGTCGCATGAGACGGACTCTACCACCCACACAAGTGGCTCCGGTAGTGCAGCTCATCCAGGATGGCACATCAATGCGAGCTGTGACAAGAAGGTTGTCTGTGTCTGTCAGCGTAGTGTCCAGAGGCTGGAGGCGCTACCAGGAGACTGGCCAGTACACCAGAAGACATGGAGGGGGCCGTAGGAGGGCAACAACCCAGCAGCAGGACCGCTACCTCCACCTTTGTGCAAGGAGGAACAGGAGGAGCACTGCCAGAGCCCTGCAAAATTACCTCCAGCAGGCCACAAATGTGCATGTGTCTGCACAAACGGTTAGAAACCAACTCCATGAAGATGGTCTGAGTGCCCAACGTCCACAGATGGGGGTTGTGCTCACAGCCCAACACCGTGCAGGACACTTGGCATTTGCCACAGAACACCAGGATTGGCAAATTCACCACTGGCGCCCTGTGCTCTTCACAGATGTAAGCAGGTTCACACTGAGCACATGTGACAGACGTGACAGAGTCTGGAGACGCCGTGGAGAGCGATCTGCTGCCTGCAACATCCTTCAGCATGACCGGTTTGGCAGTGGGTCAGTAATGGTGTGGGGTGGCATTTCTTTGGAGGGCCGCACAGCCCTCCATGTGATCACCAGAGGTAGCCTGACTGCCACTAGATACTGAGATGAGATCCTCAGACCCCTTGTGAGACCATATGCTGGTGCGGTTGGCCCTGGGTTCCTACTAATGCAGGACAATGCCAGACCTCATGTGGCTGGAGTGTGTCAGCAGTTCCTGCAAGATGAAGGCATTGAAGTTATGGACTGGCCCGCCCGTTCCCCAGACCTAAATCCGATTGAACATTCAGCACCCCAGGGTCCTGGTCGTTGCAGTAATGTCATTTTCCTCTAAGGGGGAGTGATGTTACATTTGGAGACAATAAAGGAGATCTCTTTACGAGGTACCACAAACATACAACACATTTCATACTCCAGTCCACCAGGGGGAGCTATGCTCCTATTCATTAGGGCACTCTTCACACTTAGGTAAAACTGGTGGCCTGGAGAGGACTTTAGGCAGTTGCTGGGGTGGGAGCCTGTCAGAGGCCTAGACAGAGGGTCACGGAGCTGCGCCTGCCCTAAGTGCGGCAGTTCCTAAGAAAGGACACAAAAAGAGAATTGTATTGTAGAGAGTGAGAAGAAGTCATAGCAAAGGAGTGGATACCAGAAGGAGTTCTGCCCTGCACAGGCTGCCTCCTTTTGAGGCGCAGGATCCCGGTAGCTGGAACACAGAGGGAGCAACAGTCCTTTATGCCTTGCTCCAGAGACCGGCAGGACAGCTAATTGCAAGTTACTGATCCGCCCTATACCCAGGAGGCAAGGTGGCACCCACGAGAGGCTGGGGCATGATAGAGTCCCTGTAAAAAGCCTCAAGCCACCGGTCATATGGGTTGTCCTATCCATCTGGGGGACAGAGAGAGACATAACATCTATAACATCTACAACATCTGTGAGGACCTTATGAGAGGCTCAGCAGTAAGGTACTACAGCACCAAGGTGCTAGAGGAAGGCTACTGATTTCTATCTGGACAAGGGGACTCTTGATTTGCCTCCAAACCGGCCGGACTCTGCCTGCCCTGTGATCTGTGCTCTGGGCTGTGGATGCTGAAGCCTTCAGTAAAAAGTAAAGAGACTGCAACCTTGTGTCCTCGTTCTTTACTGCGCCTCACACCATCCACCATCTACACACTGGGAAGCCCTGGGGATATACTTCACCTGTGGGAAGGTATACCATCTAGCTGCCATAACATCACCCCAGTGGACCCCTTAAAGCAGCGTCGGTCACCCTGACCGAATACCACAGGTGGCGTCACAAACATATCACTTTAAAGACCTTTCCCTTTAACACGGATGTCCCACGGGCCACGGACCGGGTCAGCCACCGTGACATCCCCCTGAGAACCGAAGGACCC
Organism: Ranitomeya imitator; assembly: GCF_032444005.1. Classification (NCBI taxonomy): domain Eukaryota; kingdom Metazoa; phylum Chordata; class Amphibia; order Anura; family Dendrobatidae; genus Ranitomeya; species Ranitomeya imitator. Next base: position 19,732,271 of record NC_091290.1, read on the forward strand.
GGTATCGAGTACCCCACTGCCCGTGGGGGTGCTCCAAACACATCTGGGACATCATGTCTCGCTCCATCTTCCAACGTTATGTTGCACCACAGACTGTCCAGGAGTTGGTGGATGCTTTAGTCCAGTTCCGGGAGGAGATCCCTCAGGAGAACATCCGCCGCCTCATCAGGAGCATGCCCATGCATTGTAGGGAGGTCATACAGGCACGTGGAGGCCACACACAACACTGAGCATCATTTCCTTGTCACGAGGCATTTCCACTGAAGTTGGATCAGCCTGTAATTTGATTTTCCACTTTGATTCTGAGCATCATTCCAAATCCAGACCTTCATGGGATATTCATTCATTTTGATTTACATTGATAATTGTTATGTTTTATTGTTATGAACACATTCCACTATGCAATCCACTTTTTAATTTATCATATTCCCTGTTTTTCTCAGTTTGTGTATCCCCAGTTGTATACCCCAAAGTCTCTGTTATCCAGGTAGCCACCATTATTATTTCTGTTACTCCCCCTAGTGGACTGCGGCGGCACCTACACTGCCGATAACGACACCATCACATCTCCCTGCTATCCAGATCTCTATCCGAACTTGTCAGATTGTATCACGACAATATGGGCTCCTGAAGGCTACCAGGTGAGATGTATAATTACCGTATAATATAATTAATTGATTTGAATAAGGCAGATGTATTTTCTGTTTCGCCAATCCCCTATCTCCATCCATGTCCATAATGAAACTGGTCTTTTCTGGGTTCGTTGAACCAATGTGTTGAGACTTTCGGCTAAGATGTCTCCTATACACAGCAAACATAGACATGAGGGATTCCTACTCTCCTGTCTCTGCGCAGCACATTATCAGCAACGGCAGCATGGAGGACATTATACAGTAGTACTGAGCAGTGTAGCTGTGAATCCAGCAGCGAGGGGTAATATAGAATACTTAAGAGAAAGAAGCAGGGCAGTTTCTGTGTCATCTTCTTGCTCTGCCTCCCCCATCCATAGACTGTAATATGACCCCTCAGTTATCTGGCAATACCTCTTGTATTAAGCAAGTCAGGTTTTAGCTGTTTTTCACAAACTCCATTGTGTTGATTCCCGGGTGGCTATAAGAGTGCTAAGTGCTGCACCTCCTATATCATGCAGTAGCGTATCAGTAATACCCGCTAGTAATACCTTATGTTCCTGTCACCTTCTAACAGATTGTCCTGAATTTTACGACTTTCGACGTGGAGTATTCCAACTCCTGCCTCTACGACTACCTTATTATCAACGACGGCGGCAGAGCAAATTCGCCATTGCTGGGCAGATTTTGCTCAAATACACCCATTCCTACCATCATCTCCACTGGGAACGTTCTCCTGTTACAATTCCGCAGTGACAACTGGATAAACATGGCCGGCTACAGCGCTGACTATTATTTTGGTAAGAAGTTGCTGAGTGTTCATGTAGACTTGGGATATTTTTTCATGGGTTATGATTATGGTAAATTTTGCAACTTATTTGCTTTTCTATATTTTTTTAACCTTTAATTATTCCTATATTTTTTTTAACTTTAATAATTGTGTTGTTGTTTTTTTTACATTATTCATTAGTTACCGTATGTACACCAAAGGAAATGGTTGCGGTCTGTTGCTTTTGCCAGTATTTTGTCCTAAAAAACTCAACTAAACTCAGGACTCCATTCAGCATTTGCTAAAGGGGTTGTCTGTGGCTTTAAAGGGAACCTGTCACCTGAATTTGGCGGTACCGGTTTTCGGTCATATGGGCGGAGTTTTTGGGTGTTTGATTCACCCTTTCCTTACCCGCTGGCTGCAATATTGGATTGAAGTTCATTCTCTGTCCTCCATAGTACACGCCTGCGCAAGGCAATCTTGCCTTGCGCACACGCAGTATGCTTTGCCCAACTGCGGGCAAAGCCGAAAAGCATTAGTGCGCATACGCCGGCGCACTATGTCCCGGAAGTATTTCGCTGTATTCCGGGACATAGTGCGCCGGCGCATGCGCACTAATGCTTTTCAGCTTTGCCTGCAGTTGGGCAAAGCATACTGCGCGTGCGCAAGGCAAGACTACCTTGCGCAGGCGTGTACTATGGAGGACTGAGAATGAACTTCAATCCAATATTGCGGCCAGCATGCAGCCAGCAGGTAAGGAAAGGGTGAATCAAACACCCGAAAACTCCGCCCATATGACCGAAAACCGGTCCCGCCAAATTCAGGTGACAGGTTCCCTTTAACCCTTTCACGACATGCGCCGTACATGTACTGCGCATGCCGTGAATCCCCCTTTGATGTGGGCTCCGGCGGTGAGCCCGCATCAAAGTCGCAACATGTCAGCTGTTTTGTACAGCTGACATGTGCGCGCAATAGCGGCGGGCGAAATCGCTATTCACCCGCCGCTATTAGCCTGTTAAATGCCGCTGTCAAACACAGACAGCGGCATTTAACTACCGCATCCGGCCGGGCGGCCGGAAATGACGTCATCGTTGACCCCTGTCACATGATCGGGGGTCGGCGATGCATCAGGAAGGTAACCATAGAGGTCCTTGAGACCTCTATGGTTACTGATGCAGGCCTGCTGTGAGCGCCCCCCTGTGGTCGGCGTTCACAGCACACCTACATTTCAGCTACATAGCAGCGATCTGATGATGGCACTTTTTTTTTTTTTTTTTTTTAGCAAAGTTTGGAATTTTTTTTTACCACTTGGATAAAAAATAAACTAGACATGTTAGGTGTCTATGAACTCGTAATGACCTAGGTAATCATAATGGCAGGTTAGTTTTAGCATTTAGTGAACCTAGCAAAAAAGCCAAACAAAAAACAAGTGTGGGATTGCACTTTTTTTGCAATTTCACCGCACTTGGAATTTTTTTCCCGTTTTCTAGTAAAAGACATGGTAAAACCAATGGTGTCGTTCAAAAGTACAACTTGTCCCGCAAAAAATTAAGCCCTCACATGACCATATTGACGGAAAAATAAAAAAGTTATGGCTCAGGGAAGGAGGGAAGTGAAAAACGAAAACGCAAAAATGAAAAAGGGCCGCGACTTGAAGGGGTTAAGATTGATGGTCTATCATTAGGAACAGCTGATCGTCAGGGTGTCAGGTGTTGCACCCCCACCAACCAGACATTGATGAGTTATCCTACGAATGCCTATGTTAAATGTGTTTAAGTGTTAACATCCTGTACAACTCCTTTAAGGCTAGTATCACACTAGCGTCGTGTGACGGACGTCGCAATGCGTCGTTTTGGAGAAAAAACGCATCCTGCAAAGTTGCCCGCAGGATGCGTTTTTTCTCCATAGACTTGCATTAGCGACGCATTGCGACGTATTGCCACACGTTGTTTTTGGCGGCCGCGACGCACAAAAAAACGTTCAATGTAACGTTTTTTTGTGCGTCGGGTCTGCCATTTTCGACCGCGGATGCATGGCTGAAACTCCGCTCCCTTCTCCCCGGAACTCACAATGGGCAGCGGATGCGTTGTAAAACTGCATCCGCTGCCCACGTTGTGGTAATCAATCACACTGTTCGTCAGTACGTCGGGCCGACGGTTTGCGACGGACTAGTGTGAAAGTAGCCTTAGTCACTTGTCTTTTTTTTTTGTCTTATGGCATGCGTTTAGGTTTTTTTTTTTCACCAATTTCCAAATGGCACACGTGGTTCATGAATGTTGCTGAAAAAAAATAAAATAAAAAAGCTATTTGTGTTTTTTTAGCTTTTTTTATATCAAAAAGTCAGATGTCCTTTAAAGCGGCATTAGAAAGACATAAATAGATGGAACCAGCCACACAATATGTATAAACCCATATAGCAAACAAAACACATATAGCAGCGTAATAAAAAGAAAAATGTAACTACTGTGTATAGAACGGATCATGCACACTGAATATCAGTAATATAGTTTATTAAGTGAATACATGTGGCAGAAAAAAAACTAAATTAAGAAGCGATTAATAGCAAGACCCGCCACAAAACAGTGATAAGGGGTCAAAAATATCTCCTATGGGGCAGCAGACCCCACAACATAGAAAATGCAACTTGATACATAACGTGTTAAGTGCAAAAAGAATCTGTGGCATATATGGCGGTCCAATAAGGTACACCAATAAATAATATAACAATAAATATAAATATTACCATATTAAATGCAACAAAAAATAAAAAAACAAGAAATAAGGGGATATGAAGGTGACACAAAATTGGCACAAATCAAACACAGGCAAAAATGACCAAAAAACTAGACCATAAACAGGTGCAATTGCAATAATGAATTGGGGCCCCAATCTTTACTTTTGTAGAGTTTTAGAAGTTTATTGCAATCTTTCCCATTGTTTAATTTCCTATTTTTCAGTGCCGTCTCCATAGGGTTACACACATTTGGAGGGAAGCCTGCCGGTTGTCACCTTTCTGGAGGAAATTTGATGATTTTTCTAAATCTAAACTGCAATAAAATGCCTTTCAGTGTCAATGTCTGAAATAACGTGTCAGTTCTGTGTGAGCCGAGATAGAGTTTAGTAATAAACAATCAATATGTAATTTCTTGTTGGTTATGAGCACTTGCTTATGGCATATTGGAGCAAGAAGTCATGTCACTTCTAACTACTTTACACTGCTGCTCTGCTTGTTTGGAAGGTCTACCTTTCAGATCCATCGACTTTACAGTCAGAACTTTTTTCTGCAAGAACAGCATGTATTTCCTGCCATGAATATGGACTAATGGTGGGATCATCATTATCTGACTTTATTGGGGAGATGATGATCACATATTTTACCTCCAAATAACTCTTAAATCCCTGTTCCTAAGTCTTGTAATATTTCTAGATAATAAAAAAAGAAGAATTCTCTAATGCAATAATGTGTAAATTGGTATGAAAAAAATGTATGTTGCAAAAATCAATGTGTAAAATGTATGAAGTTATAAATCTAAACCGTAGCATTACACTATACGGGCACTAAGCATGTAGAGTAGACTGCAGAGTAGGTGATCCATATATACATTGCAGTACCACCCGTGATCACCAGGTGGCACAACAGCAAGTAAGTAATCAGGACATAGCACAGTATAGAAATGTATGAGTTATACGCTATATGATACATAGTGTATGACATGACCATTATGGTATTAAGAAATCAGGCAAAAGCGGTGTCAGAGCTACCACTGAAATAATATGATATTTTATTCAAATTGCACCCCATACTGTTTCACCTTAGGTAGCGCCTTAGGCAGGTGCCTACTTCTGCCCGTACTTCATCCCAGCTCCGAGTCGTAGGATCTGCTGCAGAGAGGATGCATAATCAGACACTGGCTTCTGGCAGCGATCCTGGAGAATCTTAGCCTGTTTTCCATGGGCACTAATATTCTTGAGTTTTTATGATACAACTGCCTTCCTCACATTCCAGCAAAGATTTTCCATGAAGTTCATGTCAGTGACTGTGACGGCCGCTCCAGAATCATGCAGGACGTTTTCTGAAACCAAACTTTGGGGAACTGTGAGGTATGTTTGGGTTCATTGTCCTCTCGGAAGATCCAATGACGCCCGATCTTCAGCTTCCCTACAGAAGACATGACGTTTCCCCTAGGATTTCCTCATACTTGTTTGAATCTGTTCCTGCCTTCCACACACTGCAGGTTTCCAGTCCCAGAGAAAATATATTCTAACACGTTTGAGTCCTAAATTATTTGACCCATACAATACGTTGGGTTTATGTATCTCAGTAAGTCATGACTACCCACACAAATTATTACCAGAACTAAATTAATACCGAGGTAAAAAAAGAAGTACTTAATTATTAAAAAGTGATATTTTATACAATATAAAATGAAAGAAAGGTGCCAGATCAATAAAAGAGGGACTTGATACCATGGAGTACCAAGTGACAGGAAGATATTTTATATCGCATGACCAAACATGATATGACACCGTATAGACCAACCGATGAGGGGGTCCAACCTGGAAAATCCCCAATGTGCAATATAGCCAACAAGGTCCTAGTAGATCAATATGTAGTAATCAAGGAGTGACCCCTCAATCTACATAATATGCTACAAACTATATGAAAAAATAGATCTCAATGATTATCTAAAGTGGAAAAACCTGTATTTGTGATTGCTGCAAAAAAACAAACAAAAAACAAATGCCAGGAAAAAAAACAAACAAGTAACCACCAGGATGCTAAGAGCCCTATATGTCCGCTGTTTGTATAATGCCACCCGTGCTACTAAGAAAATAGATTTGTGCCAAATAAAAATATGCTGGAGCATATAATACCCGTGGTAGTGTGCACATGGATGTCTGGGCATCCCTCTGCCCCGACGCGCGTTTCGAACTGCTTCTTCGGGAGGAAGAATGCTCCAACATATTTTTATTTGCCACAAACCTATGGTCTTAGTAGCATGGCTGGCATTATACAAACAGCAGATATATAAATAAAGTATAGATAAGATAAAATATGAAATACCTTCCTGTCATGTGGTACTCCATGGTATCAAGTCCCTCTTTTTATGGATCCGGCACATTTCTTTCTTTTTGTATTGTTTACCATATTTTTCTATTTGTGCTTCAATAAAATATAACTTTTTAATAATTAAGTACTTATTTTTTTTACAACGGTATTAATTTACTTCTGGTAGTAATTTGTGGGCAGTCACAGAGCATCACGGAGCCATTGATACGCATCACTGTAGAAATTACTGAACCTTTTGCCATTCTTCACTGTAGGCTTCACCTACCAACCACCATCCTTCACTGTAGAAATCACAGGGCCGCCACCATGCTTCATTATAGGCATTCTTGTAACTAGAGTCCGATGGGTGGAATTGGACCCCTGCACCCCCCGCCGGTCTTCCTATAAGGCCGGGATCACACATGCGAGAAACACGGCCGAGTCTCGCATGTTACGGCACTCCGGAGCTGAACGTGCGGCCATATAGCAATACATGGAGCCGCAATCTCCGCTGCCGAGTGCCGGCGGCAGTGCCGGGTTTTAACATGCAAGACTTGGCCGTGTTTCTCGCATGTGTGATCCCGGCCTAACTCTGAACTTCTGAAGTTTGCATCCATCAGTATCTCAGATTCTGAGGTTTTTAGTAACCTTCTTTGCTTGTTCAGCGATCTTTTCTATTTAAGGGGTTATTCGGTGCTTTAATAATGATGGCCTGTTCGTCAAATCCAGATCACCTATTAAAGACAAGTGACAGTCCCCGTCATGGTCGCCATATTGGTTATTATCATTTTTAACAACTTGACAGAAGAGGACGAGAATATGGCACCAGAAATGTATCTTAAATAGTGATGAGCGAATATACTCGTTACTTGAGATTTCTCGAGCACGCTCGGGGGTCCTCAGAGTATTTTTTAGCGCTCGGAGATTTAGTTTTCATCGCCTCAGCTGAATGATTTACATCTGTTAGCCAGCATAAGTACATGTGGGGATTCCCTAGCAACCAGGCAACCCCCACATGTACTCAGGCTGGCTGATAGCTGTAAATAATTCAGCTGAGGCAAGAAAAACTAAATCTCCGAGCACTAAAAAATACTCGGAGGACCCCCGAGCGTGCTCGATAAATCTCGAGTAACAAGTATATTCGCTCATCACTAATCTTAAAACTTGTGGTCCCTAATGCAAGATCGATCCCAGGGCCCCCACCTGCCGTGTGCCATTTTTAATACTGAGGCCTTTTATTGTGGCAGAGGGGTCCCTTCACAGCAACAGGGGCGACTACCACCCCTTCGCCCCAACAGCTACACTCCTGATTGGGACATCACATTCTTGTGCTTTAATTGACTCTGGTCTTTCCTTTAGATGTCCGTAAACGTCTGGCACAGGTTCACTTGACACCACACATTCCAGCAGACGAGTGACGGCCATGCTGAATGACACATCTGCTGCTCTCCATACATTTCCAATGTAGTCTGTTTACATGTGGTTACCACGGTGACCGCAGCTGGAGTGGCCTCTGCTAGGCCTCAGGCCTTCCACTAGGCCTCAGGCGTCTCGGCTATTTGTCCTCCCATTGTCTCCATGTTGTCTTTTTCTCCCTGGTTACTCAGAGACTGGAGTATCATGTCTGAGGGGCGCGGGCCTTTGTCCGGCGTTTACTTAATTAATCAGGTGTCCAGTAGGGCGCAGTGTTTGGGCGGCACATGTGCAGGAGACGGATAAATGGGTATAAAATACGGCTGCAGGGGAAGCAGACAATGGTTGTTTGTTCTTTCCTGCTGGGAGACGACCTGGGCTTATTTAAAAGAGAAGAAACGGTGGAAACCCCTCATCCTCCATCTTGTTTTTTTTTTTTATCTTTTATTTATGATCGGTGGGTGTAGACCGCAGGGACCCCATAGATTCTGAGGATGAAGCAGACACAGCGCAGGGTCAGTGCTGCTTCCTTTTCCTTCACAGCTGTCCTGCCATTCCCCTCCACAGCAGATGGAGGCGCCACTGGCACAGGGAAGCAGAATCTGTGCTGTAGCCCCCTCTCAGGATCCCCTCACCAGGATCGATGGCGTATCCTAGTGATATCCTGATGATTTTAGAACTTCCCCTTTAAATGTAATGTCCATTATTACATCTTTTATTCTATAGGCTTGGGGACTTCACGACTAGAACGCAAGTTACTGCTGCAAACACATCCTCTAAGCCTAGTGATTGGCTGCAGCGGTCATGCGTGGTGTAGTGGAGATATCACCAATGCAGCTTCCTCATTATGTTGTTTACAGATTTATTCATTTTATATTTATATATAGATCAGACTTTTATTAACGCAGCAATACCAAATATGTGTTTTTGCGAGCCTGCATCAAAGTCAGGGAGCTGGCATATAACATACCAGTGCGTCATATGTCAGTAAGGGGTTAAATGTCGCTCTAGCCTAAAGTTTTAATAGAGACAACGAATTGATAACCTGGTATATTTTATTGGTGCAATACTAAGTATGACCACTAGATGGAGACAAAAAATCTTCTTAGTATTTATTAATTATTATAATTATGACTAATGAATCATGCAGATAAGTGGCTCCAAATCTATTTGATCATAAGGAAACCCCCAAAATTGCAGTACTTATGAAAGGTTTACAGTCGTTATCCACGCTTATGATAAAGATCAATGCAATTGGTTAAAAGGAACCTGACAGTAGATACAGTACATGCTTCCCATACCATAGACATTGGCAATGATTTCAGCGACGTATGTTAAACTCAGAGAGGAACATACTAAAAATGCCACCGGAGACTGAGCAAATGCCACCGGAGACTGAGCCGCACGGTTAACTAGTCAAAAAGCATGCTCCCCTTGAGTGATTGCCTTGCGCAGGCGTGTACTTCGGAGGACACAGCATGAACTTCAACCCAATATTGCGGCCAGCATGCAGCCAGCGGGTAAGGAAAGGGTGAATCAAACACTCGAAAACCCCGCCCATATGACCGCAAACCTGTCCCGCCAAATTCAGGTGACAGGTTCCCTTTAAAAAGATGATGGCTTCTACAAATGGATTATGATCCTAAACACGTCAAAATCCACAATAGACGACACCAAAAGGCGCAAGATGAAGGTTTTACAATGGCCCTCACAGTCCCCTGATCTGAACATCATTGAAAATCTGTGGCTAGAGCTCAAAATAGCAGAGGATGGAAGACGCCCCAGGAATCTCACAGAACTGGAAAAATGGATGAAAATCCCCAAAACAAGAATTGAAAGACTTGTCTGGCTACAAAAAGCATTTACAAGCTGCGATACTTTCAAAAGGGGGCGCTACTAGTGCAGAATCTATCAGTACAACTATATTACAGTTTCCCCTGATATTTTTGAATCATTTCCATACTGGACTTCTTGGGCACTGATGTAAAGCCGCTTCCATTCTTTCTGATTTAAGAAAGCCAATGCTTTTTGTTGGTTGCGCCATCCCACATGTAGTTTGGATGATTGTATCCACAGCCTCCAGCTGCACACAGCGATTATCGCTTTTTGATGTTTTTAGAATAATTGCTGCATGTAAACCAACTACATGTTATGTCTTTGCCTCGTAATTCAGGTCGCAGGTCACAAACCTCTAGATTTGGGGCAAATTGCAGGCTAATGGTGCAAGCTGCTGTCAGATTTCCACGCGTTTGGTCTGGGAGGTATGAGCCAGCTGGCCCATATTCTATTATACAGGGATCAAGCAGTTAAATATCAACTGAATGGAGGGGAGAATTGTCACCACCACCTGGTGGGGGGCAGGGATCGCCAGGGCAGGTACTGAATAATTCAGTAGGTGGTAAAAGGAGGCCCGCCACCTACAAGACAGTGATATTTACGGTACTATGAAAATGGTTTTGAAATATGTCATGTAATAAGAAATTCTTTAAATTTTTGAAAAAGAAAAAAAAAGCGAAAACAAACAAACATCCAGTATCACTGATGGGACAACCCCCAATTTCAGCCAGGGCCCCCCACACTCAGGGTCCCAACCATACCTGTTTTTTTGTCTAGTTTTATGCCTTTTTTTTATCTACACTCAATTCATTATTCTATTTGCCCTTTTTTTTTAAAGTCTATTTTAAATGTGCCTGATTATTTTATAGTCCCCCAATTCAACAATTGAGACTTTTTTAAAAAGTTGCAAAATTTGATGCAACTTCACCCCAGATCCCTCTTGGTGTATTTTTTAGTATGCCAAAATTTAGCCACAATATTTGTGACCTTTAGTGGCAAAGTGCAACTTTGGGTTCCAAAAGTTCCAAAAAACAGTTCAAGTCAGGAAGAAAAGACCATTTTTGACTTTGTACCAAAATCATGGAACGTAGACGTCATTTTGATGAATTTGGTGCATAAAAAGGCAAAAATGAAAACCAGCTTTGAACGGGAAGCAGCTATCTGATTCTTCTCATTTGGTCCCCTTATAGGGAATCGGTCACCAGGTTTTTGCAGTAAAATGTAGGGGTAGAGACCCTAATTCCAGCAATGTATAACTTACTGGGCTCCTGGCTGCAGTTTTGATACAATCACAATTTTATCAGCAGGATATTATCACTAGAAGACTATTAAACCTGCTGGCAGGTAGCTCTCCTCACCACGAATTGTCAGCTTTCTGCCTATGCACAGTGCACCAAGAAAGTTGTCAATCGTTGGTGTGGATGGGGTTATACAGACCTCAACATTCATAAAACTGGTAGATCCGCAGCAGAGAAAACGTGGATTTTTATCAAAAGTATAGCAAGCAGCCCAGCAAGTGACACATCGCTGGAATAGAAATCTATGTTTCTGCCTTAAAATGCTCTCAGATGGGGCAGCGAAAACCCGGTGACATCTTTAAGGGCCCCTTTCCACTTGTGTGCGAAAAAAACGGTCCGATTTACAGACCGAAAAAACGGATGTAACGTGTGCGATTGTCATGCGAGTGTCATGCGAGTGTAATGCGATTTTTAATCGCATCATCCGTTTTTACATCCGTATGACATCCGTATGCAATCCGTTTTCTTTCTCTGCAAATATTTTTATACAGTCATTTACAGGACTATTTACAGTGTTCTGTGCCACAGAATGGTAAGGTATCCGTAAAAAACGGATGGAATACGGATGGTCCGTATTCCATGCGTTTTTTTTCTCGCACCCATTGACTTGCATTGGCAAGTCTCGTCCGAGAATCGCAGCAAATCGCAGCATGCTGCGATTTTTTTCTCAGTCCGATTTTAGCTGAGAAAAAAATCGCAAATGGAATGTCACCAGGGATTCAAGCTTCAGGAGGCTAATTTGCATATTCCAGGTGCCTTCTGGGAGAAGCGAAGTCTCCCTAAGCTAGAAGATCGTTGGGTACAGCCGGGACCAGCTGCTTCGAAAGCATCACCAAACCAGGGATTCGAGCTTCAGGAGGCTAATTTGCATATTCCAGGTGCCTTCTGGGAGAAGCGAAGTCTCCCTAAGCTAGAAGATCGTTGGGTACAGCCGGGACCAGCTGCTTCGAAAGCATCACCAAACCAGGGATTTTTTTGCCTGTAGGACATTATTGCAAGAGAGCTTGGCTGAGTAGATTACACAAGAAGGAAAACACACAGCAAGTCAGCAGGATCTAGGAGCAACATGGCAGATGTGACAACCTACATGGTGAGCTGCAGCATGTGCTACATGTTCACAGATCGACCAGAAGAAGAATCCAATTTCACCTGTCAGAAGTGTAGACTAGTGGCCCTTTTAGAAGAAAAGGTGCGGGGTCTGGAAGAAAGAATAGCAACTTTGAAACTCATCAAAGAGAATGAAGACTTTCTAGACAGAACAGAAGCATCTCTACTGGTCACAGAAGGTGCAAAAAGTGTCAGAGAACCTCCAAAAGCAGATGAGTGGAAGCATGTGACCAAAAGAAGCAAGAAGACCATGGAGAAATCACCAACCACACAACTGAAGAACCGATATCAAATCTTTGTAGAGGATGAAGATGGCACACCTAAGAATGAAGCAATACCAGCAAGCAAAAAAGAAAAGGGCACACAGCAACAAGTGACAGCAAAAAGTACAGCCAAGAAGCAACGAAGAGTGGTGGTGGTGGGAGACTCACTACTGAGAGGCACCGAAGCAGCCATCTGCAGACCGGACATAACTGCCAGAGAAGTATGCTGCCTTCCAGGTGCGATGATCAAGGATGTGACCGATAGGATACCAAAGCTCTTCAGCTCCAAGGACGTCCACCCATTTCTTCTGATACATGTTGGCACCAATGACACGGCAAGGAAGGACCTACCGACAATCTGCAAGGACTTTGAAGAGTTGGGGAATAAAGTAAAGGAACTGGATGCACAGGTAGTTTTTTCTTCTATCCTTCCAGTAGACGGGCATGGCACCAGGAGATGGAACAGGATCCTTGATGCAAACAACTGGCTAAGACGATGGTGCAGACAACAAGGATTCGGATTCCTGGACCACGGTGTGAATTACTGGTATAATGGACTCCTCGCCAGAGACGGACTACACCTCAACAAACCTGGGAAACACACATTCGCCAGAAGACTCGCTACACTCATCAGGAGGGCGTTAAACTAGAAGAAGAGGGGACGGGAAGAAAAACATTAGACTCGAACAAAGACGACCCAGGAAAACATACTCAGAAGGGAGGTAAGAACATTTCTAAAACAATCCACAGTGAGGAGATTGGAACAAAACAAAATCCTCTGAACTGCATGCTCGCAAACGCCAGAAGCCTGACAAACAAGATGGAAGAACTAGAAGCAGAAATATCTACAGGTAACTTTGACATAGTGGGAATAACCGAGACATGGTTAGATGAAAGCTATGACTGGGCAGTTAACTTACAGGGTTACAGTCTGTTTAGAAAGGATCGTAAAAATCGGAGAGGAGGAGGGGTTTGTCTCTATGTAAAGTCTTGTCTAAAGTCCACTTTAAGGGAGGATATTAGCGAAGGGAATGAGGATGTCGAGTCCATATGGGTTGAAATTCATGGAGGGAAAAATGGTAACAAAATTCTCATTGGGGTCTGTTACAAACCCCCAAATATAACAGAAAGCATGGAAAGTCTACTTCTAAAGCAGATAGATGAAGCTGCAACCCATAATGAGGTCCTGGTTATGGGGGACTTTAACTACCCGGATATTAACTGGGAAACAGAAACCTGTGAAACCCATAAAGGCAACAGGTTTCTGCTAATAACCAAGAAAAATTATCTTTCACAATTGGTGCAGAATCCAACCAGAGGAGCAGCACTTTTAGACCTAATACTATCTAATAGACCTGACAGAATAACAAATCTGCAGGTGGTTGGGCATTTAGGAAATAGCGACCACAATATTGTGCAGTTTCACCTGTCTTTCACTAGGGGGACTTGTCAGGGAGTCACAAAAACATTGAACTTTAGGAAGGCAAAGTTTGAACAGCTTAGAGATGCCCTTAATCTGGTAGACTGGGACAATATCCTCAGAAATGAGAATACAGATAATAAATGGGAAATGTTTAAGAACATCCTAAATAGGCAGTGTAAGCGGTTTATACCTTGTGGGAATAAAAGGACTAGAAATAGGAAAAACCCAATGTGGCTAAACAAAGAAGTAAGACAGGCAATTAACAGTAAAAAGAAAGCATTTGCACTACTAAAGCAGGATGGCACCATTGAAGCTCTAAAAAACTATAGGGAGAAAAATACTTTATCTAAAAAACTAATTAAAGCTGCCAAAAAGGAAACAGAGAAGCACATTGCTAAGGAGAGTAAAACTAATCCCAAACTGTTCTTCAACTATATCAATAGTAAAAAAATAAAAACTGAAAATGTAGGCCCCTTAAAAAATAGTGAGGAAAGAATGGTTGTAGATGACGAGGAAAAAGCTAACATATTAAACACCTTCTTCTCCACGGTATTCACGGTGGAAAATGAAATGCTAGGTGAAATCCCAAGAAACAATGAAAACCCTATATTAAGGGTCACCAATCTAACCCAAGAAGAGGTGCGAAACTGGCTAAATAAGATTAAAATAGATAAATCTCCGGGTCCGGATGGCATACACCCACGAGTACTAAGAGAACTAAGTAATGTAATAGATAAACCATTATTTCTTATTTTTAGGGACTCTATAGCGACAGGGTCTGTTCCGCAGGATTGGCACATAGCAAATGTGGTGCCAATATTCAAAAAGGGCTCTAAAAGTGAACCTGGAAATTATAGGCCAGTAAGTCTAACCTCTATTGTTGGTAAAATATTTGAAGGGTTTCTGAGGGATGTTATTCTGGATTATCTCAATGAGAATAACTGTGTAACTCCATATCAGCATGGGTTTATGAGAAATCGCTCCTGTCAAACCAATCTAATCAGTTTTTATGAAGAGGTAAGCTATAGGCTGGACCACGGTGAGTCATTGGACGTGGTATATCTCGATTTTTCCAAAGCGTTTGATACCGTGCCGCACAAGAGGTTGGTACACAAAATGAGAATGCTTGGTCTGGGGTAAAATGTGTGTAAATGGGTTAGTAACTGGCTTAGTGATAGAAAGCAGAGGGTGGTTATAAATGGTATAGTCTCTAACTGGGTCGCTGTGACCAGTGGGGTACCGCAGGGGTCAGTATTGGGACCTGTTCTCTTCAACATATTCATTAATGATCTGGTAGAAGGTTTACACAGTAAAATATCGATATTTGCAGATGATACAAAACTATGTAAAGCAGTTAATACAAGAGAAGATAGTATTCTGCTACAGATGGATCTGGATAAGTTGGAAACTTGGGCTGAAAGGTGGCAGATGAGGTTTAACAATGATAAATGTAAGGTTATACACATGGGAAGAAGGAATCAATATCACCATTACACACTGAACGGGAAACCACTGGGTAAATCTGACAGTGAGAAGGACTTGGGGATCCTAGTTAATGATAAACTTACCTGGAGCAGCCAGTGCCAGGCAGCAGCTGCCAAGGCAAACAGGATCATGGGGTGCATTAAAAGAGGTCTGGATACACATGATGAGAGCATTATACTGCCTCTGTACAAATCCCTAGTTAGACCGCACATGGAGTACTGTGTCCAGTTTTGGGCACCGGTGCTCAGGAAGGATATAATGGAGCTAGAGAGAGTACAAAGGAGGGCAACAAAATTAATAAAGGGGATGGGAGAACTACAATACCCAGATAGATTAGCGAAATTAGGATTATTTAGTCTAGAAAAAAGACGACTGAGGGGCGATCTAATAACCATGTATAAGTATATAAGGGGACAATACAAATATCTCGCTGAGGATCTGTTTATACCAAGGAAGGTGACGGGCACAAGGGGGCATTCTTTGCGTCTGGAGGAGAGAAGGTTTTTCCACCAACATAGAAGAGGATTCTTTACTGTTAGGGCAGTGAGAATCTGGAATTGCTTGCCTGAGGAGGTGGTGATGGCGAACTCAGTCGAGGGGTTCAAGAGAGGCCTGGATGTCTTCCTGGAGCAGAAAAATATTGTATCATACAATTATTAGGTTCTGTAGAAGGACGTAGATCTGGGGATTTATTATGATGGAGTATAGGCTGAACTGGATGGACAAATGTCTTTTTTCGGCCTTACTAACTATGTTACTATGTTACTATGTTACCTATTGATTAACATTGGTCCGAGTGCAATCCGATTTTTTATCGGATTGCACTCGTCCGTTTTTCTCACAAGTGGAAAGGGGCCCTAAATCTGACATTTCAGCGCCAAATTTTCTAGAAGTGTCTTATTGAGGTGAAACCGTTCTGCTGCAGGTGGCGATTATGGAACCATAGTGATTAACAACCGACGGCTCTCCATGGCTGTGGCAGAACTATAACTCCCAGCATGACCCGAAGTTTAGGCATGATAGGTGTCGAAGCATTGCAATGGCCAGAGAGCTACAGGTCGGAAATGACTGCAACAGAGAATATGGAAACTACGATCAACAATGAAAAAGGGGAAGTGACGAGGACGCAACATTGGTGACTAAACAACAAACACATTTCCAGCGAAGCTTCGGGAAATGACGGAGATGCAGACTGGCGTAATATCGGCTGTGACGGCAGCGACACGTTTTTTGGTGCCGACGGTCCGCCACAACACGACGCAACCGTCGCATGACGGTTGCAAAGTGTGGCAATGCGTCGCTAATACAAGCCTATGGAGAAAAAACGCATCCTGCAAACAACTTTGCAGGATGCGTTTTTTCTGCAAAACGACGCATTGCGACGTGCGTCGTACGACGCTAGTGTGAAAGTAGCCTGAGTGGTGAAGAAAAAATCCAAACTTTGGTTAAAAATAAACAACCAAAAAAACCCGTCATCTTCTGAGACCTGTGGCGTCTCCAATTTTCATGATCTGGGGTTGAGTGCGGGCTTATTTTTTTGCGCGCCGAGCTGACGTTTTAAATTATACAATTTAGTGCAGATATGATACGTTATTGCATTTTATTGCAATGTAGCGGAGACCAAAAATTCTGGCGGCTTGCATTTTTTTTCTCGTTACGCCATTTACCTATCGGGTTAATTTTTTTTATATTGATCGGGTGATTCTGAATGCGACGATAACAAATATGTATGTTTGTTGTGTTTTTTTTTTTATTGTCTTATTTTGAATAGCGTGAAACTTTAACTTTTATTAAGAAAACTTTTTTTTATAGATTTTTTTTTTACTTCTCCATGCTGCAATCGTTTCCATGGGAGACTAGAAGCTGCAGTTGCCTGATCGCCTCTGCTACATACAGGCGATGATCTTTTCTGTGCGGATTCTGCATCTCCTGGCAGAAAACGCAGGTCAGAATCTGTGCTTTTTTATGCGGATTTTGTGCGTTGTTACTGCATATTCTGAGTGGATTTCTTGCGTTTTTACCCCTGCGTTTTCCTATAATGGAATGGGTGCAGAAACACACTTAGGCTATGTTCACACTTTGCAGATTCCACTGCGGATTTTTCCGCAGCAGAATTCCAAAATCCGCAGTGAAAACCGCAGCGCGTTTTCACTGCGGATTTATCGCGGTTTTTACTGCGTTTTCTTCTGCGGATTTTCAACTGCAGTTTTCTATTGGAGCAGCTGAAAATCCGCAGAAAAGAAGTGACATGCTGCGGAATGTAATCCGCAGCGTTTCCGCGCGGATTTTTCTGCAGCATGTGCACAGCGTTTTTTGTTTCCCATAGGTTTACATTGAAATGTAAACTCATGGGAAACTGCTGCGGATCCGCAGCGGTCAAATCCGCTGCGGATCCGCAGCAAAATCCGCAAAGTGTGAATATAGCCAAAGAATTGACATGCTCCTTTTTTTTTTAATCAGCAGCGTTTTCTGTTCGGATTTTCGGCACCATCTGCGCAGCATTTTTTTTCTCATTGAATTACATTGTACTGTAAATCACTTGTGGATCTGCAGCGTTTCTGCGTGGAAAAAACCCCCACTGCGGAACCGCAGGAAATCCGCAACGTGTGCACATAGACTTATCGACAGAAAAACTCCGCCACACAATTGAAGTCAATGCAATTTACTTGTGAGTTTATTATGAAATTCCCAAAAGGCTCGCACAACCATATACAATATGAAATACAAAAATGTTTATTCAAAACACCACAGCACAAAAGATAAAAACATTAAAAACACAATATCCTGTATAAATCACCCACATATAATTGTATATACCAGTAGGAATTAAATCCAAATCGCTGTATCACAGATATCGTATAATGGACTAAGTTAGGCACCAGGTATAATACCTCAGATATCGTGGCGGCTAAATCAAAAGCCCACATAAATACATAAATACATAATAACTCCGCTGTACAGAAAAACCCCCTAAATAGAGTCTGGATGAATAGGTAAATATCAACAAGGTGAAAACCTATACAGACCTAGAGGGTGACAAAACGTCAAGTTGTAAGTCAGTTAATTGGCGGAGGAGCTAAACCGTCACCCATACCTCAATCAACCATGGGGTCCTACAAAAGAGTCCAAACCTACATGTCCGGCATGTGAATACACAAAAGTGGGGTGAAAAGAAGACGGCCCACGCGTATCGCCGCCGCAGCGGCTTCGTCAGGGGAAGTGAGCATAATGATGATAAGAACCTACATTTATACTAACCTAAGATCATCCGGAGTGCCCTCAGCTGGGCTGCCGCCATGCGAGAGGCGGAAGTGGAGAGGCGCGCGCTGACCGCAGAGAAGCGGAGTAAGTAGCCGGAAGTATACAGAGTCTCCATGGAGATGAGCGGCGTCTGCGCACAGCCGACTCAATACTGAGTCGCATTGCGCAAGCGTCGAGGGGAACATATCCAAGCCCAGGGAGATAGGCCAGACAGATCGAGGACGGGGGAAGAAGGAGCGAGGGGGGGGGGGGGGAGGAAGCGAACGGAAAAAGGAGCCGTAGCACCTAAATGGGAAGTTTGACGACTGAGAAGAAAGCCCGAAAGGGCAATCCGGCTATAAAGCAAGTGGGGCACCTAAGAAATAAAGCAAGATTAAACAGGAGATACATCCTAAGGAATTTTATATATATGCATATATAGATACAGCAACATATAGATATGAGACATAATCAAAAATCCGTGCATCAGATACAACACCTAAAGAGGGAAAGGTGGAAATAGCTATAAGCCGACAATATAACAGCAAGCCCACAGTTATATATAATGCCCATAAAGAGTATATATGAGCGCACATGAACCCGCCCGGCATAACCCAAATACACATATATCTGCCACCATATCTATAGTACAACTAAATATCCATAATATATGTAATTCTCGTGTTCCCCCACTGGGAATAATCCACAATAATGCCGGAATAGTCCATAGGTACTGTCCCAAGAAGAAATTCTTCATCAAGTCATTCATAGTTCACAATGACACCAGAGAAAGTCCAAGGCACCAAGTCCATGCCAACCAGGTCATGTACGTAGAAGGAGTATCCAGCCCGATTCCACATCCAAGGAATCTAAGTAGAGGAATTTAGATTCCCGTCCTATAGTGAAGAGATAGCTTGTCGCACACTACGCCGTACTTCCTCCCATTCCAGGAACCAGAAACACAATCCAATGACAGTCCATTCAATTCCCGGATGGTAAAAGAGTAGATGACCGAGACTGTATGAGCAAATAGCACCATCCTGAGAATAAAATGCAAAAAGGTATCACAGATAAATCACATACTTCTCATCAGGAACAGAGGGTAGTAAGGGGAAAGCCACAAATCAACAGCCGAGGAATCCCGTAAAGAGAAGCTCCTCGTTCAGTCCAAGAGGGGCCACAGTTTGTAATAGGAAAATCCACCTAGATTCTATTTGCAGGAGATTCCTGCGTTTGTCCCCTCCCCTTTCATTATGGATAATTTTTTGAAGACCTACCACCCGCAGATTTGCAGAGGAACCGCTATGATGTGACAAAAAGTGTTCAGACACTGGGGTGAGGGCCTTTCCTTTTCTTGAGTCCGAAGCCGCTAGATGTATCGTAGATATATGCTTCTGGACCCGTTTCCTAAGTTCCTGTGACGTCTGTCCGACGTATACCATTTTACATGGACAAATAAGGGCATAGATAACGTCCCTGGATTTGCAGTTGATATATGCCTTTAGGGGATGCCTGCTAAAACGAGTAGGATGGACAAAAAAGTCCCGCGTTACTACCATGTGAGGACAGACATTGCAGTCCCCACACGGAAAAGAACCCCTAAGGACGATACCTCTATTCAGCCTCGTCGTAGGCCTGTTAAAGTGGCTCCTAGTGAGTAGATCCCTTAAGTTTGGAGCCCGCCTTGCTGTCATAAGGGGTCGCTCACTGGTAATTTCGGCTGTTTGTGAATCTACTCGTAGAATCTGCCAGTGTTTGGTAAGGATATTACTGACCTGTGTCCAGCTGCTGTTAAAGTCAGTAATGAATCTGGCTTGTGTCTCCTGACACCGTTGCCTGGGGGCCAAAAGGGATCGCTGATCCTGACAACTTGCTCTTTGATAGGCCGTGGATATAACACGTTTCGGATAACCCCTCTGTCGGAAGCGATCTGTTAGATCCCGAGCCTGGATCGAAAAATCAGAATCGCGAGTACAGTTACGCCTAACACGTAAAAACTGACCTGTGGGAACACCCACCTTAGTATGCCAGGGATGAAAACTTGTAAATGCCAATAATGAGTTCGTTGCTGTTGGCTTGCGATAGAGGCTCGTCGCCAAGCCATTCCCCTGAGGAAAGATCTTTAAATCCAAAAAGGTGATCTCACTGGCAGAGAGGGAATACGTAAGATAGATGTTATAAGGATTGGAATTAAGATGGTTAAAAAAATCAACACAATCCTCTACAGTGCCCTTCCACAAGATGAAAACATCATCTATGAAGCGAAACCAGGCGTGTACGTGGGTCGCGAATGCAGATGACGGATAGACACAAATCTCTTCCCACCAGCCTAGAAAGATGTTTGCATAGGCTGGTGCACATTTCGCGCCCATCGCCACGCCTGATCGCTGCAAATAATACACCCTATCAAAGAGAAAAAAATTGTGGTGGAGAATGAAAGTCAGCAAGTCAAGTAAGAAAGAGTCATGGCCTCTATCCATAGAGCTGTTCTTATTTAGAAAGTGCGCAACCGCCTCTGCCCCCTCTTTATGACCGATATTAGAGTAGAGCGACTCAACATCGCATGTCACTAGTAGAAATTTCTCCGGAAGATCAATCTGTCTACAAATGTCAATGAAATGCGAGGAGTCGCGGACAAAAGAGGGAAGGGATGATGCGATAGGTTGGAGGAAGAAGTCCAGATACTCACATGCCTTCTCACACATGCTGCCTATACTGGAGACGATGGGTCTACCAGGAGGTCTATTCCTATCCTTATGGATTTTCGGCAGCATGTAGAAAGTTGCCGTAACCGGGTTGGTTACCCACAGGTACTGCTTCTCCTGTTGAGTGATGATAGAAAGCTGCAGCGCCCTACAGAGAAGCTGTTCATATTTGGAAAGAAACAAAGATGTGGGGTCAGACGGGAGTCTTTGGTAATACTGGGTGTTATTAAGCTGTCTTTTTGCCTCAGCCTCATACAGTTGTACAGACCACAGCACCACATTGCCCCCTTTGTCTGCCTCCTTGATAGTAAAATCTTTATTTTCCCGTAGAGCTGTTAAAGCTCGTTTCTCCTCCATGTTCAAATTAGGCGGGCCACTTACCCGGCTAGGCATAGAAAGAATGTCTCGCTTCACCATTTCGAAAAATATTTTAATGGCTGGCACCAGGGAGAAGGACGGTGTTTTAAGTGATTTATTCCTATGTGGAAATCTTCTTCTGTTCAAACCAGATTCATTCTCCTCCAATAATTCCAGCAGATCCTGAAAAGTGCGACGTTCATCCATAGGCATATTTTGTAGGACATCGGGCCTTCTGTACATGACCTGGAAGGTAAGTTTTCTGCAAAATAAGTACAGGTCTTTAATAAGAGTAAATTTGTCCACTGAATGTGTAGGGACAAAAGAAAGACCTCTCTGAAGGACCGACAATTCGGTCGGTATAAGATTATAATCAGAAAGATTAATTACCTGTAGTGCCATGGAGCTGGTGTCCTGAGTCGACGTTCCTTGATAGGAAGGCTCCAAGTCCTCTATTTCCGCCTGGTTGAATAGTTGTGTCGGAAGGGAGATGTATGGCCTCTGTGCCGTGTCAATTTTCTCCTTGCGTTGTTTACGCTTCCTCCCTCGTCGGGTCCGTGGTCCACCTCGCTCCCGGTGGACGACAAAAAATCACTAGAGTAGCCCTCTCCATGCGAAGAGGTAGTAGCCAAAGGTGGAGCCTGGTCCCTGGGAGCCCTGGGGCGACGTGTATTACCCACATGTCTCCATTTATAGGCGATCTTCTGCTCGAAATCATATTTATCACGTTGAAATTTCTTACATTTACGTTGTGTCACCTCAATCTCATATTTGTCTATAGTGTCCTTGAGTTTGTTTTTAAAGGTCAGGACTTGCCCTTCATCAAAAGTGGTCAGTTTTGTTTCTAGTTCTTTAATACTACTTTTTGTAGACGTAAATAATGACCTATCGTGGTCCAATAATAGATTCATCAAGATAGTCGAGCAGCGAGTTAAGCCCTGTTCCCATAACTGTTGGAAGGCATCAGACGGTTCCCAAGCCGGGAAAATAGAAATACGGAGCCCCCTAGGTACATAGCCCGACCTGATGTATTCATCCAAACTCCTAATATTCCACCATAATCTAACACAGGTTTTATGGGCCCTCGTTAAGTCCGAACACAGTGTGGCAAACCCATTATCAACCGGAGCTACTGAAATCGCAGCAGCTCCAAACATACTGGTTGATTTGGCCACCAAAGCCGCCTCCCTAGCCTCCCAATCCATGGCGGCTATCAACAAAAAACACCCCAGAACAAATATCAAATAATATATTGAAAATCAACGGCACCACCAAAATAGGTGTGTGCGACCCTAAGAAAAGAATACCCTGGAACACAGGGCTAGAAACTGGATAGTATAATAAAGAGAAGGGTGCACTCAAGCCGTATACAGAAAATACTACAAGGCGTGCAGAGCCAAGTCCAATGGTATATAACCTGAACAAGCGAAGAGAAAAGAAAGGACTTACCAAAAGGCTCGCACAACCATATACAATATGAAATACAAAAATGTTTATTCAAAACACCACAGCACAAAAGATAAAAACATTAAAAACACAATATCCTGTATAAATCACCCACATATAATTGTATATACCAGTAGGAATTAAATCCAAATCGCTGTATCACAGATATCGTATAATGGACTAAGTTAGGCACCAGGTATAATACCTCAGATATCGTGGCGGCTAAATCAAAAGCCCACATAAATACATAAATACATAATAACTCCGCTGTACAGAAAAACCCCCTAAATAGAGTCTGGATGAATAGGTAAATATCAACAAGGTGAAAACCTATACAGACCTAGAGGGTGACAAAACGTCAAGTTGTAAGTCAGTTAATTGGCGGAGGAGCTAAACCGTCACCCATACCTCAATCAACCATGGGGTCCTACAAAAGAGTCCAAACCTACATGTCCGGCATGTGAATACACAAAAGTGGGGTGAAAAGAAGACGCCCCACGCGTATCGCCGCCGCAGCGGCTTCGTCAGGGGAAGTGAGCATAATGATGATAAGAACCTACATTTATACTAACCTAAGATCATCCGGAGTGCCCTCAGCTGGGCTGCCGCCATGCGAGAGGCGGAAGTGGAGAGGCGCGCGCTGACCGCAGAGAAGCGGAGTAAGTAGCCGGAAGTATACAGAGTCTCCATGGAGATGAGCGGCGTCTGCGCACAGCCGACTCAATACTGAGTCGCATTGCGCAAGCGTCGAGGGGAACATATCCAAGCCCAGGGAGATAGGCCAGACAGATCGAGGACGGGGGAAGAAGGAGCGAGGGGGGGGGGGGGGGGAGGAAGCGAACGGAAAAAGGAGCCGTAGCACCTAAATGGGAAGTTTGACGACTGAGAAGAAAGCCCGAAAGGGCAATCCGGCTATAAAGCAAGTGGGGCACCTAAGAAATAAAGCAAGATTAAACAGGAGATACATCCTAAGGAATTTTATATATATGCATATATAGATACAGCAACATATAGATATGAGACATAATCAAAAATCCGTGCATCAGATACAACACCTAAAGAGGGAAAGGTGGAAATAGCTATAAGCCGACAATATAACAGCAAGCCCACAGTTATATATAATGCCCATAAAGAGTATATATGAGCGCACATGAACCCGCCCGGCATAACCCAAATACACATATATCTGCCACCATATCTATAGTACAACTAAATATCCATAATATATGTAATTCTCGTGTTCCCCCACTGGGAATAATCCACAATAATGCCGGAATAGTCCATAGGTACTGTCCCAAGAAGAAATTCTTCATCAAGTCATTCATAGTTCACAATGACACCAGAGAAAGTCCAAGGCACCAAGTCCATGCCAACCAGGTCATGTACGTAGAAGGAGTATCCAGCCCGATTCCACATCCAAGGAATCTAAGTAGAGGAATTTAGATTCCCGTCCTATAGTGAAGAGATAGCTTGTCGCACACTACGCCGTACTTCCTCCCATTCCAGGAACCAGAAACACAATCCAATGACAGTCCATTCAATTCCCGGATGGTAAAAGAGTAGATGACCGAGACTGTATGAGCAAATAGCACCATCCTGAGAATAAAATGCAAAAAGGTATCACAGATAAATCACATACTTCTCATCAGGAACAGAGGGTAGTAAGGGGAAAGCCACAAATCAACAGCCGAGGAATCCCGTAAAGAGAAGCTCCTCGTTCAGTCCAAGAGGGGCCACAGTTTGTAATAGGAAAATCCACCTAGATTCTATTTGCAGGAGATTCCTGCGTTTGTCCCCTCCCCTTTCATTATGGATAATTTTTTGAAGACCTACCACCCGCAGATTTGCAGAGGAACCGCTATGATGTGACAAAAAGTGTTCAGACACTGGGGTGAGGGCCTTTCCTTTTCTTGAGTCCGAAGCCGCTAGATGTATCGTAGATATATGCTTCTGGACCCGTTTCCTAAGTTCCTGTGACGTCTGTCCGACGTATACCATTTTACATGGACAAATAAGGGCATAGATAACGTCCCTGGATTTGCAGTTGATATATGCCTTTAGGGGATGCCTGCTAAAACGAGTAGGATGGACAAAAAAGTCCCGCGTTACTACCATGTGAGGACAGACATTGCAGTCCCCACACGGAAAAGAACCCCTAAGGACGATACCTCTATTCAGCCTCGTCGTAGGCCTGTTAAAGTGGCTCCTAGTGAGTAGATCCCTTAAGTTTGGAGCCCGCCTTGCTGTCATAAGGGGTCGCTCACTGGTAATTTCGGCTGTTTGTGAATCTACTCGTAGAATCTGCCAGTGTTTGGTAAGGATATTACTGACCTGTGTCCAGCTGCTGTTAAAGTCAGTAATGAATCTGGCTTGTGTCTCCTGACACCGTTGCCTGGGGGCCAAAAGGGATCGCTGATCCTGACAACTTGCTCTTTGATAGGCCGTGGATATAACACGTTTCGGATAACCCCTCTGTCGGAAGCGATCTGTTAGATCCCGAGCCTGGATCGAAAAATCAGAATCGCGAGTACAGTTACGCCTAACACGTAAAAACTGACCTGTGGGAACACCCACCTTAGTATGCCAGGGATGAAAACTTGTAAATGCCAATAATGAGTTCGTTGCTGTTGGCTTGCGATAGAGGCTCGTCGCCAAGCCATTCCCCTGAGGAAAGATCTTTAAATCCAAAAAGGTGATCTCACTGGCAGAGAGGGAATACGTAAGATAGATGTTATAAGGATTGGAATTAAGATGGTTAAAAAAATCAACACAATCCTCTACAGTGCCCTTCCACAAGATGAAAACATCATCTATGAAGCGAAACCAGGCGTGTACGTGGGTCGCGAATGCAGATGACGGATAGACACAAATCTCTTCCCACCAGCCTAGAAAGATGTTTGCATAGGCTGGTGCACATTTCGCGCCCATCGCCACGCCTGATCGCTGCAAATAATACACCCTATCAAAGAGAAAAAAATTGTGGTGGAGAATGAAAGTCAGCAAGTCAAGTAAGAAAGAGTCATGGCCTCTATCCATAGAGCTGTTCTTATTTAGAAAGTGCGCAACCGCCTCTGCCCCCTCTTTATGACCGATATTAGAGTAGAGCGACTCAACATCGCATGTCACTAGTAGAAATTTCTCCGGAAGATCAATCTGTCTACAAATGTCAATGAAATGCGAGGAGTCGCGGACAAAAGAGGGAAGGGATGATGCGATAGGTTGGAGGAAGAAGTCCAGATACTCACATGCCTTCTCACACATGCTGCCTATACTGGAGACGATGGGTCTACCAGGAGGTCTATTCCTATCCTTATGGATTTTCGGCAGCATGTAGAAAGTTGCCGTAACCGGGTTGGTTACCCACAGGTACTGCTTCTCCTGTTGAGTGATGATAGAAAGCTGCAGCGCCCTACAGAGAAGCTGTTCATATTTGGAAAGAAACAAAGATGTGGGGTCAGACGGGAGTCTTTGGTAATACTGGGTGTTATTAAGCTGTCTTTTTGCCTCAGCCTCATACAGTTGTACAGACCACAGCACCACATTGCCCCCTTTGTCTGCCTCCTTGATAGTAAAATCTTTATTTTCCCGTAGAGCTGTTAAAGCTCGTTTCTCCTCCATGTTCAAATTAGGCGGGCCACTTACCCGGCTAGGCATAGAAAGAATGTCTCGCTTCACCATTTCGAAAAATATTTTAATGGCTGGCACCAGGGAGAAGGACGGTGTTTTAAGTGATTTATTCCTATGTGGAAATCTTCTTCTGTTCAAACCAGATTCATTCTCCTCCAATAATTCCAGCAGATCCTGAAAAGTGCGACGTTCATCCATAGGCATATTTTGTAGGACATCGGGCCTTCTGTACATGACCTGGAAGGTAAGTTTTCTGCAAAATAAGTACAGGTCTTTAATAAGAGTAAATTTGTCCACTGAATGTGTAGGGACAAAAGAAAGACCTCTCTGAAGGACCGACAATTCGGTCGGTGTAAGATTATAATCAGAAAGATTAATTACCTGTAGTGCCATGGAGCTGGTGTCCTGAGTCGACGTTCCTTGATAGGAAGGCTCCAAGTCCTCTATTTCCGCCTGGTTGAATAGTTGTGTCGGAAGGGAGATGTATGGCCTCTGTGCCGTGTCAATTTTCTCCTTGCGTTGTTTACGCTTCCTCCCTCGTCGGGTCCGTGGTCCACCTCGCTCCCGGTGGACGACAAAAAATCACTAGAGTAGCCCTCTCCATGCGAAGAGGTAGTAGCCAAAGGTGGAGCCTGGTCCCTGGGAGCCCTGGGGTGACGTGTATTACCCACATGTCTCCATTTATAGGCGATCTTCTGCTCGAAATCATATTTATCACGTTGAAATTTCTTACATTTACGTTGTGTCACCTCAATCTCATATTTGTCTATAGTGTCCTTGAGTTTGTTTTTAAAGGTCAGGACTTGCCCTTCATCAAAAGTGGTCAGTTTTGTTTCTAGTTCTTTAATACTACTTTTTGTAGACGTAAATAATGACCTATCGTGGTCCAATAATAGATTCATCAAGATAGTCGAGCAGCGAGTTAAGCCCTGTTCCCATAACTGTTGGAAGGCATCAGACGGTTCCCAAGCCGGGAAAATAGAAATACGGAGCCCCCTAGGTACATAGCCCGACCTGATGTATTCATCCAAACTCCTAATATTCCACCATAATCTAACACAGGTTTTATGGGCCCTCGTTAAGTCCGAACACAGTGTGGCAAACCCATTATCAACCGGAGCTACTGAAATCGCAGCAGCTCCAAACATACTGGTTGATTTGGCCACCAAAGCCGCCTCCCTAGCCTCCCAATCCATGGCGGCTATCAACAAAAAACACCCCAGAACAAATATCAAATAATATATTGAAAATCAACGGCACCACCAAAATAGGTGTGTGCGACCCTAAGAAAAGAATACCCTGGAACACAGGGCTAGAAACTGGATAGTATAATAAAGAGAAGGGTGCACTCAAGCCGTATACAGAAAATACTACAAGGCGTGCAGAGCCAAGTCCAATGGTATATAACCTGAACAAGCGAAGAGAAAAGAAAGGACTTACCAAAAGGCTCGCACAACCATATACAATATGAAATACAAAATATCGGTCATAAAGAGGGGGCAGAGGTGGTTGCGCACTTTCTAAATAAGAACAGCTCTATGGATAGAGGCCATGACTCTTTCTTACTTGACTTGCTGACTTTCATTCTCCACCACAATTTTTTTCTCTTTGATAGGGTGTATTATTTGCAGTGATCAGGCGTGGCGATGGGCGCGAAATGTGCACCAGCCTATGCAAACATCTTTCTAGGCTGGTGGGAAGAGATTTGTGTCTATCCGTCATCTGCATTCGCGACCCACGTACACGCCTGGTTTCGCTTCATAGATGATGTTTTCATCTTGTGGAAGGGCACTGTAGAGGATTGTGTTGATTTTTTTAACCATCTTAATTCCAATCCTTATAACATCTATCTTACGTATTCCCTCTCTGCCAGTGAGATCACCTTTTTGGATTTAAAGATCTTTCCTCAGGGGAATGGCTTGGCGACGAGCCTCTATCGCAAGCCAACAGCAACGAACTCATTATTGGCATTTACAAGTTTTCATCCCTGGCATACTAAGGTGGGTGTTCCCACAGGTCAGTTTTTACGTGTTAGGCGTAACTGTACTCGCGATTCTGATTTTTCGATCCAGGCTCGGGATCTAACAGATCGCTTCCGACAGAGGGGTTATCCGAAACGTGTTATATCCACGGCCTATCAAAGAGCAAGTTGTCAGGATCAGCGATCCCTTTTGGCCCCCAGGCAACGGTGTCAGGAGACACAAGCCAGATTCATTACTGACTTTAACAGCAGCTGGACACAGGTCAGTAATATCCTTACCAAACACTGGCAGATTCTACGAGTAGATTCACAAACAGCCGAAATTACCAGTGAGCGACCCCTTATGACAGCAAGGCGGGCTCCAAACTTAAGGGATCTACTCACTAGGAGCCACTTTAACAGGCCTACGACGAGGCTGAATAGAGGTATCGTCCTTAGGGGTTCTTTTCCGTGTGGGGACTGCAATGTCTGTCCTCACATGGTAGTAACGCGGGACTTTTTTGTCCATCCTACTCGTTTTAGCAGGCATCCCCTAAAGGCATATATCAACTGCAAATCCAGGGACGTTATCTATGCCCTTATTTGTCCATGTAAAATGGTATACGTCGGACAGACGTCACAGGAACTTAGGAAACGGGTCCAGAAGCATATATCTACGATACATCTAGCGGCTTCGGACTCAAGAAAAGGAAAGGCCCTCACCCCAGTGTCTGAACACTTTTTGTCACATCATAGCGGTTCCTCTGCAAATCTGCGGGTGGTAGGTCTTCAAAAAATTATCCATAATGAAAGGGGAGGGGACAAACGCAGGAATCTCCTGCAAATAGAATCTAGGTGGATTTTCCTATTACAAACTGTGGCCCCTCTTGGACTGAACGAGGAGCTTCTCTTTACGGGATTCCTCGGCTGTTGATTTGTGGCTTTCCCCTTACTACCCTCTGTTCCTGATGAGAAGTATGTGATTTATCTGTGATACCTTTTTGCATTTTATTCTCAGGATGGTGCTATTTGCTCATACAGTCTCGGTCATCTACTCTTTTACCATCCGGGAATTGAATGGACTGTCATTGGATTGTGTTTCTGGTTCCTGGAATGGGAGGAAGTACGGCGTAGTGTGCGACAAGCTATCTCTTCACTATAGGACGGGAATCTAAATTCCTCTACTTAGATTCCTTGGATGTGGAATCGGGCTGGATACTCCTTCTACGTACATGACCTGGTTGGCATGGACTTGGTGCCTTGGACTTTCTCTGGTGTCATTGTGAACTATGAATGACTTGATGAAGAATTTCTTCTTGGGACAGTACCTATGGACTATTCCGGCATTATTGTGGATTATTCCCAGTGGGGGAACACGAGAATTACATATATTATGGATATTTAGTTGTACTATAGATATGGTGGCAGATATATGTGTATTTGGGTTATGCCGGGCGGGTTCATGTGCGCTCATATATACTCTTTATGGGCATTATATATAACTGTGGGCTTGCTGTTATATTGTCGGCTTATAGCTATTTCCACCTTTCCCTCTTTAGGTGTTGTATCTGATGCACGGATTTTTGATTATGTCTCATATCTATATGTTGCTGTATCTATATATGCATATATATAAAATTCCTTAGGATGTATCTCCTGTTTAATCTTGCTTTATTTCTTAGGTGCCCCACTTGCTTTATAGCCGGATTGCCCTTTCGGGCTTTCTTCTCAGTCGTCAAACTTCCCATTTAGGTGCTACGGCTCCTTTTTCCGTTCGCTTCCTCCCCCCCCCCCCTCGCTCCTTCTTCCCCCGTCCTCGATCTGTCTGGCCTATCTCCCTGGGCTTGGATATGTTCCCCTCGACGCTTGCGCAATGCGACTCAGTATTGAGTCGGCTGTGCGCAGACGCCGCTCATCTCCATGGAGACTCTGTATACTTCCGGCTACTTACTCCGCTTCTCTGCGGTCAGCGCGCGCCTCTCCACTTCCGCCTCTCGCATGGCGGCAGCCCAGCTGAGGGCACTCCGGATGATCTTAGGTTAGTATAAATGTAGGTTCTTATCATCATTATGCTCACTTCCCCTGACGAAGCCGCTGCGGCGGCGATACGCGTGGGGCGTCTTCTTTTCACCCCACTTTTGTGTATTCACATGCCGGACATGTAGGTTTGGACTCTTTTGTAGGACCCCATGGTTGATTGAGGTATGGGTGACGGTTTAGCTCCTCCGCCAATTAACTGACTTACAACTTGACGTTTTGTCACCCTCTAGGTCTGTATAGGTTTTCACCTTGTTGATATTTACCTATTCATCCAGACTCTATTTAGGGGGTTTTTCTGTACAGCGGAGTTATTATGTATTTATGTATTTATGTGGGCTTTTGATTTAGCCGCCACGATATCTGAGGTATTATACCTGGTGCCTAACTTAGTCCATTATACGATATCTGTGATACAGCGATTTGGATTTAATTCCTACTGGTATATACAATTATATGTGGGTGATTTATACAGGATATTGTGTTTTTAATGTTTTTATCTTTTGTGCTGTGGTGTTTTGAATAAACATTTTTGTATTTCATATTGTATATGGTTGTGCGAGCCTTTTGGTAAGTCCTTTCTTTTCTCTTCGCTTGTTCAGGTTATATACCATTGGACTTGGCTCTGCACGCCTTGTAGTATTTTCTGTATACGGCTTGAGTGCACCCTTCTCTTTATTATACTATCCAGTTTCTAGCCCTGTGTTCCAGGGTATTCTTTTCTTAGGGTCGCACACACCTATTTTGGTGGTGCCGTTGATTTTCAATATATTATTTGATATTTGTTCTGGGGTGTTTTTTGTTGATAGCCGCCATGGATTGGGAGGCTAGGGAGGCGGCTTTGGTGGCCAAATCAACCAGTATGTTTGGAGCTGCTGCGATTTCAGTAGCTCCGGTTGATAATGGGTTTGCCACACTGTGTTCGGACTTAACGAGGGCCCATAAAACCTGTGTTAGATTATGGTGGAATATTAGGAGTTTGGATGAATACATCAGGTCGGGCTATGTACCTAGGGGGCTCCGTATTTCTATTTTCCCGGCTTGGGAACCGTCTGATGCCTTCCAACAGTTATGGGAACAGGGCTTAACTCGCTGCTCGACTATCTTGATGAATCTATTATTGGACCACGATAGGTCATTATTTACGTCTACAAAAAGTAGTATTAAAGAACTAGAAACAAAACTGACCACTTTTGATGAAGGGCAAGTCCTGACCTTTAAAAACAAACTCAAGGACACTATAGACAAATATGAGATTGAGGTGACACAACGTAAATGTAAGAAATTTCAACGTGATAAATATGATTTCGAGCAGAAGATCGCCTATATAAATGGAGACATGTGGGTAATACACGTCGCCCCAGGGCTCCCAGGGACCAGGCTCCACCTTTGGCTACTACCTCTTCGCATGGAGAGGGCTACTCTAGTGATTTTTTGTCGTCCACCGGGAGCGAGGTGGACCACGGACCCGACGAGGGAGGAAGCGTAAACAACGCAAGGAGAAAATTGACACGGCACAGAGGCCATACATCTCCCTTCCGACACAACTATTCAACCAGGCGGAAATAGAGGACTTGGAGCCTTCCTATCAAGGAACGTCGACTCAGGACACCAGCTCCATGGCACTACAGGTAATTAATCTTTCTGATTATAATCTTACACCGACCGAATTGTCGGTCCTTCAGAGAGGTCTTTCTTTTGTCCCTACACATTCAGTGGACAAATTTACTCTTATTAAAGACCTGTACTTATTTTGCAGAAAACTTACCTTCCAGGTCATGTACAGAAGGCCCGATGTCCTACAAAATATGCCTATGGATGAACGTCGCACTTTTCAGGATCTGCTGGAATTATTGGAGGAGAATGAATCTGGTTTGAACAGAAGAAGATTTCCACATAGGAATAAATCACTTAAAACACCGTCCTTCTCCCTGGTGCCAGCCATTAAAATATTTTTCGAAATGGTGAAGCGAGACATTCTTTCTATGCCTAGCCGGGTAAGTGGCCCGCCTAATTTGAACATGGAGGAGAAACGAGCTTTAACAGCTCTACGGGAAAATAAAGATTTTACTATCAAGGAGGCAGACAAAGGGGGCAATGTGGTGCTGTGGTCTGTACAACTGTATGAGGCTGAGGCAAAAAGACAGCTTAATAACACCCAGTATTACCAAAGACTCCCGTCTGACCCCACATCTTTGTTTCTTTCCAAATATGAACAGCTTCTCTGTAGGGCGCTGCAGCTTTCTATCATCACTCAACAGGAGAAGCAGTACCTGTGGGTAACCAACCCGGTTACGGCAACTTTCTACATGCTGCCGAAAATCCATAAGGATAGGAATAGACCTCCTGGTAGACCCATCGTCTCCAGTATAGGCAGCATGTGTGAGAAGGCATGTGAGTATCTGGACTTCTTCCTCCAACCTATCGCATCATCCCTTCCCTCTTTTGTCCGCGACTCCTCGCATTTCATTGACATTTGTAGACAGATTGATCTTCCGGAGAAATTTCTACTAGTGACATGCGATGTTGAGTCGCTCTACTCTAATATCGGTCATAAAGAGGGGGCAGAGGCGGTTGCGCACTTTCTAAATAAGAACAGCTCTATGGATAGAGGCCATGACTCTTTCTTACTTGACTTGCTGACTTTCATTCTCCACCACAATTTTTTTCTCTTTGATAGGGTGTATTATTTGCAGCGATCAGGCGTGGCGATGGGCGCGAAATGTGCACCAGCCTATGCAAACATCTTTCTAGGCTGGTGGGAAGAGATTTGTGTCTATCCGTCATCTGCATTCGCGACCCACGTACACGCCTGGTTTCGCTTCATAGATGATGTTTTCATCTTGTGGAAGGGCACTGTAGAGGATTGTGTTGATTTTTTTAACCATCTTAATTCCAATCCTTATAACATCTATCTTACGTATTCCCTCTCTGCCAGTGAGATCACCTTTTTGGATTTAAAGATCTTTCCTCAGGGGAATGGCTTGGCGACGAGCCTCTATCGCAAGCCAACAGCAACGAACTCATTATTGGCATTTACAAGTTTTCATCCCTGGCATACTAAGGTGGGTGTTCCCACAGGTCAGTTTTTACGTGTTAGGCGTAACTGTACTCGCGATTCTGATTTTTCGATCCAGGCTCGGGATCTAACAGATCGCTTCCGACAGAGGGGTTATCCGAAACGTGTTATATCCACGGCCTATCAAAGAGCAAGTTGTCAGGATCAGCGATCCCTTTTGGCCCCCAGGCAACGGTGTCAGGAGACACAAGCCAGATTCATTACTGACTTTAACAGCAGCTGGACACAGGTCAGTAATATCCTTACCAAACACTGGCAGATTCTACGAGTAGATTCACAAACAGCCGAAATTACCAGTGAGCGACCCCTTATGACAGCAAGGCGGGCTCCAAACTTAAGGGATCTACTCACTAGGAGCCACTTTAACAGGCCTACGACGAGGCTGAATAGAGGTATCGTCCTTAGGGGTTCTTTTCCGTGTGGGGACTGCAATGTCTGTCCTCACATGGTAGTAACGCGGGACTTTTTTGTCCATCCTACTCGTTTTAGCAGGCATCCCCTAAAGGCATATATCAACTGCAAATCCAGGGACGTTATCTATGCCCTTATTTGTCCATGTAAAATGGTATACGTCGGACAGACGTCACAGGAACTTAGGAAACGGGTCCAGAAGCATATATCTACGATACATCTAGCGGCTTCGGACTCAAGAAAAGGAAAGGCCCTCACCCCAGTGTCTGAACACTTTTTGTCACATCATAGCGGTTCCTCTGCAAATCTGCGGGTGGTAGGTCTTCAAAAAATTATCCATAATGAAAGGGGAGGGGACAAACGCAGGAATCTCCTGCAAATAGAATCTAGGTGGATTTTCCTATTACAAACTGTGGCCCCTCTTGGACTGAACGAGGAGCTTCTCTTTACGGGATTCCTCGGCTGTTGATTTGTGGCTTTCCCCTTACTACCCTCTGTTCCTGATGAGAAGTATGTGATTTATCTGTGATACCTTTTTGCATTTTATTCTCAGGATGGTGCTATTTGCTCATACAGTCTCGGTCATCTACTCTTTTACCATCCGGGAATTGAATGGACTGTCATTGGATTGTGTTTCTGGTTCCTGGAATGGGAGGAAGTACGGCGTAGTGTGCGACAAGCTATCTCTTCACTATAGGACGGGAATCTAAATTCCTCTACTTAGATTCCTTGGATGTGGAATCGGGCTGGATACTCCTTCTACGTACATGACCTGGTTGGCATGGACTTGGTGCCTTGGACTTTCTCTGGTGTCATTGTGAACTATGAATGACTTGATGAAGAATTTCTTCTTGGGACAGTACCTATGGACTATTCCGGCATTATTGTGGATTATTCCCAGTGGGGGAACACGAGAATTACATATATTATGGATATTTAGTTGTACTATAGATATGGTGGCAGATATATGTGTATTTGGGTTATGCCGGGCGGGTTCATGTGCGCTCATATATACTCTTTATGGGCATTATATATAACTGTGGGCTTGCTGTTATATTGTCGGCTTATAGCTATTTCCACCTTTCCCTCTTTAGGTGTTGTATCTGATGCACGGATTTTTGATTATGTCTCATATCTATATGTTGCTGTATCTATATATGCATATATATAAAATTCCTTAGGATGTATCTCCTGTTTAATCTTGCTTTATTTCTTAGGTGCCCCACTTGCTTTATAGCCGGATTGCCCTTTCGGGCTTTCTTCTCAGTCGTCAAACTTCCCATTTAGGTGCTACGGCTCCTTTTTCCGTTCGCTTCCTCCCCCCCCCCCCCTCGCTCCTTCTTCCCCCGTCCTCGATCTGTCTGGCCTATCTCCCTGGGCTTGGATATGTTCCCCTCGACGCTTGCGCAATGCGACTCAGTATTGAGTCGGCTGTGCGCAGACGCCGCTCATCTCCATGGAGACTCTGTATACTTCCGGCTACTTACTCCGCTTCTCTGCGGTCAGCGCGCGCCTCTCCACTTCCGCCTCTCGCATGGCGGCAGCCCAGCTGAGGGCACTCCGGATGATCTTAGGTTAGTATAAATGTAGGTTCTTATCATCATTATGCTCACTTCCCCTGACGAAGCCGCTGCGGCGGCGATACGCGTGGGGCGTCTTCTTTTCACCCCACTTTTGTGTATTCACATGCCGGACATGTAGGTTTGGACTCTTTTGTAGGACCCCATGGTTGATTGAGGTATGGGTGACGGTTTAGCTCCTCCGCCAATTAACTGACTTACAACTTGACGTTTTGTCACCCTCTAGGTCTGTATAGGTTTTCACCTTGTTGATATTTACCTATTCATCCAGACTCTATTTAGGGGGTTTTTCTGTACAGCGGAGTTATTATGTATTTATGTATTTATGTGGGCTTTTGATTTAGCCGCCACGATATCTGAGGTATTATACCTGGTGCCTAACTTAGTCCATTATACGATATCTGTGATACAGCGATTTGGATTTAATTCCTACTGGTATATACAATTATATGTGGGTGATTTATACAGGATATTGTGTTTTTAATGTTTTTATCTTTTGTGCTGTGGTGTTTTGAATAAACATTTTTGTATTTCATATTGTATATGGTTGTGCGAGCCTTTTGGTAAGTCCTTTCTTTTCTCTTCGCTTGTTCAGGTTATATACCATTGGACTTGGCTCTGCACGCCTTGTAGTATTTTCTGTATACGGCTTGAGTGCACCCTTCTCTTTATTATACTATTATGAAATTCCCATCACGTGGTAAATGACGTTCCAAATAACAACGTTTCAAATAATGTTAACTCCGTTGGAAGAAAAATATATAACACCACATACGTAGTGAGATGAAGAAAACAATGCTATGCATCAATTCACAGGTAACTATTTCAACGTTTCGGCAAGTAAGCCTTTTTCAAGAAAACCGGTATATGAATCCGTGACAGGAGTCCAGCAGTGCGAGGTCCGTAGTGTGGTCTTAATACGGTTTTATCTTTTTTTTTTTCTTTTTTAATAGGAAGAAAAAAATTGCACTCATTTTTTTAGCCCCAAATGCATGAATTGAAGTAAAAAAAAAATTATGTATACAACAATTAATAAATATTAATAAAATTGTATTTGTAAATGTTAAAAAAGAATAAAAATAATAAAATAAAGTGTGTGTGTGTGTGTGTGTGTGTGTGTGTGTGTGTGTGTGTGTGTGTGTGTGTGTGTGTGTGTGTGTGTGTGTGTGTGTGTGTGTGTGTGTGTGTGTGTGTGTGTGTGTGTGGGAGTAGGGCGGGGCCTATAGTGAGTTGAGGGCGGGGCGTGCAGTCAGACAGGGGCGGCTCCTGCAATGTTGTGGGCGGGGCCTCGTCGTGTGTAGAAAACCCCCTGTAGTGGCCGGCGCCCGGCGCTTCCTCTGCGTCACTCACCGGGGAGCGGGCGGTGGCTGCTGCTGTGTCCGGAGCCTCCGGGATCATGTGCAATGTACAGCGGGCGGAGGGCGCCCCCAGGCCGGGCACCGGGGCGTGCAGGAGCCTGTTCGGGCCGGTGGATCACGCCGAGCTGAGCCGGGAGCTGCATACCCGGCTGCGGGAGGCGCAGGAGGAGAGCCGCCGCCGGTGGGACTTTGACTTCCAGAGAGGAGCTCCGCTGCCCAGCAGCCGCTTTGCCTGGGAGGAGAGCGGAGAGGACGCCGTGCCCCAGTTCTACAGGACGCCCCGAGCCCCGGCCACCCCTGCCCGCACCGTCCCCGCACTGAGCCCCGGCGTCCCGACTACAGCGGACTGCGCCCCACCTGCACACAGCGCCCCCAAGAGGAGCCAGGCGGCCCAGATCACAGGTGGGACAGCCGGCCGCATGCTGGGGGTAGTGCCTCCTAGACATAGTGGGGGGGTTGTAGTGCCTCCTAGACATAGTGGTGGTTGTAGTGCCTCCTAGACATAGTGGGGGGGTTGTAGTGCCTCCTAGGTATAGTGGGGGGTTGTAGTGCCTCCTAGACATAGTGGGGGGGTTGTAGTGCCTCCTAGATATAGTGGGGGGTTGTAGTGCCTCCTAGACATAGTGGGGGTTGTAGTGCCTCCTAGACATAGTGGGGGGGTTGTAGTGCCTCCTAGATATAGTGGGGGGTTGTAGTGCCTCCTAGACATAGTGGGGGGGTTGTAGTGCCTCCTAGGTATAGTGGGGGTTGTAGTGCCTCCTAGACATAGTGTGGGGGTTGTAGTGCCTCCTAGACATAGTGGGGGGGTTGTAGTGCCTCCTAGACATAGTGGTGGTTGTAGTGCCTCCTAGACATAGTGGGGGGGTTGTAGTGCCTCCTAGATATAGTGGGGGGTTGTAGTGCCTCCTAGGTATAGTGGGGGGTTGTAGTGCCTCCTAGACATAGTGGGGGGGTTGTAGTGCCTCCTAGATATAGTGGGGGGTTGTAGTGCCTCCTAGACATAGTGGGGGTTGTAGTGCCTCCTAGACATAGTGGGGGGGTTGTAGTGCCTCCTAGATATAGTGGGGGGTTGTAGTGCCTCCTAGACATAGTGGGGGGGTTGTAGTGCCTCCTAGGTATAGTGGGGGTTGTAGTGCCTCCTAGACATAGTGGGGGTTGTAGTGCCTCCTAGACATAGTGGGGGGTTGTAGTGCCTCCTAGATATAGTGGGGGGTTGTAGTGCCTCCTAGGTATAGTGGGGGTTGTAGTGCCTCCTAGACATAGTGGGGGGGTTGTAGTGCCTCCTAGATATAGTGGGGGGTTGTAGTGCCTCCTAGACATAGTGGGGGTTGTAGTGCCTCCTAGACATAGTGGGGGGGTTGTAGTGCCTCCTAGATATAGTGGGGGGTTGTAGTGCCTCCTAGGTATAGTGGGGGTTGTAGTGCCTCCTAGACATAGTGGGGGGGTTGTAGTGCCTCCTAGATATAGTGGGGGGTTGTAGTGCCTCCTAGACATAGTGGGGGTTGTAGTGCCTCCTAGACATAGTGGGGGGGTTGTAGTGCCTCCTAGATATAGTGGGGGGTTGTAGTGCCTCCTAGACATAGTGGGGGGGTTGTAGTGCCTCCTAGGTATAGTGGGGGTTGTAGTGCCTCCTAGGTATAGTGGGGGTTGTAGTGCCTCCTAGATATAGTGGGGGGTTGTAGTGCCTCCTAGACATAGTGGGGGTTGTAGTGCCTCCTAGACATAGTGGGGGGGTTGTAGTGCCTCCTAGACATAGTGGGGGGGTTGTAGTGCCTCCTAGATATAGTGGGGGGTTGTAGTGCCTCCTAGACATAGTGGGGGTTGTAGTGCCTCCTAGACATAGTGGGGGGGTTGTAGTGCCTCCTAGATATAGTGGGGGGTTGTAGTGCCTCCTAGACATAGTGGGGGGGTTGTAGTGCCTCCTAG
Source organism: Ranitomeya imitator (assembly GCF_032444005.1). Lineage (NCBI taxonomy): Eukaryota > Metazoa > Chordata > Amphibia > Anura > Dendrobatidae > Ranitomeya > Ranitomeya imitator. Next base: position 19,771,270 of record NC_091290.1, read on the forward strand.
GTATAGTGGGGGTTGTAGTGCCTCCTAGGTGTAGTGGGGTTGTAGTGCCTCCTAGACATAGTGGGGGTTGTAGTGCCTCCTAGACATAGTGGGGGTTGTAGTGCCTCCTAGGTATAGTGGGGGTTGTAGTGCCTCCTAGGTATAGTGGGGGGTTGTAGTGCCTCCTAGATATAGTGGGGGGCTGTAGTGCCTCCTAGGTATAGTGGGGGTTGTAGTGCCTCCTACACATAGTGGGGGGTTGTAGTGCCTCCTGGACATAGTGGGGGTTGTAGTGCCTCCTAGATATAGTGGGGGGTTGTAGTGCCTCCTAGGTATAGTGGGGGTTGTAGTGCCTCCTAGGTATAGTGGGGGTTGTAGTGCCTCCTAGACATAGTGGGGGTTGTAGTGCCTCCTAGATATAGTGGGGGGTTGTAGTGCCTCCTAGATATAGTGGGGGGTTGTAGTGCCTCCTAGATATAGTGGGGGGTTGTAGTGCCTCCTAGATATAGTGGGGGGTTGTAGTGCCTCCTAGGTATAGTGGGGGTTGTAGTGCCTCCTAGACATAGTGGGGGGTTGTAGTGCCTCCTAGACATAGTGGGGGGTTGTAGTGCCTCCTAGACATAGTGGGGGGTTGTAGTGCCTCCTAGACATAGTGGGGGGTTGTAGTGCCTCCTAGACATAGTGGGGGGTTGTAGTGCCTCCTAGACATAGTGGGGGGTTGTAGTGCCTCCTAGACATAGGGGGGGGTTGTAGTGCCTCGTAGGTATAGTGGGGTGGGGGGGTTGTAGTGCCTCGTAGGTATAGTGGGGGGTTGTAGTGCCTCCTCGGTATAGTGGGGGTTGTAGTGCCTCCCAGGTGTAGTGGGGGGGGGGGGTTGTAGTGCCTCCTAGGTATAGTGGGGGGGTTGTAGTGCCTCCTAGGTGTAGTGGGGGGGTTGTAGTGCCTCCTAGGTATAGTGGGGGGTTTGTAGTGCCTCCTAGATGTAGTGGGGGGGTTTGTAGTGCCTCCTAGGTGTAGTGGGGGGGGGGGGGGTTGTAGTGCCTCCTAGGTGTAGTGGGGGGGGGGTTGTAGTGCCTCCTAGGTGTAGTGGGGGGGGGTTGTAGTGCCTCCTAGGTGTAGTGGGGGGGGTTTGTAGTGCCTCCTAGGTGTAGTGGGGGGGGGGTTTGTAGTGCCTCCTAGGTGTAGTGGGGGGGGGGGTTGTAGTGCCTCCTAGGTGTAGTGTGGGGGGGGGGTTGTAGTGCCTCCTAGGTGTAGTGTGGGGGGGGTTGTAGTGCCTCCTAGGCGTAGTGGGGGTTGTGGTGCCTCGCTGCCTTGCATAGAGGATTATGTTGGGCATCATTTCATATTGGGGGTTGTAGTGCCTCGTAGGTATGGTGGGGGGCTGTAGTGCTTTGTTTCCTGGGGGTTGTAGTGCTTTGTATTGTATACCTGGTCAGTCTGCAGTTTGCTGTTTCAGACCCCGCTGTATACTCTGTAGCTGCAGGTGATGGATCTTATTTTCTTTCTATTTTATACTGATTTGAGATAAAATAAGCAGAATGATAAAACCTTGTATCTTTCCTACATTCTCTTCTGATCTGGGCTCGATCCTCTTCTCATTGATCATATAACCTGTGTTGCTCTGTCTGGACTTTCCCTCTATTAGTTTCATTGTATCCTTATTATACACTGGTTATTGAGTCTCCAAAACTAAACTTTTCCCTGATCTATATATAACCAGTGACCTCTCTGTGCTCTCGGGGTTGCAGTGTTCTTATCATTGTTACATTTCTGGCCATATAAATCGCCCCCTCCAGTGTCCTTGTATCCTCATCCTCCCCCTGTTCTGGTCCCATTGTATCTGGATTGTTAGTTATCTCCCTGTATACCCGGTGTGATGTCCTGGTTATTAGAACTGAAGCATTTCTTCCCATATTATTCATGTCCCTGTGGTGCTCACTATTGTATCTGTATCTCCCCATATTAACCTGATTTCTCCAGAATTGCTTATTCCCCATTGTTACATTGTATCCTGATTATTGTAGTGTTACCTTTCTCCTTATATCCTGACTTTCTGTTCTGGTTACATTGTATCCTGATTAGTTCCATTTCTCCCTATATTACTCTTATTCCCCGTTGTTACATTGTATCCTGATTCCAGTAATGGCTACCTTTCTCTCCAAATATCCCCAGTACCCCAATGTTACATTGTATCCTGACTTCCCCTCTGTTCTGGTCACGTTGTATCCTGATTGGCTGTCAGTTCATTGTTTCTCATTGTTCCTTCCTTTGTTACAATCCCCCCCTCCTCCTCTCTCCATTATTTTGCTACATTACTGCTGTCACCCCATCCATCCTGGATTACTACACTGATTTGTTGCAGCGGCTTCGCTGTGGTTGTTTTCACCCAGATTATCACTGATTTTCTGCATTGCCGTTGTCTCCATAGTTTCCCTACTTGTCTGGTTACCCGGATTGCACTTTCTGGCTGCCTGTTGCATCACCTGCCCCTTGAAGCCCGGCCCTCTTTAACTTGTAATTTTAGTTCTCCACTTTTTTTTTTTTTTCTAAGATCTTTCCCCTCCCAGATAGGGCCAAATAAATGTTATATGCAGTATGTGATATCCTATATATCATGCCTATGCCCCCTTATGGTCGCTGGGGGAGGAGGGGGCTGTCGCTTTGTGCACTGCTATGTACCCTCTGGCTTCAGTCTTGAGATCCTAAGCTTGTCCTTTGGCTGGGGCCAGCCTGCACCCCCTCCTCTTCCCTCCGTCACCCCCTCTCCCTCCTTTCTCACCCCCCCTCCTGGCTGCCTTTCCACTAGTACAATAGAAGTGCAAGCGCAGCAATTTGTGCTGCTGATCTCAGCTGAGCATGAAGCATTTCAATGTTGTGAGGATCCGCAGTCACAGGCCGAGGAAGGTTTAGTGGATCCACATCTAGAAATAAATTACATTTAATGATCTCCTTCCTGCGGGGAAAATAACAAACGGCAACAGCTGCAAACACAGGGGAAGCCCTGTAGACGGCACTTGTTAGTTTTTGTTTGGTCTCTAACTACATATTTGTTTATTATTAGTTTATACATTGGATTCCACCTTTATGATTTTCAATCTGCTGATAGTGGTGGTTCTGTAATGGGCTGGAGACCATTGCATAAAACTATGCAATATCCTGCTAAATTGCCTTTACTCGACCAGAAGAACCCATCAGATCTTCCTAAAAACTCAGTGATAGTTCTTTTGTTCACGTGATTTTATTTTGGCCCGTAGGTGCTTTATAGGAATTTCTCTTAATGGTTGTACATATCCCATAATTGCTTGACATATTGGCTACTGGCTGCTAGCCTTTGTGCTTTCCTATTGGCCACCAGCCAGTATTCCCAGGACCATTGCTGCGCACCTGCAGCTCAATGTCGGCAGCTGCATTATGGAAGTGTTGCCTTGAGTGGAGCGCCCCCTTTAATTGTAGGGTGTCAATTTTCACGAATATTATATATACATGAGCCGAGCTGTGACAACTTTTCTCTTGTTAGCTGGATGGTTGTTCACATGCTGGAGTCTCATATGGGGGGGGGGGGGGGAACATGTAGCAGTTTACAGTACAAAAGGTGAATGACGTTTCTGAAACTTCATGATGCATGCTTTAATTTTTTTTTACTTTGATATTTCAACAATCAGTGTTTTACTTTATTTATTTTCCCCATTTTCTAGACTTTTTCCCAGTGCGAAAAAAGACAAAAGTTGTTGCAACACTTTGTGACAAGCTGCACCCAGCTTCTCCAATCCCCACAGAGCGCACGCCGCGCAAAATGATCCGATGATCAGAAGGTAAGGATGGGGAATTGCTACCTTTCCACAGCGCTATTACCTTCCCTTTTCGGTATTTCCGCACCCCATGGTGCTCGTAGATCCCACAGATGTCTCACTTCAGACCCTCCCCCCACTAGATAAATATGCAATGTAGATAACGGACTGCATCCACTCCCTTCAGCCTTGTGCTGCCCAGATACCCCTCTTGCCAGTCACAGGTTCCCTTTGTGGACTCCCCAGATTAGGATCGGCTCAGATTGTGGCATGATGGGCAATGTTCTGATCCGATAACATTCATATGATTTCAGCTGGTAACACGTTGTCTATGGACAGACGTGGCGCAGGCTCGCCCCCCTCCCCAAATCCCTCATCCTCCGTGCAGACCGGCCTTGTACACTGTGTTCTCTTCAAGATCTGGGGTCATTTGAGGCTAGAGAGGAGAGCGCCTTGTCCTTGAATGACCTCGGACAATGCAGGTTGGTGCCTCAGCTCTGGGCATCTCTGGCTAGAACTTTGGCGTTGGATTTATTAAGCTGTCACGGTCTATTATGCGCTTTCATGCCCCCTGGGGCTTTATTCAGGTTTTCCAAAGTTCCGAAGGGAAAGTCTGTCCTATTCCGCAGTCGTATTAGGATGAGGGTGCGTTGTTGGATAACTTCAGTAAACCTGTGGTCTATGTAGAGGGTATGGAAGATGTAATGGGGAGGCCTTGCACTCTTGTATCAGACCTCCATGCATGAAGCACTTTCATGGTTCCCCCGACATTCACCTTTGGAAACCTGTCCAATAATTTACATTGAATACAGTCCTGATAGGTGGTCCTGTGCCCCCCCCCCACACACACTTTTCTTTTTGAGATATCATATTGAGCCGCCTTCATATGGACGAGGTCGGCCCCGATCCATGTCTGCATAATGATTGGAAGATAAGAAGCGGAGAAGGAGTCACTGCGAATGATGTATTCCAGATGTAGCAGTGCTGAGTTTGTCATCTTGATGAAACTCCTCGTTAATGTATCATCCGTAGTCTCAAAGAAACAAGTATATCTATTTCAATATCCTAAATGGGGAGGGTTATATTAATGGTGCATAAAGAGTGAAATGGCTTGTTCAGCACTGCTACATCTACAGAAAAGAGTATTCATTAAGTTAGAAAATTGCACGATCATTATAAATATTTGCATGTCATTAGGAAATTGCTTATTAGCAATTGCAGAATCTATATTTTTCCACTCTAGGATAATGTAGATACCCTGTACAGCAGCCTGCAGTCTGTCTATGGAGTAACAGACAAGCATTGATCTATCTAGGAATACAATGGGAGTTATTGGGCGATTACTGGGAGCAATAGTGATAGTAGGGAATTGCTAGTTATACGTTTCCCAAATGCATCGATGCAGATTGTGCATGACTGATATTTTGTTCAAATGTATTCTCGCTCTTATGTCATCCAGCGCATTACCTGCTCCTTGAGCACTAATTTTACTGAAGGAGTTGATGTTAAAAAAAAAAAAAAAAAAAAAAGAGAGATCGAGAGATCTCTATGGGTTTTTCTGTCTGTCCTGGAAATCCCGCGTCTGATTGGTCGACGATCAGCGACGGGCACAGCATGGCGAGACGATGATGTCATAAAGGTTGCCTCGACCAATCAGCGATGGGCACAGTCTGCCGCGAATTCTGGAATCATCATTGTCCATATACTACGTGGACATGCATATTCTAGAATACCCAATGCGTTAGAATCGGGCCACAATCTAGTATATTTATAATTTTATAATAATTATTATTAGCTATACCTACCCAACTACTTTATCCGCATCACCTGTTGCATGACAAGGTTCGTTCAGTGTCGTTGATACAAGTCAATGGGATTGCACCCCAGACCCGAGGGTACTGTCGCGAGCAAGTCACAACAACTTCAACCTTGTTGGATTTTTTTTTTTTTGCGACTTGTACCCTTGGAGCTGCAGTGTAATCCCATTCACTTGTATTGAGCTGCATTGGTGGCGTAGCGGTAGCCACGGCTGAGGTTACCCCGCGTAGCGGTAGCCACGGCTGAGGTTACCCCGCGTAGCGGTAGCCACGGCTGAGGTTACCCCGCGTAGCGGTAGCCACGGCTGAGGTTACCCCGCGTAGCGGTAGACATGGTTTTCATATCCCCCACAACCTGTTTAACATAAGGGCTGTGAACGCGCCATCCGCCTATGCTGGCACCATTCACCCCACCCAGATTACGGGTGTGACTACTCCGCAGAGATTACTGCTCGGGCATGTAACCTCACATTTTCCATGGCAGATGAGCTCATTTGATGCCTCTGTGATCTCATCTTTCCAGCGCTGACCAGTAATTTCCTTGTCTTGATTTATGCAGATTTGCACTTATGGAGTTGCCTGAAACCTCAACGCAAGTGATGAGCTGAGGACAGCCGAGAACTTCCACCGCCGAGCCTGGGAATTAAGGACTGAAAACAACAACAACAAAGACTTTATGAGCAGTCGCTACTGCAGTCGTGGCTCATGATGTTAACTAAACTGTTTTTCGTTAATCTTAGTTTTTTTTTAAAGTGCCGTTTCGCTGATCACGCCATTTTTACTGTTCACGTCCAGTATCCATCAAAAGTTGAGTCATTAGGACTTTTTTTATTTTTAATATGATCATGTAATGACCCTGCAGCACAGAATGGCCTATGGTTCATTTCCATTCAGTACCTCCTGCTTGTTCAGCGCCTGCAGTGGCCTCACCAGTCCCTCTTTCTACCTCTAGTAACTAAACCAGGCTTGTTCTGGTGATTTTTCAGTCTGGATAACGTCCTCTTTAGGGCTCGTTCCCACTTGCGATTAAATCAGATGAATGCAATCTGATTAAAAATCAGATTGCTTTCAAACCAATTTAATCTTATGGTTCTGTTTTTCAATTGCATTTTTCCTGCTCCGATCAGATCGCAGTCACAGGGAAAAAAAATTGCAGTATGCTGGATTTGGATCGCATGCACCCATGTAAGTCTATGGGTGCGTGTGAAACATCGCACTGCACTCAGATGTCACCCGAGTGCAGTGCGATTCCCACAGACGTCGGCAGCCGAAAAGATGGATAAATTTAATTTCTCCGTCCGCTGTACTGCAATCCTCCCGTGTGAAAGGGTTGAAGCTCAGAGCTGTGATACTGGCGGCAGAGCAGGAGCTGAGTGTCATCACATCAGATGTGATTTGCTAGTGGGTGCTCACGTGACCGCATGTATACAACTTGCAAACGTCCGCTCACATGCCAATTAAATGTACTCGTCCTCTGCACTTCTTTTGAGTGAGCCCATGTATGCCCCCCTGTATCGGCAATACTGTAGAATCCGAACCAGCAGAATAGTGAGTGCAGCTCTGAAGTATAATGCAGTAATACATAGTGATGGTTGGGCGCGATCCTCTGCTTTAACATTTAATCTGTGCTCTGCTTGGAAGAGTGTTTAATCGGCGCACTCCAGATGTGCTATGTGCAAGTGCACTGTTATGTTACTGTATTTCTTTTCATTTTTTTTTTTTATATGTTTGAGAAGTTTACTAACTTATATTACTTATTTATATCAGTCTGAATGAGCCAGATGTAGTTCTCCGGTATGGGGAAAGGCACTATATTCACTTGTTTGCAAAGTTTGACTTTATTTTGTGAGAACATTGAACTCTCCTGTATCTAAAACTGTTGTGCATTTATTTATAATTGGCTTTAATGAAACTTTGTTTAGAATTGTTTCAATTTGGTGTTCGCGTGTTTGTGTAATGACCTTCAGCAACCAGTAGGGGTCTCCAGTTATCAAGGAGCAACAATTCCAACTCTTGTTCCGTAGTTCTTTCTGTGCGCCAAATGCAGCGAGGGGTTGGGGATGCCCGGTCTAATCTTCTGGCCGCTCAGGTTTGCGGTTAACTTCTAAACATTTCAGTATTTCATGTGATAAAAAGTAGCCGCAAAGACTGGACCTCTTCTATTCAAAGTGCCCAGAGCAGCCGCATAGCCTAATATTTTGGTATGTACACAGAGACCCTATGGGTGCATTGTGGTCCGAGATTGGACTGTACTGGCCGGTTCATAGAAATATATGAAGCTGTCATAGTCTAGGAGACCTGTGACCAGTCTGTGCATTGCGGTCCAATCTCAGACCGGTTTACACAGACCCCTGAATGTGCCCTCTGCGACAATCTAGTGTAATCCTGCCTATCTTTACTCAGCAGTATTCTGCCCTCTAATGATCGGACAATCAGACGTCTCAAATGTAAAGTGTTCTTCCATCTAGTAAAATGTGTAATGTATCGCTTGGATCTTCCATTTCTGTATAGTCAGCTGCAGGCAGACGTCTAGGACCGCCATCAGCCTAAAAAAATGGGGGGGGGTGGGATGCTGCACGAACCCATTCTGGAGCCTCTTCTTACAGGTGACAGAATTCAGACAAGTCTCACACCCGGGTGCTGCGATCTCAGACTGGGTGAACAGCAGTTATGACTGGTTGAGGGGTCCTTAATGGGTGACTCCAAGGAAATCTTGGTAGTGAGCGGACAGCCATGGAGCTATCGGCACATCTCTCCATTTCTGCTGCTCCTCCTGTCACTAGCTGTAATGCTGTCATGCACCTTATGCTGCTCCTCCTGTCAGTAGCTGTACTGCTGTCATGCACGTTATGCTGCTCCTCCTGTCACTAGCTGTACTGCTGTCATACACCTTATGCTGCTCCTCCTGTCACTAGCTGTACTGCTGTCATACACCTTATGCTGCTCCTCCTGTCACTAGCTGTACTGCGGTCATACACCTTATGCTGCTCCTCCTGTCACTAGCTGTACTGTGGTCATACACCTTATGCTGCTCCTCCTGTCACTAGCTGTACTGCGGTCATACACCTTATGCTGCTCCTCCTGTCACTAGCTGTACTGCTGTCATGCACCTTATGCTGCTCCTCCTGTCACTAGCTGTACTGCTGTCATGCACGTTATGCTGCTCCTCCTGTCACTAGCTGTACTGCTGTCATACACCTTATGCTGCTCCTCCTGTCACTAGCTGTACTGTGGTCATACACCTTATGCTGCTCCTCCTGTCACTAGCTGTACTGCGGTCATACACCTTATGCTGCTCCTCCTGTCACTAGCTGTACTGCTGTCATGCACCTTATGCTGCTCCTCCTGTCACTAGCTGTACTGCTGTCATGCACCTTATGCTGCTCCTCCGGTTACTAGCTGTACTGCTGTCATGCACCTTATGCTGCTCCTCCTGTCACTAGCTGTACTGCTGTCATGCACCTTATGCTGCTCCTCCTGTCACTAGCTGTACTGCTGTCATGCACCTTATGCTGCTCCTCCGGTTACTAGCTGTACTGCTGTCATGCACCTTATGCTGCTCCTCCTGTCACTAGCTGTACTGCTGTCATACACCTTATGCTGCTCCTCCTGTCACTAGCTGTACTGCGGTCATACACCTTATGCTGCTCCTCCTGTCACTAACTGTGCAGTTTTTTCCACAATTTAACCCTTTATTTTAACAGCTAGAGCCCCCAAATTTTGCACACTCTAACATTATTAGTGAGGAATATGCAAAAAAAGGGATATGAAATGGTTTACTGTATGTATACAATGTCTCATATCCTGTCGGGTTTGTGAAGGAGATGGCATAAAAGCCGGTAATTCAATTGCTGGCTTTTGCTATCTAGCGCTGTATGAAATATAAATATATATGTCTCACTGATAGATATAGATGCTCTATAGCTCCCTATACTATGTGTAGACATTTATCTTAGCTATTCAATTCTAACCTGTCAGTGTGATTTTACTGTACACCGCACTGAATTACCGGCTTTTCTCTCTAACACCGCTACGTATTTCTGGCAAGTCACACTGCTGGTCCGTGTGTAATCCGTATTTTTCTCGCCCCCTTAGACTTTCATTGGCGGATTTTTTGCACAATACGCTGACAAACGTAGAATGCTGCGATTTTTCTACGCCTGTAAAATATGGCTGAGAAATATACGGCAGATAGGAGCTGCCCCATAGAGAATCATTGGTCCGTGTACAATGCGTTGTTTTTGCGCCTCTCATATGTCCGTAAAACTCTCTAGTGTGACGCCGGCCTTATGCTGCTCCTCCTGTCACTAGCTGTACTGCTGTCATGCACCTTATGCTGCTCCTCCTGTCACTAGCTGTACTGCTGTCATGCACCTTATGCTGCTCCTCCTGTCACTAGCTGTACTGCTGTCATACACCTTATGCTGCTCCTCCTGTCACTAGCTGTACTGCTGTCATACACCTTATGCTGCTCCTCCTGTCACTAGCTGTATTGTGGCCATACACCTTATGCTGCTCCTCCTGTCACTAGCTGTATTGTGGCCATACACCTTATGCTGCTCCTCCTGTCACTAGCTGTACTGCTGTCATACACCTTATGCTGCTCCTCCTGTCACTAGCTGTACTGCTGTCATACACCTTATGCTGCTCCTCCTGTCACTAGCTGTACTGCTGTCATGCACCTTATGCTGCTCCTCCTGTCACTAGCTGTACTGCTGTCATGCACCTTATGCAGCTCCTCCTGTCACTAGCTGTACTGCTGTCATACACCTTATGCTGCTCCTCCTGTCACTAGCTGTACTGCTGTCATACACCTTATGCTGCTCCTCCTGTCACTAGCTGTACTGCTGTCATGCACCTTATGCTGCTCCTCCTGTCACTAGCTGTACTGCTGTCATGCACCTTATGCTGCTCCTCCTGTCACTAGCTGTACTGCTGTCATGCACTTTATGCTGCTCCTCCTGTCACTAGCTGTATTGTGGCCATACACCTGTTTTCCTCTCCATCTTTGCTTTTTTTTGTTTGTTTTTTTTCCTCCCTGCAACTTACAGCTGGTGCGGAAGGAATTCGGTCTACTCTTCCATAACATCTCCTAGTCCTCTCCTTTTCACCCAGTGGAGTAACTAGACTCCAATGGGCCCCGGTTAAAACTTTGGACCTGAGCCCCCCACCTCCATTTGTATGTACGGCCCTTCGTAGTGCTTTGGATCCTATAAAGACTTGTTAACTGTCCCTTGTGCTGCTCTTTTCCGACACCTGAAAATAAACTATATTTCTTGCCTTCCTCCACTCCTGCGATGCATTTGCTGTAGCTCGCGGCCAGGTTCTCTGTGGAACACCGGCATCCGCTACCGGCCACTGATTGCCTGGCGGCGGCGTGTATTGCGGTGCAGGGAGCCGGCGAGTCTCTGCACCCTTCAGCTGAACATGCGTCCTCTGACACGTCCAGCCTGCCAGTCACTGGTGTCAGTGGACCCCCTTCCAGTACAGGCCCGGTCGCTTATATCGGCGTCCCTCCCTTTCTGGATGAAGGACCGATATCTGTGAGGTACTGGGAACATATGAGACTAATGAGAGGCTGGGAATGGCTGATCAGCATTGTGTCCATAGTAACAAGCCTAGCCATCATAAGCACATACAGTAAGTTGTCAGGGAGTGTTTTCTTAGTTTTTCCCAAAATAATCTGGTTACTATTTTTTTTATTTAAAAAAAGGAAATAATTGGGAGATTGTTTTTATTTGGATCAAACACTGAGCAGCCAATCACTGCGCAGCTTTCATTGTGCAGAACAGTTATAAATAATGAAAGTAGAGCTCTGATTGGTTGTTATGGGCAACTATCGGTTTCATTCAGGACAGGTTTGATAAATGAAGCCACGGTTTGTTTTGAAGCAGGAGAGCGCCGGACATCGATCTCACAAATGATGGCACCTCGGAGCCGCACGGCGCAGCCGTTCATGGCACGCTAGACGAGGCAAAAGACGCCTCATTGTGTCCATCAGTCCTCAGTCAGGGTCCGGGGTGGTGACTGGCACAGTCCAGGCACATTATAAAGAACCGGCCGGGGACATTCTTGGCACTCGGCCTATTACTTTGTATGGAGGCCACTTTTCTAGAATATCAGTTTAGTCCCAGGTGAGGGCAGAGAACTGAAGCTTAACCCCTTAGTGACGGAGCCAATTTTTTTGAAATCTGACCAGTGTCACTTTGTGGTAATAACTCTGCAACGCTTCAACAAATCCCAGTGATTTTTGAGACTGTTTTTTCGTGACACATTATACTTTATGATGGTAAATTTAGGTCGATATGTTTTGTGTTTATTTACAAATAAATATCAAAAATTTGAGAAAAATGTTTAAAAATTTGCAATTTTCAAACTTTGAATGATCCTTTAACCCCTTCCTGACCTTTGACGCATACGCTGCGTCATGAAAGTCTGTGCCATTCCGACCCATGACGCAGCATATGCGTCATGGAAAGATCGCGTCCCTGCAGATCGGGTGAAAGGGTTAACTCCCATTTCACCCGATCTGCAGGGACAGGGGGAGTGGTAGTTTAGCCCCTCGTGGCTACGATCGCTCTGATTGGCTGTTGAAAGTGAAACTGCCAATCAGAGCGATTTGTAATATTTCACCTAAAAAAAAATGGTGAAATATTACAATCCAGCCATGGCCGATGCTGCAATATCATCGGCCATGGCTGGACACACTAATGTGCACCCACCCCACCCCACCGATCGCCCCCCCAGCCCCCCGATCTGTGGTCCGCTCCCCTCGGTCCTGTGCTCCGCTCCCCCGTCCTCCTGTCCGCTCCCCCCGTGCTCCAATCACACCCCCCGTGCTCCAATCAAACCCCCCCGCACTCCGATCCCCGCCCCCGCACAGCGATTTTCCCCCCCCCGTGCTCCGATCCACCCGCCCGCACAGCGATCCCCCACTCCGTGCTCCAATCCACCCCCCCGTGTTCCGATCCACCCCCCCCCCCCCCGTGTCCTGATCTCCCCCCCCCCCTTATACTTACCTGGCCTCCCGGGGACCGTCCGTCTTCTTTCCTGGGCGCCGCCATCTTCCAAAATGGCGGGCGCATGTGCAGTGCGCCCGCCGAATCTGCCGGCCGGCAGATTCGTTCCAGAGTGAATTTTGATCACTGAGATAGGTTATATCTCAGTGATCAAAATAAAAAAATAGTAAATGATTCCCCCCCCCCTCCCCCCCTTTGTCACCCCCATGGTAGTGTCCCAGGTAGGGACAATATAAAAAATAATTTTTTTTTCCACTAAGGTTGGGGTAAGAACTAGGGGTAGGGTTAGGGGTAGGGGTAGGGTTAGGGTTTCGGTATGTGCACACGTATTCTGGTCCTCTGCGGATTTTTCCGCTGCGGATTTGATAAATCCGCAGTGCTAAACCGCTGCGGATTTATGGCGGATTTACCATGTTTTTTCTGCGCATTTCAATGCGGTTTTACAACAGCGATTTTCTATTTGAGCAGTTGTAAAACCGCTGCGGAATCCGCAGAAAGAAGTGACATGCTGCGGAATGTAAACCGCTGCGTTTCCGTGCAGTTTTTCTGCAGCATGTGTACAGCGATTTTTGTTTTGCATTGAACTGTAAACTCATGGAAAACTGCTGCGGATCCGCAGCGTTTTCCGCAGCGTTTTCCGCAGCGTGTGCACATACCTTTAGAATTAGGCTATGTGCACACGGTGCGGATTGGCCGCTGCGGATCCGCAGCAGAGTTCCATCAGGTTTACAGTACCATGTAAACATATGGAAAGCCAAATCCGCTGTGCCCATGGTGCGGAAAATACCGCGCGGGAACGCTGCGTTGTATTTTCCGCAGCATGTCAATTCTTTGTGCGGATTCCGCAGCGTTTTACACCTGTTCAATAGGAATCCGCAGGTGAAATCCGGACAAAAAAACACTGGAAATCCGCGGTAAATCCGCAGGTAAAACGCAGTGCCTTTTACCCGCGGATTTTTCAAAAATGGTGCTGAAAAATCTCATACGAATCCGCAACGTTGGCACATAGCCTTAGGGCTAGGGTTGGGTTGGAATTAGGGTTGTGGTTACGGGTGTGTTGTGGTTACGGGTGTGTTGTGGTTACGGGTGTGTTGGGGTTACGGGTGTGTTGGGGTTACGGGTGTGTTGGGGTTACGGGTGTGTTGGGGTTACGGTTGGGATAAGGGTTAGGGGTGTGTTGGAGTTAGAATTGAGGGGTTTCCACTGTTTAGGCACATCAGGGGGTCTCCAAACGCAACATGGCGCCACCATTGATTCCAGCCAATCTTGTATTCAAAAAGTCAAATGGTGCTCCCTCACTTCCGAGCCCCGACGTGCACCCAAACAGTGGTTTACCCCCACATATGGGGTACCAGCATACTCAGGACAAACTGCGCAACAATTACTGGGGTCCAATTTCTCCTGTTACCCTTGTGAAAATAAAGAAATGCTTGCTAAAACATCATTTTTGAGGAAAGAAAAATTATTTTTTATTTTCACGGCTCTGCGTTGTAAACGTCTGTGAAGCACTTGGGGGTTCAATGTGCTCACCACATATCTAGATAAGTTCCTTGGGGGGTCTAGTTTCTAAAATGGGGTCACTTGTGGGGGGTTTCTACTGTTTAGGCACACCAGGGGCTCTGCAAACGCAATGTGACGCTCGCAGACCATTCCATCAAAGTCTGCATTTCAAATGTCACTACTTCCCTTCTGAGCCCCGACGTGTGCCCAAACAGTGGTTTACCCCCACACATGGGGTATCAGCGTACTCAGGAGAAACTGGACAACAACTTTTCGGGTCCAATTTCTCCTGTAACCCTTGGGAAAATAAAAAAATTCTGGGCTAAATAATTATTTTTGAGGAAAGAAAACGTATTTATTATTTTCACGGCTCTGCATTATAAACTTCTATGAAGCACTTGGGGGTTCAAAGTGCTCACCACACATCTAGATTAGTTCCTTTGGGGGTCTAGTTTCCAAAATGGGGTCATTTCTGGGGGATCTCCAATGTTTAGGCACACAGGGGCTCTCCAAACGTGACATGGTGTCCGCTAATGATTGGAGCTAATTTTCCATTTAAAAAGCCAAATGGCGTGCCATCCCTTCCGAGCCCTGCCGTGCGCCCAAACAGTGGTTTACCCCCACATATGAGGTATCGGCGTACTCGGGAGAAATTGCCCAACAAATTTTATGATCCATTTTATCCTACTGCCCATGTGAAAATGAAAAAATTGAGGCGAAAAGAATTTTTTTGTGAAAAAAAAGTACTTTTTCATTTTTACAGATCAATTTGTGAAGCACCTGAGGGTTTAAAGTGCTCACTAGGCATCTAAATAAGTTCCTTGGGGGGTCTAGTTTCCAAAATGGGGTCACTTGTGGGGGAGCGCCAATGTTTAGGCACACAGGAGCTCTCCAAACGCGGCATGGTGTCCGCTAACGATGGAAAAAAATTTTCATTCAAAAAGTCAAATGGTGCACCTTCCCTTCCGAGCCTTACCATGTGCCCAAACAGTGGTTTACCCCCCACATGTGAGGTATTGGTGTACTCAGGAGAAATTGCCCAACACATTTTAGGATCCATTTTATCCTGTTGCCCATGTGAAAATGAAAAAATTGAGGCTAAAAGAATTTTTTTGCGAAAAAAAAGTACTTTTTCATTTTTACAGATCAATTTGTGAAGCACCTGGGGGTTCAAAGTGCTCACTATGCATCTAGATAAGTTCCTTGGGGGGTCTAGTTTCCAAAATGGGGTCACTTGTGGGGGAGCTCCAATTTTTAGGCACACGGGGGCTCTCCAAACGTGACATGGTGTCCGCTAAAGAGTGGAGCCAATTTTTGATTCAAAAAGTCAAATGGCGCTCCTTCCCTTCCAAGCCCTGCCGTGCGCCCAAACAGTGGTTTACCCCCACATATGAGGTATCAGCGTACTCAGGACAAATTGGACACCAACTTTCTTGGTTCAGTTTCTCCTTTTACCATTGGGAAAATAAAAAAATTGTTGCTAAAAGATAATTTTTGTGACTAAAAAGGTAAATGTTCATTTTTTCCTTCCATGTTGCTTCTGCTGCTGTGAAGCACCTGAAGGGTTAATAAACTTTTTGAATGTGGTTTTGAGTACCTTGAGGGGTGCAGTTTTTAGAATGGTGTCACTTTTGGGTATTTTCAGCCATATAGACCCCTCAAACTGACTTCAAATGTGAGGTGGTACCTAAAAAAAATGGTTTTGTAAATTTCGTTGTAAAAATGACAAATCGCTGGTCAAATTTTAACTCTTATAACTTCCTAACAAAAAAAAATTTTGTTTACAAAATTGTGCTGATGTAAAGTAAACATGTGGGAAATGTTATTTATTAACTATTTTGTGTCACATATCTCTCTGGTTTAACAGAATAAAAATTCAAAATGTGAAAATTGCGAAATTTTCAAAATTTTCGCCAAATTTCCGTTTTTATCACAAATAAACGCAGAATTTATTGACCTAAATTTACCACTAACATGAAGCCCAATATGTCACGAAAAAACAATCTCAGAACCGCTAGGATCCGTTGAAGCGTTCCTGAGTTATTACCTCATAAAGGGACACTGGTCAGAATTGCAAAAAACGGCAAGGTCTTTAAGGTCAAAATAGGCTGGGTCATGAAGGGGTTAAATCCAGATGGCCATACCACAGCAAACCATTAATAAATAACATTTCCCACATGTCGGCTTTACATCAGCATCGTTTGTAAAATGTTATTTTATTTTGTTAGCATTTTAGGAGGTTTAAAAATGTAGCAGCAATTTTTCATTTTATCAAGGAAATGTACAAAATTTATTTTTTGGGGGGACTTATCCATGTTTGAAGTGACTTTAGGGGTCCTCATATATTGGGAAACCCCCAAACATGATACCATTTTAATAAATGGCGTATTGAAAACTACTGTCAGGTCATCTATTAACCCTTCAGGTGCTTTACAGGAATTAATGCAAAGTGGTATGACAGAAATGAAAATGTGGATTTTTAGCACCTAAATGTCTCTAACTTCTGAACAGGTTACAACAGCCGTCAGACTCTAAGGTCGCTATTTGGTCATGAATTGCCACGGCAAACATCAGGACCACAAAATCATGATCTGAGGGCACAAGTTTGGATAAAGAAGAAACCCCCACACTGTTAACCATTTTTATGATGTAGTCACTATTGACAGCAGCATCTAAGGGGTTAAACAGATATGGACGGTGCAAACACTGATCGTGGCTGATGCAGCAAGTTGTCAGCTATAGTGGACAGCCGACAGCTACTGGATTGTCACCTGTATGGGGAGGCTATTCTCTTATCTCAGGTCAGTTAAAAGACGTATGGGCTGTCATCAAGGGGTTAAAATAAATTGATAGATCCCGAGGGGTGTGCTATATAAGATCAAAATAATACCGCAACACCATGACCACTATACAGTACCTCAATAATATTACCATGCTGCCTGTTTAACCCCTTAGCAACCGCCGATACGCCTTTTAACGGCGGCCGCTAAGGGTACTTAAACCACAGCGCCGTTAATTAACGGCGCTGTGGAAAAAGTAAATAGGGCCCCCCAGAGGCCGACCTTCTCCGGGGTCTCGGCTGCCGAGGGTAGCCGAGACCCCAGAGAACATGATTCGGGGGGTTTTTAACCCACCCCGCATTTGCGATCGCCGGTAATTAACCGTTTACCGGCGATCGCAAAAAAAAAAAGCGATCTCTTTTTAATTTCTCTGTCCTCCGATGTGATCGCACATCGGAGGACAGAGAAAAGGGGTCCCAGGTGGCCCCCCAATACTCACCTAGCTCCCCCGATGCTCCTCGTGTCTCCCGGTGGGCGCCGCCATCTTCAAAATGGCGGGCGCATGCGCAGTGCGCCCGCCGGCCGGCACCGGGAGACTCTTTGGGGTCTCGGCTGCCGGGAGTAGCCGAGACCCCAAAGAGCATGATCGGGGTCGGTATTACCGACCCCTGTTTTGCGATCGCCGGTAATTAACTGTTTACCGGCGACCGCAAAAAAAAAAAAAAGTAAAGTGTAATTCTCTGTCCTCTGATGTGATCGCACATCAGAGGACAGAGAAATAGGGGGATTCGGGGACCCTACAATACTCACCTGTGTCCCTGGATCCTCTTGCTGCTCCTCCTGGCCGCCGGCAGAAGAAAATGGCGGGCGCATGCCCAGTGCGCCCGCCATCTGCCGGCCGGCAGGAGAACAGCGGTTAGGGGTAGGGTTAGGTTAGGGGTAGGGTTAGGGCTAGGGTTGGGGCTAAATTTAGGGTTAGGGTTGGGGCTAAATTTAGGGTTAGGCTTCTTTCACACTTACGTCGGTACGGGGCCGTCGCAATGCGTCGGCCCGACATACCGACGCACGTTGTGAAAATTGTGCACAACGTGGGCAGCAGCTGTAGTTTTTCAACGCATCCGCTGCCCAATCTATGTCCTGGGGAGGAGGAGGCGGAGTTACGGCCACGCATGCGCGGTCAGAAATGGCGGATGCGACGTACAAAAAAAGTTTCATTGAACTTTTTTTGTGCCGACGCTCCGCCAAAACAACTGATCCAGTGCATGACGGACGCGACGTGTGGCCATCCGTCACGATCCGTCGGCAATACAAGTCTATGGGCAAAAAACGCATCCTGCGGGCACATTTGCAGGATCCGTTTCTTGTCCAAAACGACTGATTGCGACGGAATGCCAAACGACGCAAGTGTGAAAGTAGCCTTAGGGCTAGGGTTAGGGTTGGGGCTAAAGTTAGGGTTAGGGTTGGGGCTAAAGTTAGGGTTAGAGCTGGGATTAGGGTTTGGGTTTGGATTAGGGTTGGTATTAGGGTTAGGGTTGGCATTAGGGTTACGCTTGGGATTAGGGTTAGGTTTGGGATTAGGGTTAAGGTTAGGGTTGTGATTCGGGGTGTATTGGGATTAGGTTTAGGTTTGAGGTTAGGGTTGAGATTAGGGGTGTGTTGGATTTAGGGTTTTGATTAGGGTTATGGTTAGGGTTGACATTAGGGTTGTTTTGGGGTAAGGGTTGTGATTATGGTTAGGGTTAGTGATTAGGATTATGGATCAGGTTGGGATTAGGGTTAGGGGTGTGTTGGGGTTAGGGTTGGAGCTAGAATTGGGGGGTTTCCACTGTTTAGGTACATTAGGGGGTCTCCAAACACGACAGCCAATTTTGCGCTCAAAAAGCCAAATGGTGCTCCCTCCCTTCTGAGCTCTGCCGTGCGACCAAACAATAGGTTACCCCCACATATGGGGCATCAGCGTACTCGGGATAAATTGGACAACAACTTCTGGGGTCCAATTTCTCTTGTTACCCTTGTGAAAATAAAAACTTGGGGGCTACAATATCTTTTTTGTGGAAAAAAAAAAAAATTTATTTTCACGACTCTGCATTCTTAACTTCTGTGAAGCACTTGGGCATTCAAAGTTCTCACCACACATCTAGATAAGTTCCTTGGGGGGTCTAGTTTCCAAAATGGAGTCACTTGTGGAGGGTTTCTACTGGTTAGGTACATCAGGGGCTCTGCAAACGCAACATAATACCCGCAGACCATTCTATCAAAGTCTGCATTCCAAAACGGCGCTCCTTCCTTCCGAGCTCTGCCGTGCGCCCAAACAGTGGTTTACCCCCACATATGGGGTACCAGCATACTCAGGACAAATTGGACAACAACTTTTGGGGTTCAATTTCTCTTGTTACCCTTGTGAAAATAAAAACTTGGGGGCTAAAAAATCTTTTTTGTGGAAAAAAAAAATTTTTATTTTTTTATTTTCACGGCTCTGCATTATAAACTTCTGTGAAGCACTTGGGCATTCAAGGTTCTCACCACACATCTAGATAAGTTCCATGGGGGGGTCTAGTTTCCAAAATGGGGTCACTTGTGGGGGATTTCTACTGTTTAGGCACATCAGGGGCTCTCCAAACGCGACATGGCGTCCGATCTCAATTCCAGCCAATTCTACATTGAAAAAGTATAACGGCACTCTTTCTCTTCCAAGCTCTGCGGTGCGCCCAAACAGTGGTTTACCCCCACATATTGGGTATCGACGTACTCAGGAGAAATTGCACAACAACTTTAGTGGTCTAATTTCTCCTGTTACCCTTGTGAAAATAAAAATTTGTGGGCAAAAATATCATTTTTGTGTAAACAAAAGCGATTTTTTATTTTCACGGCTCTACGTTATAAACTTCTGTGAAGCACTTGGGGGTTCAAAGTGCTCACCACACATCTAGATAAGTTCCTTAAGGGGTCTAGTTTCCAAAATGGTGTCACTTGTGGGGAGTTTCCACTGTTTAGGCACATCAGGGGCTCTCTAAACGTGACATGGCGTCCAATCTCAATTCCAGCCAATTCTGCATTGAAAAAGTCAAACGGCGCTCCTTCACTTCTAAGTTCTGCGGTGCGCCCAAAAAGTGGTTTACCCCCACATATGGGGTATTGGCGTATTCAGGAGAAATTGCATAACAAAATTTATGGTTACATTTCTGTTTTTACACTTGTGAAAATAAAAAAAATGGTTCTGAATTAAGATGTTTGCAAAAAAAAGTTAAATGTTCATTTTTTCCTTCCACATTGTTTCAGTTCCTGTGAAGCACGTAAAGGGTTAATAAACTTCTTGAATGTGGTTTTGAGAACCTTGAGGGGTGTAGTTTTTAGAATGGTGTCACACTTCATTATTTTCTATCATATAGACCCCTAAAAATGACTTCAAATGTGATGTGGTCCCTAAAAAAAATGGTGTTGTAAAAATGAGAAATTGCTGGTCAACTTTTAACCCTTATAACTCCCTAACAAAAAAAAATTTTGTTTCCAAAATTGTGCTGATGTAAAGTAGACATGTGGGAAATGTTATTTATTAACTATTTTTCGTGACATATCTCTCTGATTTAAGGGCATAAAAATACAAAGTTTGAAAATTGCAAAATTTTAAAAATTTTCGCCATATTTCCGTTTTTTTCATAAATAATCGCAAGTAATATCGAAGAAATGTTACCACTAACATGAAGTACAATATGTCACGAAAAAACAATCTCAGAATCAGCGGGATCCGTTGAAGCGTTCCAGAGTTATAACCTCATAAAGTGACAGTGGTCAGAATTGCAAAAATTGGCCTGGTCATTAAGTACCAAATTGGCTCTGTCACTAAGGGGTTAAAAAAAAAAAGCCATAGTCCATGTTCATAGTTCACCTACAGAAACTCTCCATCTTGCTGAGGCGCAGTGCTCTAAATGTACATCAGAAATAATGGCGTCATAACCATAGTTACTCCACTATAAATGGTGCTGCCCAGACTGTATCCTGGAAAATACTGCTAGATGTATAGAAGCCTAAAAATGTGGACAAAGGGAGACCCATACTGGGTTCCAGATGGTCTCCATATAGGAAACTGCCATATTGTCCCAAACCTTAATAATGACTACTGCCCTGTAAAATATGACCATCTTTGTGGCACTTATATAGTAATATTGCCCCTATGTATCCCCCAGAAAATACGGCTTCTTTCATGTATGTGGGGATAGCCCCCTGTCTGCCTCAAAACAGTAATAGCCCACTTTAAAATGGCCTCCAAGCGCCCCCTTAAATAATACTAATCTTTATATAGCGCCAACATATTCTGCAGCGATTTACAGTTTAACAGTATCAAACACAACAGTAATAAGTAACAATGTTAACAATACAATAATTAAAGCGAAATAAGCCGCCCCTGCTCGTGAGAGCTTACAATCTACAATGAGGAGGGGGAGATACAAAGTACAGGTGTGTATTTACAATGATGGTCCAGCCATCTTCAGAGGGTGCGGGATAGATGGAGAAAGTGAATGGGCTACACACACAAACATAACATGACTTTGATTACTGAATGTGATAGGCCGCTCTGAACAAATGTGTTTTGAGCGCCTAAAACTATGCAAATTGTTGATGGTCCTAATATCTTGGGGTAGAGCATTCCAGAGGATTGGCGCAGCACGGGAGAAGTCTTGGAGTCGGGAGTGGGAGGTACGGATTAGTGCAGAGGTTAGTCGAAAGTCATTTGCAGAGCGCAGCCGTCGGTTAGGCCAATAGACAGAAATGAGGGAGGAGATGTAAGGGGGGCCGCACTGTGGAGAGCTTTGTGGGTGAGAACAAGTACTTTGAATTGTGTCCTGTAATGCAGGGGTCCCCAACTCCAGTCCTCAAGGCCCACCAACAGGTCATGTTTTCAGGATTTCCTCTGCATTGCACAGGTGATGCAATTATTACCTGGGCAAGACTAAGGAAATCCTGAAAACATGACATGTTGGTGGGCCTTGAGGACTGGAGTTGGGGACCCCTGCTGTAATGAATGGGCAGCCAGTGTAAAGACTGACGAAGAGCAGACGTGTCCGAGTAACGATTAGCCAGATGGACAACCCTGGCTGCTGCATTAAGGATGGACTGGAGAGGGGAAAGTCAAGTGAGGGGGAGGCCAATTAATAGAGTGTTACAGTAGTCCAGGCGGGAGTGGATCAGGGCGACAGTGAGGGTTTTAGCTGTCTCCATGGTGAGAAAAGGGCGGATTCTAGAGATGTTCTTTAGGTGTAAGCGGCACGAGCGGGCAAGAGATTGTATATGGGAGGTGAAGGAGAGATCGGAGTCAAACATAACACCCAGACAGCGCGCCTGCTGCCGGGGTGTTATTATGGTGCCACCCACAGAGAGGGAAATGTCAGGTTTAGGGAGGTTAGTAGACGGCGGGAGCAGAAGTAGTTCAGTTTTGGAGAGGTTGAGTTTCAGATAGAGAGTGGACATGATGTTGGAGACTGCGGACAGTCAGTGGCATTCTGTAGTACAGCGGGGGTAAGGTCAGGGGGGGATGACGTGTATAGTTGTGTGTCATCGGCCTTATATGAAAATCGTACCGCCTTATGGAAGTCTGCTGCCCCCGATGCCCAGGGTGGGAGCTCTATTTCCCAGTTTGACCCATGTCACGTAGACCTGGCCTATCAAGCGTGTACTCCATGTTGTTTTTGTGTAGTGCTAGGTACTGTATTCCCAAAATCTTCCCGGGAGGGGAGCTTACACTTTATTCTACCTGGTGGAATAAAAAGTATACGATTACTGTTCTGGCACTTCTTAAAGGATGTGTCAGTGTTTGTCACCTTTTTTGATATTTATGGAGCACGGTGAGTATTGGAACAGCAGGAGAAAAAAATTCAAATGGGACATAACACACAAAACACCCAAAATAGGCAGGACAAAATTGTTGGCACCCTCAACTTAATATTTGGTTGCACACCCTTTGGAATAAATAACTGCAATCAATCGTTTCCTATAGCCATCAACAAGCTTCTTACACCTCTCAACTGGAATTTTGAGCCACCCTTCTTTTGCAAACTGCTCCCGATCTCTCATATTTGAAGGCACTTGTCCCAACAGCAATTTTAAGGCATCTCCTTAGGTGTTCTATGGGATTTATATTAGGACTCATTTCTGGCCTTTTCAGATCTCTCCACTACTTTGTTTCCATCCATTTCTGGGGGCTTCTTGAAGTATGTTTGAGGTCATTGTCCTTCTGGAAGACACATGATCTAGGACTCAAACCCAGCTTTCTGAGACTGGCTACTACATTGCCACCCAAAATCCTTTGGTAATCTTCAGATTTCTTGATGGCTTGCACACAAAGCACTCAGTAACTACAGTCAAATATGGTGGAGGTTCAAAGATGTTTTGGGGTTGTTTTGCTGCCTCTGTCACTGAATGACAGAGCGACTTGTGGACAAATGAGACCAAGATTGAGCTTTTTAATAAAGCACATAATTCTACTGTTAACTAAAAATAGAATGAGGCCTACAAAGAAAAGAACACAGTACCTACAGTCAAATATGGTGGAGGTTTAAACATGTTTAAGGGTATGTGCACACGTCAGGATTTCTTGCAGAAATTTTCCTGCCAAAAAACGGACATTTGTGCCAGAAATCCGCATGCGTTTTTACCGCGATTTTACAGTGTTTTTCACGTGTTTTTGGTGCATAGAATGCATAGAATTACAGTAAAAATGCAGAAAATCCGCAAAAATAATGAACATGCTCATTTTTTTACCGCGATGCGTTTTTTTTCGCAGAAAACGCATCCATGTGCACAAGACATGCAGAATGCATTCTAAATGATAGAATGCATAATGTATGCATTTTTAATGAGTTTTTATAGCGTTTTTAGCGCAAAAAAACCTGAACGTGTGCACATAGCCTTAGAATTGCTTTGCTGCCTCTGTCACTGTTCTTTTCTTTGTAGGCCTCATTCTGTCGCTTTCCCAGAAGGATTTTGATTTACTCACGTAGAATTTGGGAACCTGCAGTCCAGAATTTTATGTCTCTGTGTCAGCAGTGGGGTCCTCCTGGGTTTCCTGCCATAGAGTTTCATTTAATTCAAATGTCGACAGACCGTTAATGCTGACGCGGATACACCCTGAGCCTGCCAGACAGACAGGGCCGCCATCAGGGCATGACAGCCGTGACTGGCGTATGGGGCCCGGTGAGCAGAGGGGGCCCGCATCGGGCCCCGTCTCATCTGGTCACCGGGCCCCCCCTGCAGGCGCTGCGGCCGCGGCACACTATTGACGTGCGGGCCCGCGCCCGCACGTCAATAGTTAACAGCCGCCAGCCAGTCTGAGGCTGGCGGCTGAATAGGGCCGCAGTGCGCACTCGCCGGCGTCGCCGGCGTCTGACGTCATTGTCAGCCGCCGGGCCCGGCGGCGAGTGCGTCTGTGTGGAGCCTGGAGAGGGAGCTTCACCCGGCGCTGGAGCTTGGCCAGGTAAGAAGTTGTTTTTTTTTTTTCTTTGAGAGCTGCTGCGATCCAGGGGGGCCCGGGGGGCAGGATGATGGACACACAGGGGCAGAAATGCTGGACACACAGGGGCAGAATGGTGGACACAGTGGGGCAGAATGCTGGACACACAGGGGCAGAAATGCCGGACACAGTGGGGCAGAAATGCCGGACACAGTGGGGCAGAAATGCTGGACACAGTGGGGCAGAATGGTGGACACAGTGGGGCAGAATGGTGGACACACAGGGGCAGAAATGCTGGACACAGTGGGGCAGAAATGCTGGACACAGTGGGGCAGAATGGTGGACACACAGGGGCAGAATGGTGGACACACAGGGGCAGAATGGTGGACACACAGGGACAGAATGGTGGACACACAGGGGCAGAATGGTGGACACAGTGGGGCAGAATGCTGGACACAGTGACACAGGGGCAGAAATGCCGGACACAGTGGGGCAGAATGGTGGACACAGTGGGGCAGAAATGCTGGACACAGTGGGACAGAATGGTGGACACACAGGGATAGAATGGTGGACACACAGGGGCAGAATGGTGGACACAGTGGGGCAGAATGCTGGACACAGTGGGGCAGAAATGCTGGACACAGTGGGGCAGAAATGCTGGACACAGTGGGACAGAATGGTGGACACACAGGGGCAGAATGGTGGACACACAGGGACAGAATGGTGGACACACAGGGGCAGAATGGTGGACACACAGGGGCAGAATGGTGGACACAGTGGGGCAGAAATGCTGGACACAGTGGGGCAGAAATGCTGGACACAGTGGGGCAGAAATGCTGGACACAGTGGGGCAGAAATGCTGGACACAGTGGGGCAGAAATGCTGGACACAGTGGGGCAGAAATGCTGGACACAGTGGGGCAGAAATGCTGGACACAGTGGGGCAGAAATGCTGGACACAGTGGGGCAGAAATGCTGGACACACAGTGGGGCAGAATGCTGGACACACAGTGGGGCAGAATGCTGGACACAGTGGGGCAGAAATGCTGGACACAGTGACAGGGTCAGAATGCTGGACACAGTGGGGCAGAATGCTGGACACAGTGACAGGGGCAGAATGCTGGACACAGTGACAGGTGCAGAATGCTGGACACAGGGGCAGACTGTGAGACCCAGGGGCAGAATGGAGATACGGGGCATGATTGGAGACACGGGGCAGGATGAAAGACATGGGGGCATGACTGGAGACAGATGGGGCAGGATTGGAGACAGATGGGGCAGAATGGAGACACGGGGCATGATTGGAGACAAGTGTCAGGATTGCAGACATGGGGGCATGGTTGGAGACATAGGGGGCAGAATGGAGACATGGGGCATGATTGGAGACACTGGGGGCAGAATTGGAGACAGATCGTGCAGGATCATGGGGCAGGATGGATATGATGGAGACAGATGGGGCAGGATGGAGAGATCACATGGGGCGATCATATGGGGCAGGATAAGGAGATCATATGGGGCAGAATGGATACTCATGAGGGCAGGATGGGAGAATATCTGGCTGACGCCAGGAATGAGACACACGGGGCCCGGCTGGGTGATATTATTAATACCATAGGGGATAATTTAGGGATATTATTACTGCAGTAATGTATTTATTTTATTTTTTGATTATACTGTTTTAAATGGGGGGCGGTCCTGTTACTGTATAGAGTGATACTATGTCGCCTTCTTCATGTGGTGTAATGTAGAAGTTGTGAAAAATTAAGTAATGTGTTCTGCAAGCGGAGCTCGAGATAACTGTGTTATTTCCTGCAGAGAGAAGTCCTGGCTGGATGAAATGATGGCGGTCTGTGCTGGATGAAAGATGAAGGACTTCACCTAGAGACGTCACTGGTGAGTCAGTGTGTTACCTATACACTGACACTATACACTGTATACAGAGCTCCTGTGTATAATTTCACTAGTGATCACTATATTATCTGTACACAGACACTGCATACTAAGTACAGATCTCCTGTGTATAATGGCACTTATGGTGATAGTATGGTGCTTTTTAAAAAATTACTGATCAGAATTGTAGTATTCAGTCACTATGTGGTGGTAATATGTGGTCTGGACATGGTGTTGTGGTATTTGTTCCTTGTATGTGATATTATTCGATCACTGTGGTGGTAATATGTGGTCTGGTCATGGTGTTGTGGTATTTGTTCCTTCTATGTGATATTATTGGGCATTTTAAAAATTGAAAAATAAATAAAAATATACCTAAATTGTATTGCATATTTTAACAAATATTTAATAGGTTACAGCAGAGTAGGGCCCGGCCAAAAGTGTCTACCGTGTTATGGTGGCGGCTTAAAAAATCTTTTGGCCAAAACAAAAGCTGCCTGCTATATGTGTGATCTGGTGATGGGAACTGTTAATGTGTGATTGGTGAGAAGTGGAGTTTTTCCAAGAGAGAGCGGTGGGACTGTGGACAGTTCGAGGGGTGGAGCCTGGAGGCGGGGCTGGGGTGGAGCCTGGGTGGAGTCTCAAGGGGGCCCCGAAAATTTTGCCAGTATGGGGCCCCGAAATTTCTAGTGGCAGCCCTGCAGACAGATTGAATTTCTTTGGAACTTCATTGGGGTTGATTCAAGACCTCAAACAGTTCTCTTCCCCTCTTTCTGTTCTACATGTTTAGATTGAGCCAACTTCTCCCCTCTTTATATGGTTTCAGATGTGATTTTCATATTGCCCACACCTGTTCCTTTCCACAGGTGAGTTTGATCGAGCATCAAATGCTTGAAACAAAGTTGTTTATCCACAATTTTGGAAAGGTGCCAACAATTTTGTCCAATTTTGGGGTTTTTGTGTGAAATTATGTCCAATTTGCCTTTTTTTTTTAGGGTGGGTTTCCAATAAACAAAAAATAAAAGTAATTCTAATAGATTTTCTGGGAGAAATTTTTCATTTTCTGGAACATGCTGCTGGAAAAGTTCTTGACATGTCTCTGTGTGGCTTGCGTGGACACGAAGACCATGAAAACACAGACATGTGAACAGCCGCCTAGGTTATAATGGATATGTGTCTTATCGGAGAAAAAAAAAATGATGTCTGAATGAGGCCTTAGAGCCAGACCCTTTTTAGGGTGGTTTTACCCATAGCATTTTTGGACATGCATTACTATGATTTTTTTAATACAATTTTTGGAGTCAAAAGTGGATCCAGCAGGTTAAGTCCTTTCTAGTTAGGTATTTCATATTCCTTTTAGGATTTTGCTTTTGAGATACAAAAAAAAACTCCATCAAAAATGGCTGTGGCGTTTGAAGTCAGCAATGAGCCCCCTTTTCCTGTAATGTCGCACCCCTGATTCTATAGGCAATGCTCGCTGATTGCTATGGCTGCTCCCATGTTATGAAATAAACCTTCATGAGAAGAAGGAATATAAATGACCCAGCCGAGCGGTAAAGAAGACAAAGGAGCCATTCAATGCTAATTCATGACGTCCATGCATCTGCTGAGTGTGCGGGATCCGAGCCGTCCCAGTCCAACCTACACATCGTAACAAAGGGCATAATATGTTCTATGGAAATGGTCTCCGGTTATGGGTAAATTCTTATCCTCCGCTTCTGTGTCTGGGAAAGATGATCGACAACCACCATGGCCATCATGAATGAGGTAGCGCATAGGAGTTGTCACCCAACTTTCCCAGAGTCCTGAGCGGTAATTCTTTCTTGTTCCTCTTCTTCTCCTCTAATTGTTATACAACCAAGGTAGATTTTGCCATTTAATTTTGCGGATGTCCGCTAAGATATCAGACCACTTGGGGGCCATTGTTGTGCCCATCTATGGGGGGCTATGAGTATATAGAAATATCCTCTAACCACTTAGATGTTCTTTGGGGGGTATACAATGGTGTGCGCAGCTTTACTGTCATATCATACTGTGTTTTTATACAATTTAGCACGTGAGATGTGGGTGACCAAACCTAATTAAGAAATTAAACTAATTGATGTATTCAGATCCCCTCCCCCATCCCCTATATAGTAATTACATTAGACCCGACAGATAGCAGCTGCTCTGTAGCTTCCTGTGGGGTTTCACGAAGTGTAGGCACATTTCAGGTTTTATTATTATTATTTATTGTTATAGCGCCATTTATTCCATGGCGCTTTACATGTGAGGAGGGGTATACATAATAAAAACAAGTACAATAATCTTAAACAATACAAGTCATGACTGGTACAGGAGGAGAGAGGACCCTGCCCGCGAGGGCTCACAATCTACAAGCTATAATCAATATAATGACATTTTATGCAAAGATCTAAAAATACATTTGTTATCAATGCTATTCTATCTTCAGGATCTCTGGTTGCTGTCAGTAAATGGAAGCCAACCGCTGAGAGTTGTATCCGTTCTTCACAATCCTGTTTGATAACTACAGACCCGACTTCATACTGATACATTTACAATATTAGTGCATTTTTCCATTGCAGATCATCTGTAATCATCTAGTCAGCCAGGCTCCATAGACATGCAGAGATTCTGTTCTATGGACCCCCGTCCACCCATATTTTTTTTCTTATTCTGCATCAACTCCAATTTTGCACTAAAAATACAGTATGTATGACTGCCTGGAAATAGCAAGCTGATAAATTAAATGAAAGTTCTGCCGACAGCCACCACTAGAGGGAGCTCACTGCATAACAAATTCTAAAGCTTCCATTGACCCCCAATAATAAATGTATGCAGCCAGCTCTTGGGCTCCCTCTGCTGGTGACTGCATGCATTCAGGATTTTATCTTTCAGTATATGCAGAGGATTTGGAGCTTTGTAACAGATTAAACAGAAAGCTCCGATCAATATAATCATATAATATAACTCTAATCAGACCCTGAAAGGTGGATGTTCCCTTTGAGGATGGTTCTGATTCTAGTTGCGTGTCAGCGAGCTGCCGGCATTGCACACCCCTGCCCACGGCCAGCTTGTTTATTGAGGCTGACGTACAGTACAAAGACCTCATCCAGGGCTGCTATAAATTATCTTTAAGTGGCAGCAGGTGTCTGAATTTGACTCATTTTTCCAAAATGAATTGGAAACAGATCGCAAGATAGATGTGATGTATGGCCGGTGTCAGCAGAAATTCACAGACATTGGACGCTGAATAGGTGCTAAAAGGATGACTGAGGTTTGTGATAATATTTTTTGGTGTTTTTATCGTTTATATATATATATATATATATATATATATATATATATAAATGTATTTTTTAGACCAAGCCAGCCCCGTAAACTGAACTGTATCCCCCCAAATATTCCTTCTCCATTATCCCCTTTTATCTGTCCATCTTGCACTATAGGGTTTGTCAAATTTCGCATCTTTGTTTTTATTGCTCTAATTAATCTAAAATATAAAACGAAGCAACTATGCAAATAGACTTGATTAAAAAACCTCCTACAGTTTCCTATCCACAGCTCTTATGAAAATCTATGTGTTTCCATGGTGCCAGACTACAAATAAACTTTTTTTGACATCTGATCTTGTAATTCTGCTCCCTTACCATATAGTTGCATACTTTTTACAGTAGGATCAGACTACATAGGGTTAATGTGGAATATAAACTTGAGTAGATATATGCACAAAATGTTATTCTGCACTGATACATTTTCTAATATCTGCCAATAGGGGTCAAAGGTCTATTTTCCTGATACAGAGTTCCAAATTGTTGTGAATTCTGTGGCTGAGTTCACTTCTGTGGTCACAAGTGGTATTGCAGTCTCTGGGCTTCCTCCCTCAGGTGTTTTGGTGAGCTCGTTGGCTGCCTTGCTATTTAGCTCCACCTGAGTCTGTCTTCCTTGCTCCTTGTCAATGTTCCAGTGTTGGATCTGAGCTACTGCATCTTTCCTTGGGCCTGCTGCTCTGCTAGATAAGTGCTTCTAGTTTGTTTTCTGTTTTTTCTGTCCAGCTTGCTATTAACTTTTGCTGGAAGCTCTGAGAAGCAGAGGGGTGCACCGCCGTGCTGTTAGTTCGGCACGGTGGGTCTTTTTGCCCCTTTGCGTGGTTTTCGTTTTAGGGTTTTTTGTAGA
Source organism: Ranitomeya imitator (assembly GCF_032444005.1). Taxonomy (NCBI): domain Eukaryota; kingdom Metazoa; phylum Chordata; class Amphibia; order Anura; family Dendrobatidae; genus Ranitomeya; species Ranitomeya imitator. The sequence goes on from NC_091290.1 coordinate 19,801,662, forward strand.
CTGCATAGTTCTCTTTGCTATCCTCGCTCTGTCTAGAATATCGGGCCTCACTTTGCTGAATCTATTTCATTCCTACGTTTGTCTTTTCATCTTGCTAACAGTCATTATATGTGGGGGGCTGCCTATTCCTTTGGGGTATTTCTCTGAGGTAAGTCAGGCTTGTATTTCTATCTGCAGGCTAGTCAGCTCCTCAGGCAGTGCCGAGTTGCATAGGTAGTTGTTAGGCGCAATCCACTGCTGCTTATAGTTGTGTGAGGATAGATCAGGTACTGCAGTCTACAGAGATTCCACGTCTCAGAGCTTGTCCTATTGTTTTTGGTTATTGCCAGATCTCTGTATGTGCGCTGATTACTGCACGCTGTGTTGCCTGATTGCCAGCCATAACAGTACAAGGAGCCCAAACCAATGATTCCCAATAGAGGGAAAAAAGAAATCCTGACATCATTTTTTTTTCTTAGCTCTGTCTTCAGTCTTTTTTTTCCCCTAGACATTAGAGTGCTTCAGGACACAGCTGTGGACATGGATATTCAGGCTCTGTGCTCCTCAATGGATAATCTCGTTGTAAATGTACAAAAGATTCAAGATACTATTGATCAGAAATCGATGCTAGAACCAAGAATTCCGATTCCTGATTTGTTTTTTGGTGACAGAACTAAGTTCCTGAGCTTCAGAAATAATTGTAAGCTATTTTTGGCCTTGAAACCTCATTCTTCTGGTAATCCTATTCAACAGGTTTTGATTATTATTTCTTTTTTGCGCGGCGACCCACAGGACTGGGCGTTTTCTCTTGCACCAGGAGATTCTGCATTGAGTAATGTTGATGCATTTTTCCAGGCGCTGGGATTGCTTTACGATGAGCCTAATTCAGTGGATCAGGCTGAGCAAAATCTGCTGGCTTTATGCCAGGGTCAGGATGATGTAGAAGTATATTGTCAGAAATTTAGGAAATGGTCAGTACTCACTCTGTGGAATGAATCTGCACTAGCGGCTTTGTTCAGAAAGGGTCTCTCTGAAGCTCTTAAGGATGTAATGGTGGGATTTCCTATGCCTGCTGGTTTGAATGAGTCTATGTCCTTGGCCATTCAGATCGGTCGTCGCTTGCGCGAGCGTAAATCTGTGCACCATCTGGCGGTACTGCCTGAGAGTAAACCTGAGCCTATGCAGTGCGACAGGACTATGACTAAAGTAGAACGGCAAGAACACAGACGTCTGAACAGACTGTGTTTCTATTGTGGTGATTCTACTCATGCTATTTCTAATTGTCCTAAACGCACTAGGCGGTTCGATAGCTCTGCCGTTATTGGTACTGTACAGTCCAAATTCCTTTTGTCCATTACCTTAATGTGCTCTTTGTCATCGTATTCTGTCATGGCGTTTGTGGATTCAGGCGCTGCCCTGAATCTGATGGATTTGGATTATGCTAAACGTTGTGGATTTTTCTTGGAGCCTTTGCGGTGTCCTATTCCGTTGAGAGGAATTGATGCTACACCTTTGGCCAAGAATAAGCCTCAGTACTGGGCCCAGCTGACCATGTGCATGGCTCCTGCACATCAGGAAGTTATTCGCTTTCTGGTACTGCATAATCTGCATGATGTGGTCGTGTTGGGGTTGCCATGGCTACAAACCCATAATCCAGTATTAGATTGGAACTCTATGTCGGTAACCAGCTGGGGTTGTCAGGGGGTACATGGTGATGTTCCATTTTTGTCTATTTCGTCATCCATTCCTTCTGACATCCCAGAGTTCTTGTCGGACTTTCAGGATGTATTTGAAGAGTCCAAGTCTGATGCCCTACCTCCGCATAGGAATTGTGATTGTGCTATCGATTTGATTCCTGGTAGTAAATTCCCTAAGGGTCGTTTATTTAATTTGTCCGTACCTGAACACACCGCTATGCGCAGTTATGTGAAGGAGTCCCTGGAGAAGGGACATATTCGCCCATCGTCGTCACCATTGGGAGCAGGGTTCTTTTTTGTAGCCAAGAAGGATGGTTCGCTAAGACCGTGTATTGATTACCGCCTTCTTAATAAGATCACTGTTAAGTTTCAGTATCCCTTGCCATTGATTTCTGACTTGTTTGCTCGGATTAAGGGGGCTAGTTGGTTTACTAAGATTGATCTTCGTGGTGCGTATAATCTGGTGAGAATCAGGCAGGGAGATGAATGGAAAACGGCATTTAATACGCCCGAGGGTCATTTTGAGTATCTGGTGATGCCGTTCGGACTTGCCAATGCTCCATCTGTTTTTCAGTCTTTTATGCATGACATTTTCCGTGAGTATCTGGATAAATTCTTGATTGTTTACTTGGATGACATTTTGATCTTCTCAGATGATTGGGAGTTGCTGGCCATGAAGTGGGCATTCGAGGAGTGGCGTCATTGGCTTGAGGGTGCTAAGCATCGCGTGGTGGTATTGACTGATCATAAGAACTTGACTTATCTCGAGTCTGCCAAGCGCTTGAATCCTAGACAGGCCCGTTGGTCGTTATTTTTTGCTCGTTTTGATTTTGTGATTTCATACCTTCCGGGCTCTAAAAATGTGAAGGCGGATGCTCTGTCTAGGAGTTTTGTGCCCGACTCTCCGGGGTTATCTGAGCCGGCGAGTATCCTCAAGGAAGGAGTCATTGTGTCTGCCATCTCCCCTGATTTGCGGAGAGTGTTGCAGAAATTTCAGGCTAATAAACCTGATCGTTGTCCGGCCGAGAAACTGTTCGTCCCTGATAGGTGGACTAGTAAAGTTATCTCTGAACTTCATTGTTCGGTGCTGGCCGGTCATCCAGGAATCTTTGGTACCAGGGAGTTGGTTGCTAGATCCTTCTGGTGGCCATCTCTGTCACGGGATGTGCGTGCTTTTGTGCAGTCCTGTGGAATTTGTGCTAGGGCTAAGCCCTGCTGTTCACGTGCCAGTGGGTTGCTTTTGCCCTTGCCGGTCCCGAAGAGGCCTTGGACACATATTTCGATGGATTTCATTTCTGACCTTCCCGTTTCTCAAAAAATGTCGGTCATTTGGGTGGTCTGTGATCGCTTTTCTAAAATGGTCCATCTGGTGCCCTTGGTTAAATTGCCTTCCTCCTCTGATTTGGTGCCTTTGTTCTTCCAGCATGTGGTTCGTTTACATGGCATTCCTGAGAATATTGTTTCTGACAGAGGTTCCCAGTTTGTCTCGAGGTTCTGGCGAGCCTTTTGTGGTAGGATGGGCATTGACCTATCTTTCTCCTCGGCCTTCCATCCTCAGACTAATGGCCAGACCGAACGAACCAATCAGACCTTGGAAACATATCTGAGATGTTTTGTTTCCGCTGACCAGGATGATTGGGTGTCATTTTTGCCGTTGGCTGAGTTCGCCCTTAATAATCGGGCCAGCTCGGCTACCTTGGTCTCTCCATTTTTCTGCAATTCTGGGTTCCATCCTCGTTTCTCTTCAGGACAGGTTGAGTCTTCGGACTGTCCTGGTGTGGATTCTGTGGTGGACAGGTTGCAGCAGATCTGGACTCAGGTAGTGGACAATTTGACCTTGTCCCAGGAGAAGGCTCAGCTTTTCGCTAATCGCAGACGCCGTGTGGGACCCCGACTTCGTGTTGGGGATTTGGTTTGGTTATCTTCTCGTCATATTCCTATGAAGGTTTCCTCTCCTAAATTTAAACCTCGTTTTATTGGTCCGTATAGGATTTCTGAGATTCTCAATCCGGTGTCTTTTCGTCTGACCCTCCCAGACTCCTTTTCCATACATAATGTATTCCATAGGTCGTTGTTGAGGAGATACGTGGCACCTATGGTTCCATCTGTGGAGCCTCCTGCCCCTGTTTTGGTGGAGGGGGAATTGGAGTATATTGTGGAGAAGATTTTGGATTCTCGTGTCTCTAGACGGAAACTCCAGTATCTGGTCAAATGGAAGGGTTATGCTCAGGAAGATAATTCCTGGGTTTTTGCCTCTGATGTCCATGCCCCAGATCTTGTTCGTGCCTTTCATGTGGCTCATCCTGGTCGGCCTGGGGGTTCTGGTGAGGGTTCGGTGACCCCTCCTCAAGGGGGGGGTACTGTTGTGAATTCTGTGGCTGAGTTCACTTCTGTGGTCACAAGTGGTATTGCAGTCTCTGGGCTTCCTCCCTCAGGTGTTTTGGTGAGCTCGTTGGCTGCCTTGCTATTTAGCTCCACCTGAGTCTGTCTTCCTTGCTCCTTGTCAATGTTCCAGTGTTGGATCTGAGCTACTGCATCTTTCCTTGGGCCTGCTGCTCTGCTAGATAAGTGCTTCTAGTTTGTTTTCTGTTTTTTCTGTCCAGCTTGCTATTAACTTTTGCTGGAAGCTCTGAGAAGCAGAGGGGTGCACCGCCGTGCTGTTAGTTCGGCACGGTGGGTCTTTTTGCCCCTTTGCGTGGTTTTCGTTTTAGGGTTTTTTGTAGACTGCATAGTTCTCTTTGCTATCCTCGCTCTGTCTAGAATATCGGGCCTCACTTTGCTGAATCTATTTCATTCCTACGTTTGTCTTTTCATCTTGCTAACAGTCATTATATGTGGGGGGCTGCCTATTCCTTTGGGGTATTTCTCTGAGGTAAGTCAGGCTTGTATTTCTATCTTCAGGCTAGTCAGCTCCTCAGGCAGTGCCGAGTTGCATAGGTAGTTGATAGGCGCAATCCACTGCTGCTTATAGTTGTGTGAGGATAGATCAGGTACTGCAGTCTACAGAGATTCCACGTCTCAGAGCTCGTCCTATTGTTTTTGGTTATTGCCAGATCTCTGTATGTGCGCTGATTACTGCACGCTGTGTTGCCTGATTGCCAGCCATAACACCAAATCCTCTGCAAAGCCATAGTTACATAATGCAATTCTGAATGCTTAGAACCACCACTTGGGGGAGCTCTGACAGATTTATTATGTAGTTCAATGAGACCTGTGAGCTCCCCCTAGTGGTGACTGTAGGTGAGCCAAATTGTATCATGTACGGTAACTACGTCTGTGCAGAGGATTTGGAGCTCTGTATCAGAATAAAACAGCTCTGATCGCTATAAGCAAATATTATGCCATTAATTAGCACAGAATTAACCAAAAAGGAAATGACGTTCAGAGTTTGAGGGAAAATGTAAATGTAAAGACTGGCAAATATTTCCGCATTTGCATATGACCCCCCCTGAAACATTTGTGGATGTCGCCTGAAAAGCTATATTGTCTACACTTACTGAAATTTGGCTCGGATCCTATACAGAGACACATTATACAGTGTGGGCACAATGACAAAACCACCCAACTAATATGCAAATATATGCCAGCACATAGCGCCGTCCTATACAGTAACGAGGATCCTGGAGGACAATCAGACATTCTGCTGAGGGAGAGGACAATGGAAATCCTCATTCCTCAGCCTGGGATTTACACATCACAGGGCAGTGGAAATACGCAAAAAATTCATTAGGATATTCATAACATATGCCGGGCGCCGTAACCAGAGTCAGCTGCCGCTACACCTGTACCGGATGTTCTGATCTTTAATGGAAGCAGGTGGCCGGGGATTACATTGTATTTGATGTCCGATGCATCACTTCATCCGGAGCAGATATATCGCCCGTAACCGAGCTCCATCTGCAGGTGGGGAGACTGCGCTTATCTATCTACAGTGGGTACGGAAAGTATGCAGACCCCTTCACATTTTCATTCTTTGTTTCATTGCAGCCATTTGGTAAATTCAAAAAAGTTCATTTTGTCACATTAATGTACACTCGGCACCCCATGCTGACTGAAAAAAAAAACAGAAATGTAGAAATTTTTGTAAATGTAATAAAAAAGAAAAACTGAAATATCACCTGGTCATAAGTATTCAGCTCAGACACTCATATGTAAGTCACATGTTGTCCATTTCCTTGTGATCCTCCTTGAGATGGTTCTACTCCTTCATTGTGTGTAATTAAACTGATAGGTCTTGATTTGGAGCGGCGCACACCTGTCTATATGAGACCTCACAGCTCACAGCGCATGTCAGACCAAATGAGAATCATGAGGTCAAAGGAACTGGCCAAGGAGCTCAGAGACAGAATTGTGGCAAGGCACAGATCTGGCCAAGGTTACAACAGAATTTCTGCAGTACTCAAGGTTTCTAAGAGCACAGTGGCCTCCATAATCCTTAAATGGAAGAAGTTTGGGACCACCAGAAGTCTTCCTAGACCTGGCCGTCCAGCCAAACTGAGCAATCGTGAGAGAAGAGCCTCGGTGAGATGTAAAGAAGAACCCCAAGATCACTGTGTCTGAGCTCCAGAGATGCAGTAGGGAGATGGGAGAAAGTTCCACAAAGTCAACTATCACTGCAGCCCTCCACTAGTCAGGCCTTTATGGCGGAGTGGCCCGACGGAAGCCTCTCCTCAATGGAAAACATATGAAAGCCGCATAGAGTTTGCTAAAAAAACACATGAAGGACTCCCAGACTATGAGAAATAAGATTCTCTGGTCTGATAAGATGAAGAGAGACCTTTTTGGTGATAATTCTAAGCGGTATGTGTGGAGAAAACCAGGCACAGCTCATCACCTGACTACCAAAAAATGAGTATAAAATACCCACAGACCACTGTAGCAAAAGATGTCATAAAATCAATAAAGTTTATTGAAAATTCATTTAAAATTTACACATAGTACCGTATGCAAATCTTCAAAGAGAATAAGACAAAAAACCATGTACAGTGAAAATATCATATATAGCTGTAATGTTTAACATTGAAAACCCTTAATAATAAACCCGTCCGATATGAGGTTCCCAAAAGCATCCTATAAGGTAATTATATGTATCTAGTACCTGGATAATGAGACCTATAACATGCAGGGCATTTGTAAAGATATAGGAAATAACTTCAATGCTTACCCATTGTGGTGTATCACTGCACAGGAACGCCCCGACGCGCGTTTCGCCCACGTGCTTTATCAAGGGGACACTCCTTGATAGGTCTCATTATCCAGGTAATGAGACCTATAACATGCAGGGCATTTGTAAAGATATAGGAAATATCTTCAATGCTTACCCATTGTGGTGTATCACTGCACAGGAACGCCCCGACGCGCGTTTCGCCCACGTGCTTTATCAAGGGGAGTGTCCCCTTGATAAAGCACGTGGGCGAAACGCGCGTCGGGGCGTTCCTGTGCAGTGATACACCACAATGGGTAAGCATTGAAGTTATTTCCTATATATTTACAAATGCCCTGCATGTTATAGGTCTCATTATCCAGGTACTAGATACATATAATTACCTTATAGGATGCTTTTGGGAACCTCATATCGGACGGGTTTATTATTAAGGGTTTTCAATGTTAAACATTACAGCTATATATGATATTTTCACTGTACATGGTTTTTTGTCTTATTCTCTTTGAAGATTTTCATACGGTACTATGTGTAAATTTTAAATGAATTTTCAATAAACTTTATTGATTTTATGACATCTTTTGCTACAGTGGTCTGTGGGTATTTTATACTCATTTTTTGGTAGTCATATGTATTTGTCCACTATTCTCTATACGGTTGGATATTATTAATGGAGAAGCAATTATGAGAATGCTTCTGGCCGAGATTGGTTGTTTCTGCCTTTTGTATCTTTATTTTGACAGCTCATCACCTGCCCAATACAGTCCCAACAGTGAAACATGGTGGTGGCAGCATCATGCTATGGGGGTGTTTTTCAGCTGCAGGGACAGGACGACTGGTTGTCATTGAAGGAAGCATGAATGTGGCCAAGTACAGAGATATCCTGGATGAAAACCTCTTCCAGAGTGCTCTGGACCTCAGACTTGGCCGAAGGTTCACCTTCCAACAAGATAATGACCCTAAGCACACAACTAAAATAACAAAGGAGCGGCTTCAGAACAGCTCTGTGATCATTCCTGACCTGCCCAGGCAGAGCCCTGACCTAAACCCAACTGAGCACCTCTGGAGAGACCTGAAACTGGCGTCCACCAACGTTCACCATCCAACCTGACGGAACTGGAGAGGATCCGCAAGGAAGAATGGCCGAGGATCCCCAAATCCAGGTGTGAAAAACTTGTTGCATCATTCCCAAGAAGACTCATGGCTGTACAAGCTTAAAAGGTGCTTCTACTCAATACTGAGCAAAGGATCTGAAGACTTATGACCATGGGATATTTCAGTTTTTCTTTCTACATTTCTTTGGGGTTTTTTCAGTCAAGATGGGGTGCAGAGTGTGCATTAATGAGAAAAAATGAACTTTCTTGCATTTACAAAATGGCTGCAATGAAACAAGGGATCTGAATACTTTCTGTACCCACCTATCTATCTATCTATCTATCTATCTATCTATCTATCTATCTATCTATCTATCTATCTATCTATCTATCTATCTATATTATCTATCTAAATCCAAAAAAATCGAAGGCAGCACACCAGTAAGCAGAAATTCTCATGCAGTTTATTGGCCCATTTGCAACGTTTCGGTCCCAAATGTGGACCTTTTTCAAGCCAATTTGTCACAGCACTGGTTTGCTGCCTTCCTTTTTTTTTTTTTTTTTTCAAGGTTTGGTATATGCCTGGGAGGCATTTTTTGCACCCAACAACGTTTTTATCCTTTTTGTTTTTCTATCTATCTATCTATGGAAACATTTTTAGAGCAGCACAAAAATAGAAAAAAAGGGGAAGGCTTGAAAAAGGTTCGCATCTGTTAGAACCGAAACGTTGCTGAAATGGGCTAATAAAAGTAGCTCCTGCTTTTTCCACTACGTATGGTGTGCTGCCTCCGTCTTTTGGATTTCTATCTATCTATCTATCTATCTATCTATCTATCTATCTATCTATCTATCTATCTATCTATCTATCCATCTATCTATCTATCATGTATTTATCTATCTATCTATTATCTATCTATCTATCTATCTATCTATCTATCTATCTATCTATCTATCATGTATTTATCTATCTATCTATCTATCTATCTATCTATCATCTATTTATCTATCTATCTATCTATCTATCTATCTATCTATCTATCTATCATGTATTTATCTATCTATCTATCTATCTATCTATCTATCTATCTATCTATCTATCATCTATTTATCTATCTATCTATCTATCTATCTATCTATCATCTATCTATCTATCTATCATCTATTTATCTATCTATCTATCTATCTATCTATCTATCTATCTATCTATCTATCTATTTATCTATCTATCTATCTATCTATCTATCTGTGTCTGTCTGTCTGTCTCTATCTATCTATCTAATATCTATCTCAGACTGTTCTGTGGTTTTTTCACTCCCTAATACCCCATGAGCAGTGTCCCACCAGTTGATCTATCCTTTGCCGGGGCAGATGATACATCCGCCATACACGGACACTGCAGCCTCTCCTCCCCCACTGTCCCTTTCCCCAGGGGTGATGTACTTAGATTTATGGATGCATTCATACAGGATTGTTCCATTTTGTTGCACCTCCAAGCCGAGTTTATGACGCTCTTTAGAATAAGTAGAACTTTGATTGCTGTCGCTGTCATAAAACGCTCCTCTCCATTCTTCTGGTGCAGCCATATGGCAGAGCCAACATCCATTTTATTCACTTGCAACATGTCTCGGAGTCGGGAACAATCGGCGCTGTGTTTGGCATCTATTATTGATGCAAATAGGCTGCAGGACTCATTAAGTGGGAGCTGTATGTCCCGCTGCAGCCATATGTCTGCTCGTCCTGGTGGCTCATACGATGGCTCTGGTTTTGGGCAGATGTCCTCATAGCACTCAGCCAATGGGGGCAGGAAGTAAAGACCATTAAATATTAAAATAGTCCGTGTAATCCCGGCCCATTGTATCACCCAGGATCCATGAGCTCCATGTGGATACAAGCAAATCCCCTCTGTAAATGAATGTGGGATTAGTATCGGAAGCGCGGCCATTAGGTTTATCCAGGATAAAGCCCACTGCAAACTGTATGGCTGGGCTAAAGAAGGCTCCTGACTGCGGCTAAACTACAACTCCCCCCGACAGTGGCGTAACTAGAGTCTGATGGGCCCTGGTACAAGATCTGGGCCCCCTCATCCTGGTATATATGTCTCTCATCCTGGTATATATGTCCCCCATCCTGTTATATACAGTGGGGCAAAAAAGTATTTAGTCAGTCAGCAATAGTGCAAGTTCCACCACTTAAAAAGATGAGAGGCGTCTGTAATTTACATCATAGGTAGACCTCAACTATGGGAGACAAACTGAGAAAAAAAAATCCAGAAAATCACATTGTCTGTTTTTTTATCATTTTTTTTGCATATTATGGTGGAAAATAAGTATTTGGTCAGAAACAAAATTTCATCTCAATACTTTGTAATATATCCTTTGTTGGCAATGACAGAGGTCAAACGTTTTCTGAAAGTCTTCACAAGGTTGCCACACACTGTTGTTGGTATGTTGGCCCATTCCTCCATGCAGATCTCCTCTAGAGCAGTGATGTTTTTGGCTTTTCGCTTGGCAACACGGACTTTCAACTCCCTCCAAAGGTTTTCTATAGGGTTGAGATCTGGAGACTGGCTAGGCCACTCCAGGACCTTGAAATGCTTCTTACGAAGCCACTCCTTCGTTGCCCTGGCGGTGTGCTTTGGATCATTGTCATGTTGAAAGACCCAGCCACGTTTCATCTTCAATGCCCTTGCTGATGGAAGGAGGTTTGCACTCAAAATCTCACGATACATGGCCCCATTCATTCTTTCATGTACCCGGATCAGTCGTCCTGGCCCCTTTGCAGAGAAACAGCCCCAAAGCATGATGTTTCCACCACCATGCTTTACAGTAGGTATGGTGTTTGATGGATGCAACTCAGTATTCTTTTTCCTCCAAACACGACAAGTTGTGTTTCTACCAAACAGTTCCAGTTTGGTTTCATCAGACCATAGGACATTCTCCCAAAACTCCTCTGGATCATCCAAATGCTCTCTAGCAAACTTCAGACGGGCCTGGACATGTACTGGCTTAAGCAGTGGGACACGTCTGGCACTGCAGGATCTGAGTCCATGGTGGCGTAGTGTGTTACTTATGGTAGGCCTTGTTACATTGGTGCCAGCTCTCTGCAGTTCATTCACTAGGTCCCCCCGCGTGGTTCTGGGATTTTTGCTCACCGTTCTTGTGATCATTCTGACCCCACGGGGTGGGATTTTGCGTGGAGCCCCAGATAGAGGGAGATTATCAGTGGTCTTGTATGTCTTCCATTTTCTAATTATTGCTCCCACTGTTGATTTCTTCACTCCAAGCTGGTTGGCTATTGCAGATTCAGTCTTCCCAGCCTGGTGCAGGGCTACAATTTTGTTTCTGGTGTCCTTTGACAGCTCTTTGGTCTTCACCATAGTGGAGTTTGGAGTCAGACTGTTTGAGGGTGTGCACTGGTGTCTTTTTATACTGATAACAAGTTTAAACAGGTGCCATTACTACAGGTAATGAGTGGAGGAAAGAGGAGACTCTTAAAGAAGAAGTTACAGGTCTGTGAGAGCCAGAAATCTTGATTGTTTGTTTCTGACCAAATACTTATTTTCCACCATAATATGCAAATAAAATGATAAAAAAAACAGACAATGTGATTTTCTGGATTTTTTTTTCTCAGTTTGTCTCCCATAGTTGAGGTCTACCTATGATGTAAATTACAGACGCCTCTCATCTTTTTAAGTGGTGGAACTTGAACTATTGCTGACTGACTAAATACTTTTTTGCCCCACTGTATGTCCCCCATCCTGGTATATATGTCTCCCATCCTGGTATATATGTCCCCCATCCTATTATATATGTCCCTCATCCTGGTATATATGTCCCCCATCCTGGTATATATGTCTCCCATCCTGGTATATATGTCCCCCATCCTGGTATATATGTCCCTCATCCTGGTATATATGTCCCCCATCCTGGTATATATGTCCCTCATCCTGGTATATATGTCCCCCATCCTGGTATATATGTCCCTCATCCTGGTATATATGTCCCCCATCCTGGTATATATGTCTCCCATCCTGGTATATGTGTCCCCCATCCTGGTATATATGTCCTCCATCCTGGTATATATGTCCTCCATCCTGGTATATATGTCCCCCATCTTGGTATATATGTCCCTCATCCTGGTATATATGTCCCCCATCCTGGTATATATGTCCCTCATCCTGGTATATATGTCCTCCATCCTGGTATATGTGTCTCCCATCCTGGTATATGTGTCCCCCATCCTGGTATATATGTCCTCCATCCTGGTATATATGTCTCCCATCCTGGTATATATGTCCTCCATCCTGGTATATGTGTCTCCCATCCTGGTATATGTGTCCCCAATCCTGGTATATATGTCCCCTATCCTGGTATATATGTCCTCCATCCTGGTATATATGTCTCCCATCCTGGTATATATGTCCCCCATCCTGGTATATATGTCCTCCATCCTGGTATATATGTCTCCCATCCTGGTATATGTGTCCCCAATCCTGGTATATATGTCCCCCATCCTGGTATATGTGTCCTCCATCCTGGTATATATGTCTCCCATCCTGGTATATATGTCCCCCATCCTGGTATATATGTCCTCCATCCTGGTATATATGTCCTCCATCCTGGTATATATGTCCCCCATCCTGGTATATATGTCCTCCATCCTGGTATATATGTCTTCCATCCTGGTATATATGTCCCCCATCCTGGTATATATGTCCTCCATCCTGGTATATATGTCCCCCATCCTGGTATATATGTCCCCCATCCTGGTATATATGTCCCCCATCCTGGTATATATGTCCTCCATCCTGGTATATATGTCCTCCATCCTGGTATACAGTGGGGCAAAAAAGTATTTAGTCAGTCAGCAATAGTGCAAGTTCCACCACTTAAAAAGATGAGAGGCGTCTGTAATTTACATCATAGGTAGACCTCAACTATGGGAGACAAACTGAGAAAAAAAATCCAGAAAATCACATTGTCTGTTTTTTTAACATTTTATTTGCATATTATGGTGGAAAATAAGTATTTGGTCAGAAACAAAATTTCATCTCAATGCTTTGTAATATATCCTTTGTTGGCAATGACAGAGGTCAAACGTTTTCTATAAGTCTTCACAAGGTTGCCACACACTGTTGTTGGTATGTTGGCCCATTCCTCCATGCAGATCTCCTCTAGAGCAGTGATGTTTTTGGCTTTTCGCTTGGCAACACAGACTTTCAACTCCCTCCAAAGGTTTTCTATAGGGTTGAGATCTGGAGACTACACTCCAGGACCTTGAAATGCTTCTTACGAAGCCACTCCTTCGTTGCCCTGGCGGTGTGCTTTGGATCATTGTCATGTTGAAAGACCCAGCCACGTTTCATCTTCAATGCCCTTGCTGATGGAAGGAGGTTTGCACTCAAAATCTCACGATACATGGCCCCATTCATTCTTTCATGTACCCGTATCAGTCGTCCTGGCCCCTTTGCAGATAAACAGCCCCAAAGCATGATGTTTCCACCACCATGCTTTACAGTAAGTATGGTGTTTGGTATTCTTTTTCCTCCAAACACGACAAGTTGTGTTTCTACCAAACAGTTCCAGTTTGGTTTCATCAGACCATAGGACATTCTCCCAAAACTCCTCTGGATCATCCAAATGCTCTCTAGCAAACTTCAGACGGGCCCGGACATGTACTGGCTTAAGCAGTGGGACACGTCTGGCACTGCAGGATCTGAGTCCATGATGGCAAAGTGTGTTACTTATGGTAGGCCTTGTTACATTGGTCCCAGCTCTCTGCAGTTCATTCACTAGATCCCCCCGCGTGGTTCTGGGATTTTTGCTCACCGTTCTTGTGATCATTCTGACCCCACGGGGTGGGATTTTGCGTGGAGCCCCAGATCGAGGGAGATTATCAGTGGTCTTGTATGTCTTCCATTTTCTAATTATTGCTCCCACTGTTGATTTCTTCACTCCAAACTGGTTGGCTATTGCAGATTCAGTCTTCCCAGCCTGGTGCAGGGCTACAATTTTGTTTCTGGTGTCCTTTGACAGCTCTTTGGTCTTCACCATAGTGGAGTTTGGAGTCAGACTGTTTGAGGGTGTGCACAGGTGTCTTTTTATACTGATAACAAGTTTAAACAGGTGCCATTACTACAGGTAATGAGTGGAGGAAAGAGGAGACTCTTAAAGAAGAAGTTACAGGTCTGTGAGAGCCAGAAATCTTGATTGTTTCTGACTAAATACTTATTTTCCACCATAATATGCAAATAAATTGTTAAAAAACAGACAATGTGATTTTCTGGATTTTTTTTTCTCAGTTTGTCTCCCATAGTTGAGGTCTACCTATGATGTAAATTACAGACGCCTCTCATCTTTTTAAGTGGTGGAACTTGCACTATTGCTGACTGACTAAATACTTTTTTGCCCCACTGTATATGTCCCCCATCCTGGTATATATGTCCTCCATCCTGGTATATATGTCTCCCATCCTGGTATATGTGTCCCCAATCCTGGTATATATGTCTCCCATCCTGGTATATGTGTCCCCAATCCTGGTATATATGTCCCTCATCCTGGTATATATGTCCCCCATCCTGGTATATATGTCCTCCATCCTGGTATATATGTCCTCCATCCTGGTATATATGTCCCCCATCCTGGTATATATGTCCTCCATCCTGGTATATATGTCTCCCATCCTGGTATATATGTCCCTCATCCTGGTATATATGTCCTCCATCCTGGTATATATGTCCTCCATCCTGGTATATATGTCCTCCATCCTGGTATATATGTCCCCCATCCTGGTATATATGTCCTCCATCCTGGTATATATGTCTCCCATCCTGGTATATATGTCCCCCATCCTGGTATATATGTCCTCCATCCTGGTATATATGTCCTCCATCCTGGTATATATGTCCCCCATCCTGGTATATATGTCCTCCATCCTGGTATATATGTCTCCCATCCTGGTATATATGTCCCTCATCCTGGTATATATGTCCCCCATCCTGGTATATATGTCCTCCATCCTGGTATATATGTCCTCCATCCTGGTATATATGTCCCCCATCCTGGTATATATGTCCTCCATCCTGGTATATATGTCTCCCATCCTGGTATATATGTCCTCCATCCTGGTATATATGTCTCCCATCCTGGTATATATGTCTCCCATCCTGGTATATGTGTCCCCAATCCTGGTATATATGTCCCCCATCCTGGTATATGTGTCCTCCATCCTGGTATATATGTCTCCCATCCTGGTATATATGTCCCCCATCCTGGTATATATGTCCTCCATCCTGGTATATATGTCCTCCATCCTGGTATATATGTCCCCCATCCTGGTATATATGTCCTCCATCCTGGTATATATGTCTTCCATCCTGGTGTATATGTCCCCCATCCTGGTATATATGTCCTCCATCCTGGTATATATGTCCCCCATCCTGGTATATATGTCTCCCATCCTGGTATATATGTCCCCCATCCTGGTATATATGTCCTCCATCCTGGTATATATGTCCTCCATCCTGGTATACAGTGGGGCAAAAAAGTATTTAGTCAGTCAGCAATAGTGCAAGTTCCACCACTTAAAAAGATGAGAGGCGTCTGTAATTTACATCATAGGTAGACCTCAACTATGGGAGACAAACTGAGAAAAAAAATCCAGAAAATCACATTGTCTGTTTTTTTAACATTTTATTTGCATATTATGGTGGAAAATAAGTATTTGGTCAGAAACAAAATTTCATCTCAATGCTTTGTAATATATCCTTTGTTGGCAATGACAGAGGTCAAACGTTTTCTATAAGTCTTCACAAGGTTGCCACACACTGTTGTTGGTATGTTGGCCCATTCCTCCATGCAGATCTCCTCTAGAGCAGTGATGTTTTTGGCTTTTCGCTTGGCAACACAGACTTTCAACTCCCTCCAAAGGTTTTCTATAGGGTTGAGATCTGGAGACTACACTCCAGGACCTTGAAATGCTTCTTACGAAGCCACTCCTTCGTTGCCCTGGCGGTGTGCTTTGGATCATTGTCATGTTGAAAGACCCAGCCACGTTTCATCTTCAATGCCCTTGCTGATGGAAGGAGGTTTGCACTCAAAATCTCACGATACATGGCCCCATTCATTCTTTCATGTACCCGTATCAGTCGTCCTGGCCCCTTTGCAGATAAACAGCCCCAAAGCATGATGTTTCCACCACCATGCTTTACAGTAAGTATGGTGTTTGGTATTCTTTTTCCTCCAAACACGACAAGTTGTGTTTCTACCAAACAGTTCCAGTTTGGTTTCATCAGACCATAGGACATTCTCCCAAAACTCCTCTGGATCATCCAAATGCTCTCTAGCAAACTTCAGACGGGCCCGGACATGTACTGGCTTAAGCAGTGGGACACGTCTGGCACTGCAGGATCTGAGTCCATGATGGCAAAGTGTGTTACTTATGGTAGGCCTTGTTACATTGGTCCCAGCTCTCTGCAGTTCATTCACTAGATCCCCCCGCGTGGTTCTGGGATTTTTGCTCACCGTTCTTGTGATCATTCTATTGTGCCCCTATTGGACAAACAATCAGTAGATTTGGTTTCCAGTACCATCTCTATGCTGACGACACCCAATTATACACTTCTGCTCCTGATATCACACCGACCTTTTTAGAAAACACCAGTGATTGTCTTACCGCTGTCTCTAACATCATGTCCTCCCTCTATCTGAAACTAAACCTGTCAAAAACTGAACTCCTCGTGTTCTCTCCCTCTACTAACCTACCTTTGCCTGACATTGCCATCTCCGTGTGCGGTTCCACCATTACTCCAAAGCAACATGCCCGCTGCCTTGGGGTCATCCTTGATTCTGACCTTTCATTCATCCCCTACATCCGATCACTGGCTCGCTCTTCTTACCTGCATCTCAAAAACATTTCTAGAATTCGCCCTTTTCTTAATTTCGACTCTGCAAAAACTCTGACTGTTTCACTTATTCATTCTCGTCTGGACTATTGTAACTCTCTACTAATCGGTCTCCCTCTTGCAAAACTCTCCCCGCTCCAATCTGTCCTGAATGCTGCAGCCAGGATCATATTCCTCACCAACCGTTACACCGATGCCTCTACCCTGTGCCAGTCATTACACTGGCTACCCATCCACTCCAGAATCCAGTACAAAACTACTACCCTCATCCACAAAGCACTCCATGGCTCAGCACCACCCTACATCTCCTCTCTGGTCTCAGTCTACCACCCTACCCGTGCCCTCCGCTCCGCTAATGACCTCAGGTTAGCATCCTCAATAATCAGAACCTCCCACTCCCGTCTCCAAGACTTTACACGTGCTGCGCCGATTCTTTGGAATGCACTACCTAGGTTAATACGATTAATCCCCAATCCCCACAGTTTTAAGCGTGCCCTAAAAACTCATTTGTTCAGACTGGCCTACCGCCTCAATGCATTAACCTAACGATCCCTGTGTGGCCTATTTATAATAAAAAAAAAAAAAAAAAAAAAAAGGTTCCTCGCATCATGTTCTCATACACTTTATGCAGTATTAGCTCTCTGTGTCTGTACTGCTACATACTTAGGCAGGTAACTGGTTCATGCAGCTTTACATGAACACCTGAGCCTTACACTATAGCTGGTCCGAATAACTAAAGCAATTGTTACCATCCACCTCTCGTGTCTCCCCTTTTCCCCATAGTTTGTAAGCTTGCGAGCAGGGCCCTCACTCCTCCTGGTATCTGTTTTGAACTGTATTTCTGTTATGCTGTAATGTTTATTGTCTGTACAAGTCCCCTCTATAATTTGTAAAGCGCTGCGGAATATGTTGGCGCTATATAAATAAAATTATTATTATTATCATTCTGACCCCACGGGGTGGGATTTTGCGTGGAGCCCCAGATCGAGGGAGATTATCAGTGGTCTTGTATGTCTTCCATTTTCTAATTATTGCTCCCACTGTTGATTTCTTCACTCCAAGCTGGTTGGCTATTGCAGATTCAGTCTTCCCAGCCTGGTGCAGGGCTACAATTTTGTTTCTGGAGTCCTTTGACAGCTCTTTGGTCTTCACCATAGTGGAGTTTGGAGTCAGACTGTTTGAGGGTGTGCACAGGTGTCTTTTTATACTGATAACAAGTTTAAACAGGTGCCATTACTACAGGTAATGAGTGGAGGAAAGAGGAGACTCTTAAAGAAGAAGTTACAGGTCTGTGAGAGCCAGAAATCTTGATTGCTTCTGACTAAATACTTATTTTCCACCATAATATGCAAATAAATTGTTAAAAAACAGACAATGTGATTTTCTGGATTTTTTTTTCTCAGTTTGTCTCCCATAGTTGAGGTCTACCTATGATGTAAATTACAGACGCCTCTCATCTTTTTAAGTGGTGGAACTTGCACTATTGCTGACTGACTAAATACTTTTTTGCCCCACTGTATATGTCCCCCATCCTGGTATATATGTCCTCCATCCTGGTATATATGTCTCCCATCCTGGTATATGTGTCCCCAATCCTGGTATATATGTCTCCCATCCTGGTATATGTGTCCCCAATCCTGGTATATATGTCCCTCATCCTGGTATATATGTCCCCCATCCTGGTATATATGTCCTCCATCCTGGTATATATGTCCTCCATCCTGGTATATATGTCCCCCATCCTGGTATATATGTCCTCCATCCTGGTATATATGTCTCCCATCCTGGTATATATGTCCCTCATCCTGGTATATATGTCCCCCATCCTGGTATATATGTCCTCCATCCTGGTATATATGTCCTCCATCCTGGTATATATGTCCCCCATCCTGGTATATATGTCCTCCATCCTGGTATATATGTCTCCCATCCTGGTATATATGTCCCCCATCCTGGTATATATGTCCTCCATCCTGGTATATATGTCCTCCATCCTGGTATATATGTCCCCCATCCTGGTATATATGTCCTCCATCCTGGTATATATGTCTCCCATCCTGGTATATGTGTCCCCAATCCTGGTATATATGTCCCTCATACTGGTATATACTGTATGTCCCTTATCCTGGTATATATGTCCCTTATCCTGGGCGCACATCCAGCTGTAGTATTTTCTGGCATCGGCGGGCCGCTCACCTGGTGGGGGCCCGGCTGCGGTGGTGACCTCTATGACTGTGGTACTTACACCCCCGCCCACAATTCTCTACAGCACCAGTCCAGTTGATGCAGTTGATGGAGTTTACATAAATAGAAAAAAAGGACCAGCACATCTAAGCTAGTGTGAACAGGTGTCAGCCAAAAAATATATTTACATAAAGCCTGATTTCGATCCCTTGTTGTGACCAGCAGGGCCGTACTATGCGCCTGTATGGCCATTATAATCCAATAATGGGTCCTGCCCAGCGATTTGACCACTTAAAGTCTGTGAATGCTATTGATGGAGGCATGTAAGGGGTTAAGCTGCCACGATCAGAGCTGGTGACAATAATGTGTATAAAACGCGTCACCAAGTAACGTACATGTCAATACGAGGATAATGACGTCGCAGTGGACGGGGTCTGCTGTTTAAGATATACATCTATTAGCCAGAATGAAAAATCCTCCCAGAGTAGAGAGAATGTGAACGAGACATAATGGGAGTGATAGTCACATTGCTTAAAAAAAAAAGAAAAAAAAAGCTGTTAAGCCATGCTGGGAGTTGTAGTCCACAACAGCTGGAGAGCTGCAGGTTGCAGGCACAGGATATCGCTTAGTGAATGGCGGCTGTACTAGACCTTCCAGTGGTAATCTGCCCACCTATTGTATTGCAGACCCCCCTCATCTCTTGTCTTTGACCCCCCTGAGCGATCATTAACCCCTGATCAGCTATAGAAAGGGGACAGAGTCAATACACCAGCATGGGGCTAATGGCTGCCACCCTTTCACTACATATTGATCCATGGACAGGACAATAGCTCTGGTGCCATCTGCCAGCCCGGCCTATGAGGCTATCACTGATCAATCATCTGGTGGAAGTATTGATCAGCTGCAGATGTAATGGGAATCCAACCCGGCCCCTTCTAGCAAGACTGGATGTCTTTTTTAATTAGTTGCTTTTCCAGCTCTCCAGAGCCCTGAATGGCACATTTGCCAAGTTTTGCAGTTTGGAGAAAAGTTGGGTGACAACCCCTGTAAGAAGGTGCATGTTGGGACTAGTACTAGATCTTCTACAGCAGTCAGGGCATGCATGGAGTTGTGCAACAGCTGAAGACTATTAGGTTATGCTTGTATGCTTGGAGTTGTAGTTCTCCAGACTCGTCCAGGGTAGAGACTGAAGGACCAAAAAATTCTCAGGTCATGTGACTGGGTAGAAAAGACCAGCAGAGAAGCAGTACACGGGCAAGTGGGATGCTGGTGTGTGGCCAACTGTGGGTGCATGATACTGTGCGGGGGTACATCATACTGTGCCATCACACTGTGCAGGGGGGTACATCATACTGTGCGGGGAGGGATACATCATATTGTACGGAGGGTATGTGGCGCCCCAGGGTCCTGGTCGTCACAGTGGTATTGCTTTCCTCCCAGCGATAGTGATGCTACGTTTGGAGGCAAGGAAGGATAACTGCATCCAGGTACCACAAACATGCAACACATTCACACTCCAGGCCACCAGGGGGAGCTTCTGATCCTATTTACTAGGTGACTCCCTATATATATATATATATATATATATATATATATATAACTGGTAGTCTGTAGGGAAAGTTAGTTAGTCCTTCAGGGAAGCTGTTCCTGGCAAGAGCGAATTCCTGTCAGAGGACAGAGGAGAGGGTTCGCGGAGCTGTGCATGCCCTCAGAGCTGCAGCTCCCAGAAAGAGATATTTTGAAGGCCGAATTGTTTGCAGCGAGCGTGCAGGAGAAGAAGCACAGGAGAGGATATCAGAAGGGGACCAGCCCCGAGCAGGCGGCATCCTTCTGAGGTGCAGAAACCGGTAGCCGTAACACCGAGGTTGTAAGGACCTCTATGACTTACATGAGAGACCAGCAGGAACGCTGAACTCTACGTTACCTGTCCGACTTAACACCCAGGAGGCACGGTGACAACCTTAGAAGCTGGGGCGTGCTAGAGTCCCTATAAACTGCCTCAAGTCACCAGTCATACTGGTATGTCCTATCCAATCCGGGGGACAGAAAGAGATAACATCTGTGAGGACCTTATGAGAGGCTTAGCAGTAAGGGACTACACCACCACGGCGCTAGAGGAAGGCTACTGATTTCCACCTGGATAAGGGGACTCTGGATTTGCCTCCAAATCGGCCGGACTCTGTCTGCCCTGTGGTCTGGTGCTCTGGACTGTGGATGCTGAAGTCTTCAGTAAAGGTAAAGAGACTGCAACCTTGTGTCCTCGTTATTCACTGCGCCACTCACCATTCACCATCTGTACACTGGGAAGCCCTGAGGATATACTTCACCTGTGGAAAGGTATACCATCTAGCTGCCATAACATCACCCCAGCGGACCCCTTAAAGCAGCGTCGGTCACCCTCACGAATACCACAGGTGGCGTCACAAACATAAACCGTATCCCTTTAAAGACCTTTCCCTTTTATATGGACGTCCCAGGGCCACGGACCGGGTCAGCCACCGTGACATCCCCCTGTGAACACCAGACCCGGTACCGAGTAACCCCTTACCCTGACGGGGCGCTCCAGGTACATCATACGGTACGGGGGTACATTATATGGTACGGGGATACATCATAGTGTGCGGGGGGTACATCATACTGTACGGGGGGTACATCATACAGTACGGGGGTACATTATATGGTACGGGGTACATCATACTATGCGGGGGGAACATCATACTGTGCTGGGGGTATATCATACTGTGCGGGGGTACATTATACTATGCGTGAGGTGCATCATACAGTGCGGGGGGTACATCATACTGTGAAGGGGATACATCATACTGTGCAGCGGGTGCATCATACTGTACGGGGGTAAATCCTACTGTGCGGGGGTGCATCATACTGTGTGGGGGTTACATCATACTGTGCGGGGTACATCATACTTTGCGGGGGGTACATCATACTGTGTGGGGGTACATCATACTGTGCGGGGTACATCATACTGTGCGGGGGTACATCATACTGTGTGGGGGTACATCATACTATGAGGTTGGTACATCATACTGTGTGGGGGGTACATCATACTTTTGCGGGGGTACATCATACTATGTGGGGGTGCATCATACTGTGTGGGGGTACATCATACTGTGCGGGGGGTACATCATACTATGTGAGGGGTACATCATACTGTGTGGGGGGTACATCATACTTTGCGGGGGATACATACTGTGTGGGTACATCATACTGTGCGGGGGGTACATCATACTGTGTGGAGGGTGCATCATAATGTGCAGGGGGTACATCATACTGTGTGGAGGGTGCATCATACTGTGCGGGAGGTACATCATACAGTGTCATACTGTGTGGGGGGTACATCACACTGTGCGGGGGGTACATCATACTGTGTGGAGGGTGCATCATAATGTGCAGGGGGTACATCATACTGTGTGGAGGGTGCATCATACTGTGCGGGAGGTACATCATACTGTGTCATACTGTGTGGGGGGTACATCATACTGTGCAGGGGGTACATCATACTGTGCGGGGGGTACATCATACTGTGTGGGGGGTACATCATACTTTGCAGGGGATACATACTGTGTGGGTATATCATACTGTGCGGGGGGTACATCATACTGTGAGGGGGTACATCATACTGTGTGGAGGGTGCATCATAATGTGCGGGGGGTACATCATACTGTGCGGGAGGTACATCATACTGTGTCATACTGTGCGGGGGGTACATCACACTGTGCAGGGGGTACATCATACTGGGTGGAGGGTGCATCATACTGTGCGGAGGATCTATAGGAACCAGGAAAGGTGTGGGCAAAGTTAAAGAACTGGTTTAGCGTAAAGTAAAATTGCCGCAGCTATGTGTCCCCCTTACTCATTGGTTTATTAACCAAGGTCATTTTTTAATTTTTTTGCACTTCAGTTTATCTTTCCTCCTCTTCTTCCAAAAGCCATAAGCTGTTTTTTTCACATCGATATAGCCATATGACAGCTTACTTTTTTTGTGTGACAGGTTTTTCCCATCTAATGCACTGAAAAACAGGGGGGAAAAAATCCAATTGCAGTGAAATGGCAAAAAAACTGCAATTCTGCCATTAATTGTTTGGGAATTTATTGTTTACCGAGTTCATTATGCAGCAAAAATAATGAAATTTAACAAGATTCTCAAGGTCCATTTAATTATATTAATAGCAAAATTGTAAACTTAAAAAAAATATTAATAATAATAAATATACAGTACAGACCAAAAGTTTGGACACACCTTCTCATTTAAAGATTTTTCTGTATTTTCATGACTATGAAAATTGTACATTCACACTGAAGGCATCAAAACTACGAATTAACACATGTGGAATTATATACTTAACAAAAAAGTGTGAAACAACTGAAAATATGTCTTATATTCTAGGTTCTTCAAAGTAGCCATCTTTTGCTTTGATGACTGCTTTGCAGACTCTTGGCATTCTCTTCATGAGCTTCAAGAGGTAGTCACCGGGAATGGTCTTCCAACAATCGTGAAGGAGTTCCCAGAGATGCTTAGCACTTGTTGGCCCTTTTGCCTTCACTCTGCGGTCCAGCTCACCCCAAACCATCTCGATTGGGTTCAGGTCTGGTGACTGTGGAGGCCAGGTCATGTGGCGTAGCACCCCATCACTCTCCTTCTTGGTCAAATAGCCCTTACACAGCCTGGAGGTGTTTGGGGTTATTGTCCTGTTCAAAAATAAATGATGGTCCAACTAAACGCAAACCGGATGGAATAGCATGCCGCTGCAAGATGCTGTGGTAGCCATGCTGGTTCAGTATGCCTTCAATTTTGAATAAATCCCCAACAGTGTCCCCAGCAAAGCCCCCCCACACCATCACACCTTCTCCTCCATGCTTCACGGTGGGAACCAGGCATGTAGAGTCCATCCGATCACCTTTTCTGCGTCGCACAAAGACACGGTGGTTGGAACCAAAAATCTCAAATTTGGACTCATCAGACCAAAGCACAGATTTCCACTGATCTAATGTCCATTCCTTGTGTTCTTTAGCCCAAACAAGTCTCTTCTGCTTGTTGCCTGTCCTTAGCAGTGGTTTCCTAGCAGCTATTTTACCATGAAGGCCTGCTGCACAAAGTCTCCTCTTAACAGTTGTTGTAGAGATGTGTCTGCTGCTAGAACTCTGTGTGGCATTGACCTGGTCTCTAATCTGAGCTGCTGTTAACCTGCGATTTCTAAGGCTGGTGACTCGGATAAACTTATCCTCAGAAGCAGAGGTGACTCTTGGTCTTCCTTTCCTGGGGCGGTCCTCATGTGAGCCAGTTTCTTTGTAGCGCTTGATGGTTTTTGCTGCTGCACTTGGGGACACTTTCAAAGTTTGCCCAATTTTCAGACTGACTGACCATCAATTCTTAAAGTAATGATGGCCACTCGTTTTTCTTTACTTAGCAGCTTTTTTCTTGCCATAATACAAATTCTAACAGTCTATTCAGTAGGACTATCTGCTGTGTATCCACCAGACTTCTGCACAACACGACTGATGGTCCCAACCCCATTTATAAGGCAAGAAATTCCCGGTGACTACCTCTTGAAGCTCATCAAGAGAATGCCAAGAGTGTGCAACGCAGTCATCAAAGCAAAAGATGGCTACTTTGAAGAACCTAGAATACAAGACATAATTTCAGTAGTTTCACACTTTTTTGTTAAGTATATAATTCCACATGTGTCAATTCATAGTTTTGATGCCTTCAATGTGAATGTACAATTTTCATAGTCATGAAAATGCCGAAAAATCTTTAAATGAGGTGTGTCCAAACTTTTGGTCTGTACTGTATATGTATATTTATATATAATATATATCTTAGTAGTTAAAAACATTTTGGAATTTTATAAAACAATTAGGTTTGTTTTGTCATTTTTATGTTTTAGAGATGTTTTCATTGCTTTTAGTACTTTTCTTTTTGGAGTGAGCAAAACACTCCATTTCTATCTTATACATTTAATTTTCTGTTTTGCTCTTCACAGTCTGGGATAAAAAAAATTTTATATTTCACAAGTTCAGGACAGGATATTATGCACACAGCAATATCAAATAAGTAATTTTTTAAATTTTCTTATTTTCATTTGGGGGGAAAAGGAGGTGCTTTAAACTTTTATTTTTTATTTATTTACTTTTTTACATTTTATTTTTTGTTTCATTTTTTATTACTCTCCTTAGAGGACTTGAACCTACTATCACCCATACCATACACTACAATACTGTGTTGAAGGCCAAAATTGACAGCGGAATTTAGAGGGTTAAACTCACTGGCGGACACACACACAGAAGTGGCCCATGAGCAAGAGCGACATATGGGCCGTTTGCAGCCCAATAGTTTCTCATGCACATTTCCACCTACTTTGGAGGTAGATGTGGGCCCCTAATCTTTTGGGCCCCTGTGCGCTGAACAGGTTGCACCAATCGTACGTCCGCCCCTGGTTACACTGCTCCGATCTCATCGGTTACTGTGATCAGCCCCCGAGCTGCATTTAGTGGGTTCAACTCCATAGAGATAGCGCACTGACCCCCAAACATGGACGCCGCCATCGTTAAGGGGCTAAATGTTCTGGATCACTGGACGACCATGGAAAAGCAAAACAACCTGAAAATGAAATCCTAACATATGATTTGCTCCTATAAAATGAGCCTCATTGTCTTGCTGGATTTAATGTATACATTACGGTAAATGAGGGTCTTTCCTTCCTCCCAGGATTCCTTAGAAGATCATTTAAGGTAAAGTGAGTTTACACGGCACTGTTGGCCTACACGGGCACAGCCATACATTGCCCAGCGTGCGCGCCACTGACAAAGGTGCCCCAGCCTCTTATTTCAATGCCGCACGCTCCGCAGTCTCGACTCAGTCACATCAATTCAATTAAGAAGAAAAAAAAAAAGAGGTAAATTAGCATTTTTTTGGGCCATCTGGCATGAGGGGTAAGAGCCTGACAAAAGCGGATCGGGAGAAGCCGAGAGACGAGTGTGCCATCTCCTTGACCTGCAAAAGAGGCTTTGTCAGAAAATTAAAGCATTCTAGACCCCCATGTGCCCACCAAAATGTGTACCAATAATGCCAGCAAACCACAAAGCCTCCAGTAATGGCGTCTACAGGACCGGCGCGAACTACCGCGGAGAGTCACAGTGTAAGAGACGGAGAGGAAACAGGAGCATTATATGTCATGGATATACTAATGTCATAATAATGTAGGTCAAGCTCTGCTATCGCACTTATATTCTTATACATAAGGGCAGTATTATAGTAGTTATATTCTTATACATAGGGCAGTATTATAGTAGTTATATTCTTGTTCATAGGAGCAGTATTATAGTAGTTATATTCCTGTACATAGGAGCAGTATTATAGTAGTTATATTCTTGTTCATAGGAGCAGTATTATAGTAGTTATATTCTTGTACATGGGGCAGTATTATAGTAGTTATATTCTTGTACATGGGGCAGTATTATAGTAGTTATATTCTTGTACATAGGGGCAGTATTATAGTAGTTATATTCTTGTACATAGGAGCAGTATTATAGTAGTTATATTCTTATACATAGGGGGTAGTATTATAGTAGTTATATTCTTGTACATAGCGGCAGTATTATAGTAGTTATATTCTTGTACATAGAGGCAGTATTATAGTAGTTATATTCTTGTACATAGGGGCAGTATTATAGTAGTTATATTCTTGTACATAGGAGCAGTATTATAGTAGTTATATTCTTATACATAGGGGGTAGTATTATAGTAGTTATATTCTTGTACATAGCGGCAGTATTATAGTAGTTATATTCTTGTACATAGAGGCAGTATTATAGTAGTTATATTCTTGTACATAGGAGCAGTATTATAGTAGCT
Source organism: Ranitomeya imitator (assembly GCF_032444005.1). Classification (NCBI taxonomy): domain Eukaryota; kingdom Metazoa; phylum Chordata; class Amphibia; order Anura; family Dendrobatidae; genus Ranitomeya; species Ranitomeya imitator. Next base: position 19,828,552 of record NC_091290.1, read on the forward strand.
ATATTCTTGTACATAGGGGCAGTATTATAGTAGTTATATTCTTGTACATAGGGACAGTATTATAGTAGTTATATTCTTGTACATAGAGGCAGTATTATAGTAGTTATATTCTTGTACATAGGAGCAGTATTATAGTAGCTATATTCTTGTACATAGGAGCAGTATTATAGTGTTTATATTCTTGTATATAGGGGCAGTATTATAGTAGTTATATTCTTGTACATAGGGAGCAGTATTATAGTAGTTATATTCTTATACATAGGGGCAGTATTATAGTAGTTATATTCTTGTACATAGGGACAGTATTATAGTAGTTATATTCTTGTACATAGGAGCAGTATTATAGTGTTTATATTCTTGTATATAGGGGCAGTATTATAGTAGTTATATTCTTGTACATAGGGGCAGTGTTATAGTAGTTATATTCTTGTACATAGGGGCAGTATTTATAGTAGTTATATTCTTGTACATAGGAGCAGTATTATAGTGTTTATATTCTTGTACATAGGGGCAGTATTATAGTAATTATATTCTTGTACATAGGGGCAGTATTATAGTAGTTATATTCTTGTATTTAGGGGCAGTATTATAGTAGTTATATTCTTGTACATAGGAGCAGTATTATAGTAGTTATATTCTTGTACATAGGAGCAGTATTATAGTAGTTATATTCTTGTACATAGGAGCAGTATTATAGTAGTTATATTCTTGTACATAGGAGCAGTATTATAGTAGTTATATTCTTGTACATAGGGGCGGTATTATAGTAGTTATATTCTTGTGCATAGGGGCAGTGTTATAGTAGTTATATTCTTGTACATAGGGAGCAGTATTATAGTAGTTATGTTCTTGTACATAGGGGCAGTATTATAGTAGTTATATTCTTGTACATAGGGGCAGTATTATAGTAGTTATATTCTTGTACATAGGGGCGGTATTATAGTAGTTATATTCTTGTGCATAGGGACAGTATTATAGTAGCTATATTCTTGTACATAGGGGGCAGTATTATAGTAGCTATATTCTTGTACATAGGGGGCATTATGAAATATGTTAATAAATATTTCATGTGGAAAATTTATATCTCTACAGGAAAGAAATCCAAGTCAAGTAAAATAAATAAATAAACAAACATTAAAAACATCAGAATCTGAGCTTTTATATTCAGGTGCTGGATGCATTAAATATGATGAACAGTGACAAACCAAAGCCACAGAATGTATTAAGGTTTGGCCATGATTCAGACAAAGGAGAACACTCGTCTCCCCATCCCCCTCCCAGTTGATGAAGGAAGGTCATATCTGAAAAGCTGCCAGACCCAAAGATTAAATTCTATGGATTCTCTTTTGCTGTGATCCTGGGGTGGTGAATGCAGATAAGCTTTATTACCCCTGGGGGTTTCCTAGCAATGGTTGCTCCATTGTCGTTGGCTTTTATGGATCTTTCTTGTGGGCCCAGGTGTCGCGCAGTAGATGATTTCTTTGCCGATTCCGTTCTTGCCATTGTGTGTTCACAAACATTAGGATCAGCCAAAAAAAAATGAGGCGCGCTTCCCCTTTAAATTAGATTTTATAGAAAAGAGCCTGATATCATATTGCGAGTCATATGAGCATGTGAATCTGGTATAAACTAGTCAGCACGATATAGGTGGTTGTCTTGCTTTCTTGGGTTGAAAAATTCTGAAAAGGATTAGTTTTCTCCAATATTTGTAAAACACAAAATTATTTATTGCATTCTTAATATCCCCATTTCTGCAGTGTAGATTGACTACAAAGAGCATTTTTTCTCTGGAGGATCAATCACATCCATGAATCATATTGCAATACCTTATTTGTCCTCTGGAGGTGCTGCAGAAAAATGAAACACTTGATGACAGGTTCCCAACAGATCATAGCTGATCACATATTCATAGCCCAGAAAGGGGCCATGGATATTGCCCCCCCCCCCCCCCTCCCACCAAGTCCACCCAGCATTAGCTGGGCGACTATATACCTTCTAAGGCCTGTCCCACGCGTCCAGATAATTCCGGTACCGGAAAAATCGGTACCAGAGTTATGTGTGTCTGTGTGCTTACCCCTGCACATCAGTGTGGCAAACGTGCGGCAGCCGTGTGCCGTCTGTGTGCCGACTGGGTACCACACGTACCATGCAGGAGACAGCGCTAGAATTAAGCGCTGTCCCCTGCTTTGGGTGCTGAATCCAGAATTCATTCCTTCTTCCCAGCAGCGTTCGCTGGAGAGAAGGAATGAAAAATCATTGTTTTTTTTGTGTGTGTTTAAAATAAAGTTCCCGGTAATCTCCCTCCTCCCTCCCTCCCCCTGTGCGCCCGCCCGCTGGCATTAAAATACTTACCCGGCTTCCTCGGCGCTTCCATCCTCTCAACGTCACAGCTCTTCCTGTATGAGCGGTCACGTGGTGCCGCACATTACAGTGATGAATATGCGGCTCCACCTCTATGGGAGGTGGAGCCGCATATTCATCACTGTAATAAGCTACCTAGACTTGCGGTGCTGCGCCCCCTGCTGGCATAACCTCAGATGAACTCGAGCGTGAGAAAATATTCAGAAAAATTCCTGGCAGCAAGACGCCCTGTGATCAACACTTTTAATTGCAGATTTATTCTTCCATGTCAAAAACACAATTTAACATTTTCTATTTAATCTATTTTTTTATTAATGATGTAACGGCTTTTTGTATAATATAGATTTTTGTTTCGCAGAAAATGACTCCCAAAAGAATAAAGATGTAGAGACAGACCTTGTAGGAACTGTAGAGACAGACCTTGTAGGAACTCTAAGTAAGATACAAAAATATTTAGAATTAGAGTCATCAGTGGTTGATACCTTTTAATGGCTAACTGAAAAGATGGTAACAAATTGCAAGCTTTCGAGACTACACAGGTCTCTTCATCAGGCAAACACTAAAACAAATTCTGAAGAATCACATATTTATGCACAACATAGCACAGATAAAAAAAAATGATGTTTATATCTCTTTCCTGTTAGTAAGATACAGTCACTCTCTCTGGCATCAGTACCACAGCGGCCTCCAGTGGTAAAAATACAAAATACAACCAAGGAGATTGTGACTATTAAAAATAAAAAAAATAATTAAATAGAAATGAAAAATACAAAATAAAACCAAGGAGAGTGTGACTATTAAAAATAAAAAAAAAATAAAAAATGAAAATAAAAAAAACAAACAAACAAGCAAATCGTGACTATTAAAAATAAAAAATAAAAAAAAATTAAAAGTACAAACAAGGTGATTGTAACTATTAAAAAATTGAAATAAAACTCTTGTTGTCTAGCGCTGCTTATAATGTCGATACCTTACCCCTAGCACAGCTCTGTTCACTATGTAGCGGTAGTTGCTTAAAACAGCAGTTCGGCTCCCACTGAAGTGAATGTGATCTGAGCCGCCGCTCTCGCCAGTGATCACTACACAATGTATGGGGCTCTGTGGATTTGGCTCCAGAGCTGAGAGCAGCTGATTGGTGGAGTTGTTGAGTGTCGGACCCTCACCAATCTTATATTGATGATATAGGTAATCAATATTATAAGCTTGGGGTTGGGGGGATTGCTGCTTACATGAGAGTTTATGATTCTGCTGTGGGAAACAATGTGTCAACTAAATATTATCAATATAAAAAGACTGACCGTCACTTCCAAACAGAAATCAGGTGTGAACAGGTGCTTACTAAGAGCAGCCATCTCCATATATAACCAACAAATAAAGTTGCCCTCTGTGGCGCTATAGCATGCAAACATGAAATGTATAAGATATATAACTTATATAATATATATATATAAGATACTAACTCACATGTTGTGCAAAGCTCTCCCAACCAGCAATCCAATGGTCTCCAAACATAGAGTAAAAAAAGAAAAAGCAGCACAAAAAAATTGAAAAAAAGTGGACTTTATTGCCTGAACGGCGTGTTGTGCAGATACCTGTCCAGAGGAGAGGGGGGGACCGGGTACGGGTACTTAAGAGGAGGGAATTGGAATGGATAATGAGACTTAATACTTTACGGCTATGTGCACACGTTCAGGATTTCTTGCAGAAAATTCCTGAGAATTCCGGACATTTTCTGCAAGAAAACCGCATGCGTTTTTGCCGCGGTTTTGACGCGTTTTTGCCGCGTTTTTTTCCGGACACTTCCCAATGCATTTTGGAGTGGGAAATGCGCAAAAAAAACGGAAAATTAATGAACATGCTGCGTTTTTTTGCCGCGATGCATTTTTTTCGCGGAAAAAAATGCATCATGTGCACAAAACATGTGGAATTCATTTTAAATGATGGGATGCTTATTGTATGCGTTTTTTTTTTTGTGGCTTTATAGCGTTTTTATCGGGAAAAACCGCGAAAAAACCGCAATGTGTGAACACAGCCTTAAACCTTATGGCCTTATATGTGCACACGACAGGATTTCTTCCAGAAATTTTCCTGACAAAAACCGGACATTTCTGCAAGAAATCCGCATGCATTTTTACCACGATTTTACCGTGATTTTCACGCGTTTTTGGTGCGTTTTTGGTGCGTTTTTTGTGCGTTTTTCCCAAATGCATAGAATTGCGGGAAAAACGCAGAAAATCCGCAAAAATAATGAACATGCTCATTTTTTTACCGCGATGCGTTTTTTTCGCGGAAAAAAACGCATCCATGTGCACAAAACATGCAGAATGCATTCTAAGTGATAGAATGCATAATGTATGTGTTTTTAATGAGTTTTTATAGCGTTTTTAGCGCGGGAAAAAACGCGAAAAAACCTGAATGTGTGCACATGGCCTTTATGTGGATTTCAAGTTAAATCCAATTACCGTATATACTCGAGTATAAGCCGAGATTTTCCGCCCAAATTTTTGGGCTGAAAGTGCCCCCCTCGGCTTATACTCGAGTCACGGTAGTGGTGGGGTCGGCGGGTGAGGGGGTGAGGGCGCTGAGGTATACTCACCTAGTCCCAGCGATCCTCGCGCTGTCCCTGCCTTCCTCCCCGTCTTCTGTGCTGCAGCGTCTTCCCCTCTTCAGCGGTCACGTGGGACCGCTCATTAGAGATATGAATAAGCGGCTCCACCTCCCATAGGGGTGGAGCCGCCTATTCATTTCTCTAATCAGCGGTGCCGGTGACCGCTGACAGGAAGAGCTGCAGCACAGAAGACGGGGAGGAAGGCAGGGACAGCGCGAGGATCGCTGGGACTAGGTGAGTATGTTATATTCACCTGTCCGCGTTCCAGCCGCCGGGCGTCGCTCCATCTTCCCGGCGCCTCCATCTTCCCGGCATCTGCGCTCTGACTGTTCAGGCAGAGGGCGCGATGACGCATATAGTGTGCGCGGCGCCCTCTGCCTGATCAGTCAGAGCAGAGACGCCGGGAAGATGGAGGCGCCGGGACCGGACGCTGGGAGCTGCAATCAAGGGAGGTGAGTGTGTGGTTTTTTTTTTTTATTGCAGCAGCAGCAGCGGCAGCACAGATTTATGTGCAGCATCTATGGGGGCAGTATGAACGGCACACAGCACTATATGGGGGCAGTATGAACGGCACACAGCACTATATGGGGGCAGTATGAACGGCACACAGCACTATATGGGGGCAGTATGAACGGCACACAGCACTATATGGGGGCAGTATGAACGGCACACAGCACTATATGGGGGCAGTATGAACGGCACACAGCACTATATGGGGGCAGTATGAACGGCACACAGCACTATATGGGGGCAGTATGAACGGCACACAGCACTATATGAGGCATCTGTGCAGCATCTATGGGGGCAGTATGAACGGCACACAGCACTATATGGGGGCAGTATGAACGGCACACAGCACTATATGGGGCATCTGTGCAGCATCTATGGGGGCAGTATGAACGGCACACAGCACTATATGGGGGCAGTATGAACGGCACACAGCACTATATGGGGGCAGTATGAACGGCACACAGCACTATATGGGGCATCTGTGCAGCATCTATGGGGGCAGTATGAACGGCACACAGCACTATATGGGGGCAGTATGAACGGCACACAGCACTATATGGGGGCAGTATGAACGGCACACAGCACTATATGGGGGCAGTATGAACGGCACACAGCACTATATGGGGGCAGTATGAACGGCACACAGCACTATATGGGGCATCTGTGCAGCATCTATGGGGCAGTATGAACGGCACACAGCACTATATGGGGCATCTGTGCAGCATCTATGGGGCAATATGAACGGTGCAGAGCACTATATGGCACAGCTATGGGGAAATAATGATCTATTTTTATTTTTGAAATTCACCGGTAAATGCTACATTTCCACCCTAGGCTTATACTCGAGTCAATAAGTTTTCCCAGTTTTTTGTGGCAAAATTAGGGGGGTCGGCTTATACTCGGGTCGGCTTATACTCGAGTATATACGGTATGTAAAATATGGTGATGTGTCTATTCTTTTCCAATTCTTATTTATTATAGATTTTGTCTTTTTGCATTGTCCTTTAGACAATAGGATGAATAATAAAATATTTTTTTTCCCTTTTTTTCTGGTGTCCCATCCTATGAAATAAGTGTTTTAAAATTTACTGTTTGTTCGTGCCCACCAGATGATTGACCTTTACTTTTGTTTTTATATATATATATATATATATATATATATATATATATATATATTCACAGTATCCACTAATCTTTGCATCATCTGATTCATGGTATAATGATGTATAATAAAAATAAAATAATGATCGGCATTGAAAATAACTAGGTCTTGTGTTTGTCTTTAAAGGGATGTGTACGATGTAGCCAATGATTTGGGTCACTTTGTGTCACATTATATGGACTTGAGAAATGCGGGGGTGATCCGCCCCCAAAGGTCTCCGTGTTCGTATTTAGGAATAGGATGCCCCACATGACTGGGGAGGGCGTCCTAGACCTTTTGACACGTATTTGGACTTATGTCCTGGCCCCTTTAAATCTAGCGGCACGTCTAGTCCTTCCCATGCAAAAAACACATTTATTAATACGACCTAGAGACATGCTGTACTCTTTGTAAATTCCTGAGTAAACGTTAGTTATAGGTTCTCTCTTATGATGAGGCTCAGAGATGCAGAGTTTGGTGTATTTTTTGTTTTAATTTTAGATATACCGTATATACTCGAGTATAAGCCTCTTCCTCTGTCAGCGGTCACTGGCACCACTCATTACAGGAATGAATATGTGGCTCCACCCCTATGGGAGTGGAGTCCATATTCATAACTTTAATGAGCGGTCCCACGTGACCGCTGAACAGGGGAAGAGCTGCGGCACCCGAAGACCATGGGACAGGCAGGGGGAGAGTATAAGCCGAGAGGGGCACTTTCAGACCAAAAATTTGGGCTGAAAATCTCGGCTTATACTCGACTATATACGGTAATTATATATGGAATATCTTAGTGTGGAGGTTCATCATCTTCTGGGCAGGTTTTCCCTCAATCAATATGGCGCAGCGATCTCCTAGGCGACTCTGTGCAACTGCAGTTCTGAGCATTGTGGGTCTCTGACTGAGATGTCACTGACATGCGCAGTTAGTGCATGAGGACGCCAGAGATCGTGGTGTGCATTGCAAAAACTTATAAGTTCGTTTTAATTAGGATTCATGGGACAGGGGCACCTGATTTTATTTTATTATTAATTGACTATTTAGTCAATTTTAACCACTATCACGTTACATACAATGGATTATACCTATCAATGGTAGATTTTAAAGGGGTATCTAAACTTGCACAGATGCACTTTTCTATTGATCGTCATTTCATGTGTTTTCTATTAATTTTTATAATATTGCACTTAATGAGTTTTTGTAATGAGATGCTTATGTGTTTCATATACAAAGCTGGTTCACTCATATGTTCACTGCTTGAGAAAGGATACTATATCCGAAACGTCGCCACGCCGTTCAGGCAATAAAGTCCACTTTTTTAAAATAACTTTGTGCTGCTTTTTCTTTTTTTACTCTCTCTCTCTCTCTATATATATATATACATATAACTGCTCTAGAAAATAGGGAAAATTGAGAATACTTAGCGCATAAATCGGCCGATTCATGTGTGCCCGGCAGCCGTAATAAGGCGATTCTCCTTGCTGGGACCTATCTCATTGGGACTCCTCTCATGGGCTAATAGCCTACAGTTATATGGGAAGGTATAAATATTATAAGTCTTCTGTAATAACTACATATCATCTCTGTTTGTGCAGAACACACACTGAATAATGCGCAGTATCAATCCATACAGTACACAGAACATGTGATGGAAAATGTCATTAGGTAAACAAATAACGGTATCGTCATTCTGTAGAAAAGAATAAAAAGTCAACAATGCTCGCCAATTATTGTTAAACAGACTGATGGAACAGGGAACTGTCGGCTTTCTGTTCCACCATTCAGCCTTTGTGTCTGATGACGTCACTAGATTGCGCCTGCTGTGTGGAGTCTCAGTCAGGGTATAGGGGACAGGGTGATGTGAGTAGTTTTATTTTTTTTTATTTTATCAGAACATGTTGCGGCATCATACTGTTTGAAGGGGCCATGATACTATGTGTGGGGGACTATAGGGGCAATGATACTGAGTGTGGGGGACTATGAGGGCATATTTATGTGTGTGAATGACTTTGGGGCCATGACACTGTGTGTGGGGAAATGTGGGTGACTGTCAGGGGCCATGACACTGTGTGAGAAACTGTGGGGGGCATCATACTGTTTGAGGGTGATCGTGGGGGCCATGATACTGTGTAGGAGACTGTGGGAGACATGAAACTGTGTGAGTGTGTGGGGCTATGGGGGACATAATACTGTGTGTGGGAAGCTGAGGAGACCAGGACACTTTGTTTACGGGACTGTGGGGGACTTGGTACTTTGTGGGGTGCTGTGGCGGCCTTGATACTGGGGCGGTAATAATACTGTGTTGAGGGACAATTTGTGTGAAAGTCACAATTAAGTGATCATAGTGTGTGGAGTCATTTTTGGGTAACATCATACACTATGGAGGCATATAGAAGCAAGAGGGAACACGAAAAGGCTTTAGTATGGGCACAATTACTGTGTCTGTTCCACAATACATATCCCTATCCATGTCTTGAAATGCCAAGAGTTACACCCTTCTGTGACTGTGCCATATACTGTATATATTTTCAGGGGTGGGGATGGGGCCAGTTAAGACTTTTGCTATTGGCCCCCATGATATCTCATCACGCCCTGTTAAAAAGGTATATATTATTTTTTGCCAGAAATACTGTAGATGCCTTTGAAACCCCTATTAACAACATTTCATGATTTTTGGTTTAAGTTCAGTTTGTGGGGTAACTGCTTTCAAGACTCAGTTGGAAATATCCCACATATCAACTGCACATCGATAATCTGCAAGCACCAGGTCAACATCAATGTCATTGAAATATTGCTGAAAATTAAACAATTCTGCTTTGACCTCAACAAAATGTAAAAATAGGTCTAACTATTTTCAGCAAAGAAATACATGATGGAGATTGTGCAACCAAATGTTGAGGAATGTTGGCACAACATTTGAGCCCATTGCGGTGCCTAGAAGTTGTAAAAAAATATGATTTTGAAAACTCTTAAAGGGATTATCCCGCATTACTCTGTAAATAAAGTGCCAGGATCTGCATTTTACAATGTTCTTATAGCGCCCCCTGGTGTGGCTGCTCATGTCCTTTCATTGACTCTTGCGCATGCTGCTAAGATGATTGCACTTCTTGCAGTGATGGAGGCTTCTCTGCTGATGACTAGTCATCTGCAGCTTCTTCTCCACCTTTCAAAGAAGGTGAGATTGACACTCTGCTTCTTCTCTTCCTTTCTGATAAGCAGAGAAGGTAATCTGCTGTTTTCTAAGGCTCAGTTCACATGTCTAGCTGTCGTCCATCTGTAACAGATCCAGTATTTAACACGCAAATGGGACAAAGATAAATCAAAACCAAAGTTTACACTTTGCAAATTGATACTTTAGTTTCCGCTTTGTAAAACATGTGCAGCACTAAAAAATGGATGACCATGCTTTTTCTATAATAATAATAATTTTATTTATATAGCGCCAACATATTCCGCAGCGCTTTACAATTTTAGAGGGGATTTGTACAGACAATAGACATTACAGCATAACAAAATCACAGTTCAAAACAGATACCAGGAGGAATGAGGGCCCTGCTCGCAAGCTACAAACTATGAGGAAAAGGGGAGACACGAGAGGTGGATGGTAACAATTGCTTTAGTTATTCGGACCGGCCATAGTGTAAGGCTCAGGTGTTCATGTAAAGCTGCATGAACCAGTTATCAGCCTTAGTATGTAACAGCACAGACCCAGAGGGCTATTAACTGCATAATGTGTTTGAGAACATAATGCGAGGAACCTGATTATGGTTGAAGCTTTTTGAATGGGCCACACAGGGATAGTTAGATTAATGCATTGAGGCGGTAGGCCAGTCTGAACAAATGTGTTTTTAGGGTACGCTTAAAACTGTGGGGATTGGGGATTAATCGTATTAACCTGGGTAGTGCATTCCAAAGAATCGGCGCAGCACGTGTAAAGTCTTGGAGACGGGAATGGGAGTTTCTGATTATTGAGGATGCTAACCTGAGGTCATTAGCGGAGCGGAGGGCACGGGTAGGGTGGTAGACTGAGACCAGAGAGGAGATGTAGGGTGGTGCAGAGCCATGGAGTGCTTTGTGGATGAGGGTAGTAGTTTTGTACTGGATTCTGGAGTGGATGGGTAGCCAGTGTAATGACTGGCACAGGGTAGAGGCATCGGTGTAACGGTTGGTGAGGAATATGATCCTGGCTGCAGCATTCAGGACAGATTGGAGCGGGGAGAGTTTGGTAAGAGGGATACCGATTAGTAGAGAGTTACAATAGTCCAGACGAGAATGAATAAGTGAAACAGTAAGAGTTTTTGCAGAGTCGAAAGTAAGAAAAGGGCGAATTCTAGAAATGATTTTGAGATGCAGATAAGAAGAGCGAGCCAGTGATCGGATGTGGGGGGTGAATGAAAGCTCGGAATCAAGTATGACCCCAAGGCAGCGGGCATGTTGCTTGGGAGTAATGGTGGAACCGCACACGGAGATGGCAATGTCAGGCAAAGACATCAATGTTAAAAAAAAATACGGATCCAGTTGCCATTCGTTCTGAAAAATATCAAATGAATGGGTCCTTTACTGGAAAGTTTTATTCCTTTAATTATGATCCCAAAATGTATCAGAAAGAGGAAATAACTATTGGACACATGAGTGCAGCTGGTGTGTTTTTTAGGAATTAGTATGAAGCCTTACCATTTATCTGATAGGTCCATATGCATAAAAAAAAAGTTCAATAATGATATTGCGTCGCTTTTCTGATGGTTCTACTGGATTATTGTACTGAGAAATGTAGCCCGGGGTTTAGTATGGGGGAAGGATGAAATACACGGTCGGCCTCTAAACTGCAATTGTAGAGGAGACGTGAGGCTGTAATGGAGTTCTGTCCTCTTCGGGGGGTGAGTCCGCTTTAGTTTTGGACGCCATGATAGCCAGAGATTTGTCTGGAGATCAGAGCTAAGTACTCAGTGAGGCACCTTGTAGTAGCAGATTTGGAATTGTGGATCGCGCTCAGAAACAGCAGAGCTGAGTAGACAATCACGCACCTGGTAGCAAAGCTGAGCAGGACATGTCGCTAGACACTACATACTGCCTCAATCCTACCTGTGGAAGCTGATACAAATGACAGTGGAGGGAATCTGAGGCACTGGATGGGCTTCCATGCCCCCACTAGCTGAGCTTCTAGCTACGCTTTTTGTTCACCACCAACATTTAATCTATATTGAGCCATATACTGTGCGTCTCAGATGTGAACGAGCCCTTTCCAGAACAGAACAATTACGGTAGTTTTCTTGGGCACTGGCAGACACTGCCATAAATAATAAAACATTGACTACCTGCAACCACCACTAGGGGGAGCTCAGGAGCAGTAGAAAAATCTCAGAGCAGCAAGCTCCCCCTAGTGGTAGATGCAGGTATCAGCCAGCAGGAAAGCAGTGCCTGGAAGCTACACCAAGGGTGTTGAATAACTGTTTTTTTTTTTTGGCTGTACAGACATCATCATCACGGTCTCCATTGGGGTTCACACTCTACATTCCCTATCAGTAGGTCTTTGGAGTCCGGGAGGAAACCCACACAAACATTTACATATTCTTTCATGTTCATAATACATTATTCATTCTATTTAAACAAAATTGTGACTATGATAAGAAAGCTCAGTCCTCCGGGTATCACATGTCCTGTGCACTTACCCATGGGGCACAATGCTGTGTGTTCTGCGCAGTCAGATGTGATTGTATACTTTGTAGATCACTCGTCGGTCACGTCGATAATGAGCGATATAATATGTGTCACATTGTTGCCCATGTGTAAAAACACAATTTCTTTGTAATTCTTTATTTTAGGTATATCATAGAAAAGATACAAACGTGTCTAGGATACAATCAAACTGGGGAAAGAGCGAATTTTAAAGGGACTGACTCAAATTCATAAATGGATAAAATTGCAAATTACTGATAAAATCAAGCAAGTCTGCAATGTATTATCTCTGTTCTTAGTCGAGAGTTCCAACCAAAGCTGCCACCACCAGAACTGTCAATCATCAGGAGGAGCGCACCCCTTCAAGCAAAGCAGGAAGCCAGGGGTTGGGGAGCGCTGTGCTCCTGAATATTCATCCTGAGACCACCCCTTTAATGGGGAGGTCACTGATGGGGCTGGTTTATAGTAAAAACTCCTGTGCTGTGTACATGCTAAAATCAGGATATCCTAGGAAATCTCAGGCTGGACATCATGGTGGCACAAAGATGGCAGCGACATAAATGCCGCTGTCAGAGATAAACAGCTCCGATCGCAGCTTTAGAGGCAGGAGCTGGCTGTATAACACAGCCGGCACCTGCCATGTATGAAGCTCAGCTCCTGAGCCCGCACCGTACACCCGCACTCCTCAAAGGACTGGCATGTATTTGTTACGTCAGGATTGGATTAAATAGCTTGGTGGCTAATAAATCCGCATCTTGGATGTCGGGTATACCCCATAACGGTACAGACAAAGCCTGTGCGGTCCGATCAAAAGTCTGCATAGGAGCTGTATACACAAAACGGGAAGAAGTTTTGGAACAAGACTGTTTGCAGGGTTGACTTTTTTTTTTCCAATGAACTAGCAGAAATAAGATTGGAAAAGTATGCACGCCTTTTACATTTGCAGTCCCACAGTGACAAGCTTTTACGTTATGCAGTGAAATAGTTACAGCAGGAAGGGTTAAATCGCTGCACTCTGTAATCCATGCAGGGAAGGAGGAGTCAGCCATGAACTCTGTACATAATATAGTGAAGGAAGAAACTGTGAGAATCTGACGTTTTCCCCATAGCCAGTGCCGAGCACACAAGCTGCACTGTAACACGGGCAATGGTGGCTGATCCAGGGACCTCCAGGCCACGGGACCAGGTCATCAGGGTCACCTACCTACTGACTGCCCTCGATGTCTCCTGTCTGTTCATGCAGTTTGCGGTGACACCGGTAAGTCTACATATAATCATTGCAGACTGTATAATACAGTTTCTATTTCAGTTTCTCACCATTTCCAAGATCCCTGTATAACAGGGGTGTCAAACTGCATTCCTTGAGGGCTGCAAGCAGGTCATGTTTTCAGGATTTCCTTGTACTGCACAGGTGATAATTTAATTACCAACTCATTATGTGTGTAGGTGATTAAATTATCACCTGTGCAGTACAAGGAAATCCTGAAAACATGACCTGTTTGCAGCCCTCAAGGAATGCAGTTTGACACCCCTGCTGTATAGGACTGTACAAAAATGCCCAAAACGAAAACTCAAAATGAGCTCCAACCCCGTCTGAGATATCTGGCACAAGTGTTCCGTGGTTATTAAATTAATGACCAGAATTCTGATTTTAGGTCCAACATTTAAAGCACGTAGATGTAGTACTATATTTATATATGGTTAGTAATTTATATTTCTGCCTAAAGTCACCACCAGGGGGCACTCACTATACAGTAAGTATACATTTGAGTGCAGAGAGCTCCCTCTAGTGGTGGCACAGACAGGTATAACTACAATTACGTAGTGAGATTTATTATCCAAGAAGTATCGTTTCTCCTTGCGGAGATCGACATGCCAAGCATGCCGAGATGAGGAGACGTAAAGCCGCAATGCTCCTCTGGGAAATATGCTAATTATGCAAAAGAGTCACCACCAGGGGGCACTCACTATACAGTAAGTATACATTTGAGTGCAGAGAGCTCCCTCTAGTGGTGGCACAGACAGGTATAACTACAATTACGTAGTGAGATTTATTATCCAAGAAGTATCGTTTCTCCTTGCGGAGATCGACATGCCAAGCATGCCGAGATGAGGAGACGTAAAGCCGCAATGCTCCTCTGGGAAATATGCTAATTATGCAAATTGTCTCTTCAGAGAGGAAGAGAGCTAGAACGCTAGTGCCACCTATTGGAAGTAGCAATCCTAAAAGTCAATGTTGACACTTTAACGAGCCTTGTCACATGACTTAGGATAATAGCCAAACCAGAATCTCAATTTGCAGACACTGTGTTTCGGGGTACTTCTTCCTCGTCAGTGCAAAGTGGAGATCTAGTTTGGCTGTGTTCGAGGCGTCAGACCGGCAGTACCCCGAAACACAGTGTCTGCAAATTGAGATTCTGGTTTGGCTATTATCCTAAGTCATGTGACAAGGCTCGTTAAAGGGTCAACATTGACTTGTAGGATTGCTACCTTCCAATAGGTGGCACTAGAGTTCTAGCTCTCTTCCTCTCTAAAGAGACAATTTGCATAATTAGCGTAGTGAGAGAGAGAAAATTTAATGTCATCTTTTGGGGAGCTGAGATGAGGGATGTGATCATACTGTAGAATATGTTACAACATAATCATGAATGGGATCAGAGAAGAAACATTTGGAACAGTCAGTCCATCAAAAATGCTAACATTTAGCAAAAAGGTTTGCAAGACCATGATTCAGCAGTTAAGTCAGTAGTCCATAGCTAACGGATAAGAACCCTGTGAACCTCCTATTTTATGGCATCTCTGGCACTTACGTGATGTAATATAGGAGGGTGGTGCTGTTATGGACAGTAAGGAACACGCTGTTACTTTAAGAGACTGCACCCCCTTGTCTGGCAGGATTGAATGTTCTGCTTCTTCCCTGCAATAGAGTGTGTGAATGAGCTGGACTGTGCAGATGGCAGGGGTAGAGCCTGAACAGCGTGTGTGAGCTGAGGCTTCTGCAGAGAGAACTTTGTGCTGTTTGCTGCAAGAGAGGAGAACTGCGTCCTGATATAGCTGCAAGAGAGGACCCACAGCCTGTAACAGAGTGGACTTGTGAGATTTGACAGACTTTTCCGGGTGCAGCGAGGGTGGCTGTCTTGTATTAGTTCGAGGAGCCACAAAGATACCGAGAAAGGGATTTACAGTTTCCAGGAGCACCTCCAGGACCCAGAAGCAAGGAGAAGACCACGTTTCACGGAGCTGACAGAAAGCCGTGCGCACCACCGTACTAGACTGTTGGGGGCCCCCAGGGACTGGATCTGAGTCCCCAACATCACCGTGAGTTTGTTCCTGTTTTGTGCACATGTCAGGGCCTAGTGTAAGCTTCAATAGTCAGAACACGGCAGCCGTGAGGCCTACTTAATAAAGGCCAGGGAGGTTATACGTAAAGTAGCATCATTCTTTGTTTATGGTTTGCATTTACTTGTGTGACATATATTGAGTCTGTAACAGTTGGAGCACCGTGCTATTTTACGGACAAGCTAAAGAATATAACTCTTGTAAATTATCTTTTGCCATTGCATACCCCTGTTTGCATCTTCCTCATTTACTTCATTCCTTGCCTTCTAATAAATCTACTCTTTGTTGTTTGCACCTTATCTTGTGTACGGTAGTCTTCCTGCACCGTGGTGGTTCCCCGGCCATCGCTTCAAGTGGTGCTGCGAGTAGGGTACTGTGACCAAGATGGAGGCAGCAGACTGCAACAGTGGGAATGCTAATGTTAATGGAGATGCTGTGGGCATTGATGGAACCCTTGCATGGACATTCCCTATGTGCACCATATTTAGTGTGCTACCAAAGTTTGACAGCAATAATATGCCACTTTCCGACTGGGTGTCCCTGCTGCAAAGCACCCTGAAGATTTATAACATCAGCCCAGACCTGCAGTCCAGTTCATTCACACAGTCCATTGCAGGGCAGAAGCAGAACATTCCATCCTGCCAGACAAGGGGGTGCAGTCTCTTAAAGTAACAGCATGTTCCTTACTGTCCATAACAGCACCACCCTCCTACAGTAATACCTGAATCACGCTGCAATCATGACACTTCGCTGGGCCTATGAACCAGAAGAGATGCCAGAAATTAGTAGCAGCTTCACAGGTTTGAGGTCCAGTGGCCGTGGATTACCAATGTGGCTGTCATAGGGTTACTGCGACAGTGTGGAGCCAGAAGACCGCAGTACTCCAGCGCTGAGAAGAAGCACTTCTCTTTCATTTTAATGATGTTTATTCCTTTTGGCAGAACAGGGGGTTATTCGGCCATGCTGGAAAACTCTGAGCTGGCAGCTTAGCTCAGTTAGCCACTCTCTTCCCCTTTATAATCTGGGCTCTGATCCAAATCCTTGTCAGAGCTAGCATTGGCTACATGGCTTCCAGAGGGAGAGGTGTTCATATGAAAAGGAGTGCTGGAGGAGTTATCTGTGACTGTTGCTTGGTTTGTAAGTGTGGAAATTCCTATCTCTCTCTAGTTTATTCCCCTACCTCCACTCCCCGGTGCATTCCTCTGTTATATGTGAGTGGATATGTGAGTGAATATTTTGTATCCCTGTAGTTTTCTGTTAACCTTTGTTTGTGTTGCCTTGTTTGTCGGGTTGGTGTACTACAGTGCACAGTAGCGTCCCTCTTCCCTGGGTGGGGAAAAAGAACAAATGGATGGTTATCTCAGGAGATAAGGCAAGGATGGAGCCCACGGCATCTTCACCTTCAGAAGTACCCCGGGGAATAGGGCAAGCTAGGGCGGCCCCTAGTGGTAGGGTCAGGGAAGGAGCCCCTGGTCCTGGGTCACCCGACAGCTGTGTTGTGACAGTGGCTACTGGAACTGAGTCTTATGAATCGCTTTGCTCCACTCCAGCCTTATCCCCTTTTTGGGGTGGGGTGTCGGCTTTTGCAGCATGATGTACATTTTTATCCAGGTCTTGTCCGTGGACCTCTGAGATCAACAACAGGAGGGGTTGTAATACACAGTCCTGCTCCCTCTGCAACAGTCAGCATCAAAACTAGGTAGCAGTTCAACCCCTTAACCTGCACCAGTGACCCTATTCCCTCACATCTCCTTCAGTCCTTCTCCCCGGCTGTCACTACCCACCTATCTAAAATATTTAACCTCTCTCTATCCTCTGGTCTCCGGTATCTTCCTCCCTACATTTAAAAACGCCATCATAACCCCTTTACTTAAAAAAAATCCCTTGACCAGAACTCCGCTGCTAACTATAGACCGTTCTCTAATCTTCCCTTCATCTCTAAACTCCTGGAAGGCCTGGTCCACTCCCGACTTATCTGCTATCTCTCAGATCACTCTCTTTTTGACCCTCTACAATCTGGCTTCTGCTCCTTACACTCTACTGAAACTGCCCTCACTAAAGTCTCTAATAATCTAATAACAGCTAAATCTAACTGGTGAGATCTGTGGTCTGTGTCCGTGGGCCATCCGTGTGTTACATCCGCCAGTACTGGTGAGATCCGTGTTCTGTGTTTGTGTGCCATGTGTGTATTGTCCATGTGTCATATCCGCCAGTACTGATGAGATCCATGGTCCGTGTCCGTGTGCCATCTGTGTGATGTCTGTGTGTCACATCCGCCAGTACTGGTGAGATCCATGTTCTGTGTCTGTGTGCCATCTGTGTGTTGTCCATGTATCATATCCACCAGTACTGATGAGATCCGTGGTCCGTGTGCCATCTGTGTGATCTCTGTGTGTCACATCCGCCAGTACTGGTGAGATCCATGTTCTGTGTCTGTGTGCCATGTGTGTATTGTCCATGTATCATATCCGCCAGTACTGATGAGATCCGTGGTCCGTGTGCAACCTGTGTGTTATCCGTGTGTCATATCCGCCAGTACTGGTGAGATCCATGTTCTGTTTCTGTGTGCCATGTGTGTATTGTCCATGTATCATATCTGCCAGTACTGATGAGATCAGTGGTCCGTGTGCCATCTGTGTGATGTCTGTGTGTCACATCCGCCAGTTCTGGTGAGATCCGTGTTCCATGTCCGTGTGCCATCTGTGTGATGTCCATGTGTCATATCCGCCAGTACTGGTGAGATCCATGTTCCGTGTCTGTGTGCCATCCGTATGTATGGATGTAACATCCGTGTGTCAGTGTGACACGTACCGGCGCCTGGGAAGACGCGGTACAGTTTGCGCTGTTCCCAGGCTCTCAGATATCTTTATTTACTGGGTTTTCTGTCTGAAGCTTGGACGATTTTTCATGTGCTCATCTGCAGCCGACGTAAGGCAGCGACTACATGGCGACTTCTGTCACTGCATAAATCACGTGGCGAGAGTTCACTAAGTCGCAGCAGAATACAAGTGAATGTGTCGCAGTGTAACCCCGATGGTATCGCAGCAGACTTTTGTGACTTTCTTATCAGAGTTGCAATTAGACCTCATTAATTTATATTTTGCTACATTGTAGCGTACGGAGATGTGACCCAGTCGCGGTGTAGCCCCAGCCTTCTGGCCATCATATAAGGTTATAGCCGCTCCTCTGCACGGTAATGATATTTTGAAGCAAGATAGGAGAACTCCGTCCTTTCTCCTTCTGCAGATGACGCCCCAAACGTTTCTACTATTTGCCGCCATCTAAATATTCTTTTTGCTTTCTTCATATGATACATCCGTTCTCTTATTCCCGCAGTATCTCGCTAGGAGTCTCGGCTTGGATACAGTCGGATTTGGATACCTGCAAACCGTCTTTGGGATCCTTCAGCTTGTAGGAGGCCCTGTTTTTGGCAGGTACAAGCTTTGTAATACTATTTTTCCTTTTTTTATATTTGGGGTGAAACAGAATTATTCAGATAAATAAAAGCTCATTTTAAGCCCTCAGTCATGCAACCGCCAACTTGCAGCACAGAGTATTTCAGTTCACCGTCTTTCAGGAGATGAGTGCTCTCTTCTTGTAGGAGGCAGCTGTCAGTGTCAGCTTTTGGTATTGGTACAGTGTGACTTATCAGCTCATTAGCACCCCCACTCTAGAACTTTAGAGGTACTAAATTACAATAAAGGAGAATTTAAAGGGGTTTTCCCTAGTAATATTGAGCCCCATGTCACCGGCCTTATCTCTGTTCATGAGGATGCAATAACCTTCCAGAAATCGTTAACAGTTTGTAGATCTTTGCTCTGATTGAGGAGCCATAATAAGGTCAGTCACTTCTCTCCTAGAGCCTTAAAGTTAAATTGTCAGTGACCTCCTCTAATCCTGGGACACACGTAAATCATTCATAATGTCATGTGAAACCGTCTTTACATGTAAAGTCAACAAACTCCTTGTACATGGGAGAAAGAGGAAAACTGGCAAGAGATATCTTCAAAGGTTGGTGCGAATGGTGGAATAAACACCACGTCGAACATCCAAAGGCCAGAAGGTCAACCTGGAACAGTCTGGGGTCATGGTTTCAACAAGTAGCATACGCCGAACACTAAACCAAGCAGTGCTTTATGGGCAAAGGCCAAGGAAGAAGCCATTGCTGAAGAAAAGACATAAAAAGGAACGACTGATCTTTGCCAAAGAGTATGTTGTCAAACCACAATCCTTCTGAGAAAATGTTTCGTGGACAGATGAGACAAAAATAAAGCTTTTTGGCAATGCAAAGCAACAGCTTGTTTACAGACGGGGCAATGAAGCTTAAAAGGATATGAACACCCTACCAACAGTTAAGCATGGTGGAGTACACAGGAATGGTTGAAAAAGAAAAAAATGGACTGTTTAAAATGGCCAGCAATGAGTCCTGACCTCAATCTTTGGGGTGAGCTGAAATCTGCCATTGGGAACCTGCAAATATTCAAGAGCCTGAACAAACTGCAAAGGAAGAGTGGGAGAAAATACCAGCGGAGAAGTGCAAGAAGCTTATAGATGGCTACAAGAAATGTTTGGAGGCAGTCAGCTGCTGTTTATTCTGTTTCTTCTTTGAAATTGTAACATGGATGTTGAGAAACAATGGTTTATTGTTGTATTTCTTCAGACGACTAATTAAAAACATGTATTTCTGAAGATATTGTACGGACTATGAAAAATGAAGGGTGCCAATAATAGTGAGCAGGACTGTAAGTGAAGCCAAAGACTGTGATGTATGTATGTATATATATATATATATATATATATATATATATACTGTACATGTATGGCAAAGACGGGTTTATGATACTTGACACCTCGTATGGTCTCCCGATCTTCTTCTCAGCTTATAGCGTTACATCAGCTTCTTCCTATTGGGTCCCCGAGAGAAATTCTGCAAGAAAACGCCAAACATATGCTGCATTCTGCAACCGCGTGATTTACAACACTAGTTATCCACTTTATCAACATTGCCCTTAATTCCTGGGCTGCACTTCTTATTAGGAAATTTCACATAAAAAAACTTACACCAGATATCTAGTATTTACACCCGGCGCGAAAATAGAAGTGACAAATAATTAATTATAAAAACATAATTTTTATTTAGAAAAATCAATTTTAAATATTTTTTTTTAAAGTATAAAATTCAGGAAGAGGTAGAGGAAATAATGGAAGCCTAAAGCTCCTCTATGTTGGTAGTAGCACAGGTATAAGATAACAGTATAGTCATACAATTCACAACAAAGTGACTAATTGCTAGCAGAAGAAGCATAGAGTAGTTGACTGTTAGATTTGAGGTTTTTTTTTATTTGTATAAGACTCCCCCCTGAAGAAGCTGAGCGAAACGTGAGCATCAGGAAGAAGGTAGGAGCTCCCTACACTCTTTTTTTGCAGCGGTTTACCAAATAGGTGAACTAAAAAATCGTTTATCACTTCATTTTTTCAGCTAGCATTCACAAGGGACTTATCCATGATCGGTAGTCAGCTAATGACACCTGATTAAAGCAATGGTTAAAGATATAATTGTGCCTATCAGATGTCGTTAGCTGACTACCTATAATGGATAAGTCACTTCTGAATGCTAGCTCAAAAAAATGAAGTGATAAATGATTTTTAGTATACCTGTTTGGTCAACCGCTGCACGAAAAGAGTGTAGGGAGCTCCTGCCTTCTTCCCCCATGCTCACGTTTCGCACAGCTTCTTCAGGGGGGAGTCTTATGCAAATTTAAAAAAAAAAACTCTCCGGCCCAATAGTCAACTGTATGCTTCTTCTGATACTAATTAGTCACTTTGTTGTAAATTGTATGACTATACCGTTAGTGTATACCTGATATCAAGGAGTATGTACCCTGCCGTATACACCCTATGTAGCAGCCAGTCCGGATTTGGGTGAGTGCACGTTCCATAAAATTAATGTTCTTTGCTAATAGTCAAATATTTATTGTGTGCTACTTTCTTCCAGGTTTTCGGATCAGTATGGGCCTCGCGCGGCGCTCACACTTTCCTTCCTGTCTGCGTCCATCTATTACTTGATCCTTGCATTTACCACCAACATCCCCTTCCTGTTCCTGTCCCGGCTCCCGTCGGTTTTCATGCACGGTCTTCCAGGTACTGAGCTTGCGTGGGATGAGATACTTCTCCTTCATGTGGTCACAGAATGAAACCATAAAACTAGCTACCTGCAGCAGCCACTAGGTGGCGCTCTCTATCTATGTCTCTAATTTGTGGGACAAGGTGCATGTACAGCACTTCCCCCCCCCTAGTGGCGACTGCTGGAAGCTTTTATGGGAAATGATCTACTGGTGGAAGATTCGGGGAGATTCCAATACAATCTCAAAGCGTAAAATGTGGAAAATAAAGATGTCATAATGTAAATAAAAAAAGGGAGATTCCACCCCATCCCCCTTCCAGTGTGAGTCAAATATTTTTGGAAAATATATTTAATTATTGTTTTACTAAAAAAAAAAAAAAAAAGTAAGTTCCTAAATAAACAAGCTGAGGGCGTGGTGAGCGCTTTACCTTCTCACTGGCTAAATGGCCGAGCCTATCACACCATCTAACAAGATTGTCCTCATTCTCAGAGCCGTATTTTGCATTTGAGTGTTTTCACGCACTCCTACCTATAATAGTGAATGGGATCAGTCACATGTCCGTGATTGTTCAGCGCAAAAGATATGTCCAATATTGATCTGAATGTCGGATCAAACCTGAAAATGCAAATCTACAGTACTTATTTATGAAAAGGCAGGACTGCACTTGGATGCCATCTGTGTGCTGTCCATTTTTCAGGGACTGATAGGAGATGGTGGGATACTCAAATGAAGCGTCATCAGGGAGCAAAGGCTGAGATCAGTGCCACAATGTCTGCCCCTTCCCTGCAATGAAGTACATCAGTGACCTTAATTTCAGAGGCTGGGCTAGTCCCTGCTGTACTGAGCATGCGTTGGTTTTCAATAGATCCTTGTCATTGTGCACTGTTCTTATCAGCGCACAGTGACAGTTCGCTCTCGCTGCGGCTCTCATCAGAAGTAACGAATCAGCAGGAGAGTGCACTGTCAGTATGCATTGTAAGAAGAATACCAAGCGTGCAAAGACCAGTGGCCGCTCCTCCCCAAGTGACGTCGCTTGCTGGGGCAGCACTGGTGTCTGCTGCCAGGTATTCTTCTTACAATGCGTACTGACAGTGCGCTCTCTGCCACCTCGTTACTTGTGATCAGAGCCGGTGAGAGAGAGGAAGTGACAAGAATCTACTGAGCATATGTCATCAGAATTGACAACAGATGCATGCTCAGCAGAGTAGGGACTAGCCCAACCCCTGAAAAGGAGGTCACTGATGATACTTCTTTTCAGGGAGGGGCAAGAGACTGCTGCAGTGACTACAATGTCTACCCTCCTGGTAATGCTCTGGGATTCTCAAACGAAGCATCATCAGAAAGAAAGTAGTAAAAATAATATACACTGCTCAAAAAAATAAAGGGAACACTAAAATCCGACATCCTAGATATCGCTGAATGAAATATTCCAGTTGTAAATCTTTTTTCATTACATAGTGGAATGTGTTGAGAACAGTAAAACCTAAAAATGATCAATGTAAATCACAACTAATATTCTACGAAGGTCTGGAGTTGCAATGATGCTCAAAATCAAAGTGGAAAATCAAATTGCAGGCTGATCCAACATCAGTGGAAATGCCTCAAGACAAGGAAATGATGCTCAGTAGTGTGTGTGGCCTCCATGTGCCTGCGGCAGTGGATGGTCTCCTGAGGGATCTCCTCCGAGACCTCGACTAAAGCATCCGCCAACTCCTGGACAGTCTGTGGTGCAACGTGATGTTGGTGGATGGTGCAAGACATGATGTCCCAGATGTGTTCAATCGGATTCAAGTCTGGGGAACGGGCGGGTCAGTCCATAGCTTCATTGCCTTCATCTTGCAGGAACTGCTGACACACTCCAGCCACATGAGGTCTGGCATTGTCCTGCATTAGGAGGAACCCAGGGACAACCGCACCAGCATATGGTCTCACAAGGGGTCTGAGGATCTCATCTCGGTACCTAATGGCACATGGATGGCTGTGCGGCCCTCCAAAGAAATGCCACCCCACACCATTACTGACCCACTGCCAAATCGGTCATGTGAAGAATGTTGCAGGCAGCAGATCGCTCTCCACGGCATCTTCAGACTCTGTCACGTCTGTCACATGTGCTCAGTGTGAACCTGCTTTCATCTGTGAAGAGCACAGGGCGCCAGTGGCGAATTTGCCAATCCTGGTGTTCTGTGGCAAATGCAAAGCGTCCTGCACGGTGTTGGGCTGTGAGCACAACCCCCATCTGTGGACGTCGGGCCCTCAGACCATCCTCATGGAGTCAGTTTCTAACCGTTTGTGCAGACACATGTACATTTGTGGCCTGCTGGAGGTCATTTTGTAGGGCTCTGGCAGTGCTCCTCCTGTTCCTCCTTGCACATGGGCTGAAGTAGCGGTCCTGCTGCTGGGTTGTTGCCCTCCTACGGCCCCCTCCACGTTTCCTGGTGTTCTGGCCTGTCTCCTGGTAGCGTCTCCAGCCTCTGGACACTGATGGACACAGCAAACCTTCTTGCCGCAGCTCGCATTGATGTGCCATCCTGGATGAGCTGCACTACCTGAGCCACTTGTGTGGGTTTTAGAATCCGTCTCAAGCTACCAGGAGTGTGAAAGCACAACCAACATTCAAAAGTGACCAAAACATCAGCCAGAAAGCATTGGTACTGAGATGTGGTCTGTGGTCCCCACCTGCAGAACTGCTCCTTTATTGAGGGGGTCTTGATAATTGCCAATAATTTCCATCTGTTGTCTATTCCATTTGCACAACAGTTTGATTTCACAGAAGTTTGATTTACTTGGAGTTAGATTCTGCTGTTTAAGTGTTCCCTTTATTTTTTTGACCAGTGTATATATATACTGTATATATAGATAGATAGATAGATAGATAGATAGATAGATAGATAGATAGATAGATAGATAGATTAGATTATGGCACTACATAGATAGGGGTTCAGGATGAAAATTTATTTGTGTTTCTGACCGCCCCTTTAAGGCTATGGGTGTAAGAAAAAAATAGGAATAAATATTGAGCCACCGTACGGCATCTCATTTTTACAGATACATTATATTATAGTAAACTGCATTTAGTCTTGTAAATATTTAGTAACTGCTGATGTATAAAAACAGATGGATGACAAATGAGTTTTCTGAAAGAAACTTGGATGATTTCCTTGTATGCTCGTGTGAACTTGGCCTTATTGAGTGTATTCAATCTAATTTGAATTGGCAAACAAGGAGGCAAACATTTTTCTTTTCACTTGGACAGACGTCTCCTACAGCCAAATAGATGCTATCCATTAGTGCAGGTGAAGGTGCAGCGACGGGTGAGGAATAAGTGTCCACACTGAGCTGCACTACAGTAGTATGATGCTATATAACCTCCCCCACCCAAAAAAACCTCACCATTCCACTATAGCTGGTGACTGTTCTTCCACATTTTCTAGCCCCATCCTGCAAACCAGAACATCGAGTGCACTGAATGTGGAGCGTATAGGCAAGTGCTCTATGCAGAATGCTACAAATGCCTGGAGTGTGAATACATAGCTAGAATTGTGGATTAATAAAGAAACCACATTCCTTGATTAGAGAAACTCTCCATATAAACATAGATAGCAATAAAGAACATTTGGGAGCTTAAAGTAGGAAAAATTGTGGATATTGTTTTAAATAAATCCTTTACCTTGTTTATAGAAAGGTACAAAAATCCTTCATTTATAGTCACACAAACCAGACACATTAGCGTAAATTTTTACAAATGAGAAACGCGCGTCGGGGGCCCAGGTGTAACGTATACGCATTATACCAATGGGTAAGAGGACTTTTTAATATCTTGTAAAAGCCATTGTTATGGAGCTGATGTGTCTCCTATGCTCAGATGAGCTTATTCATATGCATCAGGCCGGTTTCACACGTCAGTGGCTCCGGTACGTGAGGTGACAGTTTCCTCACGTACCGGAGACACTGACTCACGTAGACACATTAAAGTAAATGTGTCTCTGCACATGTCAGCGTGTTTTCACGGACCGTGTGTCCATTTGCAAAGCACGGAGACATGTCAGTGTTCATGGGAGCGCACGGATCACACGGACCCATTAAAGTCAACGGGTCTGTGTAAACACGTACCGCACACGGATGCTGTCCATAAATTACATGGGGGAGGGGAATGCATTTTTAAGCCATTGCATTAAGAGCTGGTCCCACTACATCCCTGTTGCAAAAATTAGTTTTACTCCCAAATATATGCATTAAGTAAAAAAAAAGAAAAAATGCTCCCAGAGATGTATGCGCAATACTATTTTTTATCCACTAGATGGAGACATTGTACCATAATTTTCCTTTCTCCTATGTTCATCCTGTTGAAGAGCAGGAATCCCCAACTTCTGTATCAATCAGTTTTCAAGATCTCCGCTTTTGCCTTCATTCAGGAGCCTGGAGGAGGTTCATGTGATGGACATACAGCTAATTGCAGTGCATTTTGCCGGCACTTGAATGACCAGGAGAGATTGTATCACAAAAGAGTAAATATTGAAAGTTTCTATTGAACAGAAAGCAGGGATCTTGAAAAGTCTGAGAAACATTGAGAAAGAAATTATCTTGGACAATTTTAAGTTTTACAGTAAAAATGCAAAGTTTTATTTGCTCAAAGTTTGAATATCCCTTTAAGAAAGAAAACTCTAAAAGGCCGAGTGGAATTTTCTTTTCCGTATTGATCTAGATGGGGTGATAATGGCCGCTGCTCAATGATTCTTTCATGTTTGATAGGAGCTCAGATGATTGTAACCGACCTGACCACGGCCCAGGAACGCGCCGGTGCTCTGGGGAAGCTCGGCCTTTGCTTCGGATTAGGGATCATCGTTGGATCCTCACTGGGAGGCTACCTGGCTACAAGATTTGGGTGAGAACTCTCTAATACAGCGGCGGACACAGACAAAGCAGGCAGACAAAGAGTCCTGTCTATAAAAGAAGCGGCTTTGGTGCTGAGTGTGGGGCCCCTTACCTACTGGGCCACTGTGCGGCTGACCCAATGATATGCAATGGCATCACTAGAAATTTAGACCTGGGCCCCCACCTGTATGTTCGTCAGATGTATGGGCCCTTGTAGCGTTCCAGATCGTGTGTTCGTCTTCTCATGTAACAATGTCCTCCGTCTACAAGCCAGTAAGGAACTCAGCGCTCAGATTCCAGTGAATTAAACAACTTTTTTAACAGCAATCCAATTAGTTAACGTTTTGGTCCTAGTGTTAGGACCTTCGTCAGAACTGATCGCCTTCTCATGAAGGGCCAAATACTAGGACTTAGAGGACTCACATTAGGTTCCCATTCAGATGAAGACTTTATTCTCAGAGAGGAAAGGCATTGTTAGGTCCTGGTATACGAGAACCGCCTTATCGTGGCTACCAGGTACACATGAATTGGCTAATTTATGCCCTAAACTTTCTCAATTTTTTTATATTTCTAGTGCAGTAATGCAATTCAATTTTCATGTTTCATGTTTGCAGGTTTTGGCGCTACAGTGTGCTGCCTTATTCCTTCCTGTAATAATGTCCCCCATCCTGGACCCATTCCTTTTATAATGTCCTCCATCCTGATCCTTTTCCTGGTATAATGTCCCCATTCTGGGTCCTTTCTTGGTATAATGTTTCTCTATCCCCTGGTTAAATGTCCTCCATCCCAGTAACCCTTCTTGGTGAAATGTCCCCCATCCTGGACCCATTCCTGGTATAATGTCCTCCATCCTGATCCTTTTCCTGGTATAATGTCCCCATTCTGGGTCCTTTCTTGGTATAATGTTTCTCTATCCCCTGGTTAAATGTCCTCCATCCCAGTGCCCCTTCTTGGTGTAATGTTCCCCATCCTGGACCCATTCCTGGTATAATGTCCTCCATCCTGATCCTTTTCCTGGTATAATGTCCCCATTCTGAGTCCTTTCTTGGTATAATGTTTCTCTATCCCCTGGTTAAATGTCCTCCATCCCAGTGTCCTTTCTTGGTGTAATGTCCCCCATCCTGGACCCATTCCTTTTATAATGTCCTCCATCCTGATCCTTTTCCTGGTATAATGTCCCCATTCTGAGTCCTTTCTTGGTATAATGTTTCTCTATCCCAGGGGTCAGGAACCTTTTTGGCTAAGAGAGCCGTAAACGCCACATATTTTGAAATATAATTCCGCGAGAGCCGTACAATATGTTTAAAGGGCCATTGACAGATCAATCGCTCCAATGTTCACTTAGTACAGCAAGGAATGCTCCTCCCTGCTGTATAAAGCCACAACTGGACTGAAACAATGGTAATTAGCAGTAAAAAATTAAATAAATAACTTACATTGTGAGCTTGCGATGCATGACATCAGTCCAGCAGTCTGGCTTCTTCTTTTTCCTGCGCATGACTGGAAGCTGGCATTCTTCCCACCTGATGTTGAGAGAATGCCAGATTTGAGTATATAGTATACAGTGTATATATAGTGTCAGTGTATAGGCAACACTGACTCACCAGTGACGTCTCTAGGTGAAGTCCTTCATCTTTCATCCAGCACAGACCGCCATCATTCCTTCCAGCCAGGACTCGTTTCTGCAGGAAATAACACAGTTATCTCGAGCTCCGCTTGCAGAACACATTACTTAATTTTTCACAACTTCTACATTACATCACATGAAGAAAAAAAGGCGATATAGTGTCACTCTGCACAGTAACCGTATCTACATTCTGCCCATGCCTCAAGTCCTGCCCCCAGTGTGTCCAGCATATTACCCCCATGTTGTCCAGCAATCTGCCCCAGTGTGTCCAGCATATTACCCCCATGTTGTCCAGCAATCTGCCCCAGTGTGTCCAGCATATTACCCCCATGTTGTCCAGCATATTACCCCCAGTGTGTCCAGCAATCTGCCCCAGTATGTCCAGCACTGCCCCCAGTGTGTCCAGCAATCTGCCCCAGTGTCCAGCCTTTCCCCAGTGTGTCCAGCAGTCTGCCCCAGTGTGTCCAGCATATTACCCCCAGTGTCCAGCATTGCCCCAGTGTGTCCAGCAATCTGCCCCATGGTCTCCTGTATTGCCCCAGTGTGTCCAGCAATCTGCCCCATAGTCTCCTGTATTGCCCCAGTGTGTCCAGCAATCTGCCCCATGGTCTCCTGTATTGCCCCAGTGTGTCTAGCATTCTGCCCCATGGTCTCCTGTATTGCCCCAGTGTGTCCAGCATTCTGCCCCATGGTCTCCTGTATTGCCCCAGTGTGTCCAGCATTCTGCCCCACGGTCTCCTGTATTGCCCCAGTGTGTCCAGCATTCTGCCCCACGGTCTCCTGTATTGCCCCAGTGTGTCCAGCATTCTGCCCCATGGTCTCCTGTATTGCCCCAGTGTGTCCAGTATTCTGCCCCATGGTCTCCTGTATTGCCCCAGTGTGTCCAGCATTCTGCCCCATGGTCTCCAGTATTGCCCCAGTGTGTCCAGCAATCTGCCCCATAGTCTCCTGTATTGCCCCAGTGTGTCCAGCATTGCCCACAGACAGTCAGACATAAAGAAAAAAAAAAAAAAAGTAAAATCCTCACCTCTCCCGTTCCTAGCGTAGGTCCGGTGCAGTCAGCGTCTCTCCGGCTCTGCGACGCTCAGGACAGAGAGGCTGAGCGGTGCGCACAGGAGTCACGTCATCGCGCCCTCTGCTCTGAGACGTCGCAGAGTCAGAGGACGCTGCAGCTGCCGGCGCCGCAGGAACCAGGAGAGGTGAGTATTAGAGCGGGGGCGGGGCCCGGGGGTGGGGGGAGCTGGTCATGGCGGCGGACGGCGCCGCCCGAAGATTTAAAGGGGCGTCTTTTTTTTTTTTTTCTCCCCGCTTCCTACTTGCCGGCCCCCTGTCTGCGAGCCAGATACGGCCATCAAAAGAGCCATATCTGGCTCGCGAGCCATAGGTTCCCGACCCCTGCTCTATCCCTTGGTTAAATGTCCTCCATCCCAGTGTCCTTTCTTGGTGTAATGTCCCCCATCCTGGGCCCCTTCCTGGTATAATGTTTCCCTTTCCCCTGGTTAAATGTCTTCCATCATGGGCCCCTTCTTAGTATAATGTCCCCCATCATGAGCCCCTTCCAGTAATGTTTGTCTCCCATTCTGGTATATTGTTCACCACCCTGGTCCCCTTCCTGGTATAATGTCTCCATCCTGAGCCTCTGACAGGTATAATGACCTCCATTCTGGTCCTTTTCCTGATATAATGTTCCCTATTCAGGATCTCTTCCAGATATAATGTCGTCCATGTA
This sequence comes from Ranitomeya imitator, assembly GCF_032444005.1. Lineage (NCBI taxonomy): Eukaryota > Metazoa > Chordata > Amphibia > Anura > Dendrobatidae > Ranitomeya > Ranitomeya imitator. Next base: position 19,858,540 of record NC_091290.1, read on the forward strand.
GGCCCCTTTCCCAGTATAATGTGTCCATCATGGGCCCCTTCCTGGTATAATGTCCCCCATCATGGGCCCATTCCTGGTATAATGTTTCCCTTTCCCCTGGTTAAATGTCCCCCATCATGGGCCCCTTCCAGTAATGTTTGTCTCTCATCCTGGTATATTGTTCTCCATTTTGGGCCCCTTCCAGTAATAATGTCCCTGTTTTGTGGCTCTTCTCCCACCAAGGTAAAATAATAATAAACAATTCACCTCCTCTTCCCCATTTTCTACAAGACCAATGTTTCCAATGATACTCGTGGCCCGCTGGGGTAAGTGACGGAGTCAGCGACTTTGTGCTCCATCACAACTCTTAACAGTATGGGGGTCTTGAGAACTCCGATACTGTTAACAACGTAGCAGACAAGGCAGCCCATGGCCAGACAGGCCCTCCTGGCATTTGCCAGAATTGCCAGTCCGGCCCTGTTTGGAAGTATAGTTTCCCTTTAATGTCTCTGATACTTTCGGAGGAAACAAAAATGGCCCCAATTACAATAAATCCAACCATTATGCATTCCTGAGTACGCTACCCCATACTGACCTCCGGTGGTCACATCAATTACTGCACTGAGACAGTTACTGATGTGACCACTAGAGGCGCTGTTGCCCTTCTCATCTACACCTTGACTTTGTGAAATAGAACCTGTCAGATTTTTTTTTTTTTTTTACAGTTTTACTCACTAAAAATCTGGTGACAGGATCTTTTTTAAAGAAATGGATCGAAGCATTAACTCTTAATTGTCTATAAAGATGACACAGACCCCAGCGTCACAGATTCTTGCAGGAAGCATGGAGGCGTTTATAAAAACTCCCAGTTACACTGAGGCAGCATGCTACCTCCCCGCTCCCAATAGTTCATATTGTTAACTTATATATAATTTAAAGGAGTATATGGATGTAAACCGCCAATATAGGATTCAATGGGAGATGTAAGAATCTGTATGCAGGGGGCTCCCTCTAGTGGTGGCTACAGGGAATGGGTTAATTTATTTTGTATGATTGTTATTGTTTTGGGAGATTATATGTAATCTGGAACGCACATATTTATTATAGAAAGAGGGAGACAGAGTTGTTGCCCAACTAGCCGTGATTCTTCATCCTCCAATCACTCCATAAACTTTGCAAACTTTTAATTCCGGTTTCAGATAATATTCTGGTTCCATGATCTTGGTATAGTAAAAAGTTATTTCCAGTTTTCAAGATCTCTGCTTGCAGTCGGGGAAACCTTTATTACATTTAGGGTGTGAAAAATCTTGTGCGGACCCTGTACTACTTACAGCTGTGACTTTGTTACAATTGTATCCAGCCTGGACAATCTTCAGAACTCTGAGCCATAGAGACTCCAGGCAGAATACATTGTATCACTGCACATGTAAAGTGGAGAAGTTTGTGCTATTGGTGTGTGTCTGTCTAGCACTGGATGCAATTGTGACAATCCCTCAGCTGTGCGAGGCCAAGGCTCTGTATTTCCGGAGAGGGTTCCCTACCATACAGGTTTTATGACCTGTTACTTTATAGACGGAATACAGACTGCAATAAACAGAATACAGCCTCTACATATATTTGTGGATTTGTGCCTCATATATAACCGATCCCTGCACTGCTGCCTTTTGTGTCTTGCACACTGTCACGACCACTTCAGATCTAGCGCTTCTCTTAAAGGGCCATCACGCCATTTTGCATCTTACCTGTCGCTTCCTCCTGGGGACACATCAGGGTCTGTTTATTGTCCTCACCTTGCAAACATTTCTCACATTCTTATAACATCCGGATCGTTTTTCTTCTATATCTGAAAAATCTCGACATTTCGATTTCACAATATTTGTCATCTTTTTACATAACACATGGAAACCAAAGATCGTTTTATTAAAAAAAAAAAAGGTAGATTTTTTTTGGCTGCCCCTGTAGTAAGACACTTCTTGCTAGTGTCTACAGTGTGTCAGTGCAGGTACAATGTATTCATCTGACGTTCTGGTTGTTTAGACTGGATGCAACTGTAACAAATCCTCAGCTCTGAGAAGTATCAGATTAGTACTTAGTATTAAGCCGGTTTCACACATCAGTGGTTCCGGTGCGTGAGGTGACAGTTTCCTCACGTACCGGAGACACTGACTCATGTAGACACATTGAAATCCATGTGTCTCTGCACATGTCAGCGTGTTTTCACGGACCATGTGTCCGTGTGCAAAACACGGAGACACGTCAGTGTTCGTGGGAGCGCACGGATTACATGGGCCCATTAAAGTCAATGGGTCCGTGTAAAACACGTACCGCACACGGACGCTGTCCGTGTGCAGTCCGTGTGCCATGCAGGAGACAGAGCTACAGTAAGCGCTGTCCCCCCCAAGTGGTGCTGAAGCCGCCATTCATATCTTCTCTCCAGCAGCGTTCGCTGTAGAGAAGATATGAAAAATCCTTTTTTGTTTGTTTTTTTCGTGTTTTAAATAAAGATCCCTGTCCCCACCCCCCTCCCACCCCCTGTGCGCCCGCCCGCTGTTATTTAAATACTCACCCGGCTCCCTCCCAGCGTCCCGTCCTCACCGCACCTTCTCCTGTATGAGCGGCCACGTGGTGCCGCCGATTACAGTCATGAATATGCGGCTCCACCTCCCATAGGGATCTTTATTTAAAACACAAAAAAAAAAAATGATTTTTCATATCTTCTTTCCAGCAAACGCTGCTGGAGAGAAGATATGAATGGCGGCTTCAGCACCAGATGCAGGAGACAGCGCTTATCTCTAGCGCTGTCTCCCGCACAGTGCGTGTGGTACCCAGTCGGCCGCACGTGTGCCACACGGATAAAAAAAAACTAACATGACACTTAAAAATGCAAAAATGGAAGAATGTTTATGGGAAAAAAATGTTAACAAATAAAATGGTTTGGGACCAAAAAAAAGCCAAGAAAATGCCAGAATCTAGAAGAGTGTCTTCTACTTGAAAAACAGGAATTCTGTGTGCACAGAACAAATGCTAATAAGCAGAGTTTTATCAGCAGCACATTACACAGAGCGGTGAATTACTGACAGCAATGATTTTATGTGTCAGTCTGTCGCGCGCTCCCTGTCCATCTGTCACGCTCCCTGTCCGTCTGTCACGCTCCCTGTCCGTCTGTCACGCTCCCTGTCCGTCTGTCGCGCTCCCTGTCCTTCTGTCGTGCTCCTTGTCTGTCTGTCGTGCTCCCTGTATGTTGCGCTCCCTGTCCGTCTGTTGCGCTCCTTTTCCGTCTGTTGCGCTCCCTGTCTGTCACTCCTTGTCCGGCTGTCGCGCTCCCTGTTCGTCAGACTGTCGCGCTCCTTTTCCATCTGTTGCGCTCCCTGTTATGTAGGCAATCCAGTGACACAATGTGCCAGCAATCAGAGCACATACAGTGATCTGACAATAACCCAAAAATAATAGAACGAGCTCTGAGACGTGGAATCTCTGTAGACCGCAATACCTGAACCTATCCTAAACACAACTAAAGGCAGCTGTGGATTGCGCCTGACAATACCTATGCAACTCGGCACAGCCTGAGGAACTGACTAGCCTGAAGATAGAAATACAAGCCTGACTTGCCTCAGAGAAATACCCCAAAGGAAAAGGCAGCCCCCCACATATAATGACTGTTAGCAAGATGAAAAGACAAAACGTAGGGATGAAATAGATTCAGCAAAGTGAGGCCCGATATTCTAGATAGAGCGAGGATAGCAAAGAGAACTTTGCAGTCTACAAAAAACCCTAAAGCAAAAAACCACGCAAAGGGGGCAAAAAGACCCACCGTGCCGAACTAACGGCACGGCGGTACACCCTTTGCGTCTCAGAGCTTCCAGCAAAACGAATAGACAAGCTGGACAGAAAAAGTAGCAACAAAAACAAAGAAGCACTTATCTAAGCAGAGCAGCAGGCCACAGGAAAGATCCAAAGCTCAGATCCAACACTGGAACATTGACAAGGAGCAAGGAAGACAGAATCAGGCGGAGTTAAATAACAAAGCAGCCAACGAGCTCACCAGAACACCTGATGGAGGAAGCTCAGAAGCTGCAGTACCACTTGTGACCACAGGAGTGAATTCAGCCACAGAATTCACAACAGTACCCCCCCTTGAGGAGGGGTCACCGAACCCTCACCAGAGCCCCCAGGCCGACCAGGATGAGCCACATGAAAGGCACAAACAAGATCTGGAGCATGGACATCAGAGGCAAAAACCCAGGAATTATCTTCCTGAGCATAACCCTTCCATTTAACCAGATACTGGAGTTTCCGTCTAGAAACACGAGAATCCAAAATTTTCTCCACAATATACTCCAATTCCCCCTCCACCAAAACCGGGGCAGGAGGCTCAACAGATGGAACCATAGGTGCCACGTATCCCTGCAACAACGACCTATGGAATACATTATGTATGAAAAAGGAGTCTGGGAGGGTCAGACGAAAAGACACAGGATTGAGAATCTCAGAAATCCTATACGGACCAATAAAACGAGGTTTAAATTTAGGAGAGGAAACCTTCATAGGAATATGACGAGAAGATAACCAAACCAGATCCCCAACACGAAGTCGGGGACCCACACGGCGTCTGCGATTAGCGAAAAGTTGAGCCTTCTCCTGGGACAAGGTCAAATTGTCCACTACCTGAGTCCAGATCTGCTGCAACCTGTCCACCACAGAATCCACACCAGGACAGTCCGAAGACTCAACCTGTCCTGAAGAGAAACGAGGATGGAACCCAGAATTGCAGAAAAATGGAGAGACCAAGGTAGCCGAGCTGGCCCGATTATTAAGGGCGAACTCAGCCAACGGCAAAAAGGACACCCAATCATCCTGGTCTGCAGAAACAAAACATCTCAGATATGTTTCCAAGGTCTGATTGGTTCGTTCGGTCTGGCCATTAGTCTGAGGATGGAAAGCCGAGGAAAAAGATAGGTCAATGCCCATCCTACCACAAAAGGCTCGCCAAAACCTTGAAACAAACTGGGAACCTCTGTCAGAAACAATATTCTCAGGAATGCCATGCAAACGAACCACATGCTGGAAGAACAAAGGCACCAGATGGACCATTTTAGAAAAGCGATCACAGACCACCCAAATGACTGACATCTTTTGAGAAACGGGAAGGTCAGAAATGAAATCCATCGAAATATGTGTCCAAGGCCTCTTTGGGACCGGCAAGGGCAAAAGCAACCCACTGGCACGTGAACAGCAGGGCTTAGCCCTAGCACAAATCCCACAGGACTGCACAAAAGTACGTACATCCCGTGACAGAGATGGCCACCAGAAAGATCTAGCCACTAACTCTCTGGTACCAAAGATTCCAGGATGACCAGCCAACACCGAACAATGAAGTTCAGAGATAACTTTACTAGTCCACCTATCAGGGACGAACAGTTTCTCTGCCGGACAACGATCAGGTTTATTCGCCTGAAATTTTTGTAACACTCGCCGCAAATCAGGGGAGATGGCAGACACAATGACTCCTTCCTTGAGGATACTCGCCGGCTCAGATGAACCCGGAGAGTCGGGCACAAAACTCCTAGACAGAGCATCCGCCTTCACATTTTTTGAGCCCAGAAGGTACGAAATCACAAAATCGAAGCGGGCAAAAAATAACGACCAACGGGCCTGTCTAGGATTCAAGCGCTTGGCAGACTCGAGATAAGTGAGGTTCTTATGATCAGTCAATACCACCACGCGATGCTTAGCTCCTTCAAGCCAATGACGCCATTCCTCGAATGCCCACTTCATGGCCAGCAACTCTCGGTTGCCCACATCATAATTACGCTCAGCAGCCGAAAACTTCCTGGAAAAGAAAGCACATGGTTTCAACACTGAGCAACCAGAACCTCTCTGTGACAAAACCGCCCCTGCTCCAATCTCAGAAGCATCAACCTCGACCTGGAACGGAAGAGAAACATCTGGTTGACACAACACAGGGGCAGAACAAAAACGATGCTTCAACTCCTGAAAAGCTTCCACAGCAGCAGAAGACCAATTAACCAAATCAGCACCCTTCTTGGTCAAATCGGTCAATGGTCTGGCAATGCTAGAAAAATTACAGATGAAGCGACGATAAAAATTAGCAAAGCCCAGGAATTTTTGCAGACTTTTCAGAGATGTCGGCTGAGTCCAATCCTGGATGGCTTGGACCTTAACCGGATCCATCTCGATAGTAGAAGGGGTAAAGATGAACCCCAAAAATGAAACTTTCTGCACACACCGAAGAGACACTTTGATCCCTTCACAAACAAAGAATTAGCACGCAGGACCTGGAAAACCATTCTGACCTGCTTCACATGAGAGTCCCAATCATCTGAGAAGATCAAAATGTCATCCAAGTAAACAATCAGGAATTTATCCAGATACTCACGGAAGATGTCATGCATAAAAGACTGAAACACAGATGGAGCATTGGCAAGTCCGAACGGCATCACTAGATATTCAAAATGACCCTCGGGCGTATTAAATGCAGTTTTCCATTCATCTCCTTGCCTGATTCTCACCAGATTATACGCACCACGAAGATCTATCTTAGTGAACCAACTAGCCCCCTTAATCCGAGCAAACAAGTCAGATAACAATGGCAAGGGATACTGAAATTTAACAGTGATCTTATTAAGAAGGCGGTAATCAATACACGGTCTCAGCGAACCATCCTTCTTGGCTACAAAAAAGAACCCTGCTCCCAGTGGTGATGACGATGGGCGAATATGTCCCTTCTCCAGGGATTCCTTCACATAACTGCGCATAGCGGCGTGTTCAGGCACGGATAAATTAAATAATCGACCTTTAGGGAATTTACTACCAGGAATCAAATTGATAGCACAATCACAATCCCTATGCGGAGGTAGAGCATCGGACCTGGGCTCCTCAAATACATCCTGATAATCAGACAAGAACTCTGGGACCTCAGAAGGAATGGATGACGAAATAGACAAAAATGGAACATCACCATGTACCCCCTGACAACCCCAGCTGGATACCGACATAGAGTTCCAATCCAATACTGGATTATGGGTTTGCAGCCATGGCAACCCCAACACGACCACATCATGCAGATTATGTAGCACCAGAAAGCGAATAACTTCCTGATGTGCAGGAGCCATGCACATGGTCAGCTGGGCCCAGTACTGAGGTTTATTCTTGGCCAAAGGTGTAGCATCAATTCCTCTCAACGGAATAGGACACCGCAAAGACTCCAAGAAAAACCCACAACATTTAGCATAATCCAAATCCATCAGATTCAGGGCAGCGCCTGAATCCACAAATGCCATGACAGAATACGATGACAAAGAGCACATTAAGGTAATGGACAAAAGGAATTTGGACTGTACAGTACCAATAACGGCAGACCTATCGAACCGCTTAGTGCGCTTAGGACAATCAGAAATCGCATGAGTGGAATCACCACAGTAGAAACACAGACCATTCAGACGTCTGTGTTCTTGCCGTTCAATTCTGGTCATAGTCCTATCGCACTGCATAGGCTCAGGTTTAATCTTAGACAATACCGCCAAATGGTGCACAGATTTACGCTCGCGCAAGCGTCGACCGATCTGAATGGCCAAAGACATAGACTCATTCAAACCAGCAGGCATAGGAAAACCCACCATGACATCCTTAAGAGCCTCAGAGAGACCCTTTCTGAACAAAGCTGCCAGCGCAGATTCATTCCACAGAGTGAGTACTGACCACTTCCTAAATTTCTGACAATATACCTCTATATCATCCTGACCCTGGCACAAAGCCAGCAAATTTTTCTCAGCCTGATCCACTGAATTAGGCTCATCGTAAAGTAATCCGAGCGCCAGGAAAAACGCATTGACATTACTCAATGCAGGGTCTCCTGGCGCAAGAGAAAATGCCCAGTCCTGAGGGTCGCCGCGCAAAAAAGAAATAATAATCAAAACCTGTTGAATAGGATTACCAGAAGAATGAGGTTTCAAGGCCAGAAATAGCTTACAATTATTTTTGAAATTAAGAAACTTAGTTCTATCACCAAAAAACAGATCAGGAATAGGAATTCTTGGTTCTAACATAGATTTCTGATCAATAGTATCTTGAATCCTTTGTACATTTGTAACGAGATTATCCATTGAAGAGCACAGACCCTGAATATCCATGTCCACACCTGTGTCCTGAAACACCCAAATGTCTAGGGAAAAAAAAAGACTGAACACAGAGCTGAGAAAAAAAAAATGATGTCAGAACTTCTTTTTTCCCTCTATTGAGAATCATTAGGGTGGCTCCTTGTACTGTTATGTAGGCAATCCAGTGACACAGTGTGCCAGCAATCAGAGCACATACAGTGATCTGACAATAACCCAAAAATAATAGAACGAGCTCTGAGACGTGGAATCTCTGTAGACCGCAATACCTGAACCTATCCTAAACACAACTAAAGGCAGCTGTGGATTGCGCCTGACACTACCTATGCAACTCGGCACAGCCTGAGGAGCTGACTAGCCTGAAGATAGAAAAACAAGCCTGACTTGCCTCAGAGAAATACCCCAAAGGAAAAGGCAGCCCCCCACATACAATGACTGTTAGCAAGATGAAAAGACAAAACGTAGGGATGAAATAGATTCAGCAAAGTGAGGCCCGATATTCTAGATAGAGCGAGGATAGCAAAGAGAACTTTGCAGTCTACAAAAAACCCTAAAGCAAAAAACCACGCAAAGGGGGCAAAAAGACCCACCGTGCCGAACTAACGGCACGGCGGTACACCCTTTGCGTCTCAGAGCTTCCAGCAAAACGAATAGACAAGCTGGACAGAAAAAGTAGCAACAAAAACAAAGAAGCACTTATCTAAGCAGAGCAGCAGGTCACAGGAAAGATCCAGAAGCTCAGATCCAACACTGGAACATTGACAAGGAGCAAGGAAGACAGAATCAGGTGGAGTTAAATAACAAAGCAGCCAACGAGCTCACCAAAACACCTGAGGGAGGAAGCTCAGAAGCTGCAGTACCACTTGTGACCACAGGAGTGAATTCAGCCACAGAATTCACAACAGCTCCCTGTCGGTCTGTCGCGCTCCCTGTCTGTCACTCCTTGTCCGGCTGTCGCGCTCCCCGTCTGTCTGTCGCGCTCCTTGTCTGTCTGTTGCTCTCCCTGTCGCACTCCCTGTCCATCTGTCACTCCTTGTCCATCTGTCGCGCTCCCTGTCCGTCTGTCGCGCTCCCTGTCTGTCTGTCACGCTCCCTATCCGTCTGTTGGGCTCCCAGTCTGTCTGTCTCGCTCCCTGTCTGTCGCGCATATCCTTGACCGTCTGTCGTGCTCCCTGTCTGTCTGTCTCACTCCTTGTCCGTCTGTTGCGCTCCCTGTCTGTCTGTCGCGCTCCCTGTCTGTCTGTCTCACTCCTTGTCCGTCTGTTGCGCTCCCTGTCTGTCTGTCGCGCTCCCTGTCTGTCTGTCTCACTCCTTGTCCGTCTGTTGCGCTCCCTGTCTGTCTGTCGCGCTCCCTGTCTGTCTGTCGCGCTCCCTGCTTGTCTGGCACTCCTTGTCCATCTGTCGTGCTCCCTGTCTGTCTGTCGTGCTCCCTATCCATCTGTTGCGCTCCCTGCTTGTCTGGCACTCCTTGTCCATCTGTCGTGCTCCCTGTCTGTCTGTCGTGCTCCCTATCCATCTGTTGCGCTCCCTGCTTGTCTGGCACTCCTTGTCCGTCTGTCGTGCTCCCTGTCCGTCTGTCGTGCTCCCTGTCTGTCTCACTCCTTGTCCGGCTGTCGCGCTCCCCGTCCGTCTGTCGCGCTCCTTGTCTGTCTGTTGCTCTCCCTGTCGCACTCCCTGTCCATCTGTCACTCCTTGTCCATCTGTCGCGCTTCCTGTCTGTCTGGCACTCCTTGTCCATCTGTCGCGCTCCTTCTCTCTCTGTTGCTCCTTGTCCATCTGTCGCGCCCACTGTCTGTCTGGCACTCCCTGTCCGTCTGTCGCGCTCCTTGTTCATCTGTCTGTTGTGTTCCCTGTCTGTCTGTCTGTAGCGCTCCCTCTCCGTCTGGCACTCTTTGTCCGTCTGTCGCGCTCCCTGTCTGTCTGTAGCGCTCCCTGTCTGTCGCGTACGTCCTTGTCTGTCTGTCTGTCGTGCTCCCTGTCTGTCTGTTGTGCTCCCTGTCTGTCTGTCACGCTCCCTGTCTGTGTGTCGTGCTCCCTGTCTGTCTGTCGTGCTCCCTGTCTGCCTGTCGCGCTCCCTGTCCATCTGTCGTGCTCCCTGTCCGTCTGTCGTGCTTCCTGTCTGTCGTGCTTCCTGTCTGTCTGTCATGCTCCCTGTCTGTCTGTCGCGCTCCCTGTCCGTCTCTCGCGCTCCCTGTCCGTCTCTCGCGCTCCCTGTCCGTCTGTCGTGCTCCCTGTCTGTCTGTCGTGCTGTCTGTCGCTCTCCCTGTCCGTCTGTCACGCTCTCTGTCTCTGTCACGCTCTCTGTCTGTCTGTCGCGCTCTCTGTCCGTCTGTCGCGCTCCCTGTCTGTCTGTCGTGCTCCCTGTCTGTCTGTCACGCTTCCTGTCCGTCTGTCACGCTCACTGTCTGTCTGTCACGCTCACTGTCCATCTGTCGCGCTCCCTGTCCGTCTGTCGTGCTCCTTGTCTGTCTGTCGTGCTCCCTGTCCTTCTGTCGTGCTCCTTGTCTGTCTGTCGTGCTCCCTGTCTGTCGCGCTCCCTGTCCGTCTGTCACGCTCCCTGTCCGTCTGTCACGCTCCCTGTCCGTCTGTCGCGCTCCCTGTCCTTCTGTCGTGCTCCTTGTCTGTCTGTCGTGCTCCCTGTCTGTCGCGCTCCCTGTCCGTCTGTCACGCTCCCTGTCCGTCTGTCGCGCTCTCTGTTAGTCTGTCGTGCTCCCTGTCCGTCTGTCCGCTCCCTGTCCTTCTGTCGTGCTCCCTGTCTGTCTGTCGCGCTCCCTGTCCGTCTGTCGCGCTCCCTGTCCGTCTGTCGCGTTCCCTGTCCGTCTGTCGCGCGCTCCCTGTCCGTCTGTTGCGTTCCCTGTCCGTCTGTCCGCTCCCTGTCCGTCTGTCCGCTCCCTGTCTGTCTGTCGCGCTCCCTGTCCGTCTGTCGCGTTCCCTGTCCGTCTGTCACGCGCTCCCTGTCCGTCTGTTGCGTTCCCTGTCCGTCTGTCGTGCTCCCTGTCCGTCTGTTTTGCTCCCTGTCCGTCTGTCGTGCTCCCTGTCTGTCTGTTGCTCTCCCTGTCTGCCTGTCATGCTCCCTTTCTGTCTGTCGTGCTCACTGTCCGTCTGTCGTGCTCCCTGTCCGTCTGTCGCGCGCTCCCTGTCCGTCTGTCGCGTTCCCTGCTTGTCTGTCGTGCTCCCTGTCCGTCTGTCGCGCTCCCTGTCCGTCTGTCGCGCTCCCTGTCCGTCTGTCGCGCTCCCTGTCCGTCTGTCGCGCTCCCTGTCCGTCTGTCGCGCTCCCTGTCTGTCTGTCGCGCTCCCTGTCTGTCTGTCCTGATGAGCGCTGTTGGCCCCTGGTCCCGGCTTAGGCTGCCATCACACGCTCAGTATTTGGTCAGTATTTTACATCAGTATTTGTAGCCAAAACCAGGAGTGGAACAATTAGAGGAAAAGTATAATAGAAACATATGCACCACTTCTGTATTTATCACCCACTCCTGGTTTTGGCTTAGAAATACTGATGTAAAATACTGACCAAATACTGATAGTGTGACTGCAGCCTTATTCTGAAGCTTTTTTTAGCAGTACAGTCCACTATTGTTAATGGCGTCTTGTACCCCCCTGCACATGAGAGGGCGTATTATTCGGCGGCCAACACGATCGCATTTTCTTCCCATTTCCACAAAGAATAAGGAGCTTATTTCCTGATGTCATGCATGAAAAATGTAACTCCACTGGTCGACCCACGCCGCATTATTGTTAACTGGGTTGTGGACTGATAAAACTGCGGGGACATCGTGTTTACTCATCATCTATAGATTAAGATGTCTTATTTCTAGGTAATGTCAGATCCTAGGAGACTTGTCACTCAGCTTTCCAGTCTCCTGAGAGTCACTTATGTCTTCTTGCCAAGAACAAAACTCCCTTCGACATTCAGGCTCTTGGGAAAGTTGGGTGACAGCAGCTAAAGAAACTGGAATTGCAGTCTGCTCCCATAGTTGGCCCAGAAGCTGGTAATACTGGTAGCCAGAGGTCCGCCATAACCGTGATAGCCGGAATCTCATGGCAGCTGTATAGCGGGACTACGAGCTGTACCCTCCAAGGAGTGAGAGGTCCAGTAGACCCAAAGGTGCAGAAGGCCCCAAAATTCTTGTCTGCAAGTGGATCCATTGTTTGATGAGAGTCCCCTTGTTTAGGAGATCGGTGGGGGTCACCGCTTCACGACACCACCCTACAAAATAATTACCACAATTAACCACAATAACATGAGCTTATGAGGCTGCGGTCGACCATATGCCGGATAATCAGCAGAGGAGACAATCAGCGACAACATCTGCCAAATTATTAAGAAATACTTCCTGAAAATGATCAGAGGGAGAATCCTTGAAAGGAAGAGACCTCTGACGCCCCCGTCAGTGCTAATCTGACCCTATAACTAATTCATGAGGCTCATATTGTTCCCACTTCCACAAATCGTCTGTTTTGATCTACGTAACAGTTAGGAGAGTTTTACCCTGCAACGGACTTTACTTATAAATGTAACTGTGTGATTGGACAAGGCGAGACCTCGGGTTCATGGACCAACCCCGACCTATGCTGAATACAATTAGGGGCCTTGGATATCTGCATTTTTTACCATTATTAATGCAGTAGAGAAGATTACATCATAGACATTTCATAGAGTAGACAAAAAATATCCTACTATAATACTGCCCCTATGTACAAGAATATAACTAATATAATACTGCCCCTATGTACAAGAATATAACTACTATAATACTGCCCCTAAGCACAAGAATATAACTATTATAATACTGCCCCTATGTATAAGAATATAACTAATATAATACTGCTCCTATGTACAAGAATATAACTAATATAATACTGCTCCTATGTACAAGAATATAACTAATATAATACTGCCCCTATGCACAAGAATATAACTACTATAATACTGCTCCTATGTACAAGAATATAACTACTATAATACTGCTCCTATGTACAGGAATATAACTACTATAATACTGCTCTTATGTACAAGAATATAACTACTATAATACTGCCCCTATGTACAAGAATATAACTACAATAATACTGCCCCTATGTACAACAATATAACTACTATAATACAGCTCCTATGTACAAGAATATAACTGCTATAATACTGCTTCTATGTACAAGAATATAACTACTATGATACTGCTCCTATGTACAAGAAAATAACTACTATAATACTGCCCCTATGTACAAGAATATAACTACTATAATACTGCTCACTATATACAAGAATATAACTACTATAATACTGCCCCTATGTACAAGAATATAACTACTATAATACTGCCCCTATGTACAAGAATATAACTACTATAATACTGCCCCTATGTACAAGAAAATAACTACTATAATACTGCCCCTATGTACAAGAATATAACTACTATAATACTGCCCTATATACAAGAATATAACTACTATAATACTGCTCACTATATACAAGAATATAACTACTATAATACTGCCCCTATGTACAAGAATATAACTACTATAATACTGCCCCTATGTACAAGAATATAACTACTATAATACTGCCCTATATACAAGAATATAACTACTATAATACTGCTCACTATATACAAGAATATAACTACTATAATACTGCCTCTATGTACAAGAATATAACTAATATAATACTGCCCCTATGTACAAGAATATAACTACTATAATACTGCCCCTATGTACAAGAAAATAACTACTATAATACTGCCCCTATGTACAAGAATATAACTACTATAATACTGCTCCTATGTACAAGACTATAACTACTATAATACTGCCCCTATGTGTGAGAATATAACTACTATAATACTGCCCCTATGTACAAGAATATAACTACTATAATACTGCCCTCTATGTACAAGAATATAACTACTATAATACTGCCCCCAGGTAGACGGCCATTCGTGCTATTCCCCTTTTTTATGTGACATTCAGTATAAATATTTCGGCCATGTCTCGTCAGTCTCTGAGATTTCGCAGACCCCGCAGTTATAATTTGGCCTTTTCTTTCCTTTACAGTAAGTGTCTTATTATCGTTCAGGAGGAGACACAAAGTTCTCTTTCTGTCTCTGAGAATCAAAGCTTCTTCTTGTCCGTCACAAATATCGTCCACAATCCTCCCTTTGTCCCCGGCGGAATGGTTTGCGGGGTAAACCTACGTTCTATGCCAAGATATCAGTAGCGCTCAGCGGGGGAACCTCTATGGGATTAATGCTCTTCAGGGCGCGGCAATAATTGCAGAACTGGAATAGATAACTTCCGTCCCAGCAGCCGGTTTGGCCTCAGGGCCGAGGTTCTGGCCACCACATAATGGGGTCTTGGTTCTGAGCCCTGCAGGAGGCCGGCAACGTAGAGTTAGACCTCTTGTATTCCGGTGACCCTGTGTCCGCAATCCCGACCCCTTGGTTTTCATCTGTATGAACCTTGCCCAGTCCAGTGAAGTCCGAAAATGTCTCCAAAATAAAATTGTCCTTAAGAACTCCCCCTTGCACCGGCAGAACAGGTCCTAAGAGTAAGGTATAGACTCCATGCATCCTCTGAAATCGTCCCGTGGTATTACTTACAGATCCATTAATCCACCATTTTGTGGACATTTTTTATTTTTGGGGGGTAAATAACAATTTTTTGCATTTTGGTTATATTAAAAATGATGCCCCGTTTGGCTTTCACAGGATTTTTCTGCACATTCAGCTTTGATGTGGTCATAAATCAGCTGAGAGGAGATCAGAAAAAGACAGAAAAGTGACAAACTCCCCAGCAGAAGTCATACTGAGCTCACTGCTGGATACTCAGTTAACTCATTCTGCAGCCACCAATAGACAACACAGTGACTATAGAAGGCAAACAGTACAACATTTTTAATGAAACCCAATTGCAAAAATGATTTTTAGCACCAATAGCATGCATTTAAGTAAAAAACAAACAAACAAACAAAAAAAACAACAACCCCTTCTTGTTGTTGTGAAGTGCGGCCCCCATGGACCGGACCTTTTCCAGAACCTCCCATTGAGGAGCTATCAAATTGACATCTGGTGATTTTGGAGACTAGTCGTTACCTGAATTCTTTGACATGTCCCCTGAACCATTCCTGAAGAACTGTTATCCTGCAGAGAGAGGGCTGTGCCATTAGGGGGTCTCGCTGGCATGAATGGGGGTCTGTTTATTAGGTAGGGTGGCATTGTGTGTACTGGGAAGACCCCACAAGACCTGCAGTATTGGAGATTTTCATACCCGGTTATCAGATCCTTACTCTGTTCATGACTCCAGCTTAGCTGCATTGTCTATTGGAGTCCTAAACAGTCTGAAAACTACTTCCTGACTGTCCATCAGACCTTCAGTTTCCTGTTCTCTCTCCCCCATGCTTTACACTGCAGCGCCGCTGGCTTACATTCAGTTCTGCGTGTCAGCACTGTCCAGGGTTGGACTGGCCCACCGGAGAACCGGAGGCAATGATGGTGGTGCTGGAGGAAATGATGATGGTGCTGGAGGCAATGATGATGGTGCTGGAAGAAATGATGATGATGATGGTGCTGGAGGCAATGATGATGGTGCTGGAGGCAATGATGATGATGATGGTGCTGGAGGCGATGATGATGGTGCTGGAGGCAATGATGATGATGATGGTGCTAGAGGCAATGATGATGATGATGGTGCTGGAGGCAATGATGATGGTGATGGTGCTGGAGGCAATGATGATGATGATGGTGCTAGAGGCAATGATGATGGTGATGGTGCTGGAGGCAATGATGATGATGATGGTGCTGGAGGCAATGATGATGATGATGGTGCTGGAGGCAATGATGATGGTGCTGGAAGAAATGATGATGATGATGGTGCTGGAGGCAATGATGATGGTGCTGGAAGAAATGATGATGATGATGGTGCTGGAGGCAATGATGATGGTGCTGGAGGCAATGATGATGATGATGGTGCTGGAGGCAATGATGATGATGATGGTGCTGGAGGCAATGATGATGATGATGGTGCTAGAGGCAATGATGATGATGATGGTGCTGGAGGCAATGATGATGGTGATGGTGCTGGAGGCAATGATGATGATGATGGTGCTGGAGGCAATGATGATGGTGCTGGAGGCAATGATGATGGTGCTGGAGGCAATGATGATGGTGCTAGAGGCATTGATGATGGTGGTGGGGGCAATGATGATGGTGCTGGAGGCAATGATGATGGTGCTGGAGGCAATGATGATGATGGTGCTGGAGGCAATGATGATGGTGCTGGAGGCAATGATGATGATGATGGTGGTGGGGGCAATGATGATGGTGCTGGAGGCAATGATGATGATGGTGGTGGGGCAATGATGATGGTGGGGAAGAAAGCAATGATGGTTGTGGTGTAAAGGACAAAGATGGTAGTGGTGGAAAGGACAATGGTGGTGGGGAAGGAGGCAATGATGGAGGTGGTAATGAGTACAATGGGGAGGGGGAGAAAAATGATGATGGTGGAGGGGGCTGCATTATACCCTTTCAGGGGGGCTGCATTATACCCTATGAGGGGGCTACATTATAATTCTGTGGGGGCTGCATTATTCTCTGAGGGGGCTACATCATACTATATGAGGGGAGCTGCATTATGCCCTATGAGGGGCTACAGTATATTCTACGGGGGGCTGCCTTATGAGGGGTTGGCATTATACTCTGAGGGGGCTACATTATATTCTGTGGAGGGGTTGCATTATATTATATGGGGGGCTGCATTATTCTCTCAGGTGGCTACATCATACTATATGAGGGGAGCTGTATTATGCCCTATGAGGGGGCTACATTATATTCTGTGGAGGGGCTGCATTATGCCGTAAGAGGGAGCTGCATTATACCTTATGAGGGGGTTGCATTATATTTTGTGGGGTGCTGTATTATACCCTATGAGGGGGGCTGCATTATATTCCATGAGGGAGGCTACATTATATTCTATGAGGGATCTGCATTATATTCTATGGGGGGCTGCATTATATTCTGTGGGAGGCTACTTTATATTCTATGAGGGGGCTACCCCAACCCCTGCTACATAATTAAGACATGTAATACCTTATATTATGCCCTGATATTAGCGTGTTTTACCGCACAATTGGTGGTCTTGTATCTATTTCTATGTAGCTACATAGTGGGCCCCAAGAATGATTTTCTCTGGTGGGCCCAGGTGCTCCAGTCCGACGCTGGCACTGTCTACATTCTTTAGAATGAGTTCTGTTTAGGTCCTATTCATATTATTACTAATAATATTTAGCCTTGGCGCTCATGCCGGCTTCTTGTGTTGGCAGACTCTACACCCCCACCTTCATGGCGTTGGCCGCCAGCCTCGTTAGCTCTGTCATCGTTATGATCTACATCCCGGCACAAACCAAAGCAAAGCAAGAAAGCCGAGCCCAAGAACGAAGTAAGAGCGGATCCCGGTAATTGCCGCAGGCTTCAATGTATCATTGTCTCAACTTGACTCCCATTATCTTCCAGGTAAACCCAGCGTCTTCAACTTTGGAGAATTAGTCCGACTCTTGCAGTTCCCAGGCGTCATGGCTATTTTTATTATTAAAGTGCTCTCCGGGTTTCCAATAGGTAATAGTCCTCTTGTTTTATGCGGGAAGTGTCAGATAAGGGGCAACGATCACATATATGTCCATCATTCATCCAAAATATAAGAAGAGATGAAAAATTAGAACATGATGTTCCCTTTGGCTCTGCTATATCCAATGGCTCTGGCTCCACTGCATTGTCTGATGGGGTCTTTTGTTAGTCAGAATTTTTTTTTTTTTTCTTTAGAACCATAATGCAATTTTATTGATTTACTATTAAAGTGTGATATAAGGGGAATCGGTATAAAAAAGGCATCAGATATTGCTCCTGCTGAAAATAAACCCCGGGTATAACGTGCACTACATAATATTTACTGCGCCAGTAGTGAGCACAATAAATGGGTATAGGGGGAAGGAAAAGGGATATGTAGGGTGATAATCCTAACACTTACCATCCGGTATACCCTGACCATAATAAGATAATAAATATCATTTTTAAACAGATAAGAGAAATTAATAATTTATACCAATTTTCTCTTGCCGAAGTAATATAGCAAGTGTTAGGATGTAATAAGGAATATATTCAATACAGAGTTTTCTTAAATTAGTTAAATAGTTTTATTATTGTAGCCAATAGTTACTCAAAACAATCACCGAATATCCGTGCCCTACCACGCGTTTCGCACAGTTGCTTCCTCAGGGGGACCTACTACTTACTTCCCTGGAATTTTTATATTTATGATATGAAATTAATATTATGTATTTCTACACTATTTAATAAATAATGTATTTGAAACTTCCATTCAGGATAAATAACTCTCTTCAATGCACATTTGTGTCTCTTCAGGTGTTTTCATGCTCATGTTTTCCATCGTTTCTGTCGACTTTTTTGGCCTTAATGCGGCTACGGCGGGATATTTAATGTCGTATTTTGGGATTCTCCAGTTGGTAAGTCCCTCCTGATGAAAAGTCCTACAATCTAAACTAGAATAGTATCACTAGTCTATAAATCTAGATTGTTAAATGAAAGTTTTGTTGTGCTCTTCCATGCTTTACACTGCAGCTCTGCTTGGCTGCTCTATGCAAACACAAGCTTCTTTTATGTCGGGTCCTTGGGCTTTTGCCTTGTGGAAAGTTTTGGAATGTTGGGGTTTGTTGCTCTGGGACATCTACTATTTGCTTTGAACTTTTTTTTCCCCAAAGCAGACGGACCTATATTTGGACTTTTGATCTTTCTCTTCTTTGTTTATGTTATTACCTTTAGAAATAATGAGTAGGAAATGGAAGAAAAATAATCTATGTTTACCTTAAACTCGCCCGTGTTTGGACATAAAACACTGAAGTCTGTGAAGAGCGGAAGTGACCGAGGGCGCAATGCTCTTCTGGAAAAACATTATTCATCAGTGGATAAATTTGTTTGTTTTTTTTTGCTTTTTTTATAAGGGGCTTGAATTTGCCAGGAATATACATTGATGGCCTATGCTAGTGGTGTACTGAAAAATTCAAGGGGGCTTTATTTCAGGAATATAAACCAATAGCTTATCCTTAGGATATGAGGAATATGTTGAGATTACAAAAAAAAAATAAAAAAAATAAAAAAAGGTTAAAATATAAAAAAGCAAAAAATTTAAAAAAATTTAAAACGGAATGTATATCGGAAAATTGTATAATTTTTTATTCTACAAAATATAGCTTTTTTTGGTAAAGCGGGAATATTCCTTTTTAATTTTCCGCAAGTTTATCCAGTTCTTCTGTTCACTGGCGGACACAGTCAGAAAAGGGCCCCTGTGCAAGAACAATATATGGGCCCTTTGCAGCCCGAGAGCTCCTAAAAATGCAAAATTGCACTTGCTTTGGAGCAAGAAATGGGCCCCCTTACCTCTTGGGCCCCTGTGCGGCCGCACAGGTTGCACCAATGGTATGTCCGCCCATGCTTCTGTTGCACCATGTGTCTTGGATGGTGGGCTCTGTAGGTGGGCCACCAGGAGCTGTTCATGTCTTGTGGGTGTCCTTTCTACGCCTGAATAGATCATTTATGAGTGGATCCATGGTGCCCCCCCCCCCCCCCCCCCCCCGGCATATAAACACACACATGGGTGGCTGTTATTTCACCTGACAACCATTTCCTTCCTCTGTTGTGTATGAATGATTCCTTCCAGCTGCTGTTTTCTTTGTATTGATCTTCAAAGACGATGAGACTACAGAGTTTAGACCCAACATATAAAGACCTCACTGATGGAGGCTGTGTGACCTCATTATACCGTGACGAGAGACCGCTCACTAATGTATCTGTGTATATGGGCTTGGGGTGGGAAAAAATAAATGGATGCGGGACTGAACTAATATAGCTAACGGCATGGACTAGGTAATAAACTTTTTCGGTCAGTTCCTTATATTTTTCAAGATCTTTTCTTGCTGTCAAGAATTGGATCATTCTTATTTACAATCCTAATGATGAACCGTTTGTTACAGTTGTATCAAACCTAGAGAACTGAACAGACAGGATACATCTCATCTGAACTGATCCCTTGTAACAAACCATCAGCTCTGGAGAGAGCGATTTGTTGCCTGTGTTCTATGGAATATTAACACTTTGATAAACTTCAAGACAAGCTCAGTTTACCATTGTGTGTAGCTGATTGTTCTGAAGCTATGAAGTGTACATTGACTATATATATATATATATATATATATATATATATATATATATATATATATATATATATATATATATATACACAGTGCCTTGCGAAAGTATTCTGCTCCCTGGAACTTTCCAACCTTTTCCCACATATCAGGCTTCAAACATAAAGGTACAAAATGTAAATTTTTGGTGAAGAATCAACAACAAGTGGAACACAATTGTGAAGTTGAACGAAATTTATTGGTTATTTTACATTTTTGTGGAAATTCAAAAACTGATAAGTGGGACGTGCAATATTATTCGGCCCCTTTACTTTCAGTGCAGCAAACTCCCTCCAGAAGTTCATTGTGGATCTCTGAATGATCCAATGTCGTCCTAAATGCCTAATGATGATAAATATAATCCACCTGTGTGTGATCAAGTCTCCGTATAAAAGCACCTGCTCTGTGATAGTCTCAGGGTTCTGTGTGAAGCACAGAGAGCATCATGAAGACCAAGGAACACAACAGGCAGGTCCGGGATACTGTTGTGGAGAAGTTTAAAGCCGGATTTGGATACAAAATGATTTCTAAAACTTTAAACATCCCAAGGAGCACTGTGCAAGCGATCATATTGAAATGCAAGGAGTATTATACCACTGCAAATCTACCAAGACCCGGCCGTCCCTCTAAACTTTCATCTCAAACAAGGAGAAGACTGATCAGAGATGCAGCCAAGAGGCCCATGATCACTCTGGATGAACTGCAGAGATCTACAGCTGAGGTGGGACAGTCTGTCCATAGGACAACAATCAGTCGTACACTGCACAAATCTGGCCTTTATGGAAGAGTAGCAAGAAGAAAGCCATTTCTCAAAGATATCCATAAAAAGTGTCGCTTAAAGTTTGTAACAAGCCACCTGGGAGACACCAAACATGTGGAAGAAGGTGCTCTGGTCAGAATAAACCAAAATCGAACTTTTTGGCAACACAGCTCATCACCCTGAACACACCATCCCCACTGTCAAACATGGTGGTGGCAGCATCATGGTTTGGGCCTGCTTGTCTTCCGCAGGGACAGGGAAAATGGTTACAATTGATGGGAAGATGGATGGAGCCAAATACAGGACCTGCAAAAGACCTGAGACTGGGACGGAGATTTGTCTTCCAACAAGACAATGATCCCAAACATAAAGCAAAATCTACAGTGGAATGGTTCACAAATAAACGTATCCAGGTGTTAGAATGGCCAAGTCAGAGTCCAGACCTCAATCCAACCGAGAATCTGTGGAAAGAGCTGAAAACTGCTGTTCACAAACGATCTCCATCAACCTCACTGAGCTCGAGCTGTTTGCCAAGGAAGAATGGGCGAGAATTTCAGTCTCTCCATGTACAAATCTGATAGAGACAAACCCCAAGAGACTTGTAATCGCAGCAAAAGGTGGCGCAACAAAGTATTAAGTTACAGGGGCCGAATAATATCGCACGCCCCACTTTTCAGTTTTTCAATTTACACAAAAATTTTAAATAACCAATAAATTTTGTTCAACTTCACAATTGTGTTCCACTTGTTGCTGATTCTTCACCAAAAATTTACATTTGGTATCTTTATGTTTGAAGCCTGATATGTGGGAAAAGGTTGAAAAGTTCCAGGGGACCAAATACTTTTGCAAGGCACTGTATTTATTTTAATAACTTCTATAGCACCATTAATTATAAAGCACTTTACAGACATTATCGGCACCGGCCCTACATGCAGTTGTGTAGGCCAGGGACGGGGCCAGCACGTTCCTCCTCCTACACAAGATGTCATTGCTCTTCCCTGACTTGCCTATAATATAAATATTGTAATAATAGAGTTGTCAATCATAAACAGCAAGTTAGATATCATAGAAGTATATATTGTTTTCTAATGAAACACATCATTTAGCATAAAACAACTCCACCTAAAATAAATCCTAAAAACTTTGCTATTTAATTTTTGAAATATAACTACTATAATACTGCCCCCTATGTACAAGAATATAACTACTATAATACTGCCCCTATGTACCAGAATATAACTACTATAATACTGCTCCTATGTACAAGAATATAACTACTATAATACTGCTCCTATGTACCAGAATATAACTACTATAATACTGCTCCTATGTACCAGAATATAACTACTATAATACTGCTCCTATGTACAAGAATATAACTACTATAATACTGCTCCTATGTACCAGAATATAACTACTATAATACTGCTCCTATGTACAAGAATATAACTACTATAATACTGCTCCTATGTACAAGAATATAACTACTATAATACTGCTCCTATGTACCAGAATATAACTCCTATAATACTGCTCCCTATGTACAAGAATATAACTACTATAATACTGCTCCTATGTACAAGAATGTAACTACTATAATACTGCCTCCTATGTACAAGATTATGACTACTATAATACTGCTCCCTATGTACAAGAATATAACTACTATAATACTGCCCATATGTACAAGAATATAACTACTATAATACTGCCCCTCTGTACAAGAATATAACTACGATAATACTGCCCCCTATGTACAAGAATATAACTACTATAATACTGCCCCTATGTACAAGAATATAACTACTATAATACTGCCCATATGTACAAGAATATAACTACTATAATACTGCCCCTATGTACAGGAATATAACTACTATAATACTGCTCCTATGTGCAAGAATATAACTACTATAATACTGCCCCTATGTACAAGAATATAACTACTATAATACTGCCTCTTATGTAGAAGAATATAACTACTATAATACTGCCCCTATGTACAAGAACATAACTACTATGATACTGCCCCTATGTACAAGAATATAACTACTATAATACTGCCCCTATGTACAAGAATATAACTCCTATAATACTGCCCCTATGTACAAGAATATAACTCCTATAATACTGCTCCTATGTACAAGAATATAACTCCTATAATACTGCCCCTATGTACAAGAATATAACTCCTATAATACTGCCCCTATGTACAAGAATATAACTCCTATAATACTGCTCCTATGTACAAGAATATAACTCCTATAATACTGCCCCTATGTACAAGAATATAACTCCTATAATACTGCTCCTATGTACAAGAATATAACTCCTATAATACTGCTCCCTATATACAAGAATATAACTACTATAATACTGCCCCTATGTACAAGAATATAACTCCTATAATACTGCCCCTATGTACAAGAATATAACTCCTATAATACTGCTCCTATGTACAAGAATATAACTCCTATAATACTGCCCCTATGTACAAGAATATAACTCCTATAATACTGCCCCTATGTACAAGAATATAACTCCTATAATACTGCCCCTATGTACAAGAATATAACTCCTATAATACTGCTCCTATGTACAAGAATATAACTCCTATAATACTGCCCCTATGTACAAGAATATAACTCCTATAATACTGCCCCTATGTACAAGAATATAACTCCTATAATACTGCTCCTATGTACAAGAATATAACTCCTATAATACTGCCCCTATGTACAAGAATATAACTCCTATAATACTGCCCCTATGTACAAGAATATAACTCCTATAATACTGCCCCTATGTACAAGAATATAACTCCTATAATACTGCCCCTATGTACAAGAATATAACTCCTATAATACTGCTCCTATGTACAAGAATATAACTCCTATAATACTGCTCCCTATGTACAAGAATATAACTCCTATAATACTGCTCCTATGTACAGGAATATAACTCCTATAATACTGCATCTTAGGCTACGTTCACATTAGCGTTGCGCCGCCCTGCGTCGGCGACGCAACGCGCGACGCATGTTAAAACGCGCGCAAACGCGCGCAAAAACGCGCGCGTTTTGCGACGCGTGCGTCGTTTTTGACAAAAATCGGACGCACAGAAAATGCAACTTGTTGCATTTTCTTGCGTCCGACGCTAGCGTCGGAAACGACGCACGTGGCGAAAAACGCCACCCAAAAAACGCACGCGTCCCCTATGTTAAACATAGGGGCGCGTCGCCGCTGCGTCGCCGCTGCGTCGCCGACGCAACAGCGGCGCAACGCTAATGTGAACGTACCCTTATAAAGGGACGATGCGTCTTCCTTGCTAATGAGAATCTGAGCTCTCAGGACTGTTTCAGCCTCACTGATGATCTGGACATGGTATTTTTGACCGGAGAAATCTGGACTGGAATGCTGTCCTGCGTTGCGTGCTCTTATGTTACCACCTTGCATTTCTACAGCCGCAGGCTTTCCTGCAGACTTTTGTGTGACAGGAGCGGCCTATTGTCCTCTATAGCAGAGGGTGGCATTGCACAGGTCTTGTTTCCTCGGCGTGTCGGCTGTCTCCTGCGCATAGTGCAAGTTTTATGTGCTGTGACTTGTCACTGAGGTGGGGTTCCCCGGCCGCTTATTGTTTCCCTTTTTTTTTTTTCTCACGCTTTTACATTGAAGACTCTTAGAAAAGGTTATCATTTCCTATTCGGAACTTGATCTCTAGGATTGCGTCTGCTGTAATGATGGAGGAGCGATTGTGTGACCTGATTTTCTTGGTAGAGGAGAGAGATGAGATCGACTTACGCTCCCATCTAGGAGTAAATCCTCAGCTTTATAATTGCTGCTACTTATCCTCGTGTATGTGAAAGAGTGAGGAAAGTTTTATAAAGTCCCAATTAACCCCAAAAAGACACTAAAATGACATCTAAAATGTTGGGCGATAAGATGAGCCAGTCTTGATGCCTACCTTGATGGGTTATAGTCGAAGGTCCAAGATGATGGGGGTTCAAATATTACAAATTGTATTATTTATTTAGTTTCTTCAATGACATTTAGTTACTTGCTTTCTTTATTCTTCCTAATTTTAGTTTGTTTCTTTTCGTTCCTTCTCATTTGCGAGCAGGGACTTCACCCCTAATGTTTAAATTGTCTTAACTTGTACTGAATTTATTGTCTGTACATGTCCCCGCTTAATTGTAAAGTGTTGCGGAATATGTTGGCGCTATATAAATAAAAATTATTATTATTATTATTATTATTTTCAAGGTTGTCCAGGGACTCATGGTTGGACGCCTGACCAGCCGCTTCTCGGATGATACTATGCTTCTGTTAAGTATAGTGGTTTCTATGGTCGTTGGACTGGGCCTGGTAAGAATTTTTTTTAAATCAAATGTTTTTTTTGTTTTTTTTTAATTGAATTTGATAAAGATTAACACAAAGAGAAAAACAACAACAACCAGACAAACACTGGAGAAACACAGCTCACCACCCCCCAACCTTAAGAAACATTATTCATGCGTTATTTATACATCTTGGCTCTACAGGGCCTGGTAAGAATTTAACAATTTTTTACAAAAATCCTAAGCAGTCAGCAGATTTGCCGTTCAGCGCTTTTGGAAAGGTGGGTGACATCAGAATACCCTGGCAGGTGGATCTAGTCCTGACCACTGGGAAGATGGCTTAGAAATAACCATCAAGAGGGGAATTTTCTATCCAGGTGCCTCTGAGAGTTAACCACAGTGCCCCCATAACAATAGTAGACACAGTGCCCACATAACAATAATAGACACAGTGCCCCCCTAGCAGTTACATACGGTTGCCCAGAAAACAGAGGCATTTAGAGTTCCACAATAATATGATGCAATTATACCTGATACTAAGATTCCATCCAGGCAGGCTATAAAAAAAAAGTCAACCACTGTGCCCCCATAATAGCAACAGATACATTGTCGCCATTACAGTTCCATTTAGGTGCTATAAGGGCACATTGATAGAACGGCCATATTACGGGTGTCTGTGGCTGACTATTATGGGGGCATCCGGAGATAACTGTTATGGTGACATTACATTTGTAACTATTATGGGGTCACTATACCTGACTCATTTTTACCTGGAGAGGAGGCAACTAAAAGTTCACTGAAACTAACACTGTTATGGAGGAACCAGGACTGGTTCTGATATTGCCATAAACACTCCAGATATTGTGTCCCCAGTTCCCTCCAGGTGGCCGTCACAAAAGAATCAGCCATGGTGCCGCCATATTAGCTCCAGATATAGTGGCACAGTGGCACTGTAGCAGTTCTATCTCCTTTATAAATCAGTCACTTACAGTGCCCCCATAGTAGTGCCAAGTATAATGTCATCATGACCATTTTATCCAAGTGCCATTTATAAAAGAGGAAGTCACAGTTATCCCCTCCCCCATAATGACTCCAGGTATAATGTCGTCATGACTGTTTTACCCAGGTGTTCTTTATAATATCCAGGTACCCTTTAGAAGAGATCTAACCAGTGCCCCCATACTAGCGCCAGGTATAACGTCGTCATGGACGTTCTATCCAGGTGTTCTTTATAATATCCAGGTACCCTTTAGAAGAGATCTAACCAGTGCCCCCATAGTAGCGCCAGGTATAATGTCATCATGACCGTTCTATCCAGGTGTTCTTTATAATATCCAGGTACCCTTTAGAAGAGATCTAACCAGTGCCCCCATAGTAGCGCCAGGTATAATGTCATCATGACCGTTCTATCCAGGTGCTCTTTATAATATCCAGGTATCCTTTAGAAGAGTTCTCACCAGTGCCCCCATAGTAGCACCAGGTATAAAGTCGTCATGACCGTTTTATCCAGGTGTTCTTTATAATATTCAGGTACCCTTTAGAAGAGATCTAACCAGTGCCCCCATAGTAGCGCCAGGTATAATGTCGTCATGACCATTCTTTCCAGGTGTTCTTTATAATATCCAGGTACCCTTTAGAAGAGATCTAACCAGTGCCCCCATAGTAGCGCCAGGTATAATGTCGTCATGACCGTTCTTTCCAGGTGTTCTTTATAATATCCAGGTACCCTTTAGAAGAGATCTAACCAGTGTCCCCATAGTAGTGCCAGGTATAATGTCATCATGACCGTTCTATCTACGTGTTCTTTATAATATCCAGGTACCCTTCAGAAGAGATCTAACCAGTGCCCCCATAGTAGCACCAGGTATAATGTTGTCATGTTGTTCTATCTACGTGTTCTTTATAATATCCAGGTACCCTTCAGAAGAGATCTAACCAGTGCCCCCATAGTAGCGCCAGGTATAATGTCATCATGACCGTTCTATCCAGGTGTTCTTTATAATATCCAGGTACCCTTTAGAAGAGATCTAACCAGTGTCCCCATAGTAGTGCCAGGTATAATGTCATCATGACCGTTCTATCTACGTGTTCTTTATAATATCCAGGTACCCTTCAGAAGAGATCTAACCAGTGCCCCCATAGTAGCACCAGGTATAATGTCGTCATGACCGTTCTATCTACGTGTTCTTTATAATATACAGGTCCCCTTTAGAAGAGATCTCACCAGTGCCCCCATAGTAGCTCCAGATCTAGCGTCACCATTACAGTTCACCCGTCACGGGAGAGACTTTCTTCTTCTGCTCCTCAATGTTGATAGTAGGGTGAAACAAAAGGTGACTGTAGCTGTTGGCCATATCACTGGTCATACTGGTGACATGTTGTCCATACTGATGGAGAACCCCAGTAACGGAGACTCCTTTTTTGATGTCTGAAAGCCCCTTTCATTTCCCCCTGGTTTGTTCTTCTTTCTTGTTTATTTGCGCTTCCTCTAAACGTTACTAATTATACCACAATAACAATTTAACAAACACAAGAATCTCGCTCTTTGCTGCCACTTATGAAAAGAGTCCTAGAAATAACATCCTTTATGACGGCCGCGCCGTGCGGGGCCCGAATACCTGCACTGTAATAACAAGGCGCAGGACCAAACCGATCTGTCTCTTGTGCCGGCGGCTGAATACATAAGGTCTTTATGGCATATTTTAGTGTTGTGTTTTATCCGTGTCCTCCTATGTCTGTGTACCCGGCACATCCCCATCAGCAATGCGCCCACTCGTTATTCTCCTGGAATGTCTAGGAAACCATTTTATTGAAAATGAGACTCAACAAGTCCGGACTAATGAAGCATAGCAAAACAAAAAATAGCAAAAGAAAAGTTTATTTATTTCACTTTATTATCTATTTATATTATCGGCCTCGCCAAATCTTGTCCCACATTAGCGGGTCAGAAGCCAATAAATCAGGAAAAAATGGGAACGTTAGTTCAGCATTAATAGGAAAACTTACTAATTTCCATCATTTCACATCAATGGCAGCAACAGCGCCCCCCATAGCATTTCTACCTATGGTATATACTTAATAATGCCCCATAACAACTCCGTCCAGGGGACAATATAATAGTGTCCGATATACTGCCAAGAAAACAACCAAGTCCCAGTGCCCCTGAACAAAACTTTTCACCGTCCCCCCATAATAACACTAGACAGAGTGCCAACATAACATTAAAATAGAGCCAAACCGCCCTAATAATTGCCCCAGATATACTGCCTCTATAGCAGAGCCAACCTGCCCTAATAACTGTCCCAGATATAGTGCCTCTATAGCAGAGCCAACCTGCCCTAATAACTGTCCCAGATATACTGCCTCTATAGTAGAGCCAACCTGCCCTAATAACTGCCAAAGATATACTGCCTCTATAGCAGAGCCAACCTGCCCTAATAACTGTCCCAGATATAATGCTTCTATAGCAGAGCCAACCTGCCCTAATAACTGTCCCAGATATAGTGCCTCTATAGCAGAGCCAACCTGCCCTAATAACTGCCCCAGATATAGTGCCTCTATAGCAGAGCCAACCTGCCCTAATAACTGTCCCAGATATACTGCCTCTATAGTAGAGCCAACCTGCCCTAATAACTGCCAAAGATATACTGCCTCTATAGCAGAGCCAACCTGCCCTAATAACTGTCCCAGATATAATGCTTCTATAGCAGAGCCAACCTGCCCTAATAACTGTCCCAGATATAGTGCCTCTATAGCAGAGCCAACCTGCCCTAATAACTGCCCCAGATATAGTGACTCTATAGCAGAGCCAACCTGCCCTAATAACTGCCCCAGATATGGTGCCTCTATAGCAGAGCCAACCTGCCCTAATAACTGTCCCAGATATAGTGCCTCTATAGCAGAGCCAACCTGCCCTAATAACGGCCCCAGATATACTGCTTCTATAGCAGAGCCAACCTGCCCTAATAACTGCCCCAGATATAATACCTCTATGGCAGAGCCAACCTGCCCTAATAACTGCCAAAGATATACTGCCTCTATGGCAGAGCCAACCTGCCCTAATAATTGCCCCAGATATACTGCCTCTATAGCAGAGCAAACCTGCCTTAATAAGTGCCCCAGATATACTGCCTCTATAGCAGAGCCAACCTGCCCTAATAACTGCCCCAGATATAGTGCCTCTATAGCAGAGCAAACCTGACCTAATAACTGCCCCAGATATAGTGCCTCAATAGCAGAGCCAACCTGCCCTAATAACTGCCCCAGATATAGTGCCTTTATTGCAGAGCCAACCTGCCCTAGTAACTACCCCAGATATAGTGCCTCTATAGCAGAGCCAACCTGCCCTAATAACTGCCCCAGATATACTGCCTCTATAGCAGAGCCAACCTGCCCTAATAACTGCCCCAGATATAATACCTCTATAGCAGAGCCAACCTGCCCTAATAACTGCCCCAGATATACTGCCTCTATAGCAGAGCCAACCTGCCCTAATAACTGCCCCAGATATACTTCCTCTATAGCAGAGCCAAACTGCCCTAATAACTGCCCCAGATATACTGCCTCTATAGCAGAGCCAACCTGCCCTAATAACTGCCCCAGATATAATACCTCTATAGCAGAGCCAACCTGCCCTAATAACTGCCCCAGATATACTGCCTCTATAGCAGAGCCAACCTGCCCTAATAACTGCCCCAGATATACTGCCTCTATAGCAGAGCAAACCTGACCTAATAACTGCCCCAGATATAATACCTCTATAGCAGAGCCAACCTGCCCTAATAACTGCCCCAGATATACTGCCTCTATAGCAGAGCAAACCTGACCTAATAACTGCCCCAGATATAATACCTCTATAGCAGAGCCAACCTGCCCTAATAACTGCCCCAGATATACTGCCTCTATAGCAGAGCGAACCTGCCCTAATAACTGCCCCAGATATAATACCTCTATAGCAGAGCCAACCTGCCCTAATAACTGCCCCAGATATACTGCCTCTATAGCAGAGCCAACCTGCCCTAATAAATGCCCCAGATATACTGCCTCTATAGCAGAGCAAACCTGACCTAATAAGTGCCCCAGATATACTGCCTCAATAGCAGAGCCAACCTGCCCTAATAAGTGCCCCAGATATACTGCCTCAATAGCAGAGCCAACCTGCCCTAATAACTGCCCCAGATATAATACCTCTATAGCAGAGCCAACCTGCCCTAATAACTGCCCCAGATATACTGCCTCTATAGCAGAGCCAACCTGCCCTAATAACTGCCCCAGATATACTGCCTCTATAGCAGAGCCAACCTGCCCTAATAACTGCCCCAGATATACTGCCTCTATAGCAGAGCCAACCTGCCCTAATAACTGCCCCAGATATAATACCTCTATAGCAGAGCCAACCTGCCCTAATAACTGCCCCAGATATACTGCCTCTATAGCAGAGCCAACCTGCCCTAATAACTGCCCCAGATATACTGCCTCTATAGCAGAGCTAACCTGACCTAATAAGTGCCCCAGATATACTGCCTCAATAGCAGAGCCAACCTGCCCTAATAACTGCCCCAGATATACTGCCTCTATAGCAGAGCCAACCTGCCCTAATAACTGCCCCAGATATAATACCTCTATAGCAGAGCCAACCTGCCCTAATAACTGCCCCAGATATACTGCCTCTATAGCAGAGCTAACCTGACCTAATAAGTGCCCCAGATATACTGCCTCAATAGCAGAGCCAACCTGCCCTAATAACTGCCCCAGATATACTGCCTCTATAGCAGAGCCAACCTGCCCTAATAACTGCCCCAGATATAATACCTCTATAGCAGAGCCAACCTGCCCTAATAACTGCCCCAGATATACTGCCTCTATAGCAGAGCCAACCTGCCCTAATAACTGCCCCAGATATAATACCTCTATAGCAGAGCCAACCTGCCCTAATAACTGCCCCAGATATACTGCCTCTATAGCAGAGCCAACCTGCCCTAATAACTGCCCCAGATATACTGCCTCTATAGCAGAGCAAACCTGACCTAATAAGTGCCCCAGATATACTGCCTCAATAGCAGAGCCAACCTGCCCTAATAAGTGCCCCAGATATACTGCCTCTATAGCAGAGCCAACCTGACACAATGATAATAATAATAACTGCACCACACATAGTAAGTGGCAGTTCCCTCTTAATTATTTCTCCCAGGTTCCCCTATATGCCAGTTGCAGTGCCGGTAGTGACTACCTAACAGTTCCCTCTAGTCCTTTTATATCTGTGCCGACACTTGACCGATGTCATCATGAAGAAAGTAGTTCTGTAATGTGCTATAAGGAGATGTTTCCGTTTTCCAGGTACAGTTATTAGACTCCTTATGACACAATATAACGGTGCCAGTGTTCTTTGTCCCATAGCAATGTCTTCCGGGCTCCCCTATAACAAATCCATCCGCTGTGCCCCCATTACAGCGTACCCTGTTATGGGGACTCTGTCAGCAGGATTTCACCCCCCAGACTATTTCCATGTTCATGTAGCCCTTTCAAAGACAAGTCCAGCAATACCTTTACATGGCCGGTCCGTTCATCAATTCCTGAAAAATCAGTGTTTGAATTGCTAAGCAAATGAGGCTGAAGAGCTATGGTAGATCTGAAGCCTTTGTCACTCCAGCTCTATTCCCCGCCTCCCCCTGATTGATTGACAGTCTCCATACTGTGGGACTACAGGGAAAGGAGCCGTCAGTGAAGCAGGAGCTGGCGGCGCTGGGCAAGAAATAGAGCTGGAGTGGCACAGGCTTCAGATCTACCATAGCTCTACACCCTCATTTGCCCACATCACCCTCATCAATCAATCCCTGATTTCTCAGTAATGGAGGAACGGACCTGCCATGTACAGATATTGCCGGATTTGTCTTTGGAAGAGCTACATGTGCATATAGATAGTTTGGGGGGGGGTGACATCCTGCTGACAGTTTCCCTTTAAATGTTTCCTCCAGACGCTGCTATTACAATCAGTGCCACTACGATCTGACGTGAAGAAAGAAGTTACGTAAAACTTTCTCAGTTCAAGCGCAGTCATTTGGCTTCATGTGACGCAACTTTTTGCCTTTCCTCCTTTAGATAGTAATGAGTAATGTCTTCCATTTCTGCATCATCGCCCTCCCGATGGTTTTCAGTCTGTGCGTCTCCGGAGTCATCACCGACAGTATCTTAACGAAAGCCGTGCCTCCATCAGAAACTGGTATGTACTGGGAATAGGCCACGATACCACTCAGGACTGGGGATGGCGTCAACATTGCTTGTCCACTGACTGCTCATCATTCATTTCCTGAAATACTCTGTGCTGCTTGGGACATTATCCACCCCACTTTGCGACTATCAGCCTGAGACCCCCCCTATTCATCTTCATCGCCCTTCCACATTATTTCACATGTATCTCTGACCATAAATATTTTATTTTGTAAACAAAGACTTAATTGTTACATAATGTAACGTTTGGCAACATTGCCCAGACTTCTCAGTATCTCTGCTTGCTGACAATGAATGTGAACTTTTGATACTGAACTCTTTATCTAGAAAACTGAAATGTTCAACTCTCCTTATTCCGGATGGAACAGTTCTTCTGAGTTGCGGGTCTGAATATGGCCATGAACAGACCCGGATCTTTCCAGGCTACATACCTCTTCTCTATGGGAGATCTCATTACAGGGGTCTCGGGTGTCCGATGTGAATCTGCACATTCTTCGCCTTTTATGTTCAGGTTTTCTATTACTTTTTTTTGTAGGAGTTTTACATTCCAAACCTTCCCATGCCCAGAATATAAGAAGCAGAGACTAAGCCGCGGCACCTGGATGAGATTTACAGTTTATAATAGATTAAAAAATCCACCTTTAGTCCTTCCACAATATAGAAAATTTCAGATTTGAATATTTTTTTAAATTATGATTATGTGGATGTGGATGTGGATACACATGATGAGAGCATTATACTGCCTCTGTACAAATCCCTAGTTAGACCGCACATGGAGTACTGTGTCCAGTTTTGGGCACCGGTGCTCAGGAAGGATATAATGGAACTAGAGAGAGTACAAAGGAGGGCAACAAAATTAATAAAGGGGATGGGAGAACTACAATACCCATATAGATTAGCGAAATTAGGATTATTTAGTCTAGAAAAAAGACGACTGAGGGGCGATCTAATAACCATGTATAAGTATATAAGGGGACAATACAAATATCTCGCTGAGGATCTGTTTATACCAAGGAAGGTGACGGGCACAAGGGGGCATTCTTTGCGTCTGGAGGAGAGAAGGTTTTTCCACCAACATAGAAGAGGATTCTTTACTGTTAGGGCAGTGAGAATCTGGAATTGCTTGCCTGAGGAGGTGGTGATGGCGAACTCAGTCGAGGGGTTCAAGAGAGGCCTGGATGTCTTCCTGGAGCAGAACAATATTGTATCATACAATTATTAGGTTCTGTAGAAGGACGTAGATCTGGGTATTTATTATGATGGAATATAGGCTGAACTGGATGGACAAATGTCTTTTTTCGGCCTTACTAACTATGTTACTATGTTACTATTTACCCCACAACATACAAATAAGTTAGATGTAAATGGAAATTTTTAGAAGTTTATCATATGGATAAGTTCAGAAAACCTCTCTATTCTCCTCCTCACGTCATATCACTGCCCTGTATAAAGACAGTCCTCTGCTGAAATACTCTGTCCTGCCGGACCACTCTGGTCCTTCCACCTTATCTCCTTCCCTTGCTCCTGCCATGACACTCTTCTCCTTAAAGGTGTCTGTACATCTGAGATAGTCATTGGTCTCCTGCTATAGAGATGGATAATCCTCTTTTAAAATACTCTGTGCTGCTGGGGGGGCCAAATGGTTTTTATTACGTCCGGAAACATAAAACCATAGAGGGTGTATGATGTCATTGTTCCCATGACTGTAAGTGGACAGGTCACTTTCCCCACATGGTCAGCACACTCGTCTCCTGCTGTTATCTTTCTTTTTTTTTTCTCTTCACCTGCTGGGTGACTTCTACGGGTCTGGTGTTCTGTCTGATAGCGGTGGTGATACAACACGCTGACGATATCTTTTCTCTTGTTGCAGGAGCGATGCTGGGGATCTGCGCCTCTATCCAGCCCCTCATACGGACCATAGGACCCACCATCGGGGGATATCTGTATAAACACTATGGGGTACCCTCCTTTGGCCTTTTCAACATTATTATTAGTCTGTGTTTATTAATGTACCTTGTAATTGGTCAACCGAGGCGAAATGTAGGGAAGGACAAGTAGCACAAGCAGACACGGATTTTTTATTTTATTTTTGCAAATCTAGACAGTTTTAGAAGGAAAATTCTCTGAAGCCCCCAGATGTGAAAAAGAGTATTAACTTCATTTTTTCAGAAAATCCAGAATATTTCATAAAGCATCTAACAAAACAAATCAGGGTAAGACCCTGTAACTATCCAGTTTTAGGAGAACTACAACTCCCAACATGCTCTGACATCCACAGGTCAGTAGTCTCATAAGCTACGGCACTCACGTTCCTATAAAATCTCAGCTCGCAGCAGAAGAAGACTCTATTGGAAACAGTCAGCAAGGGGGCAATTAATTATCTACCTCTATATTTAAACTCTACCTGTGACCAAGTCGGTCAGTGCCCATCGGGGTCGTTTTTATGCAATTGTTAGAATCGTTAGATGTAATCTTTTATATTTCTGTGTTTATGTGTAAATAATAAATATTTACATAACAGAACGCGTCTGTGGATTGTGGGAAGATTGAGGTTTGCGACATCGGATTGTCTCAGCTTGATACTTCTCACAACTGTTACAATTGTATCAGGTTTGTGCAGGGAATCTGGATAGAAACAAGTCCCGCCGCATTCAGCGACAGCAAGCAGAGATCGAAATTGTATTGGAAAGTGGAAGAACTTTATTTTACAGCTTACACCAATCATTTACTGACTTCCTTTGGAGTTGGCCCTAAAAGTTTATTGAACGGGGACAGCTTTGCAATTTTTTTCTTGGCCATGTGGCACAAACCGCTAGGTATTCGGGTACCCTTAGGGTTTGCTCAAACTTTTTTATGCATTTTTGGTGCTTTTTTTTTTCATATTGTAGTTTTTTTTGCTCTTAACACAATGTGCAAAAACTGTAGTGAAAGTGTTGAAAGAATTGATACACTGCAAGTTTTTTTTTATGCCAAAAATCGTGAAAAAAATGACAGATTGTAGAAATCTCATTAAATTTGCTGTTACTGTAAAATGCTGTAATTTTAAAGCGAACAAAAATTAAAAAAAAAATCATTAAAAAAAAAAAAATGCAACGTGTGAACAAGTCCCTAGTTTTATAATGGACACAATAGAACTATTACATAGGGACATAGCACTAGGGGGTACAGTGGACCGACTGAAGCCCTTTTACTCCAACACTCGCACATGCTAGGTGGGGTTGTTTTTTTTTTTTTTTTTGTTTGTTTTTTTTTTACAGATTTTGCATTGAGGTCCAGGATTTTTTATACCTTGGAGAAAAATGAAGAGACTTTCACCTATATCTGACAACTTTCTGCAGAGTGAAGAATATTTACAATGTCGCACAGGTTTTATTGTTTGCAGGTTCTGCCGTTGCTCATCTGCTGTAAACGCTGCATAAAGGGCTGAGAACTGGATTTATGGAACATGTTACCAATGTAATACAAGTGAATCACCGAAACTACAACCTGTAACTCCCTGATCCCTGTATGGGCTGTCCATGTACAGGGTGGGGTGCACATTCATTTAAGAATTAAGCAAATTTAATCCCCCCATATAATATAGAAGTCCTCTGGTATAGATAATCACTTGTAGTGTTGAAAAAAAAAACAAATGCACTAAAGGAGAGGAACCTTCATTTAATTACCCTGGCTGTCAGCACTTGTAATGCATCATTTATCCTGTAGGGGTGCTGCTGGAAAAAAATCAACTTTTACACTTTTGCAATAGGGTCCTCAGTGATCAGCGATTTCCATGAGCTGCTCAATGTCAAATATTGGAAGAAACTTGTGCAAATTAATTTCCTACTATATTTTTTATACCATTTTAACCTGCATTTTTATTACCGAGCCCCTAAACCTCTGCATAAAAACAGAGACACTTGATAGAATTCAGCCCGCCTGGAGCCACCACTAGGGGGAGCTGCTCACAGCTCTAATATTGATTTATGCAATAGACGCTTAAGGTGATATAATGCTATATTTTAAATCCTTCTTCTTTGTATTCCAAAAATAGGACGTCAGTCGCTGGAAGTATGGATTAATAATAATAATAATAATAATTTTATTTATATAGCGCCAACATATTCCGCAGCGCTTTACAAATTATAGAGGGGACTTGTACAGACAATAGACATTACAGCATAACAGAACTACAGTTCAAAACAGATACCAGGAGGAGTGAGGGCCCTGCTCGCAAGCTTACAAACTATGGGGAAAAGGGGAGACACGAGAGGTGGATGGTAACAATTGCTTTAGTTATTCGGACCAGCTATAGTGTAAGGCTCAGGTGTTCATGTAAAGCTGCATGAACCAGTTACCTGCCTAAGTATGTAGCAGTACAGACACAGAGGGCTATTAACTGCATAAAGTGTATGAGAACATGATGCGAGGAACCTTTTTTTTTTTTTATTATAAATAGGCCACACAGGGATCGTTAGGTTAATGCATTGAGGCGGTAGGCCAGTCTGAACAAATGAGTTTTTAGGGCACGCTTAAAACTGTGGGGATTGGGGATTAATCGTATTAACCTAGGTAGTGCATTCCAAAGAATCGGCGCAGCACGTGTAAAGTCTTGGAGACGGGAGTGGGAGGTTCTGATTATTGAGGATGCTAACCTGAGGTCATTAGCGGAGCGGAGGGCACGGGTAGGGTGGTAGACTGATACCAGGGAGGAGATGTAGGGTGGTGCTGAGCCATGGAGTGCTTTGTGGATGAGGGTAGTAGTTTTGTACTGGATTCTGGAGTGGATGGGTAGCCAGTGTAATGACTGGCACAAGGTAGAGGCATCGGTGTAACGGTTGGTGAGAAATAATCGGAGCTAAATATTAGACTTAATAACAAAGTCTTAGTAAAAAAGTCGACATTCCCTTTAAGAGACTGCACTATTTCTTGAAATAAATGCGTGCACATACTGCATGTAATTTCCCTGTCTTGCATGGTCAGCTCTCTCCCTTATGTTTTTTTTTTTTTTAATGATGGGATTCCAATCATGAAACAGGTAGCTCAGGATGAACAATGTAATAAGTGCCCTGTTAGGAGTGTGAATATACACAGACATTAGGCCACGACCATGGCTGCTTGGAAATGACTGATTACATAAGACTTATATTCATGTAATTACTTTCTAGGACGTGAGCGAAGTATTACAGATAATTATCTAGGGTTTTTATTCTGTTTCCTCGTCATATTGCACACGGATCTGTGAGGCGGCAGATGAAGCAGCGCTTATTGCAGCGCGTGACGCACCATCTTGATCGGTTTGTGATCACACCAGTCATAGGTTACATCGGCCGGTCGTTTGCTGATGATCGTCCGTATTCTCCTACATCTGCACTGGATAAGTAAGGCAAAAAGGGAGAAACGTAGCTTTTGTAGAACTACAAGTGCCAGCATGTCTTTCAGTAGGTGGCTTATATTCCAATACTCTAAGGGGAGAATCTGGGTTACTAGATGGGGGTCTCTCTTTTAAGACCCTCCCGTGGAAAGTTTCTACAAAGAGCACCCAGTAAATCAGTACATGATATGGAAACTCAGTGAGGACTATGTAATACCTTTTTTCTCCTGCGGGGGTGCTGCAGGAAATGTCAACAGGTTTAGCGGCAGGTTACAGCTGATCACTTGGGGGCTCCAGTATTAGGGCGACCTGTGATCAACTTATCAGGGGACCTTTAAGCAGGTGACGTTGGGAGGCGCAGCACCTGTGTGTGTTCCCCTTTAAATGCAGAAACATATGGATTTATGACAGCGGTATAATATAGTGTTTGCCGTCTATTTTATGGCGCATGATTAAGTGATTCGTTATCGCCTCGGGCCTTTGTGGAATGCAATCAAGGAATTTCCCTTCTTGATGAACTTTGCACGGTGACGTCACGTATATACGCTCCTCCTCCTCACGTGACACAAGCATGATTCCCATCTCATCTCCACCAATATGATAATTACCCCCACATACACTGTGCATAATAACTTTGTCCTAAAAAAAAAAAAAAGAAGTCGGCGACATATTCGAAAAACATAGCTTCCTTCTTCCAGAAACAGCGCCACCCCTGCCCGAAGGTTGTGTGCGGTATTGCAGCTCTGCTCCATTAACTTCAATACAAGACATAACCAGAAGGTCAGGGTGGTGCTTATTTTGGGATTTTCTAAACCTGGACCACCCATTTAGTTTCAACCCTTAGGAGCAAGTTATATACGGGATTAACCCTACGTTTTCCTGATAGGGCCCCCCCTGCTCTGTATAACTATAATTGTCAGGGGATGAGATGGTCGAAATCTCAAAAGGAAACTTGTACAGATAATAAATTCTGGCTCAAAGTTCAGTAGGAAATTCTACTTCGAAGAGTGAAAAAAAAAAATCAAAAGGTCAAACTTTGGGCGGATACAGGAAAGTCGTCATGTTATAATAGCACCGGAGCGTTATAAGGTCTTCGTCACATCTATGGAGAGAAACGTATCTGGGGGTTGGTGACATAAAGTAGTTGTCTATGGGGGGCACATATTTTTCTAATCCCACGTTCCAAACATAATGGACTCTAACCTGTGCCAATGGAACTACAGCTGTAAGCTGGGAGTTGTAGTTCCATACTACCCAGCCCATAATAAGGGGTACGTTTTATTCTTGTTATCGAACCCTTTATCTTTTTTTAAATGTAAAATATTAAACAAACTCATTAAGTATAAAAACATTCTTTTTTTTTTTTTAATATAATAAGTTAACATCTCAAATTCCATTCATTCCTTGAAATGAAACAATATATATATATATTTATATTAAGAAGGAAAGCTGCGGAAATAAATAGATACATATACAAGATGAGAATATCAAATAAATTATCCGTCTCAGCCCGGTCTGACATTAAATGAGGCTTTTCCCATGGATAAATAAATAACACTAATGATCTTCCATCATCATCATCATGGTTGCTCAATCGTCAGCTCCTCGGGTTAAGGCTCCAACGATCAATGCTCAAACAAATCTTGTTTAACTTGCTTTGTCCTCGCAAAGGAAGTGACTTCCTTGTCTTCAGAGCCGGCGCTTTGGCCTCTGCTTTCTTATTTGGTCCATAATTCATGGGCGCTGCAAGGAACAAAAAGGGGAAAACAAAATTAATATAATTCTTATGGGGGTCCTACTAGTGCAATCCCCTATATTGACAGGACACATACTGGTTTACACCTATATACAGATCGCTCCTATCATTACACAGCATAGCTAGGGTTTGTCCCTTTAATTGGTGACTGTAAATAGGAGAATATTATAAAATCGCTATTATTATTAGAATAAAATTATAAATAGGATATTATAAAATCGCCATCTAGAGGTACGAAATATAATAAATCAAAACGCTGCCATTATTTTATTTTTTTTAATATTTCATGTTAATTTTGGGTGCATCACTGGTTAACGAGTAATAAAGAAATTTTGGATCATCAGTTTTAAAAATATATTTTAATAGAAAACGAGATTTTGGGGGATTTTGTTAAAGCCATTGTAACTTTTGGAAATTGAGAATTTGGAGATTAAAATATTATTTAAATATAGAAATAAGCATATGCAATGCTTAGAATCTGAATTTGAAATAAAAAATATTAACTTAAAATAATTGAAAAAAAAATTGTATGTATTCTATAATATTTTTTTAAAAAGCACTTAAAAATAGAAAAAAAAACACCCAAAATGGTGTAGATCATGGCAAAAAAATAAATGTTACAAAGGTCTACAAGAGTCGCTTCCTGTCGCAGCCACATGGCAGCAGCCGGAGTTCCTTCCTGTTACTCCTCATATTTCACCGACCTCGTTCTTAAGAATCGCCCCACGTTATGAATGTATGTTCTTAGGTCGAAGATTTACTATTCGCTTTATAAAATGTTCCCCGGCACAATATATATGATTACAATCTATAGTTATTTAGCATTTTTCAATTTTCAATTAATCACCTTTTTATATTTAGCCATTTTGGAAAGACGTGGACATCTTCCGTGCTGGCAGATTTACGAAAAGATTCACCAAATTGTTTAAAAACTCCATATATAATTGGATATATAAGCACCAAACTGTTTGCGTCTCAATGCCAGCTGGTAGCCGGAAAGCCCATGCTTGTGGCATTTTTGTGAAAGGTCAAGTGCCGGCATGTTCTCTTGACTAAGATCTTATCAAGTTTCTGTTCTCACCTGTAAGGTGGGGTTCTGTTGCATGAATCCAGTCTCTGGATCACACACACGGGGCCACCCTTCTCTCGCTGTTCTGGCGAGACCTAAAATGTTGGATGGCCTTCTTGTTCTGGAAGTCAATCAAAGCCATGGTGATAGCCGCGTTCCAACAGCTTTCCTCCGGGCATCGGAAATCGATCTCCTTATTGTCGGTGGTGACAATGGTGAAGTAGATGTATTTTCCAGTCCGTTCAACACAATCCAACTTCTTGATGGACTGGAACTTGAGTTCTTTGCACTTGGTCTTCTTCTGGCCATCAGCAAATATGTTGAGGCTATCTTTGGTCAAGACACATTGCTTCTTTCTCCAGAACTGTAGGAGATTGTCGCTTCTTTTTTCCAGTTCTCCTTCCATGATCACCTCTGGGTTGACCTGCATTTTCATTCTTTGGTGGGTAGGAAGGCTGGTGGAAGACAATGTGGGCAGAAGTCCTACTGGGTTCAACTTGACGTTGGCCAAAGTGGTCTTTTTTGGCCACTGGAGATAGTCCTAGGCTCAGGATCTGGAGGTTGTGCCTTTGGCTGTGGCTGGGTCTGTGAATGAGAAGACTAGTGAGCTATGTAAGAATTTATGTCACTGCTCACCACTCCCTCCCATCCTTCCCAGTGACGGGCTTTGGAATGCAGTTCCGCCCAGAGCTTAGTCACTGGTCTGCTGAAGTGTCTGGGACTGAACTCGGGCCACTGGCACACCCACCGCTGCTAACCCTGGCTTCATTCATAACTGCAGCTCCTATCACATGGCTGCGCACATAACCACCGATCCAACGTCCAAACTATTTCTACCAAATAAATCGCCATCGCTTATTTTTTTTTTGTCTGAAATGGAATGTGCACTTTTGCTGCAACTTTATTCCGTTGATCCAATGTATCAAAAATAAAAACATAAAAACATTTTGCAAATAGTCTTTATTGCAAAATCTGATGGCGTTTTGTGTATACGGTTCCCATGCAGAACGATGTATCTCCCGAAGTTTTGGAGTACAAATAAACCCTGTATAGTCTGATCCCTGCAGCTCTATAAGAGCTGGATCAGCAAGGCATGCTGAGACTTGTAGTGCTCAATAGATGGCAACACAATATTTGCAGGGGGGTAAAGATTCAGTTCACTTCTTTGACCAGGTCCGGACTGGCCATCTGGCAATTCTGGCAAATGCCAGAAGGGCCCGTCTGGTCATAGGCTGCCTTGTCTGCTACATTAACAGAATCGGTGTTCTCGACCTTGACCCGTATCCAAGGCAGAGTAGCTTTTTGGTGGCACCATTGGCAGCAGGGGTGTAACTATAATGGATCCAGGGGTTTCAATGGATCTGGCGCCCAAAGGGACGTGGAGTCCTAAAAGTTGCAAAGCAGGCTGATACTTGTGGTTCTACAAGAAGAGCGCTCTGCAGTAGATACAACGTCCTGTGCATTTTTGCGTCCGTTGACTTATGGTTCTTCAGGTCTTAGGCAGATACACGCGTCCTCGCTATGGCGGTATGTCATTTCTTGACCCCCTGCTGGGATAATGCCATTTTTTTACAGTCTGAGCAGGTTTTCCCTGTTTTGTTAAGTTGCAGAGATGATGGATTGATATCTGCAGGCGCTTAAAGGGGAATTCCAACAACACACTGAATCTTTTTTTTTGGCTTGAAAGTGTCGTCCATTAATACCGGCATAAAATGCCAAGTTATGCAATATCTACACAAGCCAACAATAGCCACATAGTGCTGCCATACTGTGTCCGCATGACATTATTGGAACTAGCTGAATGCGGTTTTTGCAGTATTCTCCAATATCTTCGGCCCCTCTCGGAAATGGGAGCACTGGAAATTGCCCAATTTGCCACCATTTACAATTACCCCTGATGAAGCCACATATCTACTCTTAAGAGGTTCACAGTGGTCCCTCGCTGTGGTTCTGCATTTGCGCTTGCGGTTGGGTGGGATGCAGAACCTACTCTGCGTCTTTTGCTTTTTTCTCTGCGGGTGGCGGACCTGTCACATCACCTAGAGTATAAGGAATTTCCTGTAGCGGCCATTAGTAATTTCCTACCATCTCCCATTGTCGGCACCAGTGATCTCCTGAGTGCAGGTTGTGTCCTTTCATCTTCTGGGCTGATAACATCAGAGGGGCCTGAGGCTTTGTGTCTCCCGTCCACCACCGTCTCGGTTACATGTGCGCGTCCACGTCACCCTCCGCACTAATGGCCTGTACACCGCTGACACAAGACCCACTCTGCAATTATAAATGGGGTTTGCATTGGGGTCCGGGACAGAAGCTTCATGATATAATCCTGGGACCCCACTCCATCCTCTATTACTGTGTAATTTAGCCATGACTTTGGAGTAAGAAAAAGTTGCCATGAATCTCTGACCTATGACGAGGTCTAAAAACGGCATCACCCATGTCCTCAGGTTGTGCATGGTATTGCAGCTGAGCCCCATTAACCCAGTCACAGATAGAACTCATGGACCGGCATGGCGCTATACAACCCATTAATAGTGCCTTGGGTTGTGACTGGTGTGCAACGATTTAGCGCTCAGCTGCAATACCAGCTACAACCTGCAGACCAAAGTGGCGCTATTTCATGAGGAAATCCCTTTAAAGGGGTACACAATCTCTGTGCAGACATGTATGATGGTTCTGTAGTTGTCACATTATAGACTTCTTGGTGTTTGGAGAGAATTCTGAAGCGCGGCGGTGCGTGCCTCGTTTTTGGGTGACATGCACCTATAGCCGTTACTGACACTGAAGTTTCCCACGCGCCTCCCATTGTTCTCGGGACACTCCTTGTCGCACCTCCCAACACAAGCAGAACTAAACCAGACTGAGGTGGATACAAAAGATTGTGATACATTGCTGATAAGTCCCTGACAATTCATGCCGTGACCTCCACAAAGTGATACAATGTCACCCCTTCTGTAGCTGTTGTCAGCCTGCTTTCCGAGAGCCCTGAGTGGCAATTCGGATTAATACTGCGGGGGGCTTAGACCACTTTTGGGGGATTTGAATATTTATTTTCAGGATAGATTGGGGCTTGAGACCCTTATGTCTGAAGCTGATTGATAAGTCAGGATCCGTGCGGACAGTAAGATTCAGCAACAGACAGAATAAGTAATCCGATGCTAACAGAAGCACAGGGACCCCCATTGATTATTATGGGGTCCGGTTTTTAGCATGGGAAAAAAAAGTCATGCATGCACAATGTCCGATCTAGAAAAATAATAATAATAATTTTAATTTTTATATAGCTCGAACATATTCCACAGCTCTTTAAAGTTTGCATACGTGATGATCGCTGTCCCCAATGGGGCTCGCAATCTAAATTCCCTAAAAAGCCAGACAGACCCCATAATAATCAATGGGGACCCTCTGATATTGGATACAACAGATCACTTATTCTGTCTGTATCCAAAACAGAAGAGATGAAGAGATGAGTGATCAGAACCTGATGAGTCCAGTACGGTCATAGGGCGACCTGCAGGACAA
Source organism: Ranitomeya imitator (assembly GCF_032444005.1). Classification (NCBI taxonomy): domain Eukaryota; kingdom Metazoa; phylum Chordata; class Amphibia; order Anura; family Dendrobatidae; genus Ranitomeya; species Ranitomeya imitator. The sequence continues at coordinate 19,902,924 of NC_091290.1, forward strand.
AAATTGGGCAGAATAAGGGGCCACTATGGAAGCATGGCTTCCCCTTCATGGAGACAGACTGTGTGCATATTAGGGTGTAGAGGGGGGATTTGGGTAAGGGACCCCCATCTATGACATCCAGAAGCCCCATAAACTCTGAGGATGAAGTTTATATTTACTGGAGAATTCTTGATGTGACGTTTCGCCTTGTGTTGGCCACTTCTGGCGGTTACGTGGCAGTGAATAGTATGCGAGCTTACAGTAAGTGCGGCCGTCCTGACGAGGATCCCATAAATACACTATAAACATGGGGCCCACGTTTAGGAGAAATACTCCGCACAGCTCTTTGGTGTTTACATATAACCCATTAATGTGTGCGCAATGACCGCGGCTGGTGTCACACTTCCGATGTCATGTCTATGGTGTTTCGTCAATTTCTTATAAACTGGTCCTCAGAGCTAAACAATGGGGGCTTGTGACGCGCATTCTATAGGGGACACGGGGCTGTGAACATGTAAGGACATGTCTCAATGCTGGAATTTGCCTTCTCTTCTGTAAATAAATGTTCCTCCTACGCCTCACTCGCTCCCAGATGAAATCTGATATCTGGCGAAGCTGCAAGGACGCCCAGGAGAGCTCATTCTCGATATTCTGGGCGTTTACAGAAAAAATAATTGACTCAGGGCCAATTGTTCCCACACACCCTTTAATTCCCTTTCTGAGAGATCGTAATAGCGGAACAAGCTGGGAATGGGCAGAAAAGTTACATAGATGGAGGGTGCATGTAGGTAGAAGCTCCATGTATGGCCCTGCCACATCAATCGGGTATGTGCCCTCTCCATATATGATACCCAAACACCAAGGTGGTATGTGCCCTCTCCATCTATGATACCCAAACACCAATGGGTTATGTGGCCTCTCCATCCATGATACCCAAACACCAAGGTGGTATGTGCCCTCTCCATCTATGGTGCCCCACACCAAGGGGGTATGTGCCCTCTCTATGTATGATGCCCCCACACCAAGGTGGTATGTGCCCTCTCCATCTATGGTGCCCCACACCAAGGGGGTATGTGCCCTCTCCATCTATGGTGCCCCACACCAAGGGGTTAAGTGCCTTCTCTATGTATGATGCCCCCACACCAAGGGGGTATGTGCCCTCTTCATCTATGGTGCCCTCAAACCAAGGGGGTATGTAACATAACATAGTAACATAGTAACATAGTTAGTAAGGCCGAAAAAAGACATTTGTCCATCCAGTTCAGCCTATATTCCATCATAATAAATCCCCAGATCTACGTCCTTCTACAGAACCTAATAATTGTATGATACAATATTGTTCTGCTCCAGGAAGACATCCAGGCCTCTCTTGAACCCCTCGACTGAGTTCGCCATCACCACCTCCTCAGGCAAGCAATTCCAGATTCTCACTGCCCTAACAGTAAAGAATCCTCTTCTATGTTGGTGGAAAAACCTTCTCTCCTCCAGACGCAAAGAATGCCCCCTTGTGCCCGTCACCTTCCTTGGTATAAACAGATCCTCAGCGAGATATTTGTATTGTCCCCTTATATACTTATACATGGTTATTAGATCGCCCCTCAGTCGTCTTTTTTCTAGACTAAATAATCCTAATTTCGCTAATCTATATGGGTATTGTAGTTCTCCCATCCCCTTTATTAATTTTGTTGCCCTCCTTTGTACTCTCTCTAGTTCCATTATATCCTTCCTGAGCACCGGTGCCCAAAACTGGACACAGTACTCCATGTGCGGTCTAACTAGGGATTTGTACAGAGGCAGTATAATGCTCTCATCATGTGTATCCAGACCTCTTTTAATGCACCCCATGATCCTGTTTGCCTTGGCAGCTGCTGCCTGGCACTGGCTGCTCCAGGTAAGTTTATCATTAACTAGGATCCCCAAGTCCTTCTCCCTGTCAGATTTACCCAGTGGTTTCCCGTTCAGTGTGTAATGGTGATATTGATTCCCTCTTCCCATGTGTATAACCTTACATTTATCATTGTTAAACCTCATCTGCCACCTTTCAGCCCAAGTTTCCAACTTATCCAGATCCATCTGTAGCAGAATACTATCTTCTCTTGTATTAACTGCTTTACATAGTTTTGTATCATCTGCAAATATCGATATTTTACTGTGTAAACCTTCTACCAGATCATTAATGAATATGTTGAAGAGAACAGGTCCCAATACTGACCCCTGCGGTACCCCACTGGTCACAGCGACCCAGTTAGAGACTATACATATATATATATGTGCCCTCTTCATCTATGATATCCAAACACCAAGGGGGTATGTGCCCTCTCCATCTATGGTGCCCCCACACCAAGTGGGTATGTGCCCTCTCCATCTATGGTGCCCTCACAACAAGGGAGCATGTTCCTCCTCCATATTTGGTGCCTTCACTCCAAGGGGTATGTGCCCTCTCCATCTATGGTACCCACTCACAAGAGGTATGTGCCCTCTCCATCTATGGTGCCCCCACACCAAGTGGGTATGTGCCCTCTCCATCTATGGTGCCCTCACAACAAGGGAGCATGTTCCTCCTCCATATTTGGTGCCTTCACTCCAAGGGGTATGTGCCCTCTCCATCTATGGTACCCACTCACAAGAGGTATGTGCCCTCTCCATCTATGGTGCCCCCACACCAAGTGGGTATGTGCCCTCTCCATCTATGGTGCCCTCACAACAAGGGAGCATGTTCCCTCTCCATATTTGGTGCCTTCACTCCAAGGGGATATGTGCCCTCTCCATCTATTATGTCCCCACATCAAGTGGCGGGTATGTGCCCTCTTCATCTATGGTGCCCCCACACCTAGGGGTATGTGCCCTTTCCATCTATGGTGACCCCTCTGGATGGTTAAAAAAAGACAACCACACCAAAGACACAAAAACTAAAGCTTATGAAGACAAACATTTTGCCTTTTTTTGTAGCAGAGGGGTCTCTGGGCACTTGAGCACAAGGGCTGAGTAGAGTGACAATCCATGGAGTCTCCATCCCACCACCCATTAGTGATGACTTCAAAATGGTCCAGACCATCTTTATCTTGGAGCTCCATGGCATCTGCACAGTTTGTCCACCTGGTGCAAACTTTTCTGGAGACCTTTCCCAGCCTTGTCCCCTCTGTGCTGGACCACATGTTCTCCAAACTTCCCTTACTCCCCTTTCAAGCCCCCTAAGTATGCAGTTAAATACCGGGGCTCCATTTAATGATGGAATATCTCCATGTTGTGCCCACAAAAAAAGACTTTAGGAAGCAATCATTTCCAGAAGGTTTCTATGCCCACTTCTCCAAAAGTAATTGAGGTCTTCCAGTGTTTTTTCCCCGCAAGCCTCAGTTGGGAAGGATTTGCCTCTATGGTAAATAAGTCCTCGATTATAACATCTGGAGCCCAGACCTAAAGAAGAATTCCATCTTCAGTCTGAAATTTCTTACATCTGTTACTTTCCAACCTTGTTGTTTTCTTCTTGGATTTAGATCGGGTTGGAAGATGTGAGTAATGTCTACTTGGAGCGTACAAACCTGTGGGCGGCCATAAGGCTGGCGATAAGAAGACCAGACCCATGAATGGACGGCCATATAAAAAGGGAAGTATTAGAAGGGGTTCATGGGTATATAAGGTTCATTCTCACACATAATGGCTGTGGTTGATACTCGGACATTGCTTGAGGGTCCTTCACCAAGTTCCGGAAACCATAATGTTCTTCAGGATGCAGTTTTTGAGTCTTTGTTGGTAGAAGCAGGAAGATGGAGGAGACTTCTTTTACCCAGCTGGATGACATGTATTATGGCGCTTGTTAGGGGAGCGGCAGTGAACATGTCTAGTGCATGGCATGGGTGAAGACCTAGACAGGTGGCAAACACCTGACCAAAACTGTTCCCGACACAGATGGAGACATTGGGTCTGACTCTTCCATCACGGACATCATGTTACCTGTCCACTCCCTCGTAAGTTATGGTTTCCAAGTGCATATCTTTGTTCGGTCAAGGTCAATGGTCGTCCTTATCTGGAGGCCATTATACAGATGAGTCACTGCCTCTATCAGATCTCTGTGCATGAATGACGTGCGCATCTGGCCGGGGACGGTGATCACATCCATAAAGCTGGAAGACTGAAAGAAAGCTGCAATGGATAAGGACCATCCATAGAAACAGAGCATCAGGAAAGTATTACAAGTACTACAGTAGATCCTACATGGCATTACTGATGGCAGCCATTATCGCGATCCAAGGTGCAGTGAATGGGACATAGACACATTGCTCCTCCGTGTCCCCTGTCCTTTACATGTAGTTATTAAAATATTCATGAACCAGGAGATTCAGGATGAACAAAGCTATAGGAATGGTTCAGAGCTGGGAACTGATGAGGATCAGGAGCAATGCTGCATCTACAACATAGAAGTGTCCTGAATGTGATCCAATATTTAAAGGGATATTAATATTTTGTAATATGGAAAATCTTATGCCAAAACATGATCTAGAGGGGGTCCGACTTCTGAAATCCACTTCGGCATGTCTCCCGCACAAATGTACCCCACCCTAGGTTTATCCTGTGTCTCATTCATTCTGAAAATCTGCAAAGTCCGGTCTGGGATCTGAATTAATTTTATGGGTTTGGTCTGCATTTAGGAGTTTGGGGGTCTTTGCCCTTAGGGCATTTGTTTAAGGGATCGTCCGTGTAATCTGAATTTGTTTAGGTGGGGCTGGTCTGGGGTGTATTAGTTTAAGGAGGTGGTTTGGGGTATGTATTGTTTAGGGGGTCTAGTCTGTGATCTGCATTTGTTTAGTGTACCTGATTTTTTATTTTGTTTTATTTTGGGGTCTGGAATCTGTATCAGTTTAGGGCGTCTCAATTCAGTATTTATTTTTGGGGATTGACCTATATTTAGGAAATTCAATGTGCCGTGTGTATTTAGGGGGTCAGGAGTATCTATTTATTTAGATGATCTGGTCTAGGGTTAGTATCTGTTTAGTTGATTGAGGTCTAGATTGGTTTGGGGGACTGACTTGGGGGCTGTATTCATTTATAGGGTCTGATTTGGCAATTGTCTTGAGTTAAGGGGTCATTTTTTTTTAGGAGACTCAGGGGTCTATTTTTATTTTGGGGTCCAGGCTGGTGTCCTTTTTAGTACCTGGCATGGGTTGGAGTCTGTATTTGTTCAGGGGGTCTGCTTTTTATTTTGAGGTCTGGTCTGGAGTCTTCATTTGTGGCCATTGTTAGTTTATGGGGGTCTGGTGTGGGGGTCTGTTTTTATTTTGGGGTCCAGTCTAGTGTCTGTTTTAGTGCCTGGTATGGGCTGGAGTCTGTTTAGGGGGTCTGCTTTTTATTTTGAGGTCTGGTCTGGGGTCTTTATTTCTGGCCATTGCTAGTTTATGGGGGTCTGGTGTGGGGGGCTAATTTTATTTTGGGGTCCAGGCTGGTGTCTGTTTTAGTACCTGGTATGGGTTGGAGTCTGTATTTGTTCAGGGGGTCTGCTTTTTATTTTGAGGTCTGGTTTTGAGGTCTTTACTTCTGGCCATGGTTAGTTTATGGGGGTCTGTATTAATTTTGGGGTCCAGTCTGGTGTCTGTTTTAGTAGTGCCTGGTATGGGCTGGAGTCTATTTAGGGGGTCTGCTTTTTACTTTGGGGTCTTTTCTGGAGTCTTTATTTGTGGCCATTCTTAGTTTATGGGGGTTTGATGTGGGGGTCTGTATTGATTTTGGGGTCCAGTCTGGTGTCTGTTTTAGTACCTGGTATGGGCTAAAGTCTGTTTAGGGGGTCTGCTTTTTATTTTGAGGTCTGGCCTGGAGTCTTTCTTTCTGGTCATTCTAACTTTATGGGGGTCTGTATTAATTTTTGGGTCGCGTGTACTACTTGTCATTCGGATACGTGATAAGACTTCACTTCTCATATTCTTCCTTACTGTATTTTACATATTGGAGTTTAGTCCATAGATAATAATTAAAACCATTCGTTTAGCATATATATATATATATATATATATATATATATATATATATCGGCCATAAATATTCTCCTGGGAAAATTTCTGAAATGTCATTTGTTTTATGTGACAAATTCCCAGGAGCGGCCTTTACCTGTAAAGTCGTCCCCAGAGCTCGGGCTCCTGGCCGTTCCCACACAAGGATAAAGGGTGGATATCCCGAGGATCCTCCCTCCTTTAATCATGTCTTTAAAAAAAGAAGAAAGAGGTTAACGACTCGAGTTGTTCTGTATAATCAGCTTTAATTAAACTGTAAATGGCTGCAGTAATCAGAGTCCGCGGCAGAACTGCAGGGCTGAAATTCCACCATATTACATAATGATTGCGGCATAATCCTAGTGTTTGTACAATCCTTTTCCCATAAATCTATAATCCAGCATCGGCTTTACATAGCATGGTTCCTTGTCCGACTGTACCTTCTGCTGCCCTCAGCATATACTGTACTGCCATAGAGTGCACAAGTAACCAACCTATATAATGTGAATTATAAATGCCAATTATGTTGTGTAAACACAGTGCAATACATGAGCCAAATATTAATTCCATATAGCCGTCACATTAATAGTACAGCGCTAAGTCACAAAATGTAAATACCACTATATAGTGTGAAACTAAAATCACAATATAGTGCATGAATAATACAACCATACAGTCCATAAATATTACTACCACAGAATGCTTAAAGGGAACCTGTTAGCACATTTTTACATATGCACCTATACAGTCATACCACCAATGTCATATGTAAAAATGTGCTGACAGGTTTGCTTTAAGATAAAACGTAAACTTCGGCACTTAAAAAATATGTTACAAAAAATAGTTTATTTAACAGAAAAAATAATGTGACCCAATGAATTCCAGATAACCAAATTTTGGCCTCAGGTCCAGCCTTTAAAAAGTTTGCTTTAAATAATACTATCATAAATTGGGTAAGTAATACTACCAGAGAGGACCAAAATGATACTGTCATACAGTGCCTAATAATACTACCATACAAAGCAAAAATAATAGCACCACACAGAGCATAAATAATACTATAACAGAGTGCAGAAATAATACACTGCTCAAAAAATAAAGGGAACACTTAAACAACAGAATCTAACTCCAAGTAAATCAAACCTCTGTGAAATCAAACTGTCCACTTAGGAAGCAACACTGTTTGAAAATCAATATCACATGCTGTTGTGCAAATGGAATAGACAACAGATGGAAATTATTGGCAATTATCAAGACACCCTCAATAAAGGAGCGGTTCTGCAGGTGGGGACCACAGACCACATCTCAGTACCAATGCTTTCTGGCTGATGTTTTGGTCACTTGTGAATGTTGGTTGTGCTTTCACACTCGTGGTAGCATGAGACGGACTCTACAACCCACACATGTGTCTTAGGTAGTGCAGCTCATCCAGGATGGCACATCAATGCGAGCTGTGGCAAGAAGGTTTGCTGTGTCTGTCAGCGTAGTGTCCAAAGGCTGGAGGCGCTACCAGGAGACAGGTAAGTACACCAGGAGACATAGAGGGGGCCGTAGGAGGACAACAACCCAGCAGCAGGACCGCTACCTCTGCCTTTGTGCAAGGAGGAACAGGAGAAGCACTGCCAGAGCCCTGAAAAATGACCTCCAGCAGGCCACAAATGTGCATGTGTCTGCACAAACGGTTAGAAACCAACTCCATGAGGATGGTCTGAGGGCCCGACGTTCACAGATGGGGGTTGTGCTCACAGCCCAACACCGTGCATGACGCTTGGCATTTGCCACAGAACACCAGGATTGGCAAATTCGCCACTGGCGCCCTGTGCTCTTCACAGATGAAAGCAGGTTCACACTGAGCACGTGACAGACGTGACAGAGTCTGGAGACGCCGTGGAGAGCGATCTGCTGCCTGCAACATCCTTCAGCATGACCGGTTTGGCAGTGGGTCAGTAATGGTGTGGGGTGGCATTTCTTTGGAGGTCCGCACAGCCCTCCATGTGCTCGCCAGAGGTAGCCTAACTGCCATTAGGTACCGAGAGGAGATCCTCAGACCCCTTGTGAGACCATATGCTGGTGCGGCTGGCCCTGGGTTCCTCCTAATGCAGGACAATGCCAGACATCATGTAGCTGTAGCGTGTCAGCAGTTCCTGCAAGATGAAGGCATTGAAGCTATGGACTGGCCCACCCATTCCCCCGACCTGAATCCGATTGAGTACATATGGGACATCATGTCTCGCTCCATCCACCAACGTCACTTTGCACCACAGACTGCCCAGGAGTTGGCGGATGCTTTAGTCCAGGTCTGGGAGGAGATCCTTCAGGAGACCATACGTCACCTCATCAGGAGCATGCCCAGACATTGTAGGGAGGTCATACAGGCACGTGGAGGCCACACACACTACTGAGCATCATTTCCTTGTCTTGAGGAATTTCCACTGAAGTTAGATCAGCCTGTAATTTTCCACTTTGATTTTGAGCATCATTCAAACTCCAGACCTCCGTGGGATATTAGTTGTGATTTACGTTGATCATTTTTAGGTTTTATTGTTCTCAACACATTCCACTATGTAATGAATAAAGATTTGCAACTGAAATATTTCATTCAGTGATATCTAGGAGGTGGTATTTTAACGTTCCCTTTATTTTTAATGAAGTGCCTAAATAATACTACAATGCAGTGCATTAATAATACTACCATAGATTTCGTAAATTATGTAATAGAGTGCCTAAATAATACTACCATACAGAGCATAAATAATACTACCAAAGCGTGCTTAGATTATACTATCATAAAGTGCTAGAAATAATACTATCATACAGCGCTTAGATAATACTACAACTAATTGTATAAAAAATGCTATTTTAGAGTGCCTAAATAATACTACCATGAAGTACATAAATACTACTACCATCCAACACAAGAGACGCTCTCACAAATCACTTAACCATCTGCTCACTCTTTCGATCCTCCTTCTCCTAGTCGCTGGAGACATTTCTCCAAACCCCGGCCCCCCATGTTATAGCCAGTCAAATCTCCCAATTGTTACACCCAGAAACCCCTCTAACCTTATTAATATTCCCTGCATGCCTTCTGTCTCTTTGAATTGTGCCCTTTGGAATTCTCGCTCTGTGTGTAATAAACTCTCCTTCATTCATGATTTCTTCCTTTCTAATTCTCTTAATCTCCTGGCTCTTACTGAAACCTGGATCCAGCAGTCAGACACCACTGCTGCTGCTGCTCTTTCATATGGTGGACTACACTTTTCTCATACCCCAAGATCAGACAACAGAGCAGGTGGAGGCATTGGTCTGCTCCTTTCACCCAAATGTACTTTCCAAGTTATCCCCCAAGTACCCTCACTTGTCTTCCCTTCCTTTGAGGTCCATGTGGTCAGACTCTACGTCCCTTTCTCCATGCGAGTGGCGGTGGTGTATCGTCCTCCCGGCCCCTCTCATCAGTTCCTGGATCACTTTGCCACCTGGCTTCCACACTTTCTCTCCTGTGACACCCCCACCCTTATCATGGGTGATTTCAACATCCCCACTGCCTCTCCCCCCTCCCCATCTGCTTCTCGCCTTTTATCTCTAACCTCCTCTTTCGGCCTCTCACAGCATACTAACTCTCCAACACATGAAGATGGAAACTCCCTTGACTTGGTCTTTTCCCGGCTTTGTTCAGTGGATGATTTCACAAACTCCCCTCTCCCACTCTCTGACCACAACCTTCTTTCATTCTCTATCAAGAACTGCCATCCCGCTCAGGTCACCCCCACTTTCCACACTTATAGAAACATACAGGCTATTAACACCCAGAAACTTATGAAGAACTTGCAGTCCTCATTGGCCCCAATCGTCTCCATCTCATGTCCTGATTCTGCTCTTTTGCTCTGAAGCATTACAATGAAACCCTGCAAAGTGCTCTGGATGAAGCTGCTCCTCCTATACATAAAACAACTCGGCACAGATGGCAACAACCGTGGCACACGCTGCAAACACGTTTCCTGCAGCGGTGCTCCAGGTGCGCAGAGCGTCTGTGGAGAAAATCTAATCTACCCGAAGATTTCATCCATTATAAGTTCATGCTAAAGACATACAATTCTGCCCTTCACCTCTCCAAACAAACCTACTTCAACACCCTCATCACCTTCCTGTCCAATAACTCTAAACGTCTCTTTGACACGTTCCAGTCCCTACTCAACCCAAGAGAGCAGGCCCCAACCACGGATCTCCATGCTGACGATCTGGCCAATTACTTCAAAGAAAAAATTGACCACATTCGACAGGAAATCATCTTCCAATCTCTTCATACCATGCACTGTCCTCCCTCCCCCACTGCATCTAGCTCACTCTCTGACTTTGACGCAGTTACAGAAGAAGAAGTAAGCAGGCTCCTTGCATCTTCTCGCCCGACCACTTGCACCAGTGACCCCATTCCGTCACATCTCCTCCAGTCCCTTTCCCCGGCTGTCACCTCTCATCTAACAAAAATATTCAACCTTTCCCTCACTTCCGGTATTTTTCCCTCCTCATTTAAGCATGCCATCATACATCCATTACTTAAAAAACCATCCCTCGATCAAAACTGTGCCGCTAATTATAGACCTGTCTCTAATCTTCCCTTCATCTCTAAACTCCTCGAACGCCTGGTCCACTCCCGTCTTACCCGCTATCTCTCAGATAACTCTCTTCTCGACCCTCTTCAATCTGGCTTCCGCTCTTTACACTCTACTGAAACCGCCCTCACTAAAGTCTCCAATGACCTACTAACAGCTAAATCTAATGGTCACTACTCCATGCTAATTCTCTTGGATCTCTCTGCAGCATTTGACACTGTGGATCATCAGCTCCTCCTCACTATGCTCTGCTCCATCGGCCTCAAGGACACCGTTCTCTCCTGGTTCTCCTCCTATCTCTCTGACCGATCCTTCACTGTATGTTTTGCTGGTTCCTTCTCCTCTCACCTTCCCCTTACTGTTGGGGTTCCTCAAGGATCAGTCCTAGGCCCCCTCCTCTTCTCGTTGTATACTGCCCCTATTGGACAAACAATCAGTAGATTTGGTTTCCAGTACCATCTCTATGCTGACGACACCCAATTATACACCTCTTCTCCTGTTGTCACGCTGACCTTTTTAGAAAACACCAGGGATTTTCTTACCGCTGTCTCTAACATCATGTCCTCCCTCTATCTGAAACTAAACCTGTCAAAAACTGAACTCCTCGTGTTCTCTCCCTCTACTAACCTACCTTTGCCTGACATTGCCATCTCCGTGTGCGGTTCCACCATTACTCCCAAGCAACATGCCCGCTGCCTTGGGGTCATCCTTGATTCCGAGCTTTCATTCACCCCCCACATCCGATCACTGGCGCGCTCTTCTTACCTGCATCTCAAAAACATTTCTAGAATTCGCCCTTTTCTTACTTTCGACTCTGCAAAAACTCTTACTGTTTCACTTATTCATTCTCGTCTGGACTATTGTAACTCTCTACTAATCGGCCTCCCTCTTACCAAACTTTCCCCGCTCCAATCTGTCCTGAATGCTGCTGCCAGGATCATATTCCTCACCAACCGATACACCGATGCCTCTACCCTGTGCCAGTCATTACACTGGCTACCCATCCACTCCAGAATCCAGTACAAAACTATTACCCTCATCCACAAAGCACTCCATGGCTCGGCACCACCCTACATCTCCTCTCTGGTCTCAGTCTACCACCCTACCCGTGCCCTCCGCTCCGCTGATGACCTCAGGTTAGCATCCTCAATAATCAGAACCTCCCACTCCCGTCTCCAAGACTTTACACGTGCTGCGCCGATTCTTTGGAATGCACTACCTAGGTTAATACGATTAATCCCCAATCCCCACAGTTTTAAGCGTACCCTAAAAACTCATTTGTTCAGACTGGCCTACCGCCTCAATGTATTAACCTAACGATCCCTGTGTGGCCTATTTAAAAAAAAAACAAAAAAAAACCTATTGCCTATTTAAAAAAATAAATAAATAAAAACAATCAGGTTCCTCGCATCATGTTCTCATTCACTTTATGCAGTTAATAGCCCTCTGTGTCTGTACTGCTACATACTTAGGCAGTTAACTGGTTCATGCAGCTTTACATGAACACCCGAGCCTTACACTATGGCCGGTCCGATCAACAAAAGCAATTGTTACCATCCACCTCTCGTGTCTCCCCTTTTCCTCATAGTTTGTAAGCTTGCGAGCAGCAGGGTCCTCATTCCTCCTGGTATCTGTTTTGAACTGTATTTCTGTTATGCTGTAATGTCTATTGTCTGTACAAGTCCCCTCTATAATTTGTAAAGCGCTGCGGAATATGTTGGCGCTATATAAATAAAAATTATTATTATTATTATTAGAGTGCCTAAATAACACTACCATACAGAGCAAAAATACTACTACTAAATAGTACTTATATAATACTATAATAGAGTGCAAAAATAATTCTACCATGCAGTGCTTAGAAAATACTACCATACATTATATACACAATACTGTCATAGAGTACATTAATAATACTAGCATGCAGTTTATAAATAATACTACTGTTCAGAGATTAAATAATACTGCAAAAGAGAGCTTAGACTGACAGAGCACAGAAATAATACTACCATACAGTGTTTAGATAGCACAATCATACGTTGCATAAATAATCCTATAATAAAGTTCCTAACTAATACTACCATCGAGTGAGTGAATAAATAATACTACCATACAGTGGCATAGAGTAATGCTACCATATAGAGAATAAATAATACTACCAAAGAGTGAATAAATAATACAATCATACAGTGAATAAATAATACTGCAAAAGAGTTGGGATTATACTATCATAAAAAGTGCATGAATAGTAGTATGATACAGTGCAGAAATAATACTACCATATAGTGGTGCAGGGAATATCGGTCCCTTTAAGAATATCTGCGTCATTTACTGTATATTTGTCTTAGATTCAGATCTTACATGGGCAGAAATGAAAAACTTCAGACCTATTTTCTCTTAAAAAAAAATCACCTTTGTGATCCTGATTGTAAAGGATAAATCCAACTTTGCAAACATTTAATGTCTTAATGTATTTACAATAAAAATTAAGTAAGATTGCTCTTTTTCTATTTTTTTGGGCGGACATTTGTGATCCTGTAGTGCTGTCTGCCTACAAACAATAAAGAGGAAAATGGAATAGAGCGATACAAGACTGCAGGATTAGATTTGTTTGTAATCTGTAACCATGGCGGCACATAGATCTGTAGGGGAGCTGTATACACAAAACGGTTGGTGGTTTTTTTTGTTATTTTTTTTTATTCTAGAAGCAAAAGTAGATGGATCCACAAACATGACTCTGATACCAAAATTGGGAATTGACACATCTGCTCCACTTGCTTGCTGCTTACTAATATCATAATTTATGATGCCTCTTATAGGAATTAGGGGATTTTAAACAATATCTCCAGTAGAATTACGTAAAGCGCTATCAATACTCCGGTAGTTCTCCATTTGCTTTTTTTTCCCCCCCGAAGACCTTAATGACTCACATTCTCCACGCAAGTTGCTCTGTCTCTGTAAAAAAAAAAAAAAAAAGTTTTATTTCCCGGCATTCCATGACCATACGGAGCCATGCTGGTTAGCGGCACGCAACGGGGCCACGTTCTCGAGATGTTTGCAGATACGTCTTAAATATCCTAGACGGAAGCTCCCCTCCTAATCACAGCAAGCAGAGATCTTGAAAATTACAAGGAGTGAATACAGAAATAGTTTGACCTTTAAATGAACAATGTGAATGAAGCGCATACACGGTGATGAATGTAATCTGTGCCGCAGTCGTGGTCGACCATACCGGAAGATTAGATTGCATGATCTGGAGCGGAAGCATTGTTCCCTACGGTAGATTCCATGAAAGGTTAAGATAACATTATTTTCTCCGTGTAAATCAAATTAAATTTCCGCTTATCTTCAGGTTCTTGCCTCAAGTTGTTTATACAGAAATGTTCAATTGTCTAATGTCCCGGTGTGTGAGCCGCTTATCAGGCCTCCATTCATGGACCAGTATTTGCTTTGCAATTTAGACACTTAGCGTAAATCCTGAACTGATGATTTCCCGGCCGGGGCATAAATGGCGCATTGACTGTACACCTAATAAAACTGTATCGGCTTATCACAAAGTGTTCAGAACTGACAGATAAGCGGCAATCACCGAGCTTTGTATTCTGCTTCATGATTTTCTATAAATTGATTTTACCATATTCTCGCGTTACGGCGATTGCTTTACTTGAGCCAATAAACCAACATTGAATATGTCTCTCCTGGATCCAGTGTTGGCCGCTACCATGGACGGCCTTCCTCCTCTGAAGCGGCCCATAGATATTAGGATAGCATCATCCAATAAATGGCAGGAAGACATTCAGCAATTAATCATAAACATAAACACATTATGCCTACGCGCTTCAAGCACTAAGGCTCTTAATTATATAAAAACATTAGGTCTATGCGTTTCAAGCTCTAAGTCTTTTAATTATAAAAATAAACACATTAGGCCTACGCGTTTCAAGCACTAAGGCTCTTAATTACCGTATATAAAAACATTAGGCCTACGCGTTTCAGGCCCAAAGGCTTTTAATTATAAAAATAAACACATTAGGCCTACGCGTTTCAAGCACTAAGGCTCTTAATTATATGGAAACATTAGGCCTACGCGTTTCAAGCACTAAGGCTCTTAATCATAAAAATAAACACTGTTATGAACTGGTGGTTTAGGAGCAACATGGAACGAGCTCTGAAGGAGGTGGTACCTGTACTGACCGCAGTCCCTAAGCTCAACACAACACTAGAAGTAGCCGTGGGATGCTCCTGTCACTCCCTAGGCACCTCGTCACAGCCTGAGAACTAACTACCCCTAAAGATAGAAACAGGAAAATTATCTTGCCTCAGAGAAAATCCCCAAAGGATAGATAGCCCCCCCACAAGTAATGACTGTGAGTGGAGAGGGAAAAGACATACACAGAATGAAACCAGGATGTAGCACAGGAGGCCAGTCTAGCTAGATAGATAGGACAGGATAGAATACTGTGCGGTCAGTATTAAAAACTACAAATATCCACACAGAGTTTACAAAAATCTCTACACCTGACTAAAGGTGTGGAGGGTAAATCTGCTTCCCAGAGCTTCCAGCTAAACTGAATTAATCCATACTGACAAGCTGGACAAAACATAGAAAGCACAGAACGAATAAGTCCACAACCTGTGGACAGAAAAGAGCAAGCAAGGACTTAACTTTGCTGAACTGGTCAGGATATCAGGGAAATCCAAGAGAGATGTGAATCCAACCAGGAACCATTGACAAGTGGCACTGCTGAAGGGAAGAGCCAGGCATAAATAGCCGAGCAGAAAGACAATCAGTGGAAGCAGCTGCAGACTGCTAAATCCAAGGAGCAGCCATACCACTTAAAACCACCGGAGGGACCTCAAGAGCAGAACTCACAAAAGTGCCACTTACAACCACCGGAGGGAGCCCAAGAGCGGAATTCACAACAAAACACATTAGGCCTATGCATTTCAAGCACTAAGGCTCTTAATTATATAAAAACATTAGACCTACGCGTTTCAAGCACTGAAGCTCTTAATCATAAAAATAAGCACATTAGGCCTACGCGTTTCGAGGTCTTAATTATATAAATACACAAGGCTTACATGTTTCGAGTACTACGGTTCTTAATCATAAACGTAAACATACTAAGCCTACACGTATCAAGCACTAAAGCTATTAATCATATGTCTTGTGTGTATATTTTCATAATTAAGAGCCTTCGTGCCTAAAACGCGTAGGACTAGGGTGTTGATCATAAAAATAAAGATCATTGGTGTTCGAAACGTACAGTATTGGACTAGTGTGTTCATTTTTATGATTAAGAGCCTTAGTGCTCGAAACACGTAGCCTACGTGAGGTAGGGATAGTGTGTTTAATCATAAAAGTTAAGAGCCTTATTGCTCGAAACGTGTAGGCCTAGTGTGGTTATTTTTACGACTACTGCCTAATGCTCGAAACGCAGTGGCAGAGTGTTTATATTTTTATGATCAAGAGCATTAGTGCTTGAAACGCACAGGCCTGGTGTGTTTATTTTTAGGATCGTTCGGCCAACAGATATCTTGGGACTGTTTAACAGACCCAGTTCTGCTACATCACTGATCATGTCTGCCTTTGTGGCAAATCCAGCTCTGCTACATCAAAGGGTAACTCTTTTTCACCACTTGCTAGCTCAGCCTTGGACTCTGAATCAAACCCAGCTCTGCTTCTTCACCGAGTAACTCCGCTATACTTCTTAGAGTCAACGTTGGTATAGCGCTCTTCTAGGTCTGCATTAGACTCTTTGACAAACTCATTTCTGCTATATCATGGAGTCAACTTTACAGTTTACTTTGTCAAACCCAGGTCTGCTGTTTCAGAGATTTTGTTGGGTCATTCTGCTATATGCTGATGTGCAACTCAGCTTTTCTTCACCTGTCCTTCGATGCAGAGTTAATTCTGCTACATCACCAGACTGGCTCTGCTACTTGACCTCTCCACAAATCGGGTCTTCGGCTTGAGCTTCTCATTGATGAGTTTCATTTGTTCATTTGTGAATTACAACTCTGCTGCCATAAACTTCACTCTGCTTCATTGGATCCCATGGTTCCTCTTTGCTTTTCGAGTTGACGTTCACAACAGCTTCCGTTGCTCCATCTGGATCTCTCTGCGGCACTAAACGTCATATGTCTGTGCTGCATAACAACCTCTCATCCGGACCGAAGACTTTGAGGAACCCGCATAGCATGATCATTGCAGCAGTGGCGGAGTATGTTGACCTTGTGAGCGGGCAGTGACCTATCCACTTATATGGTGATGACAAGTAAAGTCAGGGCTGAATGCGAGAGAACAAAATGGAAATAAATCAATGTTCGCAAAATAAAAATTTAATAGTACAAGGAAAGCCACAACCCCACTCCAACGGCAGCACAGAGCATTTGTAGAGATTGACGGGAAATTAAAAATAACATGGCTGCTTTCTTCCAAAAATAGTGCCACACCTGTCCGAAGGCTGCTGCTGGTATTGCAACTCGTCCCCATTCATATTAACAGGGCAGAGCTGCAACATGAGACACAACCCATGGACAAGTAAAACAGCAAAGAACCATCCATTACAGTATCTTTACATACGGTATTTTACAGCTGTGTAGAAATGCTGCAAAAAAACACAAGTAAAAATGTGACCAAAAAAAAATCATACACATCAATTTTCCTGCCACCACTCTGGTTTTTGGTGCAGAAAAAGATGCCTTTGTCTCGTTTTAATTGTGTTTTTGGTGCGTTTTTATTTGCGTTTTTTCCCATTCATTTGAATTGAGGAAAATCACTAAAAGTAATGACATGCTGCACAATTTAAAAAAAAACAAAAAAAAACAAACAAACACTTTGCTGGTTCAAATCTGTAAGGAAAAAATAAGCAGCGTGTGCATGAGGTTCCAGAAATCTAATTCACATTTCTGGTACTGTAAACTACAGTTTTTTTGTTACCCTTGAAAAATACATAGAAAAGACTTGGCAAAAAACGCAGTTTGAACAAATCCTTAGTTTTTTGAGCTCTCTAACTGAAGCTCTTAGCGCCAATAATTTAACCCTTACACTCTACCTTTTATTAAAGTCAGGGCACTTTTGTATGTTTTTATATGTTCATTGAACTATGTGCACTTTTGGATGCAGTGCTCAACAATATATTGGCATGATATAAATAAATAATAATGATAAGGAGTCTTGAAGAAATGTGCAGCGTGACCTTCCTTTGTTTTTGAGCTTAAAATTAATCTTTGCTCATTATCCTAAATCAGGAAAGCCTAACCAGAATTACAGGGTTAACACAGTGACTCTTTTTGGCACAGGGGTCCTGGGGACTGTCGACTGTGCCCACCACTTCAGGCCATACATCCACAAACCATATCAATGTTTAAAACTGATCCACTGTCCACTTACTGTCACTACAACCTTGAACCCTCTACTTTCATGTCAGAAGCAGGAGAACAGTCATCTCCAGGCCAATGTATGCTCAGTGAATGGCAGCGCTGTCAAAGGGACTTCTAAATGGTAGTGTTATGGGGTAAGAGGAGGCACTGTGGCTGGTAACCTTACTTGGCATTATGGCTGACTTTTTACAAGGGCATATATTTAGCTTTGCACTTGTACCATCCTCACAAAATACTACGTAAACCATTACTCCAAAAATTAAACAGGCTGAATTTTTAGAGTTTTTTTCTTGTAGATTGTCCTAATATTTTATCATAACTTTCTGTTCAATAAGCATTGTTACAATAAATGTTTTTAGTTAGGACCAAGAGCCGTGCCCATTGCGGTTCCCTGGTGACAAAAGCTCAATTTGGGATCTTAGAGCAATGGTACCCCAGAAAATAAGTAGACTCTAAAAAACTAGCTAAAACCTGCACTTTAGCTTTAAAAATGTAATGAATTATAGTGCCAGAGACCAACTGGCTGTTGTTTGGGGCAACATCTGCTAACAAAGAGAATGCTATCCTGCAGCATAATCATGAGTAATACATATGCCAGATAATGACCGGCATGAGTCTGACTTTTACTGATCCCTGGGGAAGGTGCGGCTAGAGATATAACCACAAGTTAAACAGAAGGACATTTTTTTTTCAGTTTGAAAAGAACCATGAAAACCATGAAGGGTCAGATTTCTGTAATAAAATGTTGTCACAGTGCAATCACGAATTTAAGGGAAAACAACTGCATCTTATATGTTATGGGAAATAAGATCAGGGTAAAATTACAAAAGCTAAATTAAGGTTTACAAATTCCCCTCTCTATGTATTTCAGTTTCATAAAAAATATCACCTGCTATTTGAACTAGAGCCCAATGTTGGTGGAAATAATGGAAATCTTGTGATTGTTCTGTTTCATTGTACGACTGTCAGAAACTTCATAGAATTTTAACATTATAAGCTGATCAAAGTATCTTGATCCTGAGACCCCAGTGATCAGTTTTGGTCCATGGGAATTCAATCATATGTGTTCAATTCTTCTACAGCTCCACCACAGGAGAAATTAAGTATTACACAGCTCACATTAGGATTGACAGACTGTCTGGTCCTCCAGGGTGAAAAACCTTCCTAGTAGCTGCTCTTTGCTCCAGGCTCTTTGGTGTAGCTCAGAAAGAAGAGATTCCTCTCTTAGGGTAGGTTCACACTACTTCTATTTCATGTGGATTCTGCCTGGAAACAACCCAAAAAAAAAGCAAGACAAAAATGTTAAAAAATTAACATATACACAGAAATGTCAAAACAACTTGCTGCGCATATGTTCCATTTTTGGAAAATATTTCAACTGCTTCAGGCTTCAAAAGCATAGAAGTATCTAAAGGAAGTGAGTTGAGCGGTGTTCAGGGCAAATTCCACTGCAAAGCCGCCACTACTTTACATGTAAAAAAAAAAAATTACACCGGTAACAAAGTTACTGCAAAAATGACTAATGGGACGACAAAGGAAGCGCCTCAGGAAAAACATCTAAAAGACATTTTGTGCGCATAACTGAACACAGTATTTGAAAATGAGTTTTTTTAATTAGAAAGAAGAGATAAAAAATTATTTTATTGGAATGAAAATGTTAACTGATAGAATAAGTCTCACGTTTGGCAAAGACATTCCGAAATTCTCAATAAACATTGCAAGCTATTGTGGGGGGGGGGGGGGGGAAACAACATTTCAGCAGTTTACAATTTAAGTAAGTTAAAGTCCACTTCAATTTCCCAGAATTTGACAACGGAAAGTTAATATTTACAGTGATTTCTTTTTCTTTTACACACCACTGATTTTCGAGTACGTTTGAGCTTTCCCTTTGTCGTTGGAGCTCCATGTTGTCCAGCGCCTTGAAAGCCCGCTAGCCAATCCCTGACATATCAGAGGCGCGTTACCTGTAATGACACCAGCAGCCGATCAATTACCAAATTAATGACATGCCGACACCATGACCACAGGGACGCAGCACCATATATTGTCCACAGCATCCATGTGCCGTTCACATGGATGATATGTCTATACTGTGATCATTTGGCACCAATCGATGGCCACATTTGTAACATATTGTCCATGTTAAAGTGATGGTTGCCGCCATCATTGGAAGACATAGTCAAATGGCTCAATTACTCTAGTACTGGCATATCTTCGGACATGTAACTGGCCGCTACGGCCATCAGTGACCGAAATCTTGGTGTCGGTATGGACAAGTGGGTGATGTGGCCAAAACCTGGTAATGATCTCCACCAGCGCAAAAACTGTGTCATAAAAGTAAATTAGTTAGAAATATTAATATCTTTGTCCAGTGGAGCAATTAATTAATTTTTTGGGGGGTATTTTGTATCAAAATCCATTTCTTTGTAATCACATATTATTCTGTCTGATCTGGGAGGAATGGTGGCATTTAAAGTAGGTGTTGTGAGTGACACAGGAAGGTGTTTATGTGCGAGGACTGTGATATTTCCGAACTCGCCATTCCTGGGCTGACTGAGATAGTTTAAGGGAGACAGGTTGTCATAATGACGACATTACATCCAGAGGATGAAAGCAAGAGTGCATTATACCTTTATATGTAGTGGTGTCGTCTGTGTGATCTGCTGATAAAGGGATCGTTCTCATCTATTTAAAAAAAGTGGGGGGTTTAGAAAATGCAATTTTTATTTGGGAATTCTAAACAACTTATAGCTGTATGCTGAGGCTTCAAACAATGAGAAACCGAGTAATAGAACACTACTAACTGTACACAAGAACATATCATAACTACTACATTACTGCCCCTATGTACAAGAATATAACTACTATATTACTGCCTCTATGTACAAGAATATAACTACTATAATACTGCCTCTATGTACAAGAATATAACTACTATAATACTGCCTCTATGTACAAGAATATAACTACTATAATACTGCCTCGTATGTACAAGAATATAACTACTATAATACTGCTCCTATGTACAAGCATATAATTACTATAATACTGCTCCTATGTACAAGAATATAACTACTATAATACTGCCCACATGTACAAGAATATAACTACTATAATACTGCCCCCCTATGTAGAAGAATATAACTACTATAATACTGCTCCTATGTACAAGAATATAACTACTATAATACTGCCGCTATGTACAAGAATATAACTACTATAATACTCCCCTATGTAAAAGAATATAACTACTATAATACTGCCCCTATGTACAATAATATAACTACTATAATACTGCCCCTATGTACAATAATATAACTACTATAATACTTCCCTATGTAGAAGAATATAACTACTATAATACTACCCCCTATGTAGAAGAATATAACTACTATAATACTGCCCCTATGTACAATAATATAACTACTATAATACTACTCCTATGTACAAGAATATAACTACTATAATACTTCCCTATGTACAAGAATATAACTACTATAATACTCCCCTATGTAAAAGAATATAACTACTATAATACTGCCCCCTATGTAGAAGAATATAACTACTATAATACTGCCCCCTATGTAGAAGAATATAACCACTATAATACTACCCCTATGTAGGAGAATATAACTACTATAATACTGCTCCTATGTAGAAGAATATAACTACTATAATACTACCCCTATGTAGAAGAATATAACTACTATAGTACTGCCCCCTATGTACAAGAATATAACTACTATAATACTGCCCTATGTAGAAGAATATAACTACATAATACTACCCCCTATGTAGAAGAATATAACTACTATAATACTGCCCCTATGTACAATAATATAACTACTATAATACTGCCCCTATGTACAAGAATATAACTACTATAATACTTCCCTATGTACAAGAATATAACTACTATAATACTGCCCCCTATGTAGAAGAATATAACTACTATAATACTGCCCCCTATGTAGAAAAATATAACTACTATAATACTACCCCTATGTAGAAGAATATAACTACTATAATAATGCCCCTATGTACAAGAATATAACTACTATAATACTGCCCCTATGTACAAGAATATAACTACTATAATACTGCCCCCTATGTAGAAGAATATAACTACTATAATACTGCCCCCTATGTAGAAGAATATAACTACTATAATACTACCCCTATGTAGAAGAATATAACTACTATAATATAATAATATAACTACTATAATACTGCTCCTATGTACAAGAATATAACTACTATAATACTTCCCTATGTAGAAGAATATAAATACTATAATACTGCCCCCTATGTAGAAGAATATAACTACTATAATACTGCTCCCTGTGTACAAGAATATAACTACTATAATACTGCCCCTATGTACAAGAATATAACTACTATAATACTGCCCCTATGTACAAGAATATACCTACTATAATACTGCCCCCTATGTAGAAGAATATAACTATAATACTGCCCCTATGTACAAGAATATAACTACTATAATACTGCCCCTATGTACAAGAATATAACTACTATAATACTGCCCCCTATGTAGAAGAATATAACTACTATAATACTACCCCTATGTAGAAGAAAATAACTACTATAATACTGCCCCTATGTACAAGAATATAACTACTATAATACTGGCCCTATGTACAAGAATATAACTACTATAATACTGCCCCCTATGTAGAAGAATATAACTACTATAATACTGCCCCCTATGTAGAAGAATATAACTACTATAATACTACCCCTATGTAGAAGAATATAACTACTATAATACTGCTCCTATGTAGAAGAATATAACTACTATAATACTACCCCTATGTAGAAGAATATAACTACTATAATACTGCCCCCTATGTACAAGAATATAACTACTATAATACTGCCCCCTATGTACAAGAATATAACTACTATAATACTGCCCCCTATGTAGAAGAATATAACTACTATAATACTGCCCCCTATGTACAAGAATATAACTACTATAATACTGCCCCCTATGTACAAGAATATAACTACTATAATACTTCCCTATGTAGAAGAATATAACTACTATAATACTACCTCCTATGTAGAAGAATATAACTACTATAATACTGCCCCTATGTACAAGAATATAACTACTATAATACTGCCCCCTATGTAGAAGAATATAACTACTATAATACTGCCCCCTATGTAGAAGAATATAACTACTATAATACTACCCCTATGTAGAAGAATATAACTACTATAGTACTGCTCCTATGTAGAAGAATATAACTACTATAATACTACCGCTATGTAGAAGAATATAACTACTATAATACTGCCCCCTATGTACAAGAATATAACTACTATAATACTGCCCCCTATGTACAAGAATATAACTACTATAATACTTCCCTATGTAGAAGAATATAACTACTATAATACTACCCCCTATGTAGAAGAATATAACTACTATAATACTGCCCCTATGTACAATAATATAACTACTATAATACTGCTCCTATGTACAAGAATATAACTACTATAATACTTCCCTATGTAGAAGAATATAACTACTATAATACTGCCCCCTATGTAGAAGAATATAGCTACTATAATACTGCTCCCTGTGTACAAGAATATAACTACTATAATATTGCCCCTATGTACAAGAATATAACTACTATAATACTGCCCCTATGTACAAGAATATAACTACTATAATACTGCCCCCTATGTAGAAGAATATAACTACTATAATACTGCCCCCTATGTAGAAGAATATAACTACTATAATACTGCCCCCTATGTAGAAGAATATAACTACTATAATACTACCCCTATGTAGAAGAATATAACTACTATAGTACTGCTCCTATGTAGAAGAATATAACTACTATAATACTACCGCTATGTAGAAGAATATAACTACTATAATACTGCCCCCTATGTACAAGAATATAACTACTATAATACTGCCCCCTATGTACAAGAATATAACTACTATAATACTTCCCTATGTAGAAGAATATAACTACTATAATACTACCCCCTATGTAGAAGAATATAACTACTATAATACTGCCCCTATGTACAATAATATAACTACTATAATACTGCTCCTATGTACAAGAATATAACTACTATAATACTTCCCTATGTAGAAGAATATAACTACTATAATACTGCCCCCTATGTAGAAGAATATAGCTACTATAATACTGCTCCCTGTGTACAAGAATATAACTACTATAATATTGCCCCTATGTACAAGAATATAACTACTATAATACTGCCCCTATGTACAAGAATATAACTACTATAATACTGCCCCCTATGTAGAAGAATATAACTACTATAATACTGCCCCCTATGTAGAAGAATATAACTACTATAATACTGCCCCCTATGTAGAAGAATATAACTACTATAATACTACCCCTATGTAGAAGAATATAACTACTATAATACTGCCCCTATGTACAAGAATATAACTGCTATAATACTGCCCCTATGTACAATAATATAACTACTATAATACTGCACCCTATGTAGAAGAATATAACTACTATAATACTGCCCCCGATGTAGAAGAATATTACTATAATACTACCCCTATGTAGAAGAATATAACTACTATAATACTGCTCCTATGTAGAAGAATATAACTACTATAATACTACCCCTATGTAGAAGAATATAACTACTATAATACTGCCCCCTATGTACAAGAATATAACTACTATAATACTGCCCCCTATGTACAAGAATATAACTACTATAATACTTCCCTATGTAGAAGAATATAACTACTATAATACTACCCCCTATGTAGAAGAATATAACTACTATAATACTGCCCCTATGTACAATAATATAACTACTATAATACTGCTCTTATGTACAAGAATATAACTACTATAATACTTCCCTATGTAGAAGAATATAACTACTATAATACTGCCCCCTATGTAGAAGAATATAGCTACTATAATACTGCTCCCAGTGTACAAGAATATAACTACTATAATACTGCCCCTATGTACAAGAATACAACTACTATAATACTGCCCCTATGTACAAGAATATAACTACTATAATACTGCCCCCTATGTAGAAGAATATAACTACTATAATACTACCCCTATGTAGAAGAATATAACTACTATAATACTGCCCCTATGTACAAGAATATAACTACTATAATACTGCCCCTATGTACAAGAATATAACTACTATAATACTGCCCCATATGTAGAAGAATATAACTACTATAATACTGCCCCCTATGTAGAAGAATATAACTACTATAATACTACCCCTATGTAGAAGAATATAACTACTATAATACTGCCCCCTATGTAGAAGAATATAACTACTATAATACTACCCCTATGTAGAAGAATATAACTACTATAATACTGCCCCTATGTACAAGAATATAACTACTATAATACTGCCCCCTATGTACAAGAATATAACTACTATAATACTTCCCCCTATGTACAAGAATATAACTACTATAATACTGCCCCTATGTACAAGAATATAACTACTATAATACTGCCCCTATGTACAAGAATATAACTACTATAATACTGCCCCCTATGTAGGAGTATATAACCACTTTGATTACATAGGTTATTATAATAAAATAGGATTTATCTGAGACCAAGTTACTGATTTGATTGCAGGTTAAACTTTAGCATTTTAACCATGAGGTTACTAAATATTTGTGCAGTAATGTGAAATGACAGTAAACTATTATTTGTCATATGTGCAGCAATAAAATCACTTCAAACTGAATTCCAGGACAGGATTAGTATGTATTGCTGATTTATGTGCTTCCTTTTTCCTGGGTAAAGTGGGTAACCATTAACATGGCGACCTTTCGAGTCTTTTTTTTAAGCCTGTTGTAGGATCTCTGTTTGCCACCAATGAATAGAATCGCTCATAGGTCACTGTATGTAAGACTGTAAGGTTACCGTACATATTTGTTTATTCAGTGGCTACGACTGTTATAAAGTTATAGACATTTTTCTGATTGTTTCCCAGAACGAACTTTAGGATTTATATTTGGGTTTCCAAATGCTACACTTTTTTCTTTGGGGGGGCTCAGAGATTGCATCACTGTCGGTGGAGCGTAGGGGTAGATCTGAGCTGCTGCTGTGCTTCACTCACGAAGCCGACACTGATCGATTATAACAAATCATCAGCTTCCACTGGGTCAACGTAGGTTTTCATGGAATGGGAACCCCCTATATAGCCTGACACTTTTCACAGCTGAGGGTTTGCTACAAATGTATCCAGAACCATAGTTTGATCCCAATATAAAATCTGTACCAAGGCTTCCTTCTGCCATGAGCCATTTTTTTCGTCTGGTATTTTATGGAGCAGAGACATCTTTTGACCTCCTCGGATACCAGGATCCAGGGTCATTTTATTTTACCTCTAAACCCCCAATAATAACATCCCTGGCTGTTCTTAGTCTATACAATCCTCTGTGAATTAAAGGGGGCACTCACCCTTTTTTTTACTGTACCAAGGGCACAAGTGTGCTCTAGTAATAGTAGTAAAAAGCATATGTCCGCCTTCCGATCTCCTAACCTCTAGCTCTCATCATCCTCCATCTATGTCAATCAACAAGTCACGTCTGGGGCCATTTGCCGCAGAAGTCACATGCAGACCAGGAGAGAAAACCAAGGTACGGGAGAGCGGAGGAAGGTGGGTAGGTGAGTATGTTCTTTCTAATATTTATAGAGTGCAATCAGACCATTGGTAAAGTAACAGTAAAAAAGCCGACAACCCCTATACATACTGGAAGAATGTGTCTTATCTCTATTTTGATTTTTTTTTTCTCGATCTTGGAATTTTCTCATTATCACCAGATACCATCTCCATTACTGGTGATGAGGAAATGGTGCACATTGATGCATTCTGGCGGAATACCCCAGGTGATCGGTACTTTCTAGGTATATTGGGGCTTGAGCTTTTCTTCTATTCCTTTTCTTCCTGGTGTTGGGAGTCCTAGCAATCGATTGTAATCTGTGGGGTTATCCAGCAGCGATTCCTCTGCGGTGCCTCCACAGGAGAAATAAAGTATTACACAAAGCCTCTGAAAAGAATGAGTTGGCTGAGTAATGTGTGGACATGCCGGGTCCTCCAGACAAGAGACGCTCTTTGTGACCACTCTAAAGCTGGCCATACACATTAGATGGCTACTAGATGGCATTTGGCAGAACGATCATTCATCCGACAGCCAACCAGCCAACTGTCCTAAAACGCAAGCGCGCTCATATGGCCGAGCGCTCACGTTCTCTATGAGAAATTTGTCAACTAATACGTCGGTTGGTGGCCTAACTCAGGGAAGACATTGTGATCAACAGTCCGAAATCAGATTGACCTCACTCCCAACCATCATACACATAAGAACATCAGCCAAACTCATTGATATCGGCAGGTTCAGCCAACATAAGTCTAAGGTGTATGGCCAGCTAAGAGATGAGTCTGGCAGCCCCTTCACACTCAGGATCTATGGTGGTCCCAGTGGTCAGACTCCATCTGGCCATAAATTGATGGCCCATCCTACCGATATGCCCTCAAGATGAGGGATACCCTTTTTCATTCTGGGGGAGACAACTATTATGAACTCTTGATCTTGACTTCTCTACCACAATGTCTTCATATTATAACTGATGAGGCTAAAAAGTAAAAATTTCAAGAACGAAAGGCTGAAAAGTTAGAAGCTGGAATGACTCTTTCTGTGAACTTTCCCCTCCTTGATAACATCACATCCGGACTAATCCTTGCAGAAATAGATGGATCGGTCAATGATTGACTATGAAGTGTCAGCTATCAGTGTGTCTTGTGATTGGGTTATTGCTAACTGGCACTAACTGATAAGACAATGATTCACAGCGGTGGCAGGAAGCCGGGTCACGGGAAAAGATGGTCGGGACTCATTACCTTTGATCTGGGAGCAGATGATTCATTTACCATACACGCCTATATGAAATGTGTTATTACCAATGTTTGTAGCTGTTTCCTTGGAAATATCACAGTGACACTGACATCAACCTAAAAACATAATAATGACAGCTACAGTGCCCCAAAATTATGGAAACCACAGAAACCCCAAACCAGTGGCAGACACAATGCCCTAAGGACAGTGAGTCACTGTACCCACCCAATAATCCCAACTACAGGTCCACTATAGCAGTAGCACATTCAGGGCTCCTTAAACTGTGAGGGCTGTTGTGCCCCTAAATGAGGGACAGCCACCCATTATAAAATACTAGATACAATTCAGCCCATTTTAATAGGGGCTTACATTGTATCCCCGAAAAACTGGATTCAAACAGAACCCCAGTGAGAACCATTAAGCACAATGAGCTCAAACTATTCAATTTTGGACTCCTATATTGTATATTGGGCTCCAAATTAGCTCCTATACTGTATAATGGGCCCACATCAGCCTCTATACTGTATAATGGCCCCACATTAGCTCCTATACTGTATAATGGCCCCACATTAGCTCCTATACTGTATAATGGCCACACATTAGCTCCTATACTGTATAATGGGCCCCACATTAGCTCCTATACTGTATAATGGGCCCCACATTAGCTCCTATACTGTATAATGGGCCCCACATTAGCTCCTATACTGTATAATGGCCTCACATTAACTCCTATACTGTATAATGGGCCCACATTAGCCCCAATACTGTATAATGGGCCCACATTAGCTCATATACTGCATAATAGGCCCCACATTAGCTCCTATACTCTATAATGGCCTCACATTACCTCCTATACTGTATCATGGGCCCCACATAAGCTCCTATACTGTATAATGAGCCCCACATTAGCTCCTATACTATATAATAGGCCCCACATTAGCTTCTATACTGTATAATGGCCTCACATTAGCTTCTATACTGTATAATGGGCCCCACATTAGCTCCTATACTGTATAATGGCCCCACATTAGCTCCTATACTGTATAGTGGGCCCCACATTAGCTTCTATACTGTATAATGGCCCCACATTAGCTCCTATACTGTATAATGGGCCCCACATTAGCTCCTATACTGTATAATGGCCTCACATTAGCTCCTATATTCTATAATGGCTTCACATGAGCTCCTATACTGTATAATGGCCTCACATTAGCTCCTATATTCTATAATGGCTTCACATTAGCTCCTATACTGTATAATAGGCCCCACATTAGCTTCTATACTGTATAATGACCCCACATTAGCTCCTATACTGTATAATGGCCTCACATTAGCTTCTATACTGTATAATGGGCCCCACATTAGCTCCTATACTGTATAATGGCCCCACATTAGCTCCTATACTGTATAGTGGGCCCCACATTAGCTTCTATACTGTATAATGGCCCCACATTAGCTCCTATACTGTATAATGGGCCCCACATTAGCTCCTATACTGTATAATGGCCTCACATTAGCTCCTATATTCTATAATGGCTTCACATGAGCTCCTATACTGTATAATAGGCCCCACATTAGCTCCTATACTCTATGATGGCCTCACATTAGCTCTTATACTGTATGATGGGCCCCACATAAGCTCCTATACTGTAAAATGGGCCCCACATTAGCTCCTATACTGTATAATAGCCCCACATTAGCTCCTATACTGTATAATGGGCCCCACATTAGCTCTTATGCTGTATAATGGGCCCCACATTAGCTCCTATACTGTATAATGGCCTCATATTAGCTCCTATACTGTATAATGGCCTCATATTAGCTTCTATACTGTATAATGGTCCCACATTAGCTCCCATACTGTATAATGTTCCCACATTAGCTCCCATACTGCATAATGGCCTCACATTAGCTCCCATACTGTATAATGGGCCCCACATTAGCTCCCATACTGTACAATGGGCCCCACATTAGCTCCTATACTGTATAATGGGCCCCACATTAGCTCCTATACTGTATAATTGTTACGCTTAGGGATCAGGAAAGCGAGATAAGTGGACCCACTGGACCGAAACAGCGAACCTCCCCAGGACGAGTAGACCAGGTGGACCGCTCCCTATACAGGGGGCGTTAGGAGCAGGCCCAGGGGAGACTACTGTACGGCAGCCGGTACCAAAGTAGAGGGAACGGAAAAGATAACGAGGATGGAGGAGAGGAACGGTTAACGGGAATCAGACAAGACAGACAGAAAATGTAAGACAAACCGGAAGACAGTATGAGGACACGAGACCACGGAAGCGCAGGAGACGAGGACGGAAGGACTAGGCAGAGGATCAGGAACACCGGGGAAACGGAGGCACAGGAGCACTGGAGCTGCAAAGGAAGCACGGAGACAGACTATGATTATACACAGAAACGAAAAATCAGAGACAAGAGACAAGCGGCAGAGAGAACGCAGAGTACGCTAGGAAGCGAGAGAGCCAGAGGCATTTGCAAGAAAAACAAATGACAGACAGGCACAGCCAAAAGGAAGAGGCGGCCTTAAATATAGAGTGGCAGCGTACCTTCCGGGTCACGGTCCTCCAGGACCACAGAGAGCAGGGGAAAGAGCATCCAGAGAAAAGGGTAGAGTGCGCGTGCGCAGGAGACGCTAGTGCGCGCGCGCCCGACAGGAAGCAGGGGCCGAGGGAGCGATCAGAGGAGACGGCGCTGGAGGAAGAACAGGAGCGCGCCGGGATGCCGTGGAACTGTAAGTAACAGCGGACAGCAGGGGCCGCGGCGGTGTTAACCTGACAATAATAGGCTCCATATTAGCTTCTATACTGTATAATGGCCCCACATTAGCTCCTATACTGTATAATAGCCCCACATTAGCTCCTATACTGTAAAATGGGCCCCACATTAGCTCATATACTGTATAATGGGCCCCACATTAGCTTCTATACTGAATAATGGCCTCACATTAGCTCCCATACTGTATAATGGCCTCACATTAGCTCCCATACTGTATAATGGGCCTCACATTAGCTCCCATACTGTATAATGGGCCCCACATTAGCTCCTATACTGTATAATAGGCCCCACATTAGCTTCTATACTATATAATGGCTTCACATTAGCTCCTATACTTTATAATGGCCCCACATTAGCTCCTATACTGTAAAATGGGCCCCACATTAGCTCCTATACTCTATAATGGCCTCACATTAGCTCCAATACTGAATAATGGGCCCCACATTAGCTCCTATACTGTATAATGGCCTCATATTAGCTTCTATACTGTATAATGGGCCCACATTAGCTCCCATACTGTATAATGGGCCCCACATTAGCTCCCATACTGTATAATGGGCCCACATTAGCTCCCATACTGTATAATAGCCTCACATTAGCTCCCATACTGTATAATGGGCCCCACATTAGCTCCCATACTGTATAATGGGCCCCACATTAGCTCCTATACTGTATAATAGGCCCCACATTAGCTTCTATTATTATTATTATTCATTTTTATAGCGCCATTTATTCCATGGCGCTTTACATGTGAATGGGGCAAATATAGACAAGTACAATAGACATGAGTAAAACAAGGCACACACAAGTAAAGGAGGAGAGAGGACCCTGCCCGCGAGGGCTCACAGTCTATACTGTATAATGCCCCCACATTAGCTCCTATACTGTATAATGGCCCCACATTAGCTCCTATACTGTAAAATGGGCCCCAAATTAGCTCCTATACTCTATAATGGCATCACATTAGCTCCTATACTGTATAGTGGGCCCCACGTTAGCTCCTATGCTGTATAATAGGCCCCACATTACCTCTATACTGTATAAGGGCCTCACATTAGCTCCCATACTGTATAATGGCACCACAATAGCTCCTATATTGTATAATGGGCCCCACATTAGCTCTTATACTGCATAATGGGCCCACTTTAGCTCCTATACTGTATAATGGACCCGACATTAGCTCCTATACTGTATAATGGGCCCCACAGTTTTTATGCTGTATAATGGGCCCACATTAGCTCCCATACTGTATAATGGTCTCACATTAGCTCCCATACTGTATAATGGGCCCCACATTAGCTCCCATACTGTATAATGGGCCCCACATTAGCTCCTATACTGTATAATAGGCCCCACATTAGCTTCTATACTGTATAATGCCCCCACATTAGCTCCTATACTGTATAATGGCCTCACATTAGCTCCTATACTGTATAATGGGCCCCACATTAGCTCTTATACTGCATAATGGGCCCACATTAGCTCCTATACTGTATAATGGACCCCACATTAGCTCCTATACTGTATAATGGGCCCTATATTAGCTTCTATACTGTATAATGGCCCCACATTAGCTACTATACTGTATAATGGGTCCACATTAGCTCCTATACTGTATAATGGCCCCACATTAGCCCCTATACTGTATAATGGGCCCCACATTAGCTCCTATACTGTATAATAGGCCCCAGATTGGCCCCAAACTATATAATAGGCCCCACATTAGCTCTAATACTGCGGGGTGCGCCCAGTTGCGCATTACGGCACCGGTAAGGTTAACCCTTATTCTTTCTGTCTAATATCTATGTTATAACTTTGTACCTATATGGTGGCATGTGAGACGGAGCTATTATGAACAGTGGACATTATCATGCATTAACCATTGGGACAGAACTTGTGTTGTCCTCCGCCTAGAGGTCTTGTGGGGATATGTTTGGACACACTATTGGATAGGGTTATTTACCTTATATATTTTTGGTCCTTTTTGTTGGACGTTCATATTTATATGGTGCTGTATGTTGCTCATTGGTGTCCTTTACCATCATATAGATTTTTTTTTTTAAATTGTTTGTCAATAAACGTGTGATTGTATTAATAAAGATTTGTCATAAGTTTTTCTACCATAAAACTCCTATGTTTCTCCTTTTGTTATTAGCTCTAATACTATGTTATGGCCCCTGTAACGGGGTCTGCCGTGCTGGAGTACCTCTTTCAGTACCACCCCGTGTTTCAGGAGGTCCACTCTGCTTTGGCTGGAGTCGGAATGAAGGATGCTGGCTGGAATTCCTTGATTACATGGGTGCATATAAAAAATCACTGCGTCTCCACATATTTCCAGTATGACAAAACTTTACTGACAGGACACAGAATATATCACACAGATACAGAGGGCAGGCCAATTGAAAAGTGGCAGGCCAGACATACATTACCATAGCCGCAGGTGGGCGGAGCCTGCCGATATTTACTGTGGGAATTTCAAAGGTGGGGGGAGGACAGAAGGGGAATATCTTGTCTTCTCTGCCCAGGGGCGCAGCTTGTGTGCTGACGCATTAGGGACATGAATCTCACCTGGAACCTATTATACATACATATAACTGCACAACATATTTTTGGTGGGGTGGGGTTCTGTAACAGCCCCCTTATTAGTTCCTATACTGTATAATGGGGCCCATACTAGCCCCAAAACTGTATAATGGTCCCTAATTTAGCTCCTACACTTTAAAATGGTCCCCATATTAACACCCCAGCAGTATATTGGGCTCCACACTTTATAAGGGCTCCAACAGTAGTCTCTATGATGTGTGAGGCCCCCCACACTGTTTGAGGGTCCCCCATTGTTTATGATGTCCCACAAGCTTTAATTAGAATAAAAAAATCATATATTAACCTAATCAAGGCCAGAGTCCAGGTAGGCCCCCCTGAGCATAAGGCCCAGGGTCACCGCAACCCCTGTCCTCACCCCAGGTAGCTATGCTACTGTCAGAAAGGGATTGCTTGTGTATTTTCCAGGAAGTGTCCTCTCGGTGTATTAAATTATAAAGGGGACAATTTCATGCACACTTTAAAACTAGGAAATCACTTTTATGATAAGACTTGGGTTTCACAATAGGTTAACATCCTCTCCATTATTCTGTGTTTGTAATACCTTTTATACTAGAAAGATGCCCAACCCTTTATAATCTAACACATAATCTCACCTGGCAGTCATACAGTACATAAAGTAAACCTGAATTTCCCTGCATCATGTAGTCCTAAAGGCATACTGTATATAGATATGGGGCCCCAAACAAACAGATCAGGCCCCCCTTCAGAATGGTCAGATCTGGTTACTCATACTACTACCAGTTCGTCAAGCTGTATTATGACAACTGGATTTATTAGGTCTACATGTAATTTACGTTATAAAAGTATTGTTTGTTGCATTTTTTTTTACAAGACATATGTCAAAGCATTGCTGTTTTTAGCAACTTCCAGATAAGCAGGTGGGACAAGAAATAGCAGGTGATCCCTACTGCTAGGACAAACTTTTAGTTCTCCTGTGGAAGTGCTTTCAACTGAAGGTCACCACTATGCTTTTGATATAGAGGATCAGGTGTAATGTATATATCCCTGTACAGCAATTCAGTTACAAAGGCTAGAAAATAATTGCAGTAATTAAAGATTAAATGAAGATTTTTGGCGGAGGACTCAGAGGCTATGCCTTTGTAGAACAAACAGCTGGATGAAACATCAAGTCCCTTATCGCTGTTGCTCGATTCTGCCAATGTTTGTTTTATGGTGTTAAATAATCAATTTCACAAGTCAGACTTTGTCCTTTCCTTTCTCATTTCCAAGCCAGGTGACACATACATGAAAGTCATTATAGATTTAGATACAGGGCTGCCTTTCGCTATACCTCATGCTGTGACTTTTAACTGTTAAAATCTGCAACCAAAATATTTTAAGTGGGCTCAATATAAAAACTAATATTTTGTTTTCAGCTAAATATATAAATAATTAAGAAAATAATAAATCTAAATTTTCAAAGTTTGGGATAAAGTTGTACCCATGGCGGTACCTCTGAAACTTAAAATTGATTTACTGCATTTATCTTTACGTTCTTGTTTGTAAAATAAACAAGTTGTTTAAATAAAAGTTATCCATCCATATTGCCTTGCAGTACCAAGGTATTGGATTTAGGTATGATAAAGACAACATCTGAAATAACTTTTGGAGTTTTTCTTATGTATCATGGGGGTGGGTTTCCTCTAAATTCTTCCATATCAATATAGTAATATGTTAACTAATTTTCTGAAAAAAAAAAAATGGCATTAATGTGTTTTCATGAAAAGTGCCATGTGCACATTCATACAGCTGTGAAGCTGGGTTCACAAGTTTCGGCACCAAGTAGGTATAGGTGAGACAAAGCTGGGGAGGCTTCTCCTAGTTTTGCCTCAGCAATCTTTAACTTAGTGATATAATTGTCTAATTTGCACTTATTTTAATGCTTCACATTGGTCAAAAGGCAATTTTTTTTTTTGTTGAGATATTTTAATTTTAACATGACTTCCCTACAGAAAGTCAGGGTTAGAAATCATATCAGTTTGTCTGATGAGGCTTAGACACTACATTGGTCTCTTTGCGGTCCCAGTAGAAAAAGTTGGATAAATCCTGTTCTATGCTATATGCATTTGTTTAATGTGAGTATACGGAGTATATTACATTAGCAATTGCAGCTTCGGTACTTTTGGCTGCACTGCAAAATAAAATGACGAAGTTTTGCATGGTTGTTGCAGTGAAATGCAAACTTTGCATGACTCCATGTCCTAACTGCATTGCGGTGCACACTGTTCCTATAGGCACAACCATCATATGACTTCAGATCTGCATGAATCCAATATGGAAGTGATGCCAAAGCCCTTAAAGAGTTATTTCCATAATGTGGTCTCAGTTTTCTGTACATACATAAATTAATCGGGTGTCAGTACAACCATTATTTTTAAATCTCAACAAATTTTTTTTTTCACCCCCAAATAATGATCTCCTTAGGCCTCTCTGTACCCTCCATTGCCGTTGGGTAGACCCTTCAATAGTTCTACTACTGCTGGTTGAGCATGTTTACATTCAACTAATGACTGTGTCTAATAAAACATCCAGTAGCCGATTTGTAGCACAGCTCAGCTATGCTATGATGAAGATCTTATTGATACCAGCTGCATTTGCATCTAACTACCCATTCTAATTCATGAAAAACAGATGCACCTAAGACCCTGTTTAACGAGACACCCACCAGACACTCTGACAGCATCCTCACAGCCACGATTTAGCAAAACTCAGCTATTCTATACTCAGCTCTGCTTTGTATTCAGTTATGAACATGATCATGCTCTGAAGATCCCCTTAAACCACCAGCAAGATGCAGAATTTGTAAATAGTAATGAATACATGTCAAATTGTGGGTCACAGTTACTAAACCCAAAAACTATCAATGGTCACCTCGTCCATATAAATAAAAATTGACCATTTTGAGTTTTATTTAGCTCTATCAGAAAGTTCATAAGGGGCAGAGTGAGGGCTCTGCAGCACTGAGGAGAAGCAGGGTGCTGCTGGGAAATATAGTTTTAGCAGAGTAAGAATAAGACCACCCATTAAGCTCTGTGAAATGGGATGAATGGAAGAACAAAAGGAGATGAAAAAAGACACAAAGGTACAAGAGGGAAACTTTATGTTTGGCTTGTACTGTAGATTAACAATAGTCATGATGATACTGTACTTTGTAAAAAAATATATTTTTTACCGGTATGTATTTCTGTTGTGGAAATAACACTGTTTTAATTAGCAGCCAATCAACAATTTTATGTGAAACTTTCCATAATAGTAATTAATAAATAAATAGTACATCATTCATTGAAATTCATAGTTGTAAAATTGTATAATTTCCCAAAACATTTTGTTTTCTTTTTAATGCAATTAATGTATACATTTTGCTTCCCTTTCAGTTCCGGCCTTTATATGAACCTTTTTTTTTTTGCTTTTATTTAGGTGTTTCTTATAAAGCCCAGGCGAGCATACCGGCGACTTTTTACTGGATTATTCGGCTCTGAACACCAGCAATTCACCCATTTCTGATGTTACACAGTCTGTTGAGAAATTCGCCCCAGGGCACAGCATACATGTGACCTGAGCGTGTCCCAGCAATGTGTTGTCTCGTATCCTCTCGTGACTTGCATTTTCCTGATCTTCACTCCCCCTCAACCCCGGGGCTTTTTACTCTTTACCTCCGACTTAAAATAAATCTGTCACCATAGGTAAATAGACAATGATGGAAAAGTATACAGTGTATACAACATGTCGAGTTAATGTACCAGCTCAAGCAGGCACATTCGTCAGGCAAATATTAGCCTTACATTGAATGGTGCCCCATGGTATGGCGCCATGTAGTGCACAGAACCTAAACTAAACACAGTAGAATTCCATTATTTATGGTGGTCACAAGCCTTAGGTACCAAGTCATCTAACCCTCCAGCCACGGTGGATGATGCATCAGGAGGAGAACAAATATGTTTGACTGACCCATTATCAAATTATCTTTTCCCATCAGTCTGTCCCACCGCCGCCCCTATAAATGGCGGGACGCTGATGCACAGGAAAGACGTTTTACTTGTGAGCGCCCTGACACGCTGACGCTTTATGATTCAAGAGTCGTACACCTCCATAGGAATTATCTCCTCCGTAATGACAGCGTTCAGAAATCCCTTTCATCCCACAGAACCTTCCTGATGCGGATACAGATGGGGCGGATGGGGCTGAGCGGCTTTGATCTTAAATCATTATAACAGACCTCAGCTCAGTGTAATAGAACAGCCGTGTCACCTGTAATAACCACGAAACACCTTCCAAAAAGCCGGAGAAACTCAACTACTTGTCTAGACAGATGTGTGTGGGCGCAAGTGTCATTAGCCTTCATGCTACAAATAAGTTTCTAGTATTGAGATATATATAGCTAACATACATTCAAATACATATATAAGTGTGTGAAAAAAATAATAAAAACAAATATATATATTAAAACATTGTAAAGTATGTATTTAATCAGAACTGAATCCTGCCTACTCATCAGATTTGCTGACGCAGGAGAAAGGTAAATCTGATAAGAGTTCTCATCAATAAAGCTACAACTTGTCATGGCAGGTGGGCACACATGAATTTTCCAATTTGTTTACCAAGTACTTTAATTTTATAAGTATGGTCTATATAGCAGTGATATTCTTGTACATAGGGGGCTGTATTATAGTAGTCATACACTTCAAATTTATGTTAAGGACCTATAACTCTGCCCTTCACCTCGCCAAACAGACCTACTTCACCACCCTGATCTCCTCACTAGCCAACAACCCCAAGAAACTTTTTGACACCTTTCACTCCCTCCTCAGGCCAAAAGCACAAGCCCCTATCACAGACATCTGTGCTGATGACCTGGCCTCCCACTTTATAGAGAAAATAGACAATATCCGTCAGGAAATCCGCTCCCAATCACCAAGTTCAGTGACTCCCATCCCTCCCTGCATCTCCCCTGGCTCACTCTCCACATTCGATACCATCACAGAAGAAGTCTCCAGGCTCCTCTCTTCTTCTCGTCCGACTACATGCTCTACTGACCCCATTCCCTCACATCTCCTCCAGTCTCTCTCTCCAGCCGTCACAACTCACCTAACTACAATCTTTAATCTCTCCCTCTCCTCTGGCATTTTCCCCTCCTCCTTCAAACACTCTATCATTACTCCATTACTAAAGAAACCCACCCTCGACCCATCCTGCACAAACAACTACAGACCAGTCTCCAATCTCCCCTTCATCTCTAAACTCTTGGAGCGCCTGATCTACTCCCGTCTTACCCGTTACCTCTCCACTCACTCCCTCCTAGACCCTTCACAGTCCGGTTTTCGCCCCCTACATTCGACTGAAACTGCACCATCAAAGTGACCAATGACCTTCTGATAGCAAAACGTAACGGTGACCACTCTCTGCTCATTCTTTGCGACCTTTCTGCAGCTTTCGACACTGTTGACCACCCTCTCCTACTCTCTAGGCTCCAGTCACTAGGCATTAAGGACACTGCTCTCTCCTGGTTCTCCTCCTATCTTTCTGACCGCTCCTTCAATGTTCTGTTCTCTGGCTCCACTTCAGCTCCTCTTCCTCTCACTGTCAGGGTTCCTCAGGGCTCAGTCCTTGGCCCCCTTCTCTTCTCCCTCTATACGGCCCCAATTGGACAGACCATCAGCAGATTTGGCTTTCAGTATCATCTTTATGCTGATGACACACAACTATACACGTCATCCCCTGACCTTACCCCCGCTGTACTACAGAACGCCACTGACTGTCTGTCTGCAGTCTCCAACATCATGTCTGCTCTCTATCTGAAACTCAACCTCTCCAAAACTGAACTTCTTCTGCTCCCCCCATCTACTAACCTCCCTATAGCTGACATTTCCCTCTACGTGGGTGGCACCATAATAACACCCCGGCAGCAGGCGCGCTGTCTGGGTGTTATGTTTGACTCCGATCTCTCCTTCACCTCCCATATACAATCTCTTGCCCGCTCGTGCCGCTTACACCTAAAGAACATCTATAGAATCCCCATCTTTCTCACCATGGAAACAGCAAAAACCCTCACTGTCGCCCTGATCCTCTCCCGCCTGGACTACTGCAACGCTCCATTAATTGGCCTCCCCCTCACTCGACTTTCCCCTCTCCAGTCCATCCTTAATGCAGCAGCCAGGGTTGTCCATCTGGCTAATCGTTTCTCGGACGCGTCCGCTCTTCGCGAGTCATTACACTGGCTGCCCATTCATTACAGGATACAATTCAAAGCACTTGTTCTCACCCACAAAGCTCTCCACAGTGTGGCACCCCCTTACATCTCCTCCCTCATTTGTCTATAGGCCTAACCGACCGCTGCGCTCTGCAAATGACTTTCGACTAACTTCTGCGCTAATCCGTACCTCCCACTCCTGACTCTAAGACTTCTCCCGTGCTGCGCCAATCCTCTGGAATGCTCTACCCCAAGAAATTAGGACCATCAACAATTTGCATAGTTATAAGCGCTCCCTCAAAACACATTTGTTCAGAGCGGCCTATCATGTTCTCTAATCAGTTATTTTGTTTGTGTGTAGCCCATTCACTACTTCCATCTATCCCCCACTCCCTGAAGATGGCTGGACCATCATTGTAAATACAAATTTTTTTTTTTATTAATGATCAGTATTGTACTATTCAGTCACAATGTGGTGGTAATATGTTGTCTAGTCCTGGTGTGGCTGTATTTGTTCCTTGTATGTGCTATTATTTGGTCACTATGTGGTGGAAATATGTGGTCTGGTCATGGTGGTATTTGTTCCTTGTATATGCTATTATTGATCACTGAGGTGGTAATATGTGGTCTGTACATTGTGTGCCTCTATTTGTTCCTTGTAGATAGTATTATAGGTCACTATGTGGTGATAATATGGTGTCTGGTCATGGTGTTGTGGTATTTGTCCCTTGTATGTGGTCATTTGAAAAATTGAAAAATAAATAAAAATATACCTAAATTGTATTGTATATTTTAACAAATGTTTAATAAGTTAGAGTAGGGTAGGGCCCAGCCAAAAGAGTCTACCTTGTCGTTGTGGCAGATTAAAAAAAACCTTTTGTCCAAAACAAAATCTGCTGTCTATGTGTGTGACCTGGGGATGAGAACTGTTAATGTGTGATTGGTGAGAAGTGGAGTTTTTCCAAGAGACAGCGGTGGGGCTGTGTACCAACTACAAGACTTCTCCCATGCTGCGCCAATCCTCTGGAATGCTCTATCCCAAGAAATTAGGACCATCCACAATTTGCATAGTTTTAGGCGCTCGCTCAAAACACATTTGTTTAGAGCAGCCTACCACGGTCACTAATCATACTCATTTTATGTTTGTGTGTGTAGCCCATTCACTATCCCCATCTATCCCCCACCCCCTGAAGATGGCTGGACCATCATTGTAAATACATCATTGTAAATACACACCTGGGCTTTGTATCTCCCCCTCTTCATTGTAGATTGTAAGCTCTCACGAGCAGGGCCGTTTTATTTCGCTTTAATTATTGTATTGTTAACGTTGTTACTTATGTCTGTTGTGTTTGATACTGTTAAACTGTAAAGCTGTAAAGCGCTGTGGAATATGTTGGCGCTATATAAATAAAGATTATTATTATTAGTTATATTCTTGTACACGGGCAGTATTATAGAAGTTATATTCTTTCTTGTACATAGAGACAGTATCGTAGTTATATTCTTGTACATAGGAGCAGTATTATAGTAGTTATATTCTTGTACATAGGGGCAGTATTATAGTAGTTATATTCTTGCACATAGGGGCAGTATTATAGCGGTTATATTCTTGTGCATAGGGGCAGTATTATAGTAGTTATATTCTTGCACATACAGGGCAGTATTATAGTAGTCATATTATTGTACATAGTGGTAGTATTATAGTAATTATATTCTTGTACATAGGAGCAGTATTATAGTAGTTATATTCTTGTGCATAGGGGCAGTATTATAGTAGTTATATTCTTGTACATAGGAGCAGTATTATAGTAGTTATATTCTTGTACATAGGAGCAGTATTATAGTAATTATATTCTTGTACATAGGAGCAGTATTATAGTAGTTATATTCTTGTGCATAGGGGCAGTATTATAGTAGTTATATTCTTGCACATACAGGGCAGTATTATAGTAGTCATATTCTTGTACATAGTGGTAGTATTATAGTAATTATATTCTTGTACATAGGAGCAGTATTATAGTAGTTATATTCTTGTGCATAGGGGCAGTATTATAGTAGTTATATTCTTGTACATAGGAGCAGTATTATAGTAGTTATATTCTTGTACATAGGAGCAGTATTATAGTAATTATATTCTTGTACATAGGAGCAGTATTATAGTAGTTATATTCTTGTACATAGGGGCAGTATTATAATAGTTATATTCTTGTACATACTGTACGATACGATACGATACACTTTATTGATCCCGTGGGAAATTATGGTATCACAGCAGCACGACTCAAATCATAAAAATCATAAAGGAATTACATAGTTGACATGACAGTGGAGTTGACAGAAGAACATTATACATTATTCATTAGAATAGGACATACACAACGAGTGAACTGAAATGTAGAGAAATAAGTAGACATTCACCTTGGTGGTTTAACCCTAGTGTTATTGTTGTACATTCCCATGGCAGTTGGCACAAACGATTTCCTATATTTTTCCTTCTTACACCTCAGAAGTATTAGCCGGTTGCTGAAGGTGCTCTTCTGTCTCATGAATAGCTCATATAATGGATGTGCATTATTGTTCATAATTGCCCTACACTTTTTCAGAGTTCTTTTCTCCACTACCTCCACAAAAGAGTCCAGATTACAGCCGACAGCAGAACTTGCCTTCTTAATAATCTTATTCAGCTTATTAGCATCAGAGGCCCGCACACTATTACCCCAGCATATGATTGCAAAAAAGATGGCACTTGCCACCACAGATTGGTAGAACATTTCTAACATTTTGCTGCACACATTAAAAGACCTCAGTTTCCTTAGGAAATACAATCTGCGCATCCCCTTCTTGTAGACAAACTCTGAGTGGCATCTCCAGTCCAGTTTGCTATCCAAATGGACCCCCAAATATTTGTAACTCTCCACCTGCTCTACCTCCTGACCAGCAATAGTGATCGGTAAGCATTCCATCTTTATCCTGCTATAGTTGGCCACCAACTCCTTGGTTTTCTTAACATTTAGTTGTAGATAGTTACCATTGCACCAATCCACGAAATTCGACACCACCCTTCTATATTCCTCATCCCCCTGATCTCCCCTAATGCATCCCACAACCACAGAGTCATCCGAAAATTTTTGAAGGTGGCAAAGTTCAGATTTATACTGAAAGTCTGAAGTATACAGTGTGAATAGAAAGGGCGCAAGCACCGTTCCCTGGGGGGCACCTACACTGCTCAATAATCTGCTTGACACCACTGCTCCCATCTGTACAAACTGTGGCCGATCTGATAGGTAGTCAGTTATCCAATTTCTCATCCCCTCCTCAACCTTCATATCAGTCATCTTTTTGTGTAGTAAAAGTGGCTGCAGGGAGTTAAATGCACTCGAGAAATCGAAGAACATCGCTCGCACCCTGGTTCCGTCAATCTCCAGAAATGAATGTACCCTATGTAACAGAGAAAGGATAGCATCATCCACCCCCAATCTATGTCGGTAAGCAAACTGAAGGGGATCGATAAAAGCGTTAACCCTCGGTCTTAAGTGAGCAAGCACTAATCTTTCCAAGGCCTTCATAGCGTGAGATGTTAAGGCTACAGGACGATAGTCATTTAGGGTTGCAGGAGAAGTCGTCTTGGGTACCGGCACCAGACAGGAAGTTTTCCATAACACTGGTACCCTCTGTGTTTGTAGACTTCCATTAAATAGGCGCTTAAAGACAGTACACAGCTGGTCTGCACAAACTTTAAGGACACGTGAGCGGAGTCCATCAGGTCCTGCAGCTTTACCAATGTTAAGTGACTTAAACTGCCTCCTCACATCATTTTCGGATACTCTAAAATTAGTCTGCTCATCCTCCAATATCGATGTTGCAGAATTTGCACCCAGTTCCCATCCACTATCAGTTTGTATTACACATGTACTGCTAAATCTGTTGAAATACTGATTCATCTCATTAGCCTTGTCCATTGTTCCTCGATCATTTTCAGGCCTCAGCTTAAGCCCAGTCAGTAATTTCATTCCTGACCAAACTTCTCTGGTATTATTGTGGGACAGTTTCTTTTCAAGTTTAATTCTGAAGGCTTCCTGGGCCTCCTTTATTTTATGCTTCTGTAGGAGGCAGTATTATAGTAGTTATATTCTTGTACATATGGGCAGTATTATAGTAGTTATATTCTTGTACATAGAGGCAGTGTTATTGCAGCATTATTTTTGTAGATAGAGGGATTATTATAGTAGAAGTAGGCCCACTAAATTCAGCTACAATTTTCAGTGCAGAGGTGGCCAAACATTTAGGGTCTTTGTTAGGACTGGGCAGCACTTGTTCATCAGACCAGTGGGAGTCTCAGCTGTCAGACCACAGCATTTCTAACTTTTATAACATTTGATAGTTCAAGGATCCTCTGTCTCACCATATTATTCATCTAATCATTGGTTTTATACCCCCTCCACCTTTGTCTTTTGAGGTTGACCGCATTAATATAGCCGTGCTTTGGAGATTCTTGTGATTTGAAGGAATGTGGTCACGTCTCAGTGGTGGACCCCCGTCGTGCTGGATAATTCATCCTTCAGCCTCGCATCCATCTCAGCATTACATTGTGATGAAAACTGAGCTTTTAATTGTTTTCTGTAGGTGTAGAGACAAATGCTGACAAATGTTTATCCAGGATGTGGGATTGTCCTCTTCCTGGAGCACAGCGATTGTTCACTTTAGCCGGTGAAGTCGCGGTGACAGCACAATATAGGATTTGTCCGTCAGGCTCACCGCTCACTGTCACATCATGTACAAACCACAAGTGGCATACTTGTGGCCACAGAAAA
This sequence comes from Ranitomeya imitator, assembly GCF_032444005.1. NCBI lineage: Eukaryota > Metazoa > Chordata > Amphibia > Anura > Dendrobatidae > Ranitomeya > Ranitomeya imitator. The sequence continues at coordinate 19,947,218 of NC_091290.1, forward strand.
TAGTTTCCCTTCCATTTATCTGTTCTGCACACAAATAGTTGGGACGGCTAAGACTGCAAGTATGCGGGAACACACGACCCACGCCCTGAGCCTGCAGTACATAAACTTTACATTTTTGGGTAAAATTAAAGGGAGCTTCCATTTTTGTGATTCTTCAAATTTAAGGGAGCAACTAAAGCACTTGGGACCCAATGCAACATTTATTATGAAACACTGAGGGTTGAAAAATGAACCCTGCACCCTCCTACAAAAATAAGGAGAGACACCTCATTTTGCTTCTGTTATGCACTTAACTGTCACTGTGATTATGGCTGCTGCAGCGCAGTAGTACACAACCTCCACCAGGTGGAGCAGGTGAAGGAAAACAGATACACTCACAGTGAAATCAGAGAGCAGCAGGCAGAAGCCACTAGGTGGCGAAAGAGTAGTCAGAAAAAGCCGGGTCAGCAACAGAGAGGGAACGAAGTACCAGAGGTCACAGCAATACAAGTGGTCAGAAACAAGCCAAAGAAGTCAGAGCCGATAGGGAGCAGGAAATCCAGAGACAAGACAGTCAAACAGGTCAGAGGACAAAGCCAAGTCAAATACCAAGGGGTCACAACACGGAGAGCAAGTACTACAACGAGCGAAGTCACAGGGGAACACAGGAACGGGACCTAGGTAAAAGGGTAGAAGACAAATCAGGGTATAACGGGTTAGCTGCTCAAATCAGAGACAGGAACTATAACTGACACAGCTTGCAGGTAACAGCGGACTGAAATAGCCAGAGAGATTCCAAAATGAGGCAAGGAAGATTAACCCCCACTTGACCATCCCAGGGAGAGAATAATCAAAAACAAACCCCGGACTGGATCATGACAGTGATGTTCATGAACGGATATGCCGCTTAGTTATTGTGTTATTCTGGGTCAGCATTGACCCTGTTGCGGTGGATATACCATGCAGTTCCAAAAATTTTACTTTTTGCTATGCATTTGCTATTATTTTGCATGTGCTTTTATTTTATGTTGCATTGTGCTTTGTTCCGCCTGCTCCTAGGATAGATACGACAGTGAAATTTGCTAACTGCAGCTTTGATTACACGTGATGTGTCATATAAGTAATGAGAGTGAGAGATAACATCTCACTGCTGATTACATGGGAGACATGCCCAAGAAATGTCTAATAGAAAATGTCTGAAGTAGCACTAGTAATAGAAGAGAGGATTTCGCACTATGTCCTTAATGTTAATGCGCACTGAGTTTTTGGTGGCATGGTTGGTTCACCGGGAAAAATTAACATCCTGAGAGCACAAAAGGCAGGAGGTTCCTTACAGGAGAGGTCAGACACACACAGATGGTACAGAGAGGCAGAGGAGGAGACGCTGAGCAGATCACAGAAACACCTGCCTTATAGCTAGATAGCAAGTGGGGGTGAGTAGTACTCAATGTTAGTGAGGGTCACAGAGAAGCATGAAGAAAATTGCAGAACATAGAAACTTGTACATCCAGCTGACATTGGAACTAAAAACAGTTGATCGGCGGGCAGGTGTCGGACCCCCATCGATCTGTTATTGATGACTAATCCTAAGGATGGGTCATCTGTATCAGAAGCCTGGACAGCCCCTTTAGTAGCTCCAGCACGGCCTCCCCATCTGGCATCCTAAACCTAAACCATACAAAGCAAAACTGAATTCCTGCTACACACTTGCTAACAATTTGATTTTTGCATGAAAAGGAAACAGGGAAACAAAAGGGAGCAGTTTTTTTTAAAATGTGTATAAATAGGCCTGTGCCCTGGCAGTTTTAGGGACATTTCATAGTGCAATGAAATGGGCTTAAAGGGTTTTTCCATTATGACAATATTGATGACCTATTCTTAGGATTCCAGGATCTAATCTGCAGTATTTGGCAGCGGCCACTACATGTTGGGCTGGAGCAAAAGAGCATCGGACCTACATATCCTGATTGAATAAATACTTATATGGTAATATGAATCCCTATAAACAGCATGTAAATGTAGAGCAGTAAATAGCAAATATAAGGGCTGATATAGGTGTTCATAGAGAGGTAGATAGGCTCACGGTAAACACTGCATGTGTACAGGTATCTTGAATACTGGTGATAAAATAATCATATTAAACTAACACACACAAAGTATGATACGAAGATGAACAGTGAATTGCCTGAGGCCATGTTGTGTAGGAAATGTGGTCTATGACAGCACCTCGACGCGCGTTTCACCACCTCTGCAGATAATGTGATTATTTTAACACCTCCTGCCGGAGCTGGTAATGGCTGATCCTTGGTGGTGCTGAGGATGCATCATCAATTTAATTGCAGAGGTTATCTAGGGGCTTAAAATGCATAGCAATGATGGAAGCCTAACCCCTGGAACTGATGCTGATCGCTTCCTTAAAGGGACAGCACCTCTCAGGAGAATAATGCGACCCATTTACAATTTGCATTGATTAATGCACATCAGCGAGTGGTTTGCTGCAACAGTTTTAAAGTTTCATCCCATTTTTCCCTAAGCAATGTGTAAACAGACCTTCCTAAAATACCGCAGTGTTCGAACTATAAGACGCTACGGACCATAAGACACATCCCAAATTTTCAAAAGAAAAATAGGGAAAAAAATGAATGCGTCAAATGAGGGTCCGTCTTACAGTCCGAATTATTCAGCTTACCTGAGGGGTAGGGTGTGATAGGGAGCGCTAGTGGAGCAAGGTCTTAGATTGTGTCCGGTGGTCTGGCTCATCCTAGGCTGGTGCAGCAGGCTTGGTGGTGCGAGGGCTCCGCCATTTCGTGAAAGCCCCCACACATCCATCCCATGCTGATGCGCGGCACTTTTACAGATGATCAGTGGTGCGGGGGCTCCGTCGGTGTTTTGTAAAAGGCCGGAGCACCTGCACTTCCATTGCTGTAATGATGAGTTGATCTTCATGAAAATGGCCGCCGGAGTGGCGCATGTGCAGAATAAGATCTCGGGAGCTCCAGCGTCCATTTTCATGATGATCAACTTCTTACCGGAATGGAAGTGCGGGGGCTCCGGCCTTTCACAAGAAGCCGGCGGAACCCCCGCACCACCGATCATCTGCCGAACTGCCGCACATCCTGGTAAGTGCATCCCGACCATAAGGCGCCCCTTCATTTTCCCCAAAAAATGTTTGGGAAAAAAGTGCGTCTTATGGTCCAAAAAATACGGTAATTATAGACTATAGTCCATTGGAAAAGCCAAAAAGATTAACTGGCGTATGAGTTGGTATACATGCAATTTGTAGGAGCTTGTTCACACTGTGGCCATAAAACAGAGAATGCCTAACGTAGGAAAAAAATGAACATATACCCATGCAATAGAGCATATAAATAAGATAGGGTATGTAGTACAATGTTTTAGACCAAATAAAGTGTAAAAGCCATCCCAACAGCGCCATGGTATACCCAGTCTGGATGTCCTATCCTCTAGTATTAAAACCTTACCATGTGTAAAAAATTGACCTCAATGTGAATAATGGCCGAGCAGGAGCGGGACCCAACTATGGACACCCAGCCATGCTATGTAAATGCAATGTCCAGCTCAAAGAAAGGGATGGCCGCACCCTTGTGTGAACTGAGTGCAAAAACCTAAATTTAACCCCCCCCCAAAAAAAATGAACTGGAGTATAAGTTGATATACATGCAGTATTTAGGAGCATGTTCACACTGGACATTACGCTTATATAGCTGCCCATTGCTTGGTGTCCACATTCGGGCACCATTCCTGCACTGAATGTCACCTACACACCTTTAAATAGGGAGAGCCAAATATATGGGGTGCACAAGAGATTTGCCTACAGCTTCACCATTTTTCGAGGGTATGAAAACGTTCCTATCCTGGTGACAACCTATTGCCAGGCTTTTTATGGTCGCGGCATAGATTTCTTAGCATCCTGATGGGCAATAAACGAGTGTCATCACCCCATAGCTTTTCTGATGAGGCGTTTAGGGAAGCTGATGGGGGTCTATGATGGAGGACGTACTATCCCCCAATGGAAGCGTAGAATATATTGATAATAAGTTGACATAAGGGGCTTTTACATTTATCGGGGATTTGATGGACTTCAGACCTAGATTTCCTAGTTAATTAGCCATCGGCTTCCTTGGCAGACTTCTCGCAGCCTGTGTGTACAGTGACTCCTTTGATTCTGCAGAGAATAATTATCCGGGGCGGACATCGGCTGCCTGTAGGGTGAGTCATCGCCCTCTAACACTGGAAAATATATCCTCAGTCATGGAGACGCGGCTGAATCACTTCTCCAAACAATTCACCGCGAATATATGGCCATAGGGAACATGTCAAATAAAAGACTGGTTTCTATGGAATCGATTTCAACAGAAACTTAGGATCTGTCCCTATCTGTCGGAGGGGAAACTAAACCAATACGTCCTCGGGGCAGGAACGGGGGGAAAAAAGCCGCACTGAGTCATATGAGTAACTTCTGTGCTCGGAGCCTGACGGGGCCCAATGGCCCCAATATCACACCATAAACAACAAATGGACATCAGGCTTAGGATTTTCCATTGCACCCCAGAAGTTTAAAGTTACTCCACAGCCAATAAATGGGGAAAAATCTTCGTCCAACACTGCAGCCTTTGTTTTCCGGTCATCATTTCAGCCTACAAGCCTGTGGGATTAGTATCTGCAGTGCATCCGTCATAGGCCACCTGAGATATTTATAGGAGGTTAGTAGGAAAAGTGGTCCCCAAACATCGTTATGCCTGTTAAATAACCAACAGAGCAGGTACTCGCTCTGTGCCAGCTCTCAACTTTTGCTTTTTTACCGGTTTTATATATCCATGACCCCCAAAATGCCCCCTACTCACAGCAGGATACCCCCAAAGTACATTTACCCAATCAATTTGCCTCAACAGTATCCCCACAAACACAGTATGATGACCCTACACTACCCCCAAAACAGTATGATGATCCTACACTACCCCAAACACAGTATGATGACCCTACACTACCCCCAACACAGTATGATGATCCTACAGTGCCCCCAACACAGTATGATGACCCTACACTACCCCAATACAGTATGATGACCCTACAGTGCCCCCAATACAGTATGATGACCCTACAGTGCCCCCAACACAGTATGATGATCCTACAGTGCCCCCAACACAGTATGATGATCCTACAGTGCCCCCAACTCAGTATGATGATCCTACAGTGCCCCCAATACAGTATGATGATCCTACAGTGCCCCCAACACAGTATGATGACCCTACAGTGCCCCCAACACAGTATGATGATCCTATAGTGCCCCCAACACAGTATGATGATCCTACAGTGCCCCCAACACAGTATGATGACCCTACACTGCCCCCAACACAGTATGATGATCCTACAGTGCCCCCAACACAGTATGATGACCCTACACTGCCCCCAACACAGTATGATGACCCTACAGTGCCCCCAACACAGTATGATGACCCTACACTACCCCCAAAACAGTATGATGATCCTACAGTGCCCCCAACACAGTATGATGACCCTACACTACCCCCAACACAGTATGATGACCCTACCGTGCCCCTAACACAGTATGATGATCCTACAGTGCCCCCAACACAGTATGATACTACAGTGCCCCAACACAGTATGATGATCCTACAGTGCCCCCAACACAGTATGATGACCCTACACTACCCCAACACAGTATGATGATCCTACAGTACCCCCAACACAGTATGATGATCCTACAGTGCCCCCAACACAGTATGATGATCCTACAGTGCCCCCAACACAGTATGATGACCCTACACTACCCCAATACAGTATGATGACCCTACAGTGCCCCCAATACAGTATGATGACCCTACAGTGCCCCCAACACAGTATGATGATCCTACAGTGCCCCCAACACAGTATGATGATCCTACAGTGCCCCCAACTCAGTATGATGATCCTACAGTGCCCCCAATACAGTATGATGATCCTACAGTGCCCCCAACACAGTATGATGACCCTACAGTGCCCCCAACACAGTATGATGATCCTACAGTGCCCCCAACACAGTATGATGATCCTACAGTGCCCCCAACACAGTATGATGACCCTACACTACCCCCAAAACAGTATGATGATCCTACAGTGCCCCAACACAGTATGGGGACCCTACAGTGCCCCCAACACAGTATGATGACCCTACACTACCCCCAACACAGTATGATGACCCTACCGTGCCCCTAACACAGTATGATGATCCTACAGTGCCCCCAACACAGTATGATACTACAGTGCCCCAACACAGTATGATGATCCTACAGTGCCCCCAACACAGTATGATACTACAGTGCCCCAACACAGTATGATGATCCTACAGTGCCCCCAACACAGTATGATGACCCTACACTACCCCAACACAGTATGATGATCCTACAGTGCCCCAACACAGTATGATGACCCTACAGGGCCCCCAACACAGTATGATGATCCTACAGTGCCCCCAACACAGTATGATGATCCTACAGTGTCCCCAACGCAGTATGATCCTACAGTACCCCCAACACAGTATGATGATCCTACAGTGCTCCCCTACAGTGCCCCCAATGCAGTATGATGACCCTACACTACCCCCAACACAGTATGACGATCCTACAGTGCCCCAACACAGTATGATGACCCTACAGGGCCCCCAACACAGTATGATGATCCTACAGTGCCCCCAATACAGTATGATGACCCTACACTATCCCCAACACAGTATGATGATCCTACACTACCCCAACACAGTATGATGATCCTACAGTGCCCCCAACACAGTATGATGATCCTACAGTGCCCCCAACGCAGTATGATGATCCTACACTACCCCAACACAGTATGATGATCCTACAGTGCCCCAACACAGTATGATGACCCTACAGGGCCCCCAACACAGTATGATGACCCTACAGGGCCCCCAACACAGTATGATGACCCTACAGGGCCCCCAACACAGTATGATGATCCTACAATGTCCCCAACACAGTATGATGACCCTACACTATCCCCAACACAGTATGATGATCCTACACTACCCCAACACAGTATGATCATCCTACACTACCCCAACACAGTATGATGATCCTACAGTGCCCCCAACACAGTATGATGATCCTACAGTGCCCCCAACGCAGTATGATGATCCTACAGTGCCCCCAACACAGTATGATGACCCTACAGTGCTCCCCTACAGTGCCCCCAACACAGTATGATGACCCTACAGGGCGCCCAACACAGTATGATGGTCCTACAATGTCCCCAACACAGTATGATGACCCTACACTATCCATAATACAGTATGATGATCCTACACTACCCCAACACAGTATGATGATCCTACACTACCCCAAAACAGTATGATGATCCTACAGTGCCCCCAACACAGTATGATGATCCTACAGTGCCCCCAACACAGTATGATGATCCTACAGTGCCCCCAACACAGTATGATAATCCTACAGTGCCCCAACACAGTATGACCCTACACTACCCCCAACACAGTATGATGATCCTACAGTGCCCCCAACACAGTATGACCCTACAGTGCCCCCAACGCACTATGATGACCCTACAGTGCCCCCAACGCACTATGATGATCCAACAGTGCCCCCACCACAGTATGGTGACCCTACAGTGCCCCCAACACAGTATGATGACCCTACAGGGCCCCCAACACAGTATGATGACCCTACAGTGCCCCTAACAAAGCATGATGACTCTACAGTGTCCCCAACACAGTATGATGTCAACATAGTTCCTACACACACCATGAAGCCCCTCATATAATATAATGCCTATACCGTTGCCCCACACACCATGACGCCCCTCATATAATATGATGACTCTACAGTTCCCCCACTCACACAGTTTGATGGCCCCCTATATACAGTATCTTAACATTCACAGCACCCCTAATAGTATGACATCCCCACACAAAGTATCATGGCCCCTTAAGCCCCCACACAGAGTATCTTAGAATCCACTGCTCTCACACACAATGTGAAGCCCCCAGAAGTACTGACAATAATTACAAAAAAACTATCACCTCGCTGTTGTTCCCTCTCTGCACTGATCCGCTCTGTGTAGCTCGTGGACTGAGGCTCCGTACAACAGGCGCAATATCCGTGAAATCATTGAGTGGAGACTCAGACACACAAAGCAAAAAAATTATTTGGGGGCCACTCATCTTAAAGAGAAAGCCCCCTTTAAAGTTGTCTTTTTTTCTATTAAAATATAAACAGTTGTCTCTCAGCGAGTGGGTAGTGACTATCTGCTATGATGTCTCCCATACCCATCACACACAGACATGAGGGACTCCTGCTTTCCTATCTCTATCTGGAGGACATCATACAGCAGTACTGACTAGTGTAGTGAATCCAGTGCTAAGGTGAGATAAAACCCTTACTAGAAACTAGCAGCACAGGTCTCTATGTCTCTCTGATTCTCACTCTGTTCCTCCCTCCCGTTTCCATAAACTTCAATAGGCAGCTGTAATATGATTTCTCCATAAACCTGCAGTCCATCTTGTCTTAATCAAGACTAACTTTAGCAGTTTCTTATAGGGAATAACGAATTCAGGATGCAGGGAGAGGAGAAAAAGTGGCTCCTAAGTGAAGAACGAAACTTTTTTTTTATTTTTTAATCACAGTAATTAAATGTTAATATTAACCGCTTGCATCAGTCACCACTAGGGGGAGCTCACTGCTCACACCATTGATTCAATCATAAAGTATGCCTTAAGCTCCTAAGCTCCCTCTAGTGGAGGGTGGAGGTAGACAAAATATAATATTTTTATATCAGAAAAATTGAGCTCTGACCTCTGCAAAGATTATTCAACGCCAAAGTTGTCCCTTTTCAGAAAATCTGAGATCCCAGATTTAGTTTGTCATAAAAAAAAAGCCATAGATGGCAAATTACCCCTTTATTTATTGTGTCAATCAGCCATCTGAGCAATAAAATAATAAAATATTCACATTTGCTGTCAGCCAATAAATGTATTTAAGAGGTTGAAATTTGGAAAAGGAAAGACAGAGAAGATCACAGAATCTCACGCTTTATAATGAAATATCCAGCCTGCAACGATCAAACCCTCTCTCAACAATTCCTGCCAATAATGTCCATTAATCACTGAATTGTTACGCTTCAGCTATCAAAGTTACATTCCTCTGACACTTTGTCAGTGTTACGTCATGATACATTGTATCCATGCAGCAAAACTGATTACAACATCAATCTAAACCATTGTTCCAAAGGGAGGTAAGGGCATATACAGAGGACTTGTGGTGGTATTAAAGATCCATGTGGCCCAGGAGGTACAGCAGAAATATCATCTTCCCACAAGATTTAGATGAAGGAGACAAATTCTGAATTTACAGATCTGTGAATAGAATGCCAGATTTGCAGTGAAGACTGACATATAAAGGGTTAGTTCAATGTTGGTAATTATCTCCCATCCACAGGATAGGTGAGGACTTGGTAATCGCTGATGGTCCCCACACTGATCCAATTGCCATCATCAGTTCATCATTACATGGTTTTGAGAGAAACTCCACTGGGAGCTTATTCCAAACATCTTGGAGACCTAACCCCAGATCTTCTGTGTATGAGGAATGTGCGGATCCTTCTGTCTCTTCCTGTGATCCCAGACAGACGGGATGATGTGAGATCGTGGCTCTGCGGGGGGCCGGATCATCACTTCCAGGACTCCTCGTTCTTCTTTACAGTGAATATCGTTCTTAATGACATTGGCTGGATATTGGGAGTCATTGACCTGTTGCAAAATATGTTTGGAGCCAATCAGACACCTCCCTTGATAGTGTTATATGATGGACCTCAACCGTCCAGCCAATGTCAAGAAGAACTATCTTTAGGACAAAGAACGATGAGTCCTGGAAGTGATGATCCGGCCCCTGCAGAGCCCTGATCTCACGTCATCCAGTCTGTCTGGGATCACAGGAAGAGACAGAACGATTTGTGCAAGAGTCATGTACACAGGATCAGGGGTCAGGTCTCCAAGATGTTTGGAACAACCTCTCTGCTGACATCTTTCAAAAAACTGTGCAGAGAAGAACTGATGAATACAAATGACGATCACACCAAATATTGATTTAATTTAGATTCCTCTTTTCTTGATTAACAGAAATCGATGACTTATCCTACTGTTAAAGTAGTGGACAAGCTTTTTAACCTACATATAAAGTGCCGAAAAACAAAATAAAGATGGGAACACCAGAATTGCTGTTTTTTTTTGCATGTGGAAAATTCCCCGCCCACCCGCCAGAAAAAAATGTAATGAAAAGCTATAAAAACAATATGTACCTCAAAATGTATTCAATGAAAACATATAGTTTTCCTAGTAAAAAAAAAATCAAACAAAAAACCTCTTGCACATCTTCGTTGATGGCGAAAAAAAAATAGATTATGCGTCTGAGAAAATGGTGACAGCAAGCAATTTTTTTTCTTTGTTTTTTTACAAACGTTCTGAAGTTTTGTTTTTTTCAACTACTAAAATAATTATAAAAAAAATTAAGTTTCATCGTTAATAAATATTTAATAATATTACAATTCTAAACACCTATTAAAAAATAAAGAAATGTAAAAATTCTGGCCATAAAAGTCAAATCTATAAAAATATAAAATTGTTTAACCCCGTACGTTTAGCCCCTAAAATATGAATAAAAAAATCTATACAAGTTTTGGTATCGCAGACACAAAAGAGAATGTTGGAATTGTGTCTTTCACCATATCACAACACTGCGTATTTTTTTAATTTTGTTTTATTTATTTTTTTAAGTACAACTTTTCTTGCAAAAAACAAGCCCTTGTACCTCTATTGTGATATTAACAAAAAAAGTCAACGGTCTTGGAAGTAGGGGAAGGAAAAATGAGAGAGCAAAAACAAAAATAAGACCCAATCCTTAAGGGGTTAAGAAACTTTCAGGAACTTTTCTTGTAGGTGGCAATTTTATTTAAAGGGACTTTCCAGAACAAAAAAAAAAAATAAAGATGATTCATACAAAGAAAAGCTTAACTATTTTGTCAAACTTTGTGCTTTCATTTTTCACAATGTACAAGACTTCTGCTTCTTCTCAGTGAATATGAACATTTTTGTTTTACATCTTGAAGCTGAAAATATCTACTAACTTAACCCTGCTGTTGTCTTCTCCTATTTTGAACTTTGGTATTTTTGGGGGTGTTAAAGATGCGGTTCTGAAACTTGTGGTTGATTGACTTAAATGAGGATGGGTCGGTCGGCCACGGGTTTCAGAGCCGCATCTTGAATATTTTAAAGAATATTGAAGTTCAAGGTCGGTCGTTTTTGACCGAAGACAACAGCAGGGTTAATATTTCTTGCAGCTGATGGTTGGCTACAATGTATCCAGCCTAGAGATTCTTTTTTTGGTGATCTCTCATACCTTTTTTTTAAGTCACTTTTCATTTTTGTCTTGTGGTTTATGTTGATGCTTTTTGCTCCAAATTTTTCAAAAATTTTACGTCTTTTTAAAAAGTTGTAATTGATGAATCGGACGAAATCATCTGTAAACCCCAAACACCGCCTACAGTGACAAACATAAAAAAAAGACCACATCAAATAGACGTTAAAAAGAAGCAAATCAGAAGAAGAATAAGTTCCAAATTACAAAAAAAAATAGCAAAAAACACCAAAAACGAGACAAAAAGAAAGAACAAAAACAATAATGAAATCGGGTCTAACTTTTTTTTCTTGCTTTGTGTTCACTTAAATTTATAATCCTGGCATTTTTGGGAAAAAGATGACCCCATGGTTGCCACATTCCTTCTCTTGTATATACACCCTGGTCAAAAACATCAATTTGTTAAGACCAATGAATCGTATGACACATTCTCATAATAAAATGTCTTCATTGTGTCACTTTGAAGAGATTTCATCAATTTTCAGGAAATGACTCAATTCTAACAAACAAAACTTTATTAGCCGGACACAGGACCCTCCACTGTTTGTTATAAGTGCGCCGGAATTGCAAGGAATGAGGTCTACATAAAATCTGTTCCTAAGGACTGAATCACTCGTGACGTCGTGTTGATACAAACAGTCTGAGCGGATGTTTACCTGTGTTTACGCTAAACGGCGAACGTTATATGCGCAACTATATACAGGTCTCATGCTGCGATTACTGGATTATTCAGTGAAAGATGGAAGTAAAAAAATAATTTCCGGCATAAAAAAGTGACATTTTTTTAACATATTTTTGACAATTTACTTCCAATAAAAAACACTGTAACCAGAATAAAGAGAAAGAAACTACAAATGATACTTCAACATGGGGCAATTAAAGTCTACCACAAACCCCAGACTATGTGGTGTACTAATGTCAGTGTAATAAATAATACAGTAATAATCTTATAATACTGCTACTATGTGAAAGAATATAACTGGTATAATACTGCCTCTATATACAAGAATATAACTACTATAATACTGCTCCTATGTACAAGAACATAACTACTATAATACTGCTCCTATGTACAAGAATATAACTACTATAATACTGCCCCTATGTACAAGAATATAACTACTATAATACTGCCACTATGTACAAGAATATTACTACTATAATACTGCCCCCTATGTACAAGAATATAACTGCTATAACACTGCCCCCTATGTACAAGAATATAACTGCTATAACACTGCCCCTATGTACAAGAATATAACTACTATAATACTGCCCCTATGTACAAGAATATAACTACTATTATACTGCCCCTATGTACAAGAATATAACTACTATAATACCGCCCCTATGTACAAGAATATAACTACTATAATACTGCTCCCTATGTACAAGAATATAACTACTATAATACTGCCTCTATGTACAAGAATATAACTACTATAATACTGCTCCCTATGTACAAGAATATAACTACTATAATACTGCCCCTATGTACAAGAATATAACTACTATAATACTGCTCCCTATGTACAAGAATATAACTACTATAATACTGCTCCCTATGTACAAGAATATAACTACTATAATACCGCTCCTATGTACAAGAATATAACTACTATAATACCGCCCCTATGTACAAGAATATAACTACTATAATACTGCTCCCTATGTACAAGAATATAACTACTATAATACTGCTCCTATGTACAAGAATATAACTACTATAATACTGCCTCTATGTACAAGAATATAACTACTATAATACTGCCCTTCTGTACAAGAATATAACTACTATAATATTGCCCCCTATGTACAAGAATATAACTACTATAATACTGCCTCTATGTACAAGAATATAACTACTATAATACTGCTCCTATGTACAAGAATATAACTACTATAATACTGCCTGTATGTACGGTAATATAAGAACTATAATACTATTGTATGTAATATTAACCATTAACCTTGCTTTTGATCACTTACCCATATTCCTCATGATTCACCATGTTGCGTACATACTGGAGGCTGATTAATAACCTGTAATTGTGAGAACACAATAGATGAGTTTCTTAAGAAATGTCTGTATTGTTTTATTGATTGATGAGATCCATGCGGCAGGATGAGGAATGGAGGGGTGATGTGGTTAAGGTGCGGGCAGCAGGTGATGCGATCGCTTCCTGCCGGCGTGGAATGTTCACGAGGGGAAAGTCTCAGCTGACGGTAGAATGTATGGTATGATGATGATGGAACTTTCACTTCTCTCTCAAAGAAGAAGAAGACCAACTACATGGCAGTTTGTACCTAACTCTGTACATTGTAAAACAAGAAACAGAAAGATTAAAAAAACTATAAAAAAAAAAGAAATCTGAACAGAAAGGTTTTAGGGTGAAATACGGCGTATGGACAGGGAGGATCCTGACGTGACTTATCCATCCAATGTCTTTAGTGGGTTCTCACAGGGGACATATGACGCAGTCTGTCAGCCTGGAGACACCGTGCAAGATTTTTTAATCAACATCATTACCAAAGTTACTTTATTATTTTTTATTTTACCTGCATTGGAGAAATGAGCACATTGATTGCAAAGGTCTAAATTATTAAAAGGGTTTTTCCTTTAAGAAAACTGGCGCCCATATGCACCAATATACCTAAAATAACAAACAGAGCAGTTACTCATCCTCCCTGGATCCAGCTCCAGCTCCCCCGATACTGATCAGCTCTCTATATAGAAAGCACAACCGCTGAGCTCAGTGATTGGCTGCAGCGGTGATAGACACTGTGGGAACCATGTCACATGTGCAGCCAAATCACTGAGACCCAAGCAACCGCAGGGAGCCGGCGCCGGACTCGGTGAGGACAAGTACCTGCTCTGTTAGTTATTTAAGGAATCATAGAATGTTGAGGATCACTTTCTATAAAATGGAAAACCCCTTTAAGGAAATCCATTAGTAATAACACTGGTAGGTTTCCAGAAAACAACTTCCACCCTGCCACTGAATAGTGTCATTATGGCCTCTGTTTTTCATCCGCTGATTTTTTTTTCACTGCCAGGATGGAGGGTCCCCTTAAAGGGGTTTCTCACTCCGGGGTAGACTTTCTCCAAGCAGTGGAGCTGGCGGAATACAGCAAGAGGCTAGTCGGCAAGTGACTGCTCAAACTGGCCAGCAGAGGCGAATCCTAACTGCAAGTATATTGCACACTGTTATTATTTCTCTAGGGTGGGAACTCCTTTAAAGGGGACCTGTCATCAGATAAAAAGAGGGCATTTTTTAAAAAATTTTTCTCCCTCTGTCAAGGTGACTATTCAATTATTTTGTAAATCTACCTGTTTATTTAGTGGTAATTTTGATGGGCTTTACATAAGGGAGTGGCTCACAAGGTAAGACACGCCCCAGAGGATCCTCAAGCCACACCCCCTTATAAAAACCATGAAAAAAATAGCATCAAATTAAAAAAAACTAATATTTTTTGGAACTGTATGGTGAATTTACAAAAAAAAAAAAAAAAGAAGAATGACAGGTGTCAGCTTAATTGATTACAGTGGAAATGTGGCTGCGTATGCAGAGTTGCTACAAAGCTGCTGGACCTTGGGTTCATTCCCCTTTTATTAGCTGAAACTGCCTATGCAGAGCCATGGCCAACCAGAGCACCACACTCCATGGGATCATATATAAATCCCAGATTCAATTCATGGTTTAAAGGGATTTTCCACTTTCAATAAAATGGACTCCAAAAGCTGTCAGGGTACTCGCCCTCATCCAGCACCACCTCTTTGCTGCTTTTTCAGTCTCTTTGGTATGGCTGCAATAGTGACATCATGTCATCGGCGAGCCACTTAGCTCACTGATTGGTGTAGAATCAGCGCTGGACCTGGGGAGGGTGACTACACTTTAGTTAGTATTTTTCATGCAAAGAGAAGGCCAAAACGGAAAACCTCTACAATGTACAACATGAAGATGTTATATTATTTATTCCAACCCAGGGCTCTCCCGCTGGTATTGGCATGCTGGGAGTTGTAGTTTTTTTTTTTAAAGCAGATCACTATATTATAAGAAGGCGTCTCGGACTTTGGTGCATGATGCAAATCTATAGATGTCTGCTGAAATAGCTCCAGGGAGGGGTTCAGGTGTAATCACCCGGCCATGAGGAAGAAGAGCAAGAATGTGGATGAAGTAATCGGGAGTAATACTCTCACACTGCAAAGTGACGGAATGTAGAGAAATTTATGATGCAAGCGCAAGTAATGACCAAGGCGGGCACCCGGAGACACCGTCTGATGGAGAGACCGGTCACTGTCATAAATGGTGATGTGATGCCTGAGCAAGGAAAATCAGAGGGCAACTGCTGGGTGGTCTGATAAAGAACCAGTGCTGGCATGTGCAATGACTTATGATCAGTAATCTACAGCCGTTGTATAACTACAACTCCCAGCATGTCTCTACAGCCTTACGGAATGTTGGCTATACATGGAACTTAATTAGAAATCTGTATGCATCAGCTCCCCCTAGTGGTGGCTACAGGCAACTAGAATTCTATAATTAAAAGGGGTTATTCCCATCTTCATAAATGGATATTACCAGACAGAGCTTGCAATGACAAACACTTTTGCATTTTACTGTTTATTAAAACTTGCATCCATTCTTGAGACATTAACATTTTTCTTTTGTTTTGCAACTCGTTGCCTAGGAGACCGACCACTGCTGGTGTCTAGTTTGTAAGCACTGTGCGGCAGTTGTCTGAGATTATGAGGTCCAGCCATCCAAGCATCTTCGGAAAAGTGGTTACAGGCTCAATAGAAAAGAGCTTGGTAACACTGAGAGTGTACTGCAGCCTAACAGAGGTGGCTGGTCTCCAAGGCAACGAGGCGTAAATAAAAGTGCTAATATCTCAAAAACGGATGAAATTATTAATAAGCAGCGAGTTACAGAATTGTTTGTATTTACAAGTACTGTCTGATTATACCTTTTTTCTTGAAGAATGGAGAGTAACCCTTTAAGTGTCTATGCAGTGGACTTGGAGCGCTCCATGTAATAAATTGGAAATTATGTGCAGGTTTCTCAGGGGCATCAGAACATTTCCGTAATAAACACTTAAAGGGGTTATCCAGAACTTTCATATTGAGGACCTATTTGTATGATTGGTCATCAATATGAGATCGGTGGGGGTCTGACACAAGACACCCCCAAGTGATCCTTTACTAATAACCTATTCTAAAAAAAGGTAGTCAAAACATAAGTCACGAGACAACCCCTTTAATTTATAGCCGTCCTCCCTATTGAGTTTCCAGTTTTCAAAATCTTTTGATGTGAAGCTGCTCAAATGTATCACTAGTCACAAGAACAATGTGGAGTCGTCATAAGTATTCATCAAGGAACAAAAGCCTCTATGGTTGGAAAGTCCTTCCCTACAATGGGACTCTTATGTGAAAAAAAAAACCTTTAAGTTGAGTTTTTAAATGATTTATTTCTATAACAAAAGTTCATTTTAATCAATAGATCTTGGAATAAGATTAAGTTCTACAATTGGATGTGTTTTAATAAAATGTTCCTGTGCCGAGATAATCTTATAAATGTGTCCCTGCTTTGTACTGTGTAATGGTTGTATGCGACCATATAGAAACATGGTCTGATCATTCCACAGCTCCTGGGCAGGGGAGGATCACAGGTGACTATTTGAGAGATTAAATAAAGGCAGCAAAATGTTTTCTCTCTCAAATAGAATCACCTGTGATCCTGTGCTGTAATGTCTGTATAGTCTTTTGCTTCCTCCCCTGCCCAGGAGCTGTGGAATGATCAGACCATGTTTCTGTACGGTCGCATACGACCATTACACAGTACAAAGCAGGGACACATTTATAAGATTATCTCAGCACAGGAACATTTTATTAAAAACACATCCAATTGTGGAAATTATTATTATTCCAAGATCTATTGATCAAAAAGAACTTTTGCTCGTGGGAAAACCCCTTTAAAGAACTTTAGCTACAACATGAGGAGTCCGATGAAAAAGGATTTCTGTACAAACGTCTATTGAGAGTTTGCTGCTTTCATGTATGTGCAGAGATAAACCCGAGGAATGCGCTCCGTTTATTTAGTGGCAGAAATATGTTGTCTTGTGACGCAAGTGCAATTATAGAACGATCCTGTTATCTCCGCGGATGTCAGGGTGAAGGAAAACATAATATACCAATCATAAAACGCAGGGTAGCAGCACATAGCGCAAGGATCGGACCGAGGAGCTCACAGGAGTTAGGAGGGATTAAGAATATTTGGCAGGAAATTCTATCTGCCCTAATCTGCTCTGCAATGTATTCTACAGTCAGCGAGTCCAAGAGAGAACAGAAGAAACTACCTGCAACCTTCTCAGATCCCTATACGTGTACATAAGAAGCAGTATTATAGCAGTTATATTCCTGTATATAGCGGCAGTATTATAGTAGTTACATTCCTGTACATAGCGGCAGTATTATAGCAGTTATATTCCTGTACATAGGGGCCACTATTTCATCCTTCTTCTCCGCTAGATTTCTGAAACTTAACATGGACAAAACAGAATTCATCATCTTTCCCCCATCTCACGCGACCCCCTCCCCCCCCCCAACGAACCTATCCATTACAGTAAATGGCTGCCCTCTCTCCCCAGTCCCACAAGCTCGCTGCCTCGGGGTAATCCTTGACATTGATCTCTCCTTCAAACCACATATCCAAGCCCTTTCCACTTCCTGCCGACTTCAACTCAAAAATATTTCACAAATCCGTTCATTCCTCAACCAAGAATCTGCAAAAATCCTAGTCCATGCCCTCATCATCTCTC
Organism: Ranitomeya imitator; assembly: GCF_032444005.1. NCBI lineage: Eukaryota > Metazoa > Chordata > Amphibia > Anura > Dendrobatidae > Ranitomeya > Ranitomeya imitator. The sequence continues at coordinate 19,965,481 of NC_091290.1, forward strand.
GCCTTGACTACTGCAACCTCCTGCTCTGTGGCCTCCCCTCTAACACTCTAGCACCCCTCCAATCTATTCTAAACTCTGCTGCCCGACTAATCCACCTGTCCCCCCGCTATTCCCCGGCCTCTCCCCTCTGTCAATCCCTTCACTGGCTCCCCATTGCCCAGAGACTCCAGTACAAAACCCTAACCATGACATACAAAGCCATCCACAACCTGTCTCCTCCATACATCTGTGACCTCGTCTCCCGGTACTTACCTACACGCAACCTCCGATCCTCACAAGATCTCCTTCTCTACTCCCCTCTTATCTCCTCTTCCCACAATCGTATACAAGATTTCTCTCGCGTATCACCCCTACTCTGGAACCGTCTACCACAACATATCAGACTCTCACCTACCATCAAAACCTTCAAAAAGAACCTGAAGACCCACCTCTTCAGACAAGCCTACAGCCTGCAGTAACCACCGATCGACCAAACCGCTGCATGACCAACTCTACCCTCACCTACTGTATCCTCACCCATCCCTTGTAGATTGTGAGCCCTCGCGGGCAGGGTCCTCTCTCCTACTGTACCAGTTATGACTTGTATTGTTCAAGATTATTGTACTTGTTTTTATTATGTATACCCCTCCTCACATGTAAAGCGCCATGGAATAAATGGCGCTATAACAATAAATAATAATAGGGGCAGTATTATATTAGTTATATTCTTGGACATAGGGTGCAGTATTATAGTAGTTATATTCCTGTACATAGGAGCAGTATTATAGTAGTTATATTCTTGTACATAGGAGCAGTATTATAGTAGTTATATTCTTGTACATAGGAGCAGTATTATAGTAGTTATATTCTTGTACATAGGAGCAGTATTATAGTAGTTATATTCTTGTACATAGGAGCAGTATTATAGTAGTTATATTCTTGTACATAGGAGCAGTATTATAGTAGTTATATTCTTGTACATAGGAGCAGTATTATAGTAGTTATATTCTTGTACATAGGAGCAGTATTATAGTAGTTATATTCTTGTACATAGAGGGCAGTATTATAGTAGTTATATTCTTGTACATAGGGGCAGTATTATAGTAGTTATATTCTTGTATATAGGAGCAGTATTATAGTAGTTATATTCTTGTATATAGTGAGCAGTATTATAGTAGTTATATTCTTGTATATAGGGCAGTATTATAGGAGTTATATTCTTGTACATAGGGGGCAGTATTATAGTAGTTATATTCTTGTACATAGAGGGTAGTATTATAGTAGTTATATTCTTGTAAATAGGGGCAGTATTATAGTAGTTATATTCTTGTACATAGGGGCAGTATTATAGTAGTTATATTCTTGTACATAGGAGCAGTATTATAGTAGTTATATTCTTGTACATAGAGGGCAGTATTATAGTAGTTATATTCTTGTACATAGGGGGCAGTATTATAGTAGTTATATTCTTGTACATAGGGGCAGTATTATAGTAGTTATATTCTTGTACATATAATTAGTGAGCACCTTATACATTATGCTATTACATTCAGCAGTCATGTGCAGATAACGTCTTCTCCGCGCTCCCTTCCCTCTTGGCTGCAGAGGATTAGCTCCTCTCCTGTTGTGCTGAGGAGGAGGTTACAGTTCATGGTGAAGTTGAAGTCTTCAGAGCTGGTTTGAAGTTCAGTTTGCATGACAGATGGGGGAGGGGGGGTAGTCACGCTACTCTCTACATCTAAAACAGAGTGTGTGTATATATGTACATACATTATATATACACATATTATAATTTTTTTTTTTTTTACTGTGAAATGAGCAACCTGAAACGTGTCAAACCAGATTCTGCACATCACCTAACCTGTGGATGTGGCAATCTACTATTTGGGTTATTGGGCGAGTGCCATCGCGGACTGCACTTCTGGAATTCTATTCATGGACATCCAAGACCTGTATGAACAGCGCTTTAGCATCCAGTCCAATTATGGAAAATTACACTAAAAATTAATACAGCATGCAGGGGGAGGCTCTTAAAGGGGATGTCCTATCATTTGTCGCACACCCCTTAGTGTAGGGTGAAAGTTACGCCACACGTTGTCCTGTAATCCCTACGCTGTTCCCTTTTTGTGGGTTGGAGTGGAAACAAATATAAATTGTATACAGATTAGCATAAAGCCATAATGAGATTTATGAATATGAACTGGAATGAGACAAACACCGAACAAATCCTGGAAAGTGAAGTTTCCTGGACTATTATATCATGGAGATCGCCGACTACCAACCCCTGACAACCTGGTATAAGATTACTGATGATGGTCAGGGGTCTGACCATTACGCATTGAACTGTGGCATGCTGGCGAGATAAAGGGATGTTCCTGCACTTCCCTCCCTCTTCATTATACGCAGATTTTATCTGCCCTATTGTGCTTTTTAGACTCATTAATTCTTTATGCATTCTTACTGCCCATTTTCCTCAACCTCATAATTGAGTTTCCGCAGAAGCTCCATGTGTGAACATACCTTAGTGCTAGAGCCGCTCTACAATGGAGGAGTGAAGGCTGCAACCTGAGAAGCAGCAGCGCTACCCCCATCTGAACGACAGGACGCTGGCGCCCCCTCATGGTGCCGCTTCATACCACTATGCCCTGAACTTCAGGATGTTACCTCACTCCGAGGCCGGTTTCACACGTCGGTGCCTCCGGTACGTGTGGTGACCGTTTTCTCACATACCGGAGACACTGAAACACATAGACCCATTCAAATGAATGGGTCTATGCAGATGTCAGCGTATTTTGACGGACCGCGTGTCCATGTGCAAAACACGCACACATGTCCATTTTTACCTGGACACACGTCCCACCAAACGGAGAACAGTGTACACTGTCCTGCCATGGGGGAAGCAGCGCTACTGTAAGCCACTGTTCCCCTGCATGTGGTGCTGAACCTGGCTTTCATCCATTATCCTCTGCTCGGCCGGCCGCAGCGCAAGCAGGGGACAATGAAAGAAAGAAAAAACGGACGTGGGGTCCCCCCTATATTTTACAACCAACCCGGCAAAACTCACAGGTGTGGCTGCTATTCTCAGGCTGGTAAGGGGCAGCCTGATTTTCCCACGCTGAAGAGTTCATAACGCCAGGGAGCGCAGCGTCGGTGACATCACGGAAGCCCCGCTCCCAGCGTTTCATTCACCAGTAGTTTACAACCGGGAGTGGTGCTAATGCGACCGTCCCGGCTGTAAACTGTATATACCCCAGATATGGATTACTGCGTGGGACTGACTGTACGCCGGACAGGTATGGGATATTGTTGGTTTATTTTTTTTGACATTTTTTCCAGGAGATCGAGGGCATCACTTGGAATGGCAGACTAATAAAGATGGAAAAAACTGTGTGTATTGTTTTATTTCACTAAAATACTTTTTTTCCTAACTGTAGTGTGTTTGATTAACCCTTTAACAACTATAGGATTAGTAATTGATGTCTTATTATTGTCACCTTACAATAGGAAGGTGACATTAACCCCTCATTACCCCACATGCCACCGCTACAGGGCAAGTGGGAAGAACCAGGCAAAATTCCAGAATTGGCGCATCCAATAGATGCGCCTTTTCTCGGCAGCTGCGGGCTGCTTTTTTTTTAAGGTTTGGGGGGGGCCCCATTTCCGTGGCCCCTTACCAGCCTGAGAATAGCAGCCCGCACCTGCGAGTTTTGCCGGGTTGGTTGTAAAATAAAGGGGGAACCCCCACATCATTTTTTTTTTTTCTTTCATTCATTCGCCCATGGTCGCGCTGCTGCCGGGTGAGCAGGGGAGAAAGGATGACAGCCGGCTTCAACACAAGCAGGGGAACAGCGCTTACTGCAGCGCTGGCGGCCGTCCGTGTGGTCCTGATGCAGCACACTGATGTATCACATGGACATCTCCGGTACCGGTTTTTCCAGTACCAGAAAGATCAGGACGCGTGAAACCAGCCTTATTAAAAATTTGGTTCAAGTCCCGTGAATCTACACCCATCTATCAGCGGCCCTCCATGTGCCGCACAACATCTGAGACTCATCACCCCACCTTATATAAAGCACTGCAGGTGGTGTGCACTACAAGTATCACAATGCCCACCAGCATGCACCTGTGCTACAATACGGTTTATCGCAGCGCAGATCTTCTCGGATTAGCGCTCGGCCCCAGCTTTATCCATTGTCTGGAGCCGGATGAATGAGCTCCACTCCCTGGATAACCTGAAGGTACAATCAGCGCTCTGTCCTATTCATGAAAAACAAATATTTTCTCCGCCACCCACCGCCCCTGCTATTACAAACTTTCCTGCAGCTGCGGGTGCTGCCATCGGCACCGCTGGCATTAGTAATAGGCTTACCTATGCGGTAAGCTCGGGAGCTCTTTAACCCTTGTATGACCATAGATTGGATCATGGGAAAAGGGAAGGTGTTACGTCTAATTTATTGACCCAAAATACAAGTGTCCTCCCCTCGAGTGAAGAAAACCGATCACTGGTGATTACTAGTTCTTACAGTACCCAAAAGGTGTCGTCACCCAGCTTTCCACCTCCCCTGAATGGTAGATATAAGTGCACGGTTGAATTACTTTCTATTATTGGCTTCTGTTTTAATGCAAGTGTCAGTCTCAACAATAAGCAATAATTAGTGAATGGCTACTTGCTGTGGACCCAAGCAGGTTAACAACCCCAAAGTACCCGCTTTTTGCTACTTACAGAAAGAAAAACCCCCCACACCATACAATAGTAGAAAGAGCGACAAAAGTAACTGAGGAATGATTTTCCTGGCTTTTTACAAGTTTTTGTTGGTCCAAGTGACTTACGCAAAGGAGGAAATGTTATACATGACGGATTGTAAGCTCCTGGGGACGGCTGCTGTCACTCACATGCTAGGGAAAAATTTACATGTATGCGGCGCCATCTAGCGCCTGCAACTGAAACTGCACGAAGAGTCAGTATAAGCCAAACACAACTTATACATGAAACGCGCGTCGGGTCAGGGTGGTGGGCTCAAGGGGGAAGTGTCACATACTGTTTCAAGGAGTGAGGAGTGTTTTTATTTTTTGCTGAGTGATGCACTGTATATTGGATTTTGATGCTCCCCATTTATGGACCCATATCCATATAATGGTTTATTGAAAAAAATGATATAAAAATTACCATGTAGCAGCATAACGCCCATGGTCCTGTGTCCCTCAAAGTGGCAAAGGAGAAACCATGTTTTAACCTTACTGGTGGTTTATGGCTACTCTGTTGTAGTAGATTATGTTTGGAGTACTCCGCCTCCTGAATACATTTAGTCTGATTTATTTAGGGTGGGCGTACTCTTGTTCCTGACCAATTGTCATGGATCCCTACTCTGTGGTGTCCTATTTCGTCACGTGCCTGCAAGGGTTAATCTATCTCCCCACTCTCAGTCCAGCATTCAACCTCTGTCCTATGCTGTAATGGGAGCATAAATCCCACACCGACCCAGGCCACACACCAGCTCATACGCGCGGCCACCACTCATCGAATACACGGGCGATGAGTCCCAGAAATACAACAGCTAAATCTAATGGTCACTACTCCATGCTAATTCTCTTGGATCTGTCCGCAGCATTTGACACTGTGGATCATCAGCTCCTCCTCACTATGCTCCGCTCCATCGGCCTCAAGGACACCGTTCTCTCCTGGTTCTCCTCCTATCTCTCTGACCGATCCTTCACTGTATGTTTTGCTGGGTCCTCCTCCTCTCACCTTCCCCTTACTGTTGGGGTTCCTCAAGGATCAGTCCTAGGCCCCCTCCTCTTCTCTTTGTCTACTGCCCCTATTGGACAAATAATCAGTAGATTTGGTTTCCAGTACCATCTCTATGCTGACGACACCGAACTATACACTTCTCCTGTTATCACGCCGACCTTTTTAGTAAACACTAGTGATTGTCTTACCGCTGTCTCTAATATCATGTCCTCCCTCTATCTGAAACTGAACCTGTCAAAAACTGAACTCCTTGTGTTTTCTCCCTCTATTATCTTACCTTTGCCTGACATTGCCATCTCCGTGTGCGGTTCCACCATTACTCCAAAGCAACATGCCCGCTGCCTTGGGGTCATACTTGATTCCGAGCTTTCATTCACCCCCCCACATCCGATCACTGGCTCGCTCTTCTTATCTGCACCTCAAAAACATTTCTAGAATTCGCCCTTTTCTTACTTTCGACTCTGCAAAAACTTATTGTTTCACTTATTCATTCTCGTCTGGACTATTGTAACTCTCTACTAATCGGCCTCCCTCTTACCAAACTCTCCCCGCTCCAATCTGTCCTGAATGCTGCAGCCAGGATCATATTCCTCACCAACCGTTACACCGATGCCTCTACCCTGTGCCAGTCATTACACTGGCTACCCATCCACTCCAGAATCCAGTACAAAACTACTACCCTCATCCACAAAGCACTCCATGGCTCAGCACCACCCTACATCTCCTCTCTGGTCTCAGTCTACCACCCTACCCGTGCCCTCCGCTAATGACCTCAGGTTAGCATCCTCAATAATCAGAACCTCCCATTCCCGTCTCCAAGACTTTACACGTGCTGCGCCGATTCTTTGGAATGCACTACCTAGGTTAATATGATTAATCCCCACAGCTTTAAGTGTGCCCTAAAAACTAATTTGTTCAGATTGGCCTACCGCCTCAACGCATTAACCTAATGATCCCGGTGTGGCCTATATTAGAAAAAAAAAAACATAATCAGGTTCCTCGTATCATGTTCTCATTCACTTTATGCAGTTAATAGCCCTCTGTGTCTGTACTGCTACATACTTAGGCAGTTAACTGGTTCATGCAGCTTTACATGAACACCTGAGCCTTACACTATGGCCGGTCCGAATAACTAAAGCAATTGTTACCATCCACCTCTCGGGTCTCCCCTTTTCCTCATAGTTTGTAGCTTGCGAGCAGCAGGGTCCTCATTCCTCCTGGTATCTGTTTTGAACTGTATTTCTGTTATGCTGTAATGTCTATTGTCTGTACAAGTCCCCTCTATAATTTGTAAAGCGCTCCGGAATATGTTGGCGCTATATAAATAAAAATTATTATTAGATATTATGCGTGCTATTAATGCTTCAATATTGACATTATAGCTATAGTGGTCACTGCAGGGGATAATGAGCTACCCACACCACTCCATCCTCCCGACATCTGCCCCTTTAACCCCTTCATGACCTTGGGATTTTCCGTTTTTTTCCATGTTCATTTTTCGCTCCCCTCCTTCCCAGGGCCATAACTTTTTTATTTTTCCCGTCAATTTGGCCATGTGAGGGCTTATTTTTTGCGGGACGAGTTGTACTTTTGAATGACATCATTTTACCATGTTGTGTACTAGAAAACGGGAAAAAAATTCCAAGTGTGGTGAAATTGCAAAAAAAAGTGCAATCCCACACTTGTTTTTTGCTAGGTTCACTAAATGCTAAAACTGACCTGCCATTATGATTCTCCAGGTCATTACGAGTCCATAGACACCTAACATGACTAGGTTATTTTTTACCTAAGTGGTGAAAAAAAAATTCCAAACTTTGCTAAAAAAAAAAAAAAAAATGGTGCCATTTTCCGATACTCGTAGCGTCTCCATTTTTCGTGATCTGGGGTCGGGTGAGGGCTTATTTTTTGCGTGCCGAGCTGGCGTTTTTAATGATAGCATTTTGGTGCAAATGCGCTTTTTTGATCGCCCGTTATTGTATATTAATTCAATGTCGCGACGACGAAAAAAAATGTAATTCTGGCGTTTTTAATTATTTTCTCGCTACGCCGTTTAGCGATCAGGTTAATGCTTTTTTTTTTTTAATTGCTAGATCGGGAGATTCTGAATGCGGCGATACCAAATGTGTAGGTTCGATTTTTTATTGATTTATTTTGAATGGGTCGAAAGGGGGGTGATTTAAACTTTTATATTTTTTCACATTTTTTTTTCATTTATTTATTTTAACTTTTGCCATGCTTCAATAGCCTCCATGGGAGGCTAGAAGCAGGCACAGCACGATCGGCTCTGCTACATAGCAGCGATCTTATGTTCATTGCTATGTAGCAGAAAATCAGGTGTGCTGTGAGCGCCGTCCACAGGGTGGAGCTCACAGCTACCGGCGATCAGTAACCATAGAGTAACCTATATGGTTACTATTCAGAAGCATCGCTGACCTCCGATCATGTGATGGGGGTCGGCGGTGCGATCATTTCCGGCCGCAAGCGGTAGTTAAATGCCGCTGTCTGCGTTTGACAGTGGCATTTAACTAGTTAATAGGTGCGGGCAGATCGCGATTCTGCCCGCGCCTATTACGGGCACATGTCAGCTGTTCAAAACAGCTGACATGTCCCGGCTTTGATGCGGGCTCACCGCCGGAGCCCGCATCAAAGCGGGGCTTCTGACCTCGGACGTACTATCCCGTCCGAAGTCAGAAAGGGGTTAAAGAACAAATTGCTGATACCCATATTCCCGTTTCATTTTACATTCTAGATTTTAATTAAACAAAAAAACAAAAAAAAACACATGACCCACACGATCGTTCAGTCATTTCTGGTTTTCGCTTTATTAATATTTTGACATTGTCCTTGAAAAAACAAAAAGGAGAAACCCTAAAACACAAGATGATGTAACTGACGGATCAATAAATAATGAAGCCTGCAAAAAAAAAAAAAAAAAACCAAACAAAAAAAACAAAAAAACAGAAAACGATGAGACGACATACTGGAAGCATCAGTTTATAAGAGGCTGAAGACAACGCCCCTCGGTGGAGCCATTAACCCTATAGATGAGAACCCGACACATACAGTGTATGATAAAGTAGAACCGCACCCGGAGAGGGAATCCAAAACTCAATAACTCATATTTATCATCAATGTCCTACAGCCTGTAATCACAGAGGGGCCATTGGATCCCCAAAACGATTCGTCACTTAAGACTTTCAATTGGCACCAAAAGTTGTTCAGGGAACTGTGTGCCCATTTTAACTCTTTTTAGGCATCTTATCTTTTACTGGCCCAGAAAGAGTTAAATATCACCGTTTAATTCACAGTCCCTTCTTCTGTGGAGTCATATAGGACTCCGGCCCAGAGAATGAAGGGTCTGGGAAGGTTGGGGGTCCACAACTGCACTGGGTTGCATCGTTAATGGAAGGAAAAAAAATAAAAATAAATAAAATCACACCGTCACAAATCAATGTAGATGTCCATTGACTTCATAGTGTGTGAAAATCAGAACAAAAAAAAAAAAAATTGGAAAGATTGCATTGGCCTCCTCACCTCGGCCATTGTACAACAGCCCAGGCCTGACTCCGGTATAAACAATATAAGGCATCAGGTATAAGCAATAGTCAATTTCACATGACCTCCACGTTTTAGTCCGACCTGAGCTGCATGAATCAAGAGTTGAAGTGGGTTACTGGGATTAAGAAAAATGGATTCACTTCTCCTTAAAACAATGCCTCTTCTGTTTATTGGGCCATGTCTGGTATTGCAACCCAATTTTTATCCGCTTGCAATCCCAGACATAACCCCTAAACAGAAGCGGGTCTGTTTCATGGACTGGGATAAATGGTCTGGAAACCCAAGTGAAATTGGAAAACCCCCCAAACAAGGTCAGGTAAAAATGCAGCTTGGAGAAGCCATCGTTCTGTAACAGTGACCTATATGTATATCCGTATGCAGCAGATTCAGCCAGTCTATATTTTATTGCATCTTTTAAATACATTATACAACTTAAATAAGTAGAATATCTTGAGACGTAAAAGGTTTCAACGTTCATTTTGTTTTTAAATTTGTGTCCTCGTTTACCCTCCATGGAGGACGCAATTTTTTTTTTTTTTTTTTTGGGGGGGGGAGCTGGATTTAGCCACGCGCAGACATGGATTTTCAGTACAGGAACATACCGTCATTGAAAATACAGCAGTGATAACGACGCTTTATTCCCATGAAGGATGTTTCCAGGAGAAAGAGGTAATCATGTTCTATTTTGGCCAAGAGGCAGTACACACCACCCTTTTAGGAACCAAGGGTCATGATGGGACACTGTTGATGAAGTAGGCTTTATTCGTTGATCCACGCATCTGCACACTTAACGGCGCCACTTACCTACTGACAAAGTAGTGAGTGGCTCCACTATACCCCTTTAAATATCCCACCATGACTCCTGGGTAAGATCACAGGACCCTCTCTTGGTTATGTAAATGACTGCCACTTGCCCACAATTGCAGTCAAGCAAATTACAAAAGGCTGGTTATTTGCATAGTAAGGAGAAAGTATAGAGGTCCAAATCTGAAGACCCAGTGCCGAAAATTGGAAAAAAAAACAAAACAACAAGACAGGATTTTTTTCTGCAAGATCACTGGGTGAACACACAAAAAAAGCGCCTTTCTTTATTCCCAATGGTCTGAAACGTGCGGTTTCCAGATGTTGTGAAAACTACAACCCCCAACAAGCCCTGACAAACTACAACCAGTCTGAACAGGTGCACATCCATAAAGGTTGCAGACCAGTGCTGGAAACAATTGAACACTAACTTTTTTTTTTTTTTTTTTATCATTTGGTTAGTTCGTAAGGTAGCTGTGTATCCAAAGGAGAAACAAAAAAAAAAAAAAAAAAAAAAAAAAGAACACCGCGTGTAGACTTAGACTGTGCTTCTGCTCCTCCTGAATCCAAAAACAGATCCAAAAGTTCTAAGAAATCATTGGAAGATATCAGGCTTTAAAAAAAAAAAAAAAAAAAAAAAATATGTGGGGGGGAAAAAAAAAAAATAAAAAGTAGAATTCATGCATAGAAAAGTGAAGCCTTGATTTAAAAAATATGCTGCAGCACAGTAGAATCCTGAATATTTGGAAAGGTTTCCTCTAGAAATGCATCCGTCGTCTCCGGTCACTGCTGTTTGCACTCAGCAGGCTGGACGGCTTCTTTCGGCTGGGTGGAGAACAAGAAATAGGAACAGCAATTAGGTAGAGACGAAAACGCAATCAGAGGGTAAATCTATAGAGACAGGAGCATAAAGGGGGACACCGATAATACAGGAGGGGGGGGGGGGGGGGTACAGAGGACCCCCTCCTAATCACCTTGAGAAAAGCAATAGTCACATTCTAGAAGGCAAATTTACTCAATGGTAACTACTTGCCCAGACAAATTTATTTATATATATTTTTTTACATTGAAATGAAGATACAGGATAAGAAAGAAAAAAAAAAAAAAAAAAAAAGTGTCAGGAACTCGCAGGTCAATCAGTGGGAACTTTGCAGGATGTGCCCCCTATATTAGGCCATGTTCACACGTAATAAAGATGCTGTGATTTTACTGCAGATGTGTGCGCCATAATACACACTGTGTACATTACCGATCCGGAGTTACATCCTGTATTATACCCCAGAGCTGCACTCACTATTCTGCTGGTGCAGTCACTGTGTACATACATTACTGATCCTGAATACATCCTGTATTATACCCCAGAGCTGCACTCACTATTCTATGGGGGAGTCACTGTGTACATACATTACTGATCCTGAATACATCCTGTATTATACCCCAGAGCTGCACTCACTATTCTATGGGGGAGTCACTGTGTACATACATTACTGATCCTGAATACATCCTGTATTATACTCCAGAGCTGCACTCACTATTCTGCTGGTGCAGTCACTGTGTACATGCATTACATTACTGATCCTGAGTTACATCCTGTATTATACTCCAGAGCTGCATTCACTATTCTGCTGGTGCAGTCACTGTGTACATGCATTACATTACTGATCCTGAGCTACCTCCTGTATTATACTCCAGAGCTGCACTCACTATTCTGCTAGTGGCTTAGCTTTAGGTTGCATTTCATAAGACTGAATTTTATACAGTTCTTGCTCAGCCACACTGCTGGGCTCTTTATAAGCATGTATGAGGCTGTTCCATCAGGGCATTGCAGTCCATGCATTGACTGTAAAGTAGTGTTGTGTGAATGCAGCCTTGTAAGTAGATTGCAGTGTGCGCGAGTTGCAATATTACATGAGACAAGTACAGGGAGCACATAAAAGCAGCACATTTAGGGGCTTTCGCAGTAGATCAATTAGTAAGCTGGGGTCCAGCTGATAGCCCTTAAGCATGCACAAGTCCTACACCAAGACCTCCACATACTACACTTTCGGGCTCATACTCATCAGCGTAAATAAAATCAATCTGATGTTCCAGAAAAGTAGGACGAGTGTCATGCAGGTAAAATGCGATTGCATACGGATGCTAGGTGAGCAATGTGATTTTAACATCAGCCTTTACATAAGAATTACTGGATGTCATTTCAAGATAATTTAGCAAATACTAAAAAAACTCTTAGACGAGTTATCAATTAGAGCATTGTGTGCATTTTAACATGTATTTAGCTAATTAAATAAAAGGGGGGGGGGTGGGGGAGGGGGAGGAAAATGGGGTTCCCCTTACTTTTTTTTTTTTTTTTTTTAAACCAGTTGAGGGAAAGCCGACTACTGGGGGCAGATGTTTATAGCCTGGGAAGGGGGTAATACACATGGACCTTCCTTGGCTATTAATATCTGTTGACAGCTGTCTACTTCACCTTTACTGGTTAGTATCACATTGCACTTCTTTGATTTATACACAGATGAGTATGAGTCTTTAGAGGGAGTCTCGCCTACTAGTACCTTGCCAGCACTGGAAATCCCAGTTAGTAAAGTCAATGACAAAAATACTTCATGCTTGGAAAAAAACAAAACAAAAACGCAATGCTGGATTTTTTTCCCCCCTTCTTTACAACTTTTACCATAAGGGTTCAATAACTTATTTTTTATTTTTAACTAGGAAGAGTGGGGTAGTATCAATGTATATTTTTCAGCTTTCACACTTAGTTTTTATTTGGTCCACAGAGAGGACTGGAGCCTGCACTAACTTGATCACAATACATGGCAATACTTCAGGGCAAATTTCACAATTTTCCCCCATTGATTATCGCACCCTACAACCATTGCCTGTTATTGCCAGTTTTTGCCTCTGCCCCAGTCTCCATGCCAGTTCATAAACCTTAAAATCCATAATCTCAAGACCACAACTGTTTTTCACCCCTCTAGATGTAACCAAAAATGTTCCCATTCACTGACAACAAGCACAGATATTGTAAAAAAACAACAACAAGGAAATACTATAAAAGCAACACTTAAGCAGCAGACATGGAAAAAAAACAAACTGATAAAAGGAAGTTTGTCCAAGTAGACCCCAGTACAATGGGGATTAGTGAACGTGACCAATAATAGAGAAAAGACAGAAAAACCGGAGGTGGGGAAGGATGACAGGAATGGCGAGCCACCTTACCTAGGATTGCATGAATGACAAAACAAGAAAAAAATTATTACACCTAAACAGAAAAAAATGGAAAAGATCAATGAAAGCCAGTATGGAATGGAAGAATAAAAAATCTGATTATAGTCACAGGCAGAGCTACACCAGAGAGAAAATATACCATGAAGTTTCCTTAATTCAGCCAAAAATATGCTGCGTTATCAATACTATCTATAGACTAGATTTAATGTATTAAATAGTCTTCTGATTATCTCCGCTCCATAATACATGCATCATCTGATAGATACTCGGCACAGTATAGGATCACCACTGAGCAGGAAATATAACAGAACTTTCCAAATAAATTACCGTGTATACTCGAGTATAAGCCGACCCGAGACCCCTAATTTTGCCACAGAAAACTAGGAAAACTTATTGACTTGAGTATAAGCCTAGAGTGGGAAATGCAGCAGCTACTGGTAAATTTGAAAAATAGATACCAATAAAAGTAAAATTGATTGAGACATCAGTAGGTTAAACGTTTTTGAATATCCATATTGAATCAGGAGCCCCATAAGATGCTCCATAGAAAATACGCCCCATATAATGCTCCAAACAAAAAAGTATGTCCCATATAATGCTGCACAAAAGGTTAATGATGGCCCCATAAGATGCTCCATATTGAAATATGCCCCATATAATGCTGCATAAAAAAGGTTAATGATGGCCTGGCCCCAAAAGATCCATAGAATCAGCATCCCCATATAACGCTGCTGCTGCGATCAAAAGAAAAATAAAATGACACTCCACTCTCGACGCTAGGGGCCAGGTGCCAGTGTTGCCGCTGGCTCAGCCCCCCCGGCACTTGCGATAGTCACCTGTCTCCGTTCCACCGCCACGCGCCGCTGTGTCTTCTGGGTCTCTGCAGTGACTGTTCAGGCAGAGGGCGCGCACTAACCACGTCATCGTGCCCTCTGACCTGAACGTCACAGCCAGAGGACACGGAAGACACAGCCCGGCGATGGAACGGGGACAGGTGAACATCGCAAGACTCACCCTCCCCCCAGTCATACTCACCCTCCTGGCGTGGTCTCTGGCGCCTGCAGCTCTTCCTGTGTTCAGCAGTCACATGGTACCGCTCATTAAAGTAATGAATATGCACTCCACGCCTCTGGGAGTGGAGACGTGTCCATATTCATTACTTTAATAAGGGTACCATGCAACCTCTGAACACAAGAAGAGATGCAGGAGCCAGAGACTAACGGAGAAGTAGGGATGTGCAGAGACGCACCAGGAGGGGGTGAGTATGATGTGACAGCCGCCGGCTCCTGCTGCTCCTCCCTCGCCTACCCCCTGGGACAATGACTCGAGTATAAGCCGAGAGGGGCACTTTGAGATCCCCCCCCCCCCAAAAAAAAAAAATAAAAAAAAAATCCCGGCTTATACGGTACATATTTTGTATTATACTCCAGAGCTGCACTCACTATTCTGCTGGTGCAGACACTATGTACATACATTACTGATCCTGAGTTACATCCTGTATTATACCCCAGAGCTGCACTCACTATTCTGCTGGTGCAGTCACCGTGTACATACATTACTGATCCTGATTTACATGCTGTATTATACCCCAGAGCTGCACTCATTCTGCTGGAGCAATCCGTGTACGTACATTATTTATCTTGTATCATACTCCAGTACAGGATAAGTAAATGTAATATATTTGGAAAGTTGCCATGTATGAATTGATAGCGTATCTTATGGCCGTTATTACTCAGGTGGATTAATAATGCAGCAGGTTCTGGTCATTGATCAGATGCATTCAGGTCACCTGCACCAGAAATATCCATACTTGGCAACCATATAAAAATGGTCCCATCATCAAGAGCTGAGTAGAGTGCTCTCCTTACTATATAAATATATACATTTTCTTCTTTTGGTTTAGTTCCGCTCTGACCACAACAATATTTAGACATTCAGGACTTCAGACAGCGCCCCCTTAAGGACAACGGAGTGAACAGCTCACATGTAGGCAGCTCATGCAGTACACAGAACGTGCCAGAGCAGATTAGCTGGATTAGAAAAGGACTATTTGCAGAAACAATTTGCAACATTAATGATGGATGCAATTGCTGAAGACCATCCTAGATAGGTGCCACAAGCAGCTGGAAGGTGCCGTGCAGTCTGTACATTATGAGGGGTCTTTGGCAAATACGGCTACAGAGACATGACTTCTAGAATGGATCATAAAGGTTATTCTGCACGCAGATCCGTTCATTCATTTTTACCCCTCATCAGTTCTGTTCCTTGCCAATTATAGGATCTCTACTTACAAAGGTTTTTTTTTTATCTAATGGTAATAGGGGGCGAACTGTCACAGCCCATCTGATAATTCCCTTCATAAAACAAAAAAGCCAGAACGTACTTTGTCAGCATTTGGCTCTTCATCATCTTCCTCACATTCTTCTTCCCCTTCCATTTCCTAAAATGTAAAAAAAATAAAAAATAAATGTCTAACTCAACATCCAAAATGAAAATATAAAAGTGATCGCTTACCATTATCACTAGTAAAGTTACACCCCAAGGAGATAATGGAGACAAATATTACAATAACAGGATGTGACAATAAAGGGTTAAGTAATGTCCACTTAAAAGTCCCATACAGTCTTATTGGTATCTGTTGGGAGAACAAGGGTGGCCCCTCGTGTCAGAAAATGTCCCAAACGAGTTTCTCCTCTGCAAACTCAGAGTGAATGTTCCCTAAATCAATGACGGGATGGCAATTTGTTAATATCTGCCCCGTCTATTGGACGTTCATCGATTGCAATGAGTGACGATTAATACCTCATGAACACAGTTGTTATGCTCCGGTTACAGCATGAAGGTCAGTACACATTTGTTCTCACTGATACATACACAAAGCAACGCCGCCTGTGGGTCTGCAGCAATCGGTTTGGACAATCTTATTGGGGCCCCGTGAACAAAGTTTGTCCTTTAAAATATAATAAATAATGTTGTGCACTCACCTCCTCTTCTCCTTCCTCCGCTTCTTCAAACTACAAAAGAAGAAAAAAACTACAATCAAAGCGTTATTTTCAGAGAGGATTCTATGAAGACATTACAGAACATTTTAGTTACAGAAACTTTATTAGACATGTTTGTTTCGTTCATTTATTTTGTGGTTGTCAATAGTGAAGAGCAGATTGTAGGGTCTCCCAGCAAATAGTATCTAAAGCAGTGGTCCCCAACTCCAGGCCCCGAGGGCCGCCAACAGTGCAGGTTTTCAGGATTTCCTTAGTATTGCACAGGGGTTGGAATCATCACCTGTGCAGATGATCACATTACCACCGATGCAATACTAAAGAAATCCTGAAAACCTGCCCTGTTGGCGGCCCTCGAGGCCTGGAGTTGGGGACCCCTGATCTAAAGGCTCGAAGCCCACGGTACAAGATGTTGTAAGGTTGGATGCATTATTGCAAAACGTCATTTCTGATGAGACAAGCAATTTACCAAATGCTTCATAATCGTAAACATTTGGTGCAATAAAACATACACTGTCCTCATCCTCAATGGCTTCTCCAGTGAAATACAGAACAGCTCGAGGAACTATTCTTTCCCGGAAAAAGTGTCCGAGCTCAAAGTCAGCAGCTAAAGAATTCTCCATCTCTTCATCCTGTAAAGAAAGGGATGACATTGTGGGTAAGAGACACGTTCACATTGACATTTCCCACAACACAAATACTTAGAGGTTGAACCTCTATGACAAGTATTTTACACATAAAATATTTACTATATATTCTTTAAGAGACCAATTAAAAAACAAAATAAAACCCTGTATCACACAACATTCACATTTCACTTACCAATTCTCCTTCTACAGGTCCTGAAAAACAGAGGAAAAAGAATAAGTCAACACATGTATATAAATTATGGCCAAACAATACCATAAAGGCAATGCAGGGGGTCATAGATGACAGGGAAGAAAGAACTACAATTACACATTAATATTAGGCACTGCTCAGGCTGCCAATCCAAAAAGCACTAATACCGTGATGTAGAGAGATAATGGAGCAGTGGGAAGTATGTACAACCACTGCGAGGGGGGAGGTCAGAAACCCATTTATTTATTTATTTTTTTTTGGGGGGGGGGGAGGTGGGGGTGAGGGGGGACCGGAAATCTATCATTTGATCAGCACAAGATCTGCACAAATGAAATATAATTTTTAGTCAGGAACAGTAGTGTCATACTTAATGGTGGAAGTATAGAAGACAAGAGAATGATAGATAATGGGAGCTTGTTGATTCACCTTTGATTGGAGTGAAGAAGTTGAAGAAAGACTCATTGGGAACTTGCTTTGTTATAGTTCGTACGGTGCCACGTCCCTTGTGCTTCTGCTTCTTTTTTATTGTTTTAACTGTAACATTCTTGCCTTTTTTCCAGTCGATAGTACATCTGTTATCAGAAGAAATAATTATGTGAAATCGTTCTCATCCACAGGGATATAATTCCAGTTGTGAGTGATGTTTTAGCTTACAACCATTCTCTTTAAAACTGAACCATCAGGTGTCTTATGACAATATCCGAGAGTAGCGTAGGAAAAAGTTGAGACGCGGAGCATAGTTTTTACTAAGTATTTCAGTCATAAGTGCTGCCAGGATTTACAGCGAGCCCTGAATCCTGATCCTTCACCCACGTTGGACAGGTGAAAGCAGGACGTTCAGGCTGTGTAATCGCAGGCGGTAGACAGAATAAATCTAGAACACAGAGGACTCAGATCTTACCCATCACAATCAACAATTTCAGGGCCTTCAAATGAAAAGGGATCGGTAGAGTCCGGCTCAGACTTCATCTTGTAGGTTTTCGTCAATACATGGTTAGCAAAATACTCATTTGGTTCAAAGTGGAACTCTAATGTGAAGGACTGGAAAATAAAAAGGGTTACATAGTAACGAGCCTTGTAGTGATCTGAGCTTTAACCACACAGTAGTTTTGGACACCATCTAAAAACAGTGCCGACATTACCTGACCGCGGCCATCATCAATATACTAAATACTAGAAAATCAACTGCGTAAAATCCCGAATTACTCACCATCGGCTGCCCTGACTCAGAGAACTTCACTTTTACATCCTGCAAGTGCTTTAATATTGGCTCATCGTATTCCTGCAAGGAGTGGGAAAAAAAAACAACAAAAAAAAACCACTATGAACGGAAGCCAAATTGTTTAAAGGACTTCACCACCAATCCTCAAATATTATAGGCCATAGGTCATAACCTTAGCGATATGACATTGACTGTTTCCGTAAACAAGTTAAATCTGACAGTTTGGACAGACACCATAAAGTGCCACAAAATATCACTATGGAGGAAAGAAAAGCCATACAATCCAAGAGACAATAACAATATCATCATCAAACCAGCTGTAGTCCTAATGAACATGACAGATTACATCCAGGAAGCAAACAGACAACTCTTGGATATAAAAACAGGATTTTTGGTTGCTTACCGTAAAATCTGTTTCTTGGAGCCTCCATTGGGGGACACAGGAACCATGGGTGTATGCTGCTGCCACTAGGAGGCTGACACTATGCAAATAAAAAAGTTAGCTCCTCCTCTGCAGTGTACACCCCACCGACTGGCATAATACTCTTCAGTTAGTGAGAAAGCAGTAGGAGATAAATAAGGTTGAAAACCAAAACCACAAACTTGAGAACTGTAAACGTGATAACAGTCATAGAACATATAACCAAAACATTGGGAGGGAGCTGTGTCCCCCAATGGAGGCTCCAAGAAACAGATTTTACGGTAAGCAACCAAAAATCCTGTTTTCTTTATCGTCTCTCATTGGGGGACACAGGAACCATGGGACGTCCCAAAGCAGTCCCAAGGGCGGGTAAAACAGACTTCCATCAGGTCACAGGACTCACCCCTGCCGCCTGCAAGATCCTTCTGCCTAGGCTGGCGTCCGCCGAAGCGTAGGTATGGACCTTGTAAAATTTGGCGAACGTGTAGACCAGGTTGCCGCTTTGCAAAGCCGTAGGGAGGAAGCCCTGTGGTGCACCGCTCAGGAGGCGCCGACTGCCCGGGCAGAGTGAGCCTTGATCCCAGGAGGAGGCACTCTGTTCTTGACCCGGTAAGCCTCCAGAATAGCCGTTCTGATCCAGCGAGCAATAGTCGCCTTAGAAGCTGGCTGGCCTCTGCGCGAGCCATCAGGAATGACGAAAAGAGAATCCGTCTTTCGGGAAGTGGACGTTCTATCCAGATAGATCATCACTGCCCTGACAAGGTCCAGCTTGTTCAACGATCGCTCCAGAAGAGGAGTCGGAGCTGGACAAAAGAAGGTAGAACGATGTCCTCGTTGATGTGGAATGTGGAAACCACCATAGGAAGAAAGGAAGGCGGAGGTCTGAGGACCACCTTGTCCTGGTGGATAACCAAGAAAGGAGGTCGGCAAGAGAGCCGCCAACTCGGAGACGCGGCGGATAGAAGTGATGGCCACAAGAAAGGCCACCTTCCAAGATAGGGGAACCTCTTTGAGAGGTTCAAAGGGGAAAACCCTCAGAACGTCCGGTACCAGGTTTAAATCCCATGAATCCACAGGGGCCCTGAACGGAGGGACCGCGAGGGCTACTCCTTGAAGGAAGGTCTCAACCTGTGGTCTGGAAGCTAAAGTCTTTTGAAAAAGGATGGAAAGCGCAGAAACCTGGCCCTTTAGGGAAATAAGAGAAAGGCCCGAATCCAGTCCTGCCTGAAGGAAAGCCAAGATGGAAGGCAGGGAAAAGGACATAGGTGAAACGCGACTGAACTCGCACCAACGGAAGTAAGCCTTCCAGGTACGATAGTAGATCCTGGAAGACGAAGGCTTCCGAGCCTGAATCATGGTGTGAATCACCCGAGCCGAAAGGCCGGACGCTCTTAGAACCGCGGTCTCAACAGCCACGCCGTCAAACTGAGCGACCGTGAACTCGGGTGGCAGATCGGACCCCGAGACAGCAGATCTGGCCTGTCTGAAAGGCGCCAGGGAGCGTCCGCGAGAAGATTGACGAGCTCCGCGAACCAAGCTCTCCTGGGCCAATCCGGGGCGATTAGAATGATCGGCACCCCTTCCGCTTTGATCTTTTTCAGCAGTTTGGGAAGCAAGGGAAGGGGTGGGAACAGGTAGGGCAGCACGAACTGTGACCAAGGAATGGCCAGAGCGTCGACGCCCACTGCGAGAGGATCGCGAGACCTGGAGACGAACCGCGGAACCTTCCTGTTCATTCGAAACGCCGTGATGTCCACGTCCGGAGTCCCCCCTCGAAGGCAAATCTGATGGAGGACCTCCGGATGTAAGGACCATTCCCCTGCCGCGAGACCCTCGCGGCTGAGGAAGTCGGCGGCCCAATTGTCCATGCCGGGGATATGCACCGCGGATATCACCGGAACCGTTGCCTCTACCCAAAGGAGGATCTTGGATACCTCGGCCAAGGCGCTCCGAGTTCACCCCCGATGGTTGACATATGCCACCGCCGTGGCATTGTCCGTCTGGATTCGGATAGGAAGGCCCCTGAGAATCCTTTCCCAGTGACGAAGGGACAGAAAAATGGCCCGGATCTCGAGAACATTGATCGGCAAGGGTGACTCTTGCGCCGACCAACGTCCCTGTACAGTCAGTTGGCGAATCACTGCACCCCAGCCGAGCAGGCTGGCATCCGTTGTCACCACTTGTCAGTGAACTGGAAGGAAGGACCTGCCCTGGGAGATGAGAGGTGACGTGAGCCACCAGTTGAGACACCGTTTGACTCGGGGAGAGAGTCGGATCGGGCGGTCCAGGGAGAAGACAGACCTGTTCCGCTGAGACAGGATGGCTTGCAGAAGAGGTCGAGAGTGAAATTGGGCGAAGGGAATCGCTTCCAATGATGCTACCATCCTCCCCAAAACCTTCATGGCCGATCGGAAGGAGGGAGACCGAGGGCCCTGGAGCAAGCGTATGTCCCGACGAAGAATGGATCTCTTGTCTTCGGGAAGAAAGACCTTGGTCTGACGAGTGTCGAAGAGCATGCCCAGAAAGATGATGCGCTGAGAAGGAATAAGGCAGGACTTCTTCCGGTTGACCAGCCACCCGAAACGGGCGAGGGTGTCGAGAACGATGGACAGGCTTTCGTGGGCCTGAGAAAAAGACGGAGCCTTGATGAGGAGGTCGTCGAGGTATGGAAACAGAACCAGACTTCTGACCCTCAAGATGGCCATCAGTGCCGCCATGATCTTCGTGAAGACTCTTGGGGCGGTTGCAAGACCGAATGGCAGGGCGACGAACTGAAAGTGTTCCTGGAGCACCGCAAAGCGCAGGAATCGGTGATGTCCGGGGAATATTGGGACATGGAGGTAGGCGTCCTGAATGTCTATGGAACACAGAAATTCCTGAGCCTCCATATAAGCAATTACTGAACGAAGGGATTCCATCCTGAAGTGCTTTAGGCGGACTCTCCTGTTCAGTAATTTTGAGATCCAGAATGGGACGCACTCTGCTGTCTTTTTTCGGTACCTCAAAAAGGTTTGAGTAGAAACCTGTGAACCGTTCTTTCTCCGGGACGGGAACGATTACCCCGGCTTTGAGGAGAGACGCGATGGCTGCGAAGAAACCCGGAACTAGAGCGGGATCTCTTGGAGGTCGGGATTCGAAGAAACGATCCCGGGGTCGT
Source organism: Ranitomeya imitator (assembly GCF_032444005.1). Taxonomy (NCBI): domain Eukaryota; kingdom Metazoa; phylum Chordata; class Amphibia; order Anura; family Dendrobatidae; genus Ranitomeya; species Ranitomeya imitator. Next base: position 19,987,435 of record NC_091290.1, read on the forward strand.
GAAAGGAACTCTATCTTGTATCCCGAGGATACAACTTCCCTGACCCAAGCGTCCTCTACCGAGGAGTTCCAATGTCCCTGAAGAAGAGAAGACGGCCGCAAAGCCTGGGAGGTGGACTGGCTACTAGTCGAGAGTCATGCCGAGGAGGTCCTTCCAGTCCTGGACCTGGAGGATCTACCCTGGGAGTAGCGAGCACGCCAGGAAGGAGTGGGCCTAAAGGATACCAACTTCTTTTCTTGACGGGCCTGTGGCCTCTGTTGCCGCTAGAAGGAATTAGATGCCGCGAAAAGACCGAAATTGACGTCTAGGAGGAGGGCGTCGAGGCTTAGCCTGGGGAAGAAGGGAACTCGTGCCCCCTGTAGCGTCCTTAATAATTTGGTCTAGCTTAGAACCAAAGAGACGAGACCCCTGAAAAGGCAGGCTGGTAAGGGACTTTTTAGAAGACAAATCTGCCTGCCAGGCCTTAAGCCAAACTGTTCGGCGGATGGCAACTGCGTTGCTGGACGCCTGAGCCGCACAAGACGCGGCGTCCAGGGAGGCGGAGACCAGATATTCACCCGCGTGAGAAATCTGGTTGGCAAGTTCCGCTAGGTGTCCGGGCGGAGCCCCGTCCAGAAGACCCCGACGGAGTTGCTTGGCCCATTTGGATATAGATTTTGAAACCCAAGTGGAAGCGAAGGCCGGGCAAAGACTAGCTGAGGCCGCTTCAAAGGCTGATTTTGCGGAAGATTCTATGACCCCATCGTTAGAATCCTTCAGAGATGCTCCGCCGGACAGTGGAAGAACCGTGCTGGTGGACAGTCGGAAACTGAAGGGTCCACCGAAGGGGAGGCAGTCCAATTAGCGGTGAGCTCCGGAGAGAAGGGATATAACACGCCAAGTCGCTTTCCTCTCTGAAAGCGTCTGGTCAGGTTCTCTCTTTCTCTAGTCATAATCTCCTCAAATTCCGGGTGAGGAGCGAAAAAACTTGGAAGGTGGTTTAGCCCGTCTAAACGAAACCGCCTGATCTGCGGGATCCGTAGAGGACTCTTTGATGCCACGGGTTTGATTTATTGCTCCAATGAGATTCTGAACCATATCCCTCATGGTAGCGATTTGGTTCGAATCCAGCTCCGAAACATCCTCCGAGGGCGCATCAGAGAAAGCCTCGCCAGACTCAGGGGAGGAGGATTGGGAGGACGCCGACCGCAGAGGGGGACCGAGTGGCGAGATGGAACGAGAAGAGGACTCAGACCGTCGTTCCTGTCTGGACCTTTGCGGCTAGCCATGAAGGGTTCGGACGGAGCTTCCTGCGACCCGCTGGCTACTGCGGGAGTCTGCAGGGGTAACTGATTCAGCGCGGACACTGAGGGAAGTTTGGTGTTACAGGACGAACATGTAAAGTACTTGACTAAGGTAGAAGAGGAAGAAGTAGGAGGGCGAGAGTGGCCCCCTTTAGAATTACATTTTAGAAAGGTCCCTGAAGAAAATGCCGGTGGGTTAGGGGACAGTGGGGCAGAGGGGGGTGTCGGTCTGCAGTGCAGAGCTACTCACGGCAGACGAAAAACCCGGATACCAGTATGCTGCAGGCCTGTAGGAATGCTGTGGATCTCCGGCGCAGATGGCGTGCTGTGTCCCCAGGAAGGCGCGCTCTGTGGAGTTTTAGAAGGTGCGTGGCACGATGCAGGAATCACGTGCCCTGAGTGTCCAGCAGCAGCGTGGAAGGGGCGGAGCCAGACGAGATGGCACCGGTGGGTGGGGAAAGCAGGGCACAGTTTGTCGAAGGGAAGTGGGCGGAGCGCGGCCCAGAAGTAGGCCCCGGGAAAAGCCGGGGCCTAAATTAGAAGCCGGTGGCCGGTGCTTGTGGTAGACAGCGGTGCGGCGCTAATAATGTGCGGGCGCCGCCCGGCTGATAGGTGCGGGAGCCGCCGCATGGAATAAAGGATTCTGGTGCCGGCGTCGGAAGTAGGCCCCGAAAAAAGCCGGGGCCTAAATTAGAAGGCTGAGACCACTGCGCTGCCTCCGGCGGGCGTATAGCCAGAAGTAGGCCCCGGGAAAAACCGGGGCCTAAATTAGAAGGCTGCGACCGCTGCGCTGCCTCCGGCGGGCGTATCGCCGGAAGTAGGCCCTGGGAACAGCCGGGGCCTAAATTAGGAGCCGGAGGGAAAACCACAGCGGCGATAACAGCGGCGCGGCAGCCTGCGAGGCCGCCGCCTAGAGTGGAGGGGAACTGCTGCGATGTCAGGTGTGGGCGCAGGAAAGGTACCGCACATGGGATGGGGAGTGCTGCAAAAGCAGCCATGACCCCTGCTGAATCCTGGGCCCCTTTTAGGAACGCCGATCAGGCCCAAAAAGGTGGCCTGGAGTACTTAAAACAAGGAACCCCCACTGGGAATACTCACCTAAAAACATCCCACGTCGTCCGTTACTAACCTTGGGGAAGGTATCAGACGTCCATGGGAGCTGCTGATGGACGTCCTCGTCTCCTCCAACCGACAGGCTCTGGTGGGTGAGTGGGTGGGGGACGGGGCCAGGACCGGACTTGTGTGCTAGGCTCTTGGTCCTGGAGAGGGATCTATGAGGATACGGGGTGGCAGTACACGCCGTACTCATAGTCCGTAAAGTGGGACTACAGGTGTGACTGCTCACCCTGTATCCCTTCCGGGGAAACCTGAAAAGAAACGACGCACATTGAGGTAGATAAGGGTCTAATGAAAGACCCGTGTCCACCTCCTACTGACACTAAGCTAAACTGAAGAGTATTATGCCAGTCGGTGGGGTGTACACTGCAGAGGAGGAGCTAACTTTTTTATTTGCATAGTGTCAGCCTCCTAGTGGCAGCAGCATACACCCATGGTTCCTGTGTCCCCCAATGAGAGGCGATAAAGAAATACTACATTCCACTTCAGGGAGATCCGACCAAAAAAAAATACACAGAGGAACTAGAACACATATCATCAATGGATTTGATTCCACTTCATCCTCACTGCTGGAACTAAGACCAGACAATCCCCAAACCGGTACCTTCTACATGTTGCCTAAAATACATAAAGAAGGTAATCCTGGGAGGCCTATCATCTCTGGTATTGGGACTTTAACTGAGAAGATCTCAGGTTGGGTGGAGAACGTTCTGAAACCCTTGGTGAGGCGCACACACCCAGCTATATCCAGGACACCGCGGATATTCTTTGCAAATTGTCAGCGCTGGGCCCACTTCCAGAGAACACTACCAGCCACCATAGATGTAGAGTCTCTATTCCAACATTCCTCATGAGGATGGAATGGCAGCATGTAAATATTTCCTTCAAAAAGAACAATCTAGCCACAGAACCAACACTGCAATTCATCAGGTTTGTGCTCCATCACAACTATTTTTCTTTTGGGAACAATTTATACTAACAGTGTATGGGCAGCACCATGGGAAGCAAAATGTCCCCACAATATGCTAACTTATTTATGGCGAAACTAGAGGAAAATTTTTTGTCATCTTGTTCTGTTAAACCTTTTGCATGCTTCCGCTACATTGATGATCTGCTAATAATATGGCTCAAAAGATGATCTACTACTCACCTTCCACAATAACGTCAACAAGTGCCACCCAACCATCAAGCTCTCCCTCAACGTTTCAAAGACCCAAATACATTTTTTGGACATGACCATATACATCAAGGACAATGCCATACAGACATCCATTTACCATAAGCCCACCGGACGTCTGGCTTATCTTAGATAGAACAGCTTTCATCCAAGATGCACAAAAAAATCCATCATCTACAGTCAAGCTCTCAGGTATATTCGGATCTGTTCAGAAAGCAAAGACAGGGAACTACAGCTGCGATCACCGAGGAATACATTCCCACAACAAGGATACCATCCACTGGTAATAGATGAGCAGATCCACAGGGCTACAAGGATCCCAAGAAACAGCCTCCTGGATTACAAACAGAGGATAACAACAGGGTACCTCCACATATAACCCCCACATTGGCATCCTAAGGAAAATTGGTGCTGAGCTCCAACCCATATTCCAGAGATCACAAATTGAAAGACATATTCCCAGAACTACCACTTCTCTCCTACAAACAGCCCCCAAACTTAAGGAATCTGCTTGTCAGAAGGGTCCTCTCATCACCATCAGTAACTGGCACATTCCCCTGTAACAATAAAAAATGCAAAACGTGTCCCCACATATTACCGACAAATATAGTCCGTGTACCAAACAACAACAGGTCATGGGTTCCTTTTCTTGTACACCCTCCAACGTGGTGACATGATACAATGTACGAGGTGCCCTGGAAGCATCTATATTGGGAAACCATGCAAAGACTACAAACTAGGACGAATCTACACAGACACACAATCAGGAATAAAATGGACACACCAGTGGGAAAACATTTCTCTGGACCTGGACACAGTATGACAGATTTAAAAGTCTAAAGGTACCGTCACACTAAGCGACGCTGCAGCGATACCGACAACGATCCGGATCGCTGCAGCGTCGCTGTTTGGTCGCTGGAGAGCTGTCACACAGACCGCTCTCCAGCGACCAACGATGCCGGTAACCAGGGTAAACATCGGGTAACTAAGCGCAGGGCCGCGCTTAGTAACCCGATGTTTACCCTGGTTACCATCCTAAAAGTAAAAAAACAAACAGTACATACTTACCTACAGCCGTCTGTCCTCCAGCGCTGTGCTCTGCACTCCTCCTGTACTGTCTGTGTGAGCACAGCGGCCGGAAAGCAGAGCGGTGACGTCACCGCTCTGCTTTCCGGCTGACCGACGCTCACAGTCAGTGCAGGAGGAGAGCAGAGCACAGCGCTGGAGGACAGACGGCTGTAGGTAAGTATGTAGTGTTTGTTTCTTTTACTTTTAGGATGGTAACCAGGGTAAACATCGGGTTACTAAGCGCGGCCCTGCGCTTAGTTACCCGATGTTTACCCTGGTTACCAGTGAAGACATCGCTGAATCGGTGTCACACACGCCGATTCAGCGATGTCTGCGGGGAGTCCAGCGACCAAATAAAGTTCTGGACTTTCTTCCCCCGACCAGCGACAGCACAGCAGGGGCCTGATCGCTGCTGCCTGTCACACTGGACGATATCGCTAGCGAGGACGCTGCAACGTCACGGATCGCTAGCGACATCGTTTAGTGTGACGGTACCTTTAATACTAAAAGGTAATTTTAAGGAACATAGGGAAAGAAAAATTTGGGAATGCAAACTAATGAATGTGTTTAATTCGTTGACACTAGTACTCAATTTAACACCTGGATTTATGAGTCACTACATGGATACAATTCACACCTTTACCTGATGGACTCCAGATAACTAAGAACATTATTCCCACTGCCTCTCCATTTGTAAGAAAATGCCTAATTTGATTATCTTGTTTTATCTATGGATTCATCACACTTCCCACCCCCTAACAAATGTCCTCCTGTAGTATTCTTAAAATGTTGTGCTTGTTTCTTATTAATCTATTTGTAATCTTGCCTGAAGAAGGAGCCACTGTGCTCTGAAAGCTTGCAAACATTTTCTGGTTAGCCAATAAAAGGCATCACTCCTTGGTGTCATCATTGAGCAGAAAAGTATTCACATCAATCTTAGTGATAAAAAAGCAATGAAGGGAGAGGAAGAAAATCATCATCAGCAATTGACATCTGTAGTCCATAAACTTCGACCACTGACAGCAATGATAACCATTCTGTAACATTGATCTTATAGCGCCCCCTAGTGTTGCTGCTCCAGCACTTTCAGGACACCTTGCATCTTACCCAAAAGAGAGCCATGTATACTTTCATTACGGTTCATACTTCTATAAACTGTGAACTACTTACCTGCAAAGATATATTAATCATGTCTACATTCCTAAATATTGTGAGCCAGAAGTCTGGGATCCCTTTAGGGTCTCCTGTATTTGGTGCGTCTGATATTGTCATTTTCTTCTTTACATCTTCCTAAGATTACAAATGGAGATTTTATAAGTGCCCTTAATTCCGTGGTTTAGCATGTGCAAAAACAATTGTTTTTGTACTGAACCCCAACAGTACAAAAAACAAACAAAAAAAAAAAAGAGTTACTGATGCCAAGTAAGTGCTGAAGGCGGTGGGATGCCGTGTGCCATCTCCAGCCAAAGGTATCAATGCAAAGGTATCAATGCAGAAGAGGAGGGGGTCCCAGGACAGTGCTGGGGGGGGACACACTAAAGGAGGAGATGAATAATGCAATCTTTGTTACTTACTGATAGCTTGTCTTTGTCGTCATCCTCACCGCCGCTGTGCCATTCAGATTCTGCATCTGTTGGCTCTTCTGCTCCTGAAACAACGAGTCTCCTCTGGAAATAAATTAACAAGATCAGCCTCAAAGTATACAGCATGTATAACAAAACGTAAGTAATTGCAATAATTTTCTGGGAGAAATACTTTGCTTGCTGGAACAATTCCAAGGGTGCCACCACTTTCGCCCATAGCTGTATATAATGGTTAGCTGGTTTCTCCTGCTCTTCTCCACAATAGAGCTTGTAAATGTTTCGTCAGTGCAGAGCCGATTGTTGCCTGCTGCTGACAGGTCAAAGATGTGAAACTGAAAATGGCGCTATGTTGATGCACATGGCAGAGTTCTCTTCTGCCATTGGCATCTACAGAGCAATACTGGAAGTTTCACATCACTGCTCACAGAAACATACACACACACACATCCCATCAATCCGGTCATATAAGTGTGTACCGTCCTATCCTACAGTACATTGCACCTCATCGCCTGTATACAGAGCCCCATCTCAGCACCCATCCTGGAGTACATTACTCTCCTCAGCCCCATGCTGCAGTAAATCACTAGTCTCAGCCCCTCAATATACAGCCCCATCTGACAATAGATCAAACTATTCAGTCCCCTTTATACACAGCCTCATCCTGCAGCACATCGCTCCTCAGTTACCTATATACAGCACCATCCTGCAATACATTGCTGCTGAGCCCCGTGTAGAGCTATACATAATATATATATATTTACTTACATGGGTCATCTAACCAGTATGCCATTGCTTCCTGGTATGAGCTCTGCCCTGTAGGAAGATATGCCACTTGCCATCACTAATGGGAGCAGCCTAGTCCCAGAGCAGAGATATGGTTGGAAGAAGGCAACAGACTGCACCGAGCATGATCGACTGGGAGCAATGGAACTACAGGAGGGTACCAGTGACAAATGAAGGGTAAAAAAGAACCTGGAGGGGCATCCTTTAAAGGCGGTGGTGTTGTGATTAGTGATGAGCGAGTATACTCGTTGCTCAGGTGGTCTCCGAGTATTTATGACTGCTTGGAGATTTAGTTTTTGTTGCCTGATTATATGTGGGGGTTGCCTGGTTGCTAGGGAATCCCCACATGTATTCAGCCTGTCTAGCAGCCGTAAATCATGCAGCAGCGACGAAAACTACCGTATTATTCTTTCTGTATTTGCTTAGTGTCCACCCATGGTCCTGTGTCCCCCAATGAGGCGTAGGAGAAATTAGGGGTCTCTGCTTATACTCGGGTCGGCTTATACTCGAGTATATACGGTAAATATTCGAGCAGTCATAAATACTCGGAGACCACCTGAGCAACGAGTATAGTCGCTCATCACTAGTTGCGATATGTGCAATTCAGGATAGATTCAAAACTACATTATATTGGTACAAAATAAGTGTGTGCATTAAAAGCCATATAGACCTAGACGAACCTAGTCAAAAACTTTTGACATGCCTCTAACACTTCAAAAGTATTCACATATTACCCTGAAATTTCCTAAAGGCGCTTGAGAAGATGAAAGCAACAAACATGACTGACCAGAAAACGTAAAAAAAAAACAAAAAAACCCAAAATCTAAATTAGCTATGGTGGCCCAATAATGCACGTTGGTTTGCTCTGGAACTCATTTAACATCTAGATACAGTATTTTACATGCACATATGAAGCCGACCGGCCATACAGTATATGACAGCATGTGTGCTGCATACCTTCTCAAACAGGGGACAGTACAGGGCTGCGTACTTTCTTTCCAGCTCATGCACCTCTTCATAGAATTTCGCTTCTATGTGTGCACATTTCTCCTGAAGTTGCTTTAGCGCATTGATTCTTCTCTTCACTGCTTTGGGCAAACTGTTGGGGAGAAGAGAAAACCCAGTTAGTTATATTTGACCATCTTGCAATCACCCCATTTCCCCCCCCCAAATACTCCAGGGAGCCCTTATGGGAAAGGTTTTGAAAATCTTAAGTCTCAGCAGGATCTGATTTTTTGGGGGAGAGTTGTGTGACAAAAAGTAGCTGCCATAAAATCACCCACTCAGCTTTCTTGGCCCTGTAAACAGCAAACCTGCACAAATTCTGTTGGCATGATTCTGTATAAAATGGCCTTTAAACACGTATCAATTGATTCATCTAGTCAACCAGTGCTTGTTCAAGCAGGAAATTTGCCTTTATATTTACAAAAAGTTTTCCCTAGGCAAATCTACCCTTGTTTGCCAGAAATATATAGAAGTAGTCACTCTGGCTTTCAGTCTAGACAGGGTATGCTGGGAGTTGTAATTCTGCAACGGCTGATGACCAGCTAAACGATGCTATATACATACTTGGCTCCTTCAGGGATTATTAACGAGTCCAATTTTCTTCATATACAAGAAAAACACACGGATGAGTTTGATCAGAGGGCATTGGTTTTTCTTAATTGATAAAAAACAAAACAAAAAAAAAAAACACACGGACGTATGAATAGTCATCATGTTCATATTTAGCTGTGGATTTGTGGTGCAGACTGCACCCCAGGATTTTACGCACAGTACCAGGGGGTCACTTACGTTTCAATATAGCTTGAAGGTGTCTGAGAGACGCTGTCGAGCCTTTCCTGAAGGGCAGCGAGAACCTGAGGATTCTGCATTATCTGGTCTGCCAGTGTTTCTGTTGAGAAGAATAGAAACATCAGCCGTGATAAAGTACCGTACAGCTCCAGCTGAAGGTATAAAGGGTCTCGTCATATATGGCTCCATCCACCTGACAGATGCAGACTGTGTCCTTGTAGTCTCTGCCAGGTGTGCGCTCATTTTTAACCTCGATACCCTTTTTTATAAGCGGTGTTCCAAAATGTGTAAGGACGTGTGTCACGTCTGCCCTTTTGAAAATGCCCTTGAGAAAAAAAAAGCCATCGGCAAACAATACCAACGGTGCGTGAAGTGTTAGCATTACCGAATGTAACGTCAGATGAATGGTGCTCCTGTTATTGGCAGAGGCACAGTAAAGGGTGCTGCCATAACCTGTATAGCGGCGCAGAGAAGACCCTGGTGGACCCATCTAGGTTTTCACAAAATCCATCATCTCACCATGGCTTACGAAATAAAACAAAAAAAATATAATATAGTAATAAATATTTAGCCATGCTCTTCCTGTGTTAGGCTAGGGTCACATTGCGTTAGTGCAATCCGTTTAGCGCTAGCAGATTGCGCTAACGCAATGTTTTTACCGGGGCCACGTTCCGGGGTCGCGGTAACGTCCCCGCTCTCGCAGATCCCCGATCTGCGAGAGCGGGGAACGGACCGCGGGCGCGCCTCGGACACTGCAAGCAGCGTCCGCTGCGCGCCACAAAGCACTGGCGCGTCACTAGCGCGTGCCGAACATGGCACGCGCTAGTGCTGCGCGTTCCCATTGCCGTGAATGGGCGCGCTAACGGAAGCGTTGCACGGCGTTAATTTCGCTGTGCAACGCTGTCCGTTAGCACGTTCTCATTAACGCAATGGGAACCTAGCCTTACTGTGCACGATGCCCTTGTGACAATGCAGTCTCCTCTAGAAAAAATGTTTTAAAGGGTTCAAGAAAAACCTGCCAAATAAAATATCATCTATGGATTTAAGCCAACTTCAAAGCCGCGACATGTCAGCTGTTTTCCGCTCGCGCCCATTAACTAATTAAATGCCGCTGTCAAACTGACAGCGGCATGTAACAAGCGATGCGGGCAGCGTGGCCGAAAGTACTCACACCGCTGACCCCTGTCATGTGATCGGGGGTCATTGGTGCGTTGCCATCACAACCAAAGGTCTCCTCGAGACCTCTATGGTTGTTGATGGCAGATTGCTATGAACACCACCCTGTGGTCGGCGGTCATAGCAAGCCTGCAATTCTGCTACATAGAGGTGATCTGTGCATCACATCTATGTAACAGAGGCTATTGAAGCATGCCAAAATAAAAACCCAAATTTCGTTTTTTTTGTCGCTGCGACATTGCATTGAAATGCAGTAACAGGCGATCTAAAGATCGTAACTGCACCAAAATGGTATGTTATCATGAAAAAATGTCAAGCTTGGCGCGCAAAAAAATAAGCCCTCACCCGACCACAGATCACGAAAAATGGAGACGCTACTGTTATCGGAATTTTTTTTTTTTTTTAAACCAAACTTTGGATTTTAATTTTTACCACTTAGATAAAAGAGAACCTAGACAAGTTTGGTGCCTGAACTCGTAATGACCTGGAGAATCACAATGGCAGGTCAGTTTTAGCATTTAGTGAACCTAGCAAAAAAGCCAAACAAAAAACAAGTGTGGGATTGCACTTTTTTTTTGCAATTTCATCGCACTTGGAATTTTTTCCCCCGCTTTCTGTTACACGACATGGTAAAACCAAAGGTATCGTTCAAAAGCACAACTCGTCCAGCAAAAAATAAGCCCCTACATGGCTATATTGACGGAAGAAAAAAAAAATAAAAAAATGATATGGCTCTGGAAAGAAGGGGAGTGAAAAACGAAAACAGCTCTGGGGCTGAAGGGATTAAGTGGTACTCCGCTCCCCCCCCCCCCTTTTACTGCAGTGCTCATGTGCCACCTACACACGTGACCACTGCAGCCAATCACTGAGGTATGGCACAAGATCACTAAGGCCAGAGGGGAGAACAGCAGCAATGGTGTTGGAGTGACCGGATTCACCTTATGAGCGATGCTAGTTTTAATTTATTGCATTTACCGTTATTTTAGCACGTAGCAAAGTTGCACTGGTCATGGAAACACCTTACAAATTTTTATTTTCTTACCAGAATTGCAAGTTACCAGTATTGGGAGTACTTCCTGACTGATGGGAGCCCCAGAGGACGGTGCACAGAATCCCAGCTCAAATCTAGAGAAGGTGCACATGGTCGACCTCTGCTCTATTATCTAAAGGACTGTGGATATAAATGGAGCAGATCGCTGCAGCCTGGTTCTCAGGATCACTGGGGTTTCCAGCAGTCAGACCCTCCTAGGAAAACTTGCAGTTCTGGGAATGCCACATGATGAATTACAATGCAATATAAACTAATGATTGCTCCTGACATTTCAGAGCAGCGTCTCACCTTTATCGCCTGCATTTTTATTCCCTTCCATGGACGCTCCAGCAGTTGTCAGCTTTGCTGCAGAAGAAAAAAAAAATTTATTGTCAAAAATTCTCATAATTTAGAGCATTTACTACCACACAAAAAGACAGATGAGACTCCTCCCCCCCCCCCCCCCCAATAACCCCTGAAATCATCTGGTATTTTCCTGCACTATATTTTGTCAGTGCCATTTGCAAAAATCTCATGCAGCAACCGACAATAAATTAGCGCACCGACATAGGGACCACATTTAGGGGGTCGGAGAGCCCAAGTACCATTAGAATGATAAGATCGATGGATATGCAGGCTACGAGTGCCAACACTATCCGGGCATCTCAGAAGGGTCTTGGCTCATGCAAGGGACGGGAAGACCTTTTGCTCTGGTGCTTGGTTGCAGGTCATAGCTTGTGGACGGGCACCACTTTTTAGAGGTCACTTTAAGACTGCAGCAAGTATCGGAGGTGCTCAAGGTTATAAACTGGGTCTCCTCCCAAATGCTAATCCGCAGACTGGTCCTACCCGTTTAGGATCCACTCCAGCGCTCACGAGCTGCGGCCATGACCTGGGATACACCCTGCACAGCACAGGACAGGTCTTAATTTATTAGTCACTGTGAAGGGGGTGCCCAGACTTGTTTGTTTTAATGCATCTAAACTAAAACAGTACAAATAGCCTTGATTAAATTTTACAAATCCCATACTTTTTAGTGCACACAGCTCCTGTTAGGATGGATCAATGTGTCTCCACGGTTACAGACTACAAACAAACCCTGTGTGTTCCGATACTGCAGACCTACCACAGATCCAAAGGGTGAACTAATTACCCATTCAGACCGGCCGATCCAGGCCACTAAACGATTTACCAATTTTCCACGTACAAGTAGTTTATTGGCCTGTTTAGCATTTTATTTGTTCAGCAGGAAGGTGCCGGCCTGTTTAGATGTGCCAAATCAGAAAAGATTGTTTCTACACTTCTATACTCGTTCGACAATTACTGAACCCGAATATCAGGTACAAAGCCGACGACCCGGGTGGACACATTGCCAGCTGAGTGGTGGGGTACCAGGTCACAGACCCCGAATGATCTCATTCTAGTGACCTAGTCAATGGATATGCAAGTCTTGACAACCTTTCTAAGCCCAGGTTCACATTTGCGTCTGTGTGCTTAGCGTAGATCCGCATGCGTCATGTATAGATATCGTTAACATTGTTTACACAGGGACATGTTTTTGCATGCGTTTGCTTACGAATGCGTCATTTCACGGTGTGCGGCGGGGACGGTGAATGCAACATGTTGCATTTTTTGAGAGGTCAAATATTAAGCAATTGTCTGAATGCGGGCGATTGTGTAAAATAACGCATACCTGCATATGGGAACGCATTGGTACGCAATGACATGCGTACAAATGAATTGTCGATACGCATGCATACTTTAGACAGCGTATGTCCAGAAAATGATGTCACCGCCTCCACCGTGCGCATAAAAACAAACGCTTGCCTAAACGCATGCATACGCAGCATTTTTGTTTGTGTCATGCGCAGGCGTAAGAAGGCTTTGCATGTGTTTGCGCACGCAGACGATACGCTGCGGACACATACGCAAATGTGAACTTAGGGTAAGGCTACGTTCACAGGATGAGGACATGATGTTGCAGATTTTCTGGATCAATTTGCTAACTTACTTGGGTTTTTCTCCATTGCGTTTGTCTTTTTTGGCATGTTATGTTTTACATAAAAATGCTTCGGTTTTGAAAAACAAGCCAGAGTGTGCGTGAAACGTCTATGCATCTCATTCATTTTCCACAAGAATGAATTCTCACCGCCACACAAGAGAAAAAAGAATGGATCTACCTGTGGCAATACATTTCTGTCTCCCAAATCATAACATTATGGACATGAAATTACTTGTGTTAAAAGGTAGCTTCAAATCTCAGAGAGACAGAAGAGTCTGGGAATATAAACTGATGACGACCTTTGACAGTCTTAATGCAGGAATGAACGTGTCGCACGGATTTATGTCTTTTTACATCAACTAAGGAATCAGACTATGAGGGGTCATCACAACAGAGACCCTAATCAGAGGACAATAAAACATTCCTTATCTAAGAATTGGCCCAATATTTATGGACACAACTGTTTATCACTCATGGTAATTCTGCTTCATGTCACCTGTCTTACCCATGGTTTTTCCTTTTTTTTTTTTTTGCTGTGCTATGTTGTGCATTAATATGTGATTCTTCAGAATTTCTTTTAGTCTTTGCCTGATGAAGAGACCCGTGTAGTCTCGAAAGCTTGCAATTTGATACCATCTTTTCAGTTAGCCATTAAAAAGGTATCAACCACTGAGGGCTCAATTCTAAATAGTATTAATTTTCCTGGAACTGTAATATGCTGCAGGTTTTTTTTTGTACGGCGTCAAACGTGCAACAAAAATTCATTGTGGGAAGGTAACCATAAGTTTTGTTTTAGCGTTAGATCACTGGAAGCTGGGTTGGTGGGACTGACGACCATCTCAGACTTCGTTTATATAAAACCAGGACATTTCGATTACAGAAGTGAAGGGCCTGCATAGCCCTGCTGTCCAGATGAGGGTCTACCCAGCCCTCATCAGACAGACAAAGAAGCAATGTTATCCTGCAGGAAACTGCAGGACAGGGGGCTGTATTAAGTGGCTGATAACAGGGGACAATAGCTTGCAATAAAGTCTGAAAAGAGGCTGACATGCTTTATGTTGCATCTCCAGTTGCAGATGACCCTCCCAAAATTTATACGGCAGAGGGGGCTTTGCTCAGGTTTCCAGGAGTCTAATTAAACTAGCAGCTAAATTGGGACAAAGGATCCTTTAAATTTGCTGGAGGTGATAATTTACAGAAGTGCCAATCACTTGTCCTTGGCCTGCAGTACAGATCTGAAGCCCGCATAGCACATTAAGTTTTTTTTTTCTTTAGGATATTAGTTATAAATACCAAGAATAACATGTGCCAGGGCCATGTGTGCCCGCTGTGCCAGTCCCGATCTATTAATAACTTCACACATTTCGTCCTGAAGCATATGTGCGGCACGTGTAGGATTACAGGGGTCGCTAACATGACAGCTGCTACCGCTAACGTGGCAAATAGAGCAGGAACTGAGAACCTGCCCCTTTAAATTAGGATTGCTGTGCCCTGCTGACAGCTGAAGATACGGGTGCAAAACGTACTACCATGGTAAGGACAGCATGTCACTTCTGTATGGTGGCAAGGTACAGGCGCCATAATGCAGCGTTACATCGAATAAGACAATGAGAACTGCACTGCAGGTCGGTCAGGTAATAAGGCGCCCCACACCATCCTCCATAGTAAAGAGAATTGGGAGTAAAAATACACAGCAGCTACTGTGGGTGGCAGAGGGCACATGTGAGGGTGGCACGAGGCCTCTGTACCGGCTGTGAGCACATGTGAGGGTGGCACGAGGCCTCTGTACCGGCTGTGGGCACACGTCAGGGGAAGCAGGAGGCCTCTGTACCGGCTGTGGGCACACGTCAGGGGAAGCAGGAGGCCTCTGTACCGGCTGTGGGCACACGTCAGGGGAAGCAGGAGGCCTCTGTACCGGCTGTGGGCACACGTGAGGGTGGCACGAGGCCTCTGTACCGGCTGTGGGCACACGTCAGGGGAAGGAGGAGGCCTCTGTACCGGCTGTGGGCAAACGTCAGGGGAAGCAGGAGGCCTCTGTACCGGCTGTGGGCACACGTCAGGGCAGCAGGAGGCCTCTGTACCGGCTGTGGGCACACGTCAGGGCAGCAGGAGGCCTCTGTACCGGCTGTGGGCACACGTCAGGGCAGCAGGAGGCCTCTGTACCGGCTGTGGGCACACGTCAGGGCAGCAGGAGGCCTCTGTACCGGCTGTGGGCACACGTCAGGGCAGCAGGAGGCCTCTGTACCGGCTGTGGGCACACGTCAGGGCAGCAGGAGGCCTCTGTACCGGCTGTGGGCACACGTCAGGGCAGCAGGAGGCCTCTGTACCGGCTGTGGGCACACGTCAGGGCAGCAGGAGGCCTCTGTACCGGCTGTGGGCACACGTCAGGGGCAGCAGGAGGCCTCTGTACCGGCTGTGGGCACACGTCAGGGGCAGCAGGAGGCCTCTGTACCGGCTGTGGGCACACGTCAGGGGCAGCAGGAGGCCTCTGTACCGGCTGTGGGCACACGTCAGGGGCAGCAGGAGGCCTCTGTACCGGCTGTGGGCACACGTCAGGGGCAGCAGGAGGCCTCTGTACCGGCTGTGGGCACACGTCAGGGGAAGCAGGAGGCCTCTGTACCGGCTGTGGGCACACGTCAGGGGAAGCAGGAGGCCTCTGTGCCGGCTGTGGGCACACGTCAGGGGCAGCAGGAGGCCTCTGTGCCGGCTGTGGGCACACGTCAGGGGCAGCAGGAGGCCTCTGTACCGGCTGTGGGCACATGTCAGGGGCAGCAGGAGGCCTCTGTACCGGCTGTGGGCACATGTCAGGGCAGCAGGAGGCCTCTGTACCGGCTGTGGGCACATGTCAGGGGAAGCAGGAGGCCTCTGTACCGGCTGTGGGCACATGTTAGGGCAGCAGGAGGCCCCTGTACCGGCTGTGGGCACATGTCAGGGCAGCAGGAGGCCTCTGTACCGGCTGTGGGCACATGTCAGGGGCAGCAGGAGGCCTCTGTACCGGCTGTGGGCACATGTCAGGGCAGCAGGAGGCCTCTGTACCGGCTGTGGGCACATGTCAGGGGAAGCAGGAGGCCTCTGTACCGGCTGTGGGCACATGTCAGGGCAGCAGGAGGCCTCTGTACCGGCTGTGGGCACACGTCAGGGGCAGCAGGAGGCCTCTGTACCGGCTGTGGGCACATGTCAGGGCAGCAGGAGGCCTCTGTACCGGCTGTGGGCACATGTCAGGGCAGCAGGAGGCCTCTGTACCGGCTGTGGGTGATATCGCGCAGGACAGCGCCGCTCGGTGTCCGGGCAGTGAGGGGCGGTATGTGGTGCGGACTCTGGGGAGCTGTCAGAGTTCAGGTGCTGCCCGGCTCCGGCCTACACTCGCTGCTGCCATCATTCCTCACACAGAGCCCCGGTCAGCGCCCGCTCTCGGCCACGCAGTCCGCACTCATCCCCGCCCGCCACACGTCCTCCACCGCCGGTCACACCCGCTTACCAGCCGCCTCAGATCACCGCACTCTGCTCCTCAGCGCCTGCCAGGAACTGCTCAGCCGCAGGGTAATGATTGGTTGGGGAGGAATGACGCAAACACGTAGCCGAGCGCTGATTGGTGAAACTGTTGTCACTCCTGCAGTCACGTGATCGTAATCCGCAGCAGTTGCCCCAACATATAGTGTCCGTGCTGCTACTGCACTAATGGGCTGTATACCGTATATATAGTAATATATGTGTACACCGCCCTATATATACCGTATATATAGTAATATATGTGTACACCGCCCTATATCTACCGTATATATAGTAATATATGTCTACACCGCCCTATATATACCATATATATAGTAATATATGTGTACACCGCACTATATATACCGTATATATGTGTACACCGCCCTATATATACCTTATATATGTGTACACCACCCTATATATACTGTATATATGTACACACCGCTTTGTATATACCGTATATATGTGCACACCGCCCTATATATATATACAGTATATATGTACACACCGCCCTATATATACCTTATATATGTGTACACCACCCTATATATACTGTATATATGTACATACCGCTTTGTATATACCGTATATATGTACACACCGCCCTATATATATACAGTATATATGTACACACCGCCCTATATATATACAGTATATATGTACACACCGCCCTATATATATACAGTATATATGTACACACCGCCCTATGTATACCGTATATATAGTAATATATGTGTACACCGCCCTATATATACCGTATATAGTAATATATGTGTACACCGCCCTAGATATACCGTATATATAGTAATATATGTGTACATTGCCCTATATATACCGTATATATAGTAATATATGTGTACACCGCCCTATATATACCTTATATATGTGTACACCACCCTATATATACTGTATATATGTACACACCGCTCTGTATATACCGTATATATGTACACACCACCCTATATATATACAGTATATATGTACACACCGCCCTATATATACCTCATATATGTATACACCTCCCTATATATACCTTATATATGTGTACACCGCCCTATATATACTTTATATATGTATACACCTCCCTATATATACCTTATGTGTACATCGCCCTATATATACCGTATATATGTACACACCGCCCTATATATACCTTATATATGTATACACCTCCCTATATATACCTTATATATGTGTACACCACCCTATATATACCGTATATATGTGTACACCACCCTATATATACCTTATGTGTACATCGCCCTATATATACCGTATATATGTACACACCACCCTATATATACCGTATATGTGTACACACTGCCCTATATATACAGTATATATGTGTACACCACCCTATATATACCTTATATGTACACACCACACTATATATACCGTATATGTGTACACCACCCTATATATACACCTTATATATGTACACCCCCCCCGTATATATACTTTATATATGTGTACACCACCCTATATATACCTTATATGTACACACCACACTATCTATACCGTATATGTGTACACCACCCTATATATACACCTTATATATGTACACACCCCCGTATACAGTGGGGCAAAAAAGTATTTAGTCAGTCAGCAATAGTGCAAGTTCCACCACTTAAAAAGATGAGAGGCGTCTGTAATTTACATCATAGGTAGACCTCAACTATGGGAGACAAACTGAGAAAAAAAAATCCAGAAAATCACATTGTCTGTTTTTTTAACAATTTATTTGCATATTATGGTGGAAAATAAGTATTTGGTCAGAAACAAAATTTCATCTCAATACTTTGTAATATATCCTTTGTTGGCAATGACAGAGATCAAACGTTTTCTGTAAGTCTTCATAAGGTTGCCACACACTGTTGTTGGTATGTTGGCCCATTCCTCCATGCAGATCTCCTCTAGAGCAGTGATGTTTTTGGCTTTTCGCTTGGCAACACGGACTTTCAACTCCCTCCAAAGGTTTTCTATAGGGTTGAGATCTGGAGACTGGCTAGGCCACTCCAGGACCTTGAAATGCTTCTTACGAAGCCACTCCTTCGTTGCCCTGGCGGTGTGCTTTGGATCATTGTCATGTTGAAAGACCCAGCCACGTTTCATCTTCAATGCCTTTGCTGATGGAAGGAGGTTTGCACTCAAAATCTCACGATACATGGCCCCATTCATTCTTTCATGTACCCGGATCAGTCGTCCTGGCCCCTTTGCAGAGAAACAGCCCCAAAGAATGATGTTTCCACCACCATGCTTTACAGTAGGTATGGTGTTTGATGGATGCAACTCAGTATTCTTTTTCCTCCAAACACGACAAGTTGTGTTTCTACCAAACAGTTCCAGTTTGGTTTCATCAGACCATAGGACATTCTCCAAAAACTCCTCTGGATCATCCAAATGCTCTCTAGCAAACTTCAGACGGGCCCGGACATGTACTGGCTTAAGCAGTGGGACACGGCTGGCACTGCAGGATCTGAGTCCATGGTGGAGTAGTGTGTTACTTATGGTAGGCCTTGTTACATTGGTCCCAGCTCTCTGCAGTTCATTCACTAGGTCCCCCCGCGTGGTTCTGGGATTTTTGCTCACCGTTCTTGTGATCATTCTGACCCCACGGGGTGGGATTTTGCGTGGAGCCCCAGATCGAGGGAGATTATCAGTGGTCTTGTATGTCTTCCATTTTCTAATTATTGCTCCCACTGTTGATTTCTTCACTCCAAGCTGGTTGGCTATTGCAGATTCAGTCTTCCCAGCCTGGTGCAGGGCTACAATTTTGTTTCTGGTGTCCTTTGACAGCTCTTTGGTCTTCACCATAGTGGAGTTTGGAGTCAGACTGTTTGAGGGTGTGCACAGGTGTCTCTTTATACTGATAACAAGTTTAAACTGGTGCCATTACTACAGGTAATGAGTGGAGGAAAGAGGAGACTCTTAAAGAAGAAGTTACAGGTCTGTGAGAGCCAGAAATCTTGATTGTTTGTTTCTGACCAAATACTTATTTTCCACCATAATATGCAAATAAATTGTTAAAAAAACAGACAATGTGATTTTCTGGATTTTTTTTTCTCAGTTTGTCTCCCATAGTTGAGGTCTACCTATGATGTAAATTACAGACGCCTCTCATCTTTTTAAGTGGTGGAACTTGCACTATTGCTGACTGACTAAATACTTTTTTGCCCCACTGTATATACTTTATATATGTGTACACAGCCCTATATATACCGTATACAGTTATATTAAAAAGTTTGGGCACCCCTATTAATCTTAAGCTTAATGTTTTATAAAAATTGTTTTTTTTTGCAACAGCTATTTCAGTTTCATTTATCTAATAACTGTTGGACACAGTAATGTTTCTGCCTTGAAATGAGGTTTATTGTACTAACAGAAAATGTGCAATCTGCATTCAAACAAAATTTGACAGGTGCATAAGTATGGGCACCCTTATCATTTTCTTGTTTTAAATACTCCTACCTACTTTTTACTGACTTAGGCCGGGGTCACACTAGACCGTAATACGGACGAGTGCAATGCGATAAAAAAATCGCATAGCACTCGTCCCAATGTTAATCAATGGGGCAGCTCCCATCATCCGATATTTTCTCGGCCGTATTCAGGATCCGAGTGAAATCGCAGCATGCTGCAATTCTCAGCGTATCTCGGCCGAGAATCGCCAATGAAAGTCTATGGAAGCCCCAAAAATACGGATCACACACGGACCAGCAGTGTGACTTGCGAGAAATACGCAGCGGTGTTAGAGAGAAAAGCCGGCAATTCAGTGCGGTGTACAGTAAAATCACACTGACAGGTTAGAATAGAATAGGTCGAATAAATGTGTACACATAGAATAGGTATATATATATTAATATTTATTCCAGCGCTATACAGCTTTAAAGCCGGTAATTCAATTACCGGCTTCTGCTTTCTCCTTCCTAAACCCGACATGATATGAGACATGGTTTACATACAGTAAACCATGTCTTCTCCCCATTTTTTTTTTGCATATTCCACACTACTAATGTCAGTAGTGTGTCTATGCAAAATTTGGCCGTTCTAGCTATTAAATTAAGGGGTTAAATGGCGGAAAAAATTGGCGTGGGCTCCCGCACAATTTTCTCCGCCAGAGTAGTAAAGCCAGTGACTGAGGGCAGATATTAATAGCCTGGAGAGGGTCTACGGTTATTGGCCCCCCCCCCTGGCTAAAAACACCTGCCCCCTGCCACCCCAGAAAAGGCACAACTGTAAGATGCGCCTATTCTGGCACTTGGCCACTCTCTTCCCATTCCCGTGTAGCGGTGGGATATGGGGTAATGAAGGGTTAATGCCACCTTGCTATTGTAAGGTGACATTAAGCCTAATTAATAATGGAGAGGCGTCAATTATGACACCTATCCATTATTAATCCAATACTAGTAAATGGTTAAAAAAATACACAAACACATTATTAAAAATTAATTTAATGAAATAAACACAAAGGTTGTTGTAGTAATTTATTCTACTCTCAGTCCACTCACTGAAGATCCTCGATCTGAAAATCAAAAAAACATAATAAACCAACAATATACATACCTTCCGAGGATCTGGCACGTCCAACGATGTAGATCCATCTGAAGGGGTTAAACTATTTTGCAGACACGAGCTCCGCTAATGCAGGATGCTCATTTCTGCAAAACCCCAGCGAATGAAGCTAAATATAGGTCAATGATCTATATTTAGCTTCATTTGCGGTGAGGCGCCCTCTGCTGGCTGTTCCTAGATCGTGGGAACTTTCCTAGAAAGCTCCCTTGCTCGAGATCATATGAGGACAACCAGCAGAGGGCGCCTCTTATGAACTCGAGCCAGGGAGCTTTCTAGGAAAGTTCCCACGATCTAGGAACAGCCAGCAGAGGGCGCCTCACCGCAAATGAAGCTAAATATAGATCATTGACCTATATTTAGCTTCATTCCCCGGGGTTTTGCAGAAATGAGCATCCTGCATTAGCGGAGCTCGTGTCTGCAAAATAGTTTAACCCCTTCAGATGGATCTACATCGTTGGACGTGCTAGATCCTCGGAAGGTATGTATATTGTTGGTTTATTATGTTTTTTTGATTTTCAGATCGAGGGTCTTCAGTGAGTGGATTGAGAGTAGAATAAATTACTACAACAACCTTTGTGTTTATTTCATTAAATTAATTTTTAATAATGTGTTTGTGTATTTTTTTTAACCATTTACTAGTATTGGATTAATAATGGATAGGTGTCATAATTGACGCCTCTCCATTATTAATTAGGCTTAATGTCACCTTACAATAGCAAGGTGGCATTAACCCTTCATTACCCCATATCCCACCGCTACACGGGAATGGGAAGAGAGTGGCCAAGTGCCAGAATAGGCGCATCTTCCAGATGTGCCTGTTCTGGGGTGGCTGGGGGCAGATGTTTTTAGCCAGGGGGGGGGCAATAACCGTGGACCCTCTCCAGGCTATTAATATCTGCCCTCAGTCACTGGCTTTACTACTCTGGCGGAGAAAATTGTGCGGGAGCCCACGCCAATTTTTTCCTCCATTTAACCCCTTAATTTAATAGCTAGAACGGCCAAATTTTGCATAGACACACTACTGACATTAGTAGTGTGGAATATGCTAAAAAAATGGGGAGAAGACATGGTTTACTGTATGCAAACCATGTCTCAAATCATGACGGGTTTTAGGAAGGAGAAAGCAGAAGCCGGTAATTCAATTACCGGCTTTCTGCTATATCGCGCTGGATGAAATATTAATATATATACATATATGTGTCTACTGACACATATATATATATATATATATATATAGACAGTATATATATATTTTTTTGTCACATGGATCCCTTGTATTGCCGTATGCTGGTTTTGCAAGCCTGCGATAAAAACACGCAGTACGGCTGCCATACGGATGTCACACGGATCATTTGATGCGATAAAAATCGCATCCTCGCACTGCACACGGATCAATGTTTTGGTAACATTTGTGCGATTCTCGTCCATCAAAAACGGTCCGTTTTTTTATACGTTGTGTGTGTCCCCGGCCTTACTAAAGCACTTTTTTTGGTTTTCTAACCTCATTGAGCTTTGAACTTCATAGCCAGGTGTATGCAATCATGAGAAAAGCTACTTAAAGTGGCCACTTGCAAGTTGTTCTCCTGTTTGAATCTCCTCTGAAGAGTGGCATCATGGGCTCCTCAAAACAACTGTCTAACGATCTGAAAACAAAGATTATTCAACATAATTGTTAAGGGGAAGGATACAAAAAGCTGTCTCAGATATTTAACCTGTCAATTTCCACTGTGAGGAACATAGTAAGGAAATGGAAGAACACAGGTACAGTTCTTGTTAAGGCCAGAAGTGGCAGGCCAAGAAAAACATCAGAAAGGCAGAGAAGAAGAATGGTGAGATCAGTCAAGGACAATCCTCAGACCACCTCCAGAGAGCTGCAGCATCAACTTGCTGCAGATGGTGTCACTGTGCATCGGTCGACTATACAACGCACTTTGCACAAGGAGAAGCTGTATGGGAAAGTGATGCGATAGAAGCCGTTTCTGCAAGCACGCCACAAACAGAGTTGGCTGAGGTATGCAAAAGCACATTTGGAGAAGCCAATTTCTTTTTGGAAGAAGGTCCTGTGGACTGATGAAACCAAGATTGAGTTGTTTGGTCATACAAAAAGGCGTTATGCATGGCAGCCAAAAAACACAGCATTCCAAGAAAAACACTTGCTACCCACAGTAAAATTTGGTGGAGGTTCCATCATGCTTTGGGGCTGTGTGGCCAATGCCGGCATCGGGAATCTTGTTAAAGTTGAGGGACGCATGGATTCCTCTCAGTATCAGCAGATTCTTGACAATAATGTTCATGAATCAGTGACAAAGTTGAAGTTACGCAGGGGATGGATCTTTCAGCAAGACAATGATCCAAAACACCGCTCCAAATCTACTCAGGCATTCATGCAGAGGAAGAATTACACTGTTCTGGAATGGCCATCCCAGTCCCCAGACCTGAATATCATTGAACATCTGTGGGATCATTTGAAGAGGGCTGTCCATGCTCGGCGACCATCAAACTTACCTGAACTGAAATTGTTTTGTAAAGAGGAATGGTCAAAAATACCTTCATCCAGGATCCAGGAACTCATTAAAAGCTACAGGAAGCGACTAGAGGCTGTTATTTTTGCAAAAGGAAGATCTACTAAATATTAATGTCACTTTTCTGGTGGGGTGCCCATACTTATGCACCTGTCAAATTTTGTTTGAATGCAGATCGCACATTTTCTGTTAGTACAATAAACCTCATTTCAGGGCAGAAACATTACTGTGTCCAACAGTTATTAGATATATGAAACTGAAATAGCTGTTGCAAAAAAAACAATTTTTATAAAACATTAAGCTTAAGATTAATAGGGGTGCCCAAACTTTTTCATATAACTATATGTGTACACAGCCCTATATATACCGTATATATGTGTACACAGCCCTATATATACCGTACATATGTGTACACAGCCCTATAAATACCGTTTGTGTACGCCATATATGTGTACACAGCCCTATATATACCGTATGTGTATACTGCCCTATGTATAGCGTATATGTGTACATCGCCCTATATACCGTATATATATGTGTACAACGCCATATATATGTATACATCACGCTATATATACAGTATATGTGTACACCGCCCTATATACATCGTATATATGTACACACCGCCCTATACACTGTGTGTACACCGCCCTATATATACCGTATGTGTACACTGCCCTATATATAGCGTATGTGTACATCACTCTATATATGTGTACAACGCCCTATATATGTATACATCACCCTATATATACAGTATATATGTGTACACCGCCCTATATACATCGTATATATGTACACACCGCCCTATATATGTATACATCGCCCTATATATGTACACACCACCCTATACACTGTATGTGTACACCG
Organism: Ranitomeya imitator; assembly: GCF_032444005.1. Classification (NCBI taxonomy): domain Eukaryota; kingdom Metazoa; phylum Chordata; class Amphibia; order Anura; family Dendrobatidae; genus Ranitomeya; species Ranitomeya imitator. Next base: position 20,011,903 of record NC_091290.1, read on the forward strand.
CCCTATCTATACACCGTATGTGTACAACGACATATATACCGTATATATGTGTACACCGACCTATATATACCGTATATGTGTACACCGCCCTATATACACCATATATATGTACACACCACCATATATATGTGTACACAGCCCTATATACACCATATATATGTACAGAAACATCATACCAACAGTAAAATGTGGTGGTAGTGTGATGGTCTGAGGCTGTTTTGCAGCTTCAGGACCTGGAAGACTTGTTGTGGTAAATGGAACCATGATTTTTGCTATCTACCAAAAATCCCTGAAGGAGAATGTCCGCCCATCTGTTCGTGACATCGTCCTGAAGCGCACTTGGGTTATGCAGCAGGACAATGATCCAAGACACCAGCAAGTCCACCTCTGAATGGCTTAAGAAAAATAATATGTTGACTTTGGAGTGACCTAGTCCAAGTCCTGACCTTAATCAGATTAAGATGCACCCTATCTTCGTCCTGGTATGCATGGCCCCATCAGAAAAACATAAAACAAACCATTTCACTTACCTTCCCGGCGCTCCCTCGCAGCATCCTGTTCCGATGCCAGCAACTGATTTATGCTTGTAAGCAGCGAATGGCAGTGATGTCATGTACTGCCTGTAGAGGACAGCTGCCGGGACTATGGGCCTGTGAAGCAGTGAATATTCATTGATCTTTAATAGCGGACATAGTGTTAGCCGCAGCTGCTGGGCGATCACATGTGGCCGCTACTAAAGGGAATGAATATCCACTGTTGACCTGAACTGCTCATGGTCTGATGCTGCTTGCAGAGACAGCGTTACCTCTGTAGGAGGTACAGAAGCTGAGTTGATCCAGCAATCCGGCTAGCTTGCTAGAGTGACGCAGGCAAATGCAAGTTTCTTGCCCAGGAAAGAAGAAGCTTGTAACCAAAGGAAAATGACCTACCCTGAAACCGTTCAGATTGGATGATGTTGCAGAAGTATAATATTCGCCATGATGTCTGCCGATTGTTTCATGTGTTCAGTGTAGACCCCTCATTTGTAAAGAGAATCGGATCCCTAATGGTGGTCCTGCCCATTCTGGTCTTGTCTGAATGCCAAGTGAGCTGCACCGCGCTGAGCTGTGAGCACTGGTCCCACCACAGGACGTCGGACCCTCATGGAGCCCATTTCTAACGGTCTGAGGAGCAATATTCTCACCAGAGGGCTGTGGCCGTGCTCCTTGCACAATACCAGTCCTCCATGGCCCAACCCCGCAGCCTGGTATCTGCTCCATGCTCTGGAGACACAGCAAACCTTCTTGTGCCAGCACGTATGGATGTGCCATCCTGGAGGATAGATCAGTTATATACTGGAACAACCTGACATATTGAACTGCACAATTTCCATGTATTATGGCTGAGTCTCGTGGGCAGAGGAACAACAGGCAGATGGGGGAAGAACAAGAAAAAAGAAATTAAGACAAGGTGCATTTAGTAGAGAATTTAATTGGCTGTATATAACTAGTGATGGAGTCCAAGCGGCAGCTGATTGTACAGTGATAGGCAGGTTGGTAGTGGTACAAAGCGAGGACCCCCTGTGACCCACGCACTTATCGGCCACGGACCCCTACTGGTGGCGATACATGATGGGAACCACTGGGGAACGCACAGGAAATCATACAGTTTGTTCACACACTCTCGTTGCTGGTTTATCTGTTAGACGTTGCTGTTCTGAACCATCTGCAGATATTCTTTGTATAGTTTCTCCTGGGTTTCATATAATTTCCTGAGTTTTTTGGTTTGACCTTTGCTCAGCTCCTTCCCTTCAGTATCATGCGTTGGGAATCCCTGGGGGGGAAATATAAAAAAAACGAATAAGACGACAAAAATGTCACAAGTACAGAAGAATTCCTTTCATCCAGCATTTCATAATCTGCCATCTGCTCACATTTTCATCAAACTTTGAGTATTTGTCAATTTCGGTCTTGAACATTTCACTTGGACAGATCTTCATTTTGCCAAGTTTTGCTGCCTGCGAGGAAAATCAGAGAGAAAGAAAACTGGAGGTGAAACGAAATGGAAACTTTCAAGGGAAGTAATAAGAGTTCTGCTGCTTTCTTATATACATTATTTTCTGGGGTAGAAGCCGCAGCTCATTAATACAGAGTATGCCCTATGGAGCATATCACTGCCTTCAAGCATCTTCACATTTATGAGATTACTGGCTGTGACAATAGGAAGAGTAAGGAAATAGGACATCCTCCCATTGTGCTAACCTACTAATGAGAGTTACAGATTTCATCATACATAATCATATCATTCCTATCCTGAGTTACATCCTGTATTATACTCCAGAGCTGCACTCACTATTCTCCTGGTACAATCACTGGGTACATAGATTACTGATCCTGAGTTACCTCCTGTATTATACCCCAGAGCTGCACTCACTATTCTGCTGGTGCAGTCACTGTGTACATACATTACATTACTGATCCTGAGTTACATCCTGTATTATACCCCAGAGCTACACTCACTATTCTGCTGGTGCAGTCACTGTGTACATACATTACATTACTGATCCTGAGTTACATCCTGTATTATACCCCAGAGCTACACTCACTATTCTGCTGATGCAGTCACTGTGTACACACATTACATTACAGATCCTGAGTTACATCCTGTATTATACTCCAGAGCTGCACTCAATATTCTACTGGTGCAGTCAATGTGTACATACATTACATTACTGATCCTGAGTTACATCCTGTATTATACTCCAGAGCTGCACTCACTATTCTGCTGGTGCAGTCACTGTGTACATACATTTCTGATCCGGAGTTACATCCTGTATTATACTCCAGAGCTGCACTCACTATTCTGCTGGTGCAGTCACTGCGTACATACATTACATTACTGATCCTGAGTTACATCCTGTATTATACTCCAGAGCTGCACTCACTATTCTGCTGGTGCAGTCACTGTGTACATACATTTCTGATCCGGAGTTACATCCTGTATTATACTCCAGAGCTGCACTCACTATTCTGCTGGTGCAGTCACTGTGTACATATATTACATTACGGATCCGGAGTTACATCCTGTATTATACTCCAGAGCTGCACTCACTATTTTGCTGGTGCAGTCACTGTGTACATACATTACATTACTGATCCGGAGTTACATCCTGTATTATACCCCAGAGCTACACTCACTATTCTGCTGGTGCAGTCACTGTGTACATACATTACTGATCATGAGTTACATCCTGTATTATGCTCCAGAGCTGCACTCACTATTCTTCTGATGCAGTCACTGTGTACACACATTACATTACAGATCCTGAGTTACATCCTGTATTATACTCCAGAGCTGCACTCACTATTCTGCTGGTGCAGTCACTGTGTACATACATTACTGATCCTGAGTTACATCCTGTATTATACTCCAGAGCTGCACTCACTATTCTGCTGGTGCAGTCACTGTGTACATACATTACTGATCCTGAGTTACATCCTGTATTATACTCCAGAGCTGCACTCACTATTCTGCTGGTGCAGTCACTGTGTACATACATTACTGATCCTGAGTTACATCCTGTATTATACTCCAGAGCTGCACTCGCCATTCTGCTGGTGCAGTCACTGTGTACATACATTACATTACTGATCCTGAGTTACATCCTGTATTATACTCCAGAGCTGCACTCACTATTCTGCTGGTGCAGTCACTGTGTACATACATTACATTACTGATCCTGAGTTACATCCTGTATTATACCCCAGAGCTGCACTCACTATTCTGCTGGTGCAGTCACTGTGTACATACATTACATTACTGATCCTGAGTTACATCCTGTATTATACTCCAGAGCTGCACTCACTATTCTGCTGGTGCAGTCACTGCGTACATACATTACATTACTGATCCTGAGTTACACCCTGTATTATACTCCAGAGCTGCACTCACTATTCTGCTGGTGCAGTCACTGTGTACAGACTGCATTATGAAGTGGACAGGTTGATACTGTAACCTGCAATATCCATAGTTTCGCCACTCCTTCCTAACATCATTATTATTATTTGCATAGCACCATTAAAGGGAACCTGTCACCCCCAAAATCGAAGGTGAGCTAAGCCCACTGGCATCAGGGGCTTATCTACAGTATTCTGTAATGCTGTGGATAAGCCCCCGATGTATCTTGAAAGATGAGAAAAAGAGATTAGATTATACTCACCTGGGGGGGAAGGGGGGGGGCTGCGGTCTGGTCTGATGGGTGTCGTGGTCCGGTCCGGCGCCTCCTATCTTCATACCATGACATCCTCTTCTTGTCTTCACGCTGCAGCTCCGGCGTACTTTGTCTGCCCTGTTGAGGGAAGAGCAAAGTACTGCAGTGCGCAGGCGCTGGGCCTCTCTGACCTTTCCCGGCGCCTGCGCACTGCAGTACTTTGCTCTGCCCACAACAGGGCACCAAAGTACGCCTGTGCCGGAGCCGCAGCGTGAAGACAAGAAGAGGACGTCATCCTATGAAGATGGGAGGCCCCGGACCGGACGGCGACGCCCATCGGACCAGACCGCACCAGGACTGCCCCTGGGTGAGTATAATCTAACCTCTTTTTCTCATCTTTCAGGATACATCGGGGGCTTATCTACAGCATTACAGAATGCATTACAGAATGCTGTAGATAAGCCCCTTATGCTGGTGGGCTTAGCTCACCTTTGATTTTGGGGGTGACAGATTTCCTTTAACTCCATGGAGCTGTACATGAGAAGGGGTTACATACAGGGTTATAGATATCGTTAACAGTAAACACATTTACAATGACTGACTTACAGAGGGGAGAGGACCTTGTCCTTGCGGACTTACATTCTACATTCTAACATGATGCATGCTCAGACAATACAGATATAGGAATCTTCGTTCTATGATCGGCCATTAATCATTCTGGAAAACTTTTGGAAGCAATGAATAGTTTCTCAGGGAGATCGGGCAGATTTACCTCCTGCTCCTGTTTTTTCCTAACAGCTTCTTCTTTTTTCCTCCTCTTCTCTTCTTCGGCCTGGAAATACACAAGACAAGACATAACCTTTGCTTACACCATTAGTCTACTTCTCTGTAATACAAAATATTTATGTTTTTTTTTGCAGTGGGGGTTAGTGGAGGGTTCATCAGGGTGGATATTACCAACCAGCATTACATAGTGGCCACGTAATACAGGTATATGGTTCCAGCTCATATAGGTGGGGCTCGGGCGGCAGACCCCTTTTTAAGGGCATCATATGTCCATTATGAATCAGATGGATTTACCTTTTTCTTTTCCTCCTTCTCTTTCAGCAGTGTCTCTCTATCCACAAGTTTCACCACGGTGGGAAGTCCTAGAAAAAGAATGGTGGGATATTGTCCCTTCGTTAAAGATGTCCCAAGTGCATAAGCCACAACCCCTATTAACTTTGCATTAAGCAACTGGAAAGGGGATGCTGGGTCTTGTAGTTCTATGCAAAAGGAAGCAACTGCTGGTGAACACCACTATCCATAAAGTAGTAACCATTCTGTACAGCTGCTATGTGCTGGACACAAGGGAAGGCTTCGTGGTCAGCACATCATCAGATCTGTGTGTGATCTTGGCCGGCATATTAGGCTGCATGGACAGAGAAGGGGGTTACTCAGGCGCCCCGTCACATACAGCGCTGACGACATAGCAGCACACAAAAGTAGCTGGTGAACCCAGGGCAAGAAGAAATATCTGAATTTCAGTGCCCAAGATGATGGCTTCTGCAGCCTCTATGTTCATAGCAGACTGCAGAGTGAGTTACCAGTGAAATATATGCACTGTTCTATATAGAGGCTGCAGAAGCCGATCTAAACATTTTGATAAAATTCTAAAGCAAAACGCTAATTAGATCAAACTTGATTAAAGAGAAGAATGTAAAATCCATGACCTCTTTTGTGTTTTAATTTATTAAATAAATAAATAATAAATAAATCTTTATTTTTATATAGCGCTAACATATTCCGCAGCGCTTTACAGTTTTGCACACATTATCATCGCTGTCCCCGATGGGGCTCACAGTCTAGATTCCCTATCAGTATGTCTTTGGAATGTGGGAGGAAACCAGAGTACCCGGAGGAAACCCACGCAAACACATTAATACCATAGACACTCGGCATTTACCAGACTAGCCTGTTACCTTCATGGTCTTCTAGGCGGACGCCGAGCTCTGGAAGTACATCGTCCCGCAGGGAGTCACACAGCTGCAAAACTCCCAATACTGTGAAGGAGCAAACACAGGGACTTAAAGGGTTTTCTACATCCCCATATTATATTTGATTTTCAAAACTGGTTAGGGGTCTCAGCAATCAGAAAATTAATGTAAATTGTAGGATAGCCCTTTAATATAAGAAACATCAGTCTATACGCACACGGGGTGAAAATCATCAGTCCAAATAATGTGGCACTATAATATGGCCAGGCAGGGTTTGTAGGGTTAGAGTGTTATCGTTCTATGTTTGTATGGACAGCCAAGTCTCAGGACATCCTCGCTCGTCTTACCTTTGTTCTCTCGGGCGATCTGTCGCACTCCTTCCCTGAACTGGGAGAGGACCTGAAGATAAGGCATCACTGTGGACTCCAACTGCAAGAATAAACCAAGTGCATTTTAATTAACAAAAAAGGTACAGATTATTATTAGTTTTTTTATAACAAAGAGGATGATTGAGGGCAATCATTAGGGATGCAAACGATGTACAACCTTAATGGTAGAGTATTAGAAATGAGCTAGAAGGTTTGTAGTAACCAGTTAGGACTTCTGGTCCAGTCCTCTGTTGCAGCCAGATTTCACTTTTGCAGCCGGCATCATCAGCCTCGTATCTCCTGGGCGCCTCTGTTGTCCCCTAAGCACCATGATATTGAAGAGCGGCACCGCAATGGACACCATGATGTCACGCAATGCCAACCAGCAAGGTCGCACATTATGCCATGGGGCCTAAGAGAACTACATAGGCGCCGAGAAGACGCCGGGCTGAGGATACCGGCTGCAGAAGTGTAGTCCAGGTGCAGTCAGAACGTCCAGGTAGTTGGAACCAGGTACCATAAATCTTTTTGCTCATAATAATATACAGTGGGGCAAAAAAGTATTTAGTCAGTCAGCAATAGTGCAAGTTCCACCACTTAAAAAGATGAGAGGCGTCTGTAATTTACATCATGGGTAGACCTCAACTATGGGAGACAAACTGAGAAAAAAATATCCAGAAAATCACATTGTCTGTTTTTTTAACATTTTATTTGCATATTATGGTGGAAAATAAGTATTTGGTCAGAAACAAACAATCAAGATTTCTGGCTCTCACAGACCTGTAACTTCTTCTTTAAGAGTCTCCTCTTTCCTCCACTCATTACCTGTAGTAATGGCACCTGTTTAAACTTGTTATCAGTATAAAAAGACACCTGTGCACACCCTCAAACAGTCTGACTCCAAACTCCACTATGGTGAAGACCAAAGAGCTGTCAAAGGACACCAGAAACAAAATTGTAGCCCTGCACCAGGTTGGGAAGACTGAATCTGCAATAGCCAACCAGCTTGGAGTGAAGAAATCAACAGTGGGAGCAATAATTAGAAAATGAAAGACATACAAGACCACTGATAATCTCCCTCGATCTGGGGCTCCACGCAAAATCCCACCCCGTGGGGTCAGAATGATCACATGAACGGTGAGCAAAAATCCCAGAACCACGCGGGGGGACCTAGTGAATGAACTGCAGAGAGCTGGGACCAATATAACAAGGCCTACCATAAGTAACACACTACGCCACCATGGACTCAGATCCTGCAGTTCCAGACGTGTCCCACTGCTTAAGCCAGTACATGTCCGGGCCCGTCTGAAGTTTGCTAGAGAGCATTTGGATGATCCAGAGGAGTTTTGGGAGAATGTCCTATGGTCTGATGAAACCAAACTGGAACTGTTTGGTAGAAACACAACTTGTCGTGTTTGGAGGAAAAAGAATACTGAGTTGCATCCATCAAACACCATACCTACTGTAAAGCATGGTGGTGGAAACATCATGCTTTGGGGCTGTTTCTCTGCAAAGGGGCCAGGACGACTGATCCGGGTACATGAAAGAATGAATGGGGCCATGTATCGTGAGATTTTGAGTGCAAACCTCCTTCCATCAGCAAGGGCATTGAAGATGAAACGTGGCTGGGTCTTTCAACATGACAATGATCCAAAGCACACCGCCAGGGCAACGAAGGAGTGGCTTCGTAAGAAGCATTTCAAGGTCCTGGAATGGCCTAGCCAGTCTCCAGATCTCAACCCTATAGAAAACCTTTGGAGGGAGTTGAAAGTCCGTGTTGCCAAGCGAAAAGCCAAAAACACCACTGCTCTAGAGGAGATCTGCATGGAGGAATGGGCCAACATACCAACAACAGTGTGTGGCAACCTTGTGAAGACTTACAGAAAACGTTTGACCTCTGTCATTGCCAACAAAGGATATATTACAAAGTATTGAGATGAAATTTTGTTTCTGACCAAATACTTATTTTCCACCATAATATGCAAATAAAATGTTAAAAAAACAGACAATGTGATTTTCTGGATTTTTTTTTCTCAGTTTGTCTCCCATAGTTGAGGTCTACCTATGATGTAAATTACAGACGCCTCTCATCTTTTTAAGTGGTGGAACTTGCACTATTGCTGACTGACTAAATACTTTTTTGCCCCACTGTATGTGTATATCAAATCATAGCTTCAGTAGAGGCAGGAGAGAGGCTTACATTAAGATGCTGTCCGTTTCCTCCAACAGGGAATCCAATAGGTTCCTCGCCTTCTATGGTCCCAAATATCTAGGAAGGAAAGGAAAACATTGTGTTAATTCCATCAACTACTTCTGGAACATCCATTAAGTTCTTCATCAATTAACTCCAATTATGCATGTAGCTGCGTATCAGCAGGGGTATAGCTGGTAGGACGAGGTAACACTCTCTAAAGGCACCTTCACACTGAACAAATTAACAACGATATCGCTAGCGATCCGTGACGTTGCAGCGTCCTGGATAGCGATATCGTTGTGTTTGACACGCAGCAGCGATCTGGATCCTGCTGTGACATCGTTGGTCGAAGCAGAAAGGCCAGAACTTTATTTCGTCGCTGGATCTCCCGCAGACATCGCTGAATCGGCGTGTGTGACGCCGATTCAGCGATGTCTTCACTGGTAACCAGGGTAAACATCGGGTTACTAAGCGCAGGGCTGCGCTTAGTAACCCGATGTTTACCCTGGTTACCAGTGTAAATGTAAAAAAAACCAAACACTACATACTTACATTCCGGTGTCTGTCCCCCGGCGCCATGCTTCCCTGCACTGTCAGCGCCGGCCTGCCGTAATGCAGAGCACAGCGGTGACGTCACCGCTCCGCTTTACGGCCAGCCGGCGCTCACAGTCAGTGCAGGAAGCAGAGAGCCGGGGGACAGACACCGGAATGTAAGTATGTAGTGTTTGGTTTTTTTTACATTTACACTGGTAACCAGGGGACTTCGCCCTGCGCTTAGTGACCCGATGTTTACCCTGGTTACCAGGGGACTTCGCATAGTTGGTCGCTGGAGAGCTGTCTGTGTGACAGCTCTCCAGCGACCACACAGTGACGCCGCAGCGATCGGCATCGTTGTCTATATCGCTGCAGCGTCGCTAAATGTGACGGTACCTTAAGCTTAGTGTCACCTTCCAGTGGCAGCAGTTTTACTCAAGGTCATGATTGGTAGCCCTATTAAATATATCAGTGTCATCAAAGAAAACTGAAAATCCATAAGACATCTCCAGAATAGAGAAGAGCTGACACTTCAACCTCCTTTGAAGTAGGACTACACATTGAACATGTGGAATTAAATATAGCTAGGGAAGGAAAAGAAACTAATTCACATCATCTCCATTGAAGTAGCAGCTGACTTGCATTGGGCAGGTAATTACAGCAGGGAAAGTCTGAGATTTGTTAATGCAGAAAATGAGAACTACCTTCCAGGCATAAGCTTCCTCTCCATTAACCCCCAGAGCTTTTTTCAGTTTTGCGTTTTTCTCGTTTTTCGCTCCCCTCCTTCCCAGAGACAAAACTTTTTTATTTTTCCATAAAATATGGCCATGTGAGAACTTATTTTTTGTGGGACGAATTGTACTTTTGAAAGATACCATTGGTTTTACCATGTTGTGTACTAGAAAATGGGAAAAATAGGGATTTTTGTGTGTACTCACCGTAAAATCCTTTTCTCCGAGCCACTCATTGGGGGACACAGGACCATGGGTTATGCTGCTGTCACTAGAGGCTGACACTAAGCTGAGACAAAAAAAGGTTAGCTCCTCCCCTGCAGTATACACCCTCGTACTGGCTTCCAGATACCCAGTTTAGTGCAAAAGCAGTAGGATATTAACAATATAACAAGTAACATTAGAATACAACATGTCAAACAAACAGTCAAGATCAAAAAACAAGGTCACGAGCCGAAAGGCTACCAGGGTGGGTGCTGTGTCCCCCAATGAGTGGCTCGGAGAAAAGGATTTTACGGTGAGTACACACAAAAATCCCTATTTCTCCTTCGCCTCATTGGGGGACACAGGACCATGGGACGTCCCAAAGCAGTCCCTGGGAGGGAAACAATACAACCAAATAACTCCGTGTACCATCTGACTACAAATGCGCAACGGCCGCCTGCAGGATACGCCTGCCAAGGGCCGCGTCCGCAGAGGAGTGAATGTGAACATTGTAATGCTTTGTGAAAGTATGCAGGCTGGACCACGTTGCGGCCTTGCAAACCTGCTCCGCTGTTGCCTGGTGCCGGATGGCCCAGGAAGCACCCATCGACCGAGTGGAGTGAGCTCTAATCCCCGCCGGGATAGGACTGCCCCTGACCCGATAGGATTCCTGGATAGCAGATCGGATCCATCTGGCTATCGTGGATTTAGACGCAGCCAAACCCTTTCTGTGACCTTCCGGGAGCACGAAAAGGGCGTCCGATTTTCTGAAATGAGCCGTTCTGGAAATGTACCTCCTGAGGGCCCTTACCACGTCCAGGGTATGGAGGGCCTTCTCGACCCTATGTTTGGGCTGCGGGCAAAAGGAGGGAAGAATGACGTCCTCATTGAGGTGGAAAGATGAGACCACCTTCGGGAGAAATGCCGGAGAAGGACGTAGGACTACCTTGTCCTGATGAAAGGCAAGGAAAGGAGCCCGGCAGGATAAAGCGGCGAGCTCTGAAACCCTTCTGATGGACGTCACCGCTACCAGGAAGGAAACCTTCCAAGAGAGGACAGAGAGCGGAACGTCTTGAAGGGGTTCGAACGGAGGTTCCTGAAGAACCCCGAGGACCAAGTTGAGATCCCAGGTCTCTAGCGGCATCCTGTAGGGAGGAACCACATGGGAGACTCCCTGGATGAAAGTCCTGACTTGAAGGTTGGTGGCGATCCTACGCTGGAAAAGCACGGATAACGCTGAGATCTGACCTTTGAGGGAACTCAGGGCCAAACCGGAGTCCAGACCCGACTGAAGGAAATTCAAGATGCAAGGGATAGAGAAAACGAGCGGAGGGTGACCCCGGAGCCTGCACCATGAGAAGAAGGTTTTCCATACGCGGTGGTAAATGGAGGCGGAAGACGCCTTGCGAGCACTTAACATGGTGGGGATGACCTGCTGAGAGAAACCGGCACGAGTTAGAATCCAGGTTTCAACAGCCACGCCGTTAAACGTAGGGCCCCTGAGCTCTGATGGTAGATGGGTCCTTGGCGAAGCAGGTCTGGGCGGTCTGGCAACCGCAAGGGAACGTCGGCTACGAGCTGAACGAGCTCCGCGTACCAAGCGCGACGAGGCCAGTCTGGGGCGACCAGGATGACTGGAACTCCCTCCGTCTTGATCTTTTGGATCACCTTCGGCAGTAAGGGAAGGGGAGGGAAGACATATGGGAGCTGAAATTGATGCCACGGAGAGATCAGCGCGTCCACTCCAATGGCCTGGGGATCCCGAGATCGAGCAATGAAGTTGTGGACTTTGGCGTTCAATCTGGACGCCATCAGATCCACGTCCGGGGTCCCCCAGCGAAGACAGATCTGGTGAAAAACCTCTGGGTGGAGTTCCCACTCCCCCGAGGCAAGGCCCTGGCGGCTCAAGAAGTCCGCCGCCCAGTTCTTGACTCCCGGAATGTGCACCGCAGAGATGATGGAATGGTTGGTTTCGGCCCAACGAAGGATGAGGGAGACTTCCTGCATCGCCGCCCTGCTGCGGGTACCCCCCTGGTGGTTGATGTAAGCCACCGCCGTGACGTTGTCCGATTGGACACGTACTGGGTGACCCGCGAGCAGGGCGTGAAAGCGACTCAGAGCAAGTCTGATAGCACGAATCTCCAGGATGTTGATGGGGAGTTTGGATTCCCGAACTGTCCAGCGGCCCTGGGCAGAGTGGTGGAGGAACACCGCCCCCCAGCCAAGAAGACTGGCGTCGGTAGTTACCACTAACCAGCGGATCGGGAGGAAGGACTTCCCCTGGAGAAGAGATGGGCCCAGGGTCCACCATACGAGAGATTGTCTGACCCGCGGGGACAGGGGACAAGGGCGGTTGAGAGATGAGATACTCCTGTCCCAGCTGTCCAGCAAAGCCTGTTGCAAGGGACGGAGATGGAGTTGAGCAAAAGAAACTGCTTCGATTGTGGCAACCATCTTTCCCAGAATCTTCATGGCGAACCGAATGGTTCGCGGGCGGGGATGGCAGAGCGTTCGGGCTCCCTTCTGAAGTGCTAGGGCCTTGGACCGAGGAAGCAAGACCAGTCCCCTTGAAGTGTCCAGGATCATTCCCAGAAAGGAGATCCGACGGGCCGGAACGGGAGCGGATTTGTCCCAGTTGATCAACCAACCTAGGCGCGAAAGAGAATCCAGGGTAATGTGGACGCTTGACTCGCAGGCTTGAAAAGACGGGCCCTTTATGAGGAGATCGTCTAAGTAAGGTAACACGACGACTCCTCGAGAATGAAGAATGGCCATGACAGCCGCCATGACCTTGGTAAATACCCTGGGCGCAGTGGCGAGACCGAAGGGTAAGGCCGTGAACTGGAAGTGGTCCTCCCGAATGGCAAAGCGGAGGAACCTTTGATGAGGCGGGAAAATCGGGATGTGAAGATAGGCATCCTTGATGTCTATCGAGGCCAGAAATTCCCCTCTTTCCATCGAAGAGATGACCGATCTGAGCGATTCCATCCTGAAATGCCGGACTCTTACGCACTTGTTCAGGAGCTTCAGATCCAAAATGGGCCGCACTTTTCCGTCCTTCTTTGGCACGACGAAGAGGTAGAAACCTTTGAACCTCTCGTGTTCCGGGACCGGGACAATGACCCCGCTCTGGCGGAGGGTGTGAATGGCGCAAAGAAGGGCGCGAGACTGAGCTGCCGAGCTGGGAAGACGAGAGGGGAAAAACCGAGTTGGGGGAGGAGAGGAGAACTCTATCTTGTAGCCTGACGATACCAGATCCCTGACCCATTCGTCGTGCACGACGGAGAGCCAGGCTTGCTGAAAAAGGAGCAGGCGTCCGCCTACTCTGAAGGTATCGACTGGCGTCGTTCCCGAGTCATTGAGACGGGAATCTGGGAGGTCTGGACCCTCGGGATCTGGGTTGTCTCGGTTTCCCGCGCCAGGAAGGAATAGGCCTGAAGGAGGGACGAGCGTCTCTGTCTGTGCGAGCGGCTCGGTCCGATCTTGGAAGACCGGTAGGATTGGACCAGGCTGGGCTGGTACGAAAGGGCCGAAAGCGAAAGTAAGGCTGGCGTTGGAAGGCCGCCTTGGGCCTCTGTTGGGGAAGGAACTTGCTCTTTCCCCCTGTGGCGTCGGAAATAAGCTGGTCAAGCTTTTCGCCGAAAAGACGCCCGCTTTGAAAAGGGAGGGAGATCAGAGATTTCTTAGAGGAGGAATCTGCGCGCCAATCTCTGAGCCAAAGAGCCCTTCTGATAGCGATGGCGTTGGAAGCCGCGGAAGCTGCGCAATTCGCCGCGTCGAGGGATGCGAACATCACATAATCGCTAGCCATGGCTAACTGCTTGGCTAGGTCTGCCATATCAGACGGGAGGTCCTGTTCGTTAATGGATTTCGCTAGAGCATCCGCCCAGGAAACCATAGCCTTGGACACCCAAGCCGCTGCGAAGGAGGGGGACAGGGAAGAGCCAGAGGCTTCATACACCGAACGAGCTAGCGAGTCTATCTGGCGTTCGGTGGGGCTCTTAATTGACGCGCCTTCCGGAACTGAGAGAAGCGTTTTAGAAGCTAGGCGCGAGACCGGCGGATCTACTAAGGGAGGATCCGTCCAGTCTTTCACGAGATCCGCTGAGAAGGGGTACTTTGATAGCAGATTCTTCTTACCCGTAAACCGCTTATCTGGATGCTCCCTGTGACGCCTGACTATATCCAGAAAGGCTGGATGAGAGGCAAAGGATTTGTGGGAACGTTTGGATCTGGTAAAAGAGACCGCGTGTTCCGGAGCGGAATTAGCGTCATCCTCCACTTTAAGAGCGTGATTGACTGCTACAATGAGGGAGTCGACCGTAGCTCTGAACTCCGGAGCCTCCGGGTCCAATGATACCTCGGACTCATGTTCAGAGTCGGGAACGCTGTGAGCCCCCAAAGAGGGTGAGCGAGAGGGGGAGCTGCCAGATTCTGAACGGTGAGGAGAGCGTTCAGGAGAGGTAGGGCGGATCCGCTTTCGGGATGACCGAGCCTCTTTATGGAGAGAGCGGCCCCTGCTGACCGACGATTCCCCTGCTATGGAGGGATCTCTTAACGCCTGTAACGGGTTGCCTCGTTCCCCGGGAGGATTTTGAATGGATTTGATGGCGTTGGCTAAAAAATCCATGGATTGAGAGAGAGAAGCGACCCACGGGGGGGGACTAGGTACGCCAGAGTCGGTGGAGGGCTCCTGGGCACATGGGGCATCGCAGGAAGAACAGAGAGGGGAACTTTGAGGCCTAGGAAGAGGGGCCTGACAGGTGGTACACGCAGAAAAAAAGGTCGTATGCACCTTAGAGGATTTTTTAGATCTAGTCTGCGACATGACTCTAATGCACAAAAACCACAGGGGCTATAATCTGGCCTGGGAAGCAGAGGGCGGCGCTGCAGAGGAGAAGCTGACGATGTCTCCTTACCCCGGTCCTGTGTCCCGCTGTCCAGGGGAGCCGAGCTGTGAATCCAGAGAACTGAGCTGCCGAGCTAGAGCTGCACGTGGGCGCTGTGCCTCCGTGATGCGGCAGAGCTGGAGCTGCGGCGTGTATGTGTGGACCAAGATGGCCGCCGAGATCAGAGGAGAGATCTCGGCGGCTGCGAGAAGCACCAGGGACCGGGGGCGGCGCCGCCGATGACGCGCAGGAGTGGGTGGAGCCTATCGGCAGCGACCAGCGGCCAGGCCGAAGCCGGGGGCTAAATTTGCGGCCCCGGGCCGGCGCGCGGCCGCAAAAGGCCGACGTCTCGGCCCACCATACTGCGCTGCAGCCCGCCAATGTGCCAGATGAGGAGGAGCCCTCCGACCGCTGTGACCCCCCCATCCCCCACGGAACACTTACCCTATGGAGGTGAGAGGAACCTTAGGATGGCTGGGACGGTGCAGGGAATGGGAAGCCTCAATCCACCAGCCCCTGAGAGAGAGGGGTGGAGAGGAACCGTCCACCACCTGAGTCACACAGAACATTGGTGATGCAGTGTGGTCTGCACGGACGCCACGGGGATAGGGCCACTGTACAGCCGAGGGTAGAACCTGGTGGACAGGGCATATGTCCGGCATAAAAAAGGCCTGGCTGCAGAGGAGGATACTGGAGGAAAACCCAGTGCTCGTCTGTATAAAAAAGGGGAGATCGGGGCCCTATTAGGGGAGAAACCGTCGCCCAAAAAATGTCAGCTCAGGCAGTGGCTCCCACGTCGCAGGAGAGGATACGGAGAGGTAAAACTCCCGTGCTCGCCTGTTGTTGGTTCGGGGGAGATCGGACCTAGAAAGGACCCGTCGCCCCCTTCGTCCGGAATAGATTAAAAGGAAAAAATTTGTGAAAATAAAAATCAGTGTGCCTCCTACGGACACTAAGCTTAAACTGGGTATCTGGAAGCCAGTACGAGGGTGTATACTGCAGGGGAGGAGCTAACCTTTTTTTGTCTCAGCTTAGTGTCAGCCTCTAGTGACAGCAGCATAACCCATGGTCCTGTGTCCCCCAATGAGGCGAACGAGAAAAGTTCCAAGTGCAGTGAAATTGCAAAAGAAGTGCAATCCCACACTTTTTTTTTTTTTGCTAGGTTCACTAATTGCAAAAACTGACCTGCCATTATGATTCTCCAGGTCATTACGAGTTCATAGACACCAAACATGTCTAGGTTCTTTTTTTTTATCTAAGTGGTAACTTAGCTAAACTTTGCTTAAAAAAAAAAATCATCGCGCATTTTTCGTGATCTGGGGTCAGGTAAGGGCTTATTTCTCCTTCGCCTCATTGGGGGACACAGACCTTGGGTGTATGCTGCTGCTGCCACTAGGAGGCCGACACTAAGTGATACAGAGAACGTTCTCTCCTCCCCTGCAGTATACACCCTCCTGCCGGCTCTCAGAGAACCAGTTCTTGCTTATTGTCTGTAGGAGGCACTTGGGTCTGGTTCAGACCCCAACGTTTTTATTTCATTTTTTACTTTTCTGTAAATTTTTATTTTTTAATTAACGGAGTGTAGGGGGCGACGGATCCTTTCAAGGTTCTGATCTCCCCCGAATCATCAACAGGCGAGCACGGCGAGTATACCTCCCCGTACCCTCTCCTGCGACGTGGGAAGCCATGCCTGAGCTCACTTCAGGGGCGACGGTTCCTTCGAGTCCCGATCTCCCCACACCAGCAACGGGCGAGCACATGGAGTGTCGCCTCCATGTATCCTCTCCTGGAACCAGGCCTAATGCCGGACAACTGGCCCTGTCCACCCGGACTGAACTCCGTGGCTGTACAGAGGCCCCTCTCTATGGCGTCCGAGCAGCCCCCACTGTCCCACCTCTGTGAAAGCGGATGGCACAAGGAGGCGGACGGTTCCTCTCCACCTCCCTAACAAAGGGATGGTGGATTGAGGTTTATCCCTGCAGCAGAACAGTAGAGTGAGTGCGCTTTCCTCCGCGCTGAAACCCAGTCATCGCGGCGGCTCCATTCCTGGACGTGCACCGATGGTGTGTGGATCCAGTCAGCAGTGACCTCTGCAGCGGGATATTCACATGCTGACTGGCAGCCTCAGCTTCCCTGTGGCCCACCTACCTGAGGTAACGCCCCAGCTGGCTTCAAAAATTTAGCCCGCGGCTTCGACCAATGCGTAGGCCGCATCCCGGGCGCCGCGCCTGCACTATGGAGCGCTAAGGCGGCTCCGCCCACCTTTTCTGGCGCTTCTTCCCTGGCACGTTAACGATCGCTTCCCTCGGCAACGCTGGTATTGCTCACGCCAGCTGCAGAAATTTAGGCCCCGGATTGGGCCTATTCATGGAAGTCAGGAGGCTCCGCCCACCTAGTGTATGTGGCCCCGCCCCCAAATTGGTGCCTCTCGCTCTCTGCGAGACTTTACCACCTCTGCAACTCCCGGTGGCCATCTTGGTTCACCCTGCCGGCACACACACACACACGGGATATGGTTTTGCATTAAAGGGAACCTGTCACCTGAATTTGGCGGGACTGGTTTTGGGTCATATGGGCGGAGTTTTTGGGTGTTTGATTCACCCTTTCCTTACCTGCTGGCTGCATGCTGGCTGCAATATTGGATTGAAGTTCATTCTCTGTCCTCCATAGTACACGCCTGCGCAAAGCAATCTTGCCTTGTGCAGGCATGTACTATGGAGGACAGAGAATGAACTTCAATCCAATATTGCAGCCAGCGGGTAAGGAAAGGGTGAATCAAACACCCGAAAACTCCGCCCATATGACCCAAAACCAGTCCCGCCAAATTCAGGTGACAGAGTCCCTTTAAAGGGGCACAACGACTCTGCAACCAAGTAAGGAAGTACTGCATAAAAGGTACATGACCTGTATTCCCTGGTTTTAAAGGCACATGACCCGTATTCCCTGGTTTTAAAGGCACATGACCCGTATTCCCTGGTTTTAAAGGCACATGACCCGTATTCCCTGGTTTTAAAGGCACATGACCCGTATTCCCTGGTTTTAAAGGCACATGACCCGTATTCCCTGGTTTTAAAAGGCACATGACCAGTATTACCTTTTCTTAGTGGCGCATGACCAATATTTTCTGGTCTTAAAGGCGTATGACCAGAGAGCCAGCAGGAGGATGTATACTACAGGGGAGGAGCGAACATTCTTTGTATTACTTAGTATCAGCCTCCTAGTGGCAGCAGAGTACACCCACGGTCTGTGTCCCCCAATGAATGGCTCGGAGAAAAGGATTTTACGGTGAGTGCACAAAAATCCCTCTTTTTTGCATGCGGAGTTGATGTTTTTAATGATACCATTTTGGTGCAGATACTTTCTTTTGATCGCCCATTATTGCATTTTGAATTTTTTTTCTCGCTACGCCGTTTAGCGATCAGTTTAATCCTTTTTTTTTTTTTTATTAATAGATCGGGCGAATCTGAACGTGGCGATACCAAATATGTGTATGTTTGATTTTTTTTATAGTTTTTATTTTGAATGGGGAGAAAGGGGGGTGATTGAACTTTTATATTTTTTTCATATTTTTTTTAAAACATTTTTTTTTTTTACTTTTGTCATGCTTCAATAGCCTCCATGGGAGGCTACAAGCTGGCATAGCCTGATCGGCTCTGCTACATAGGAGCGATGCTCAGTTTGCTCCTATGTACCTGAATTATAGCATTGCTATGTGCGCCGACCACAGGGTGGCGCTCATAGCAATGTGGCATCAACAACCATAGAGGTCTTCAGGAGATCTCTGGTTGTCATGTCGAAGCACCGCTGATCACCGATCACGTCACAGGGTCAGCAGTGCACGCATTTCCGGCCCGATGGCTGGAAGCGCTTGGTAAATGCCGCTGCCAGAGTTTGACAACGGCATTTAACTAGTTAATAGGCGCGGGCAGATATCGATTTCGCCCGCACCTATTGCAGGCACGTGTCAGCTGTTCAAAACAGCTGACGTGTCCCGGCTTTGATGCGGGCTCACCGCATGAAAAATGAGGGCGGTGCTGCAATTTCAAGGGGCGGTCCAGTCACATGACAAAAGTCTGCAGTCACTCAATGCGACTGCAGACTTATGAATCATGACAGTGTGTGGTGCGCACGCTGTCAGATTTCACAGATATTGCCGTTGAGAGCGAAGAGTAACATGACTGCAAGTATGCGTTTTGCATATATGTGGTCACAAGCCAACTAGACTTGCCTGGCTCCTCTCAATTCACTTGGATTGAAAGAAAGCAGAAACGTTTAGTTGGAGTGTGGCCAAAAGTACGGAAACGACCAGACACAAAACGGCCCATAGATTGACTGCAGACTTTCATCAGACGACTGGACAACCCCTTTAAGCTTGTGAGCTGATGTGATTTGCCCACAATCGTAATACAACAGCACAAAATAAAGGGGTTTTGATTGAGAACCACAATAAAAATAGTAATAGTGTATACTCCCCTCCTGCAGTGGCGTCGTTCCAACGATGTCATTGCTGCTGTTCCCAGAGAGTGACGTGACTTTTTGTGTCACGTGTCGGCTGCAGCATTTTATTAATATTTTGTCAGGGCAGACGACCACTCTGATTTAAAGGCAGTAGCTGATGAGCAGCCGTTCATTGGCTTCAGCCGGCACATTATACAAGTCACTCTCCGTGAACATCGCAGGAATGGCGCCGCTGCAGGAGGGCAGTGTACATTGTTTTTATTCACACTGTGGTCCTGAATGGATTAGGCCAAGGTTTTCCAGCAGTGGACAACCCCTTTAATGAAATGGTTACACAGGAAAGCGGAGCCGCTTACACGGAGCATGCTGGTCAGGTAGGTGCCGATACTCTCCAGTAACATCCTGTTGGGGGTCTGCTTAGCCGCCTTCTTCCCTGCAATGTACGAGTTGCATTGACTGACCAGCGCCCTCATTTCCTCCATGACGGTCCGGGTGTCAATGTTATCGCACAGGGCGGCGTGGACAGCTGACTTCTTGTTGTAGAAACTGGAGAGGAGAAATCATTAAGACAAAGCCAACAAGGGTCCCAGAAAGCAAAAAAAAGACCAATCCGAGGGTTCACCTGTTGTTGAGTTCAATCTCCGGAGATTCCCATTTCACGTACTGACCAGTGATGTCGGTGGGAGCCCTCAGAATATCTTTCACATTTAGAAAGAATTCCTGGAAGGCAGAAAAACAATAAATTGAGACTTTGTTTTAATATAGACCAGGCATTTTGGGGTAAATATATAGTAGTAATTAATTTCAATTAAATATATATATATATATATACTTTTTTTTTGGGGGGGGGGGGGAAGGGGGGTAAATATATAGTAGTAATTCATTTCAATAAAAAAAAAAAAAAAATTATATATATATATATATATATATATATATATATATATATATATATATATATATATATATATATATATATATATATATAATTTTTTTTTTTTTTTATTGAAATGAATTACTACTATATATTTACCCCCCTCCCCCCCCAAAAAAAAAGTATATATATATATATATATATATATATATATATATATATATATATATATATATATATATATATATATATATATATATATATATTTATTTTTTTTTTTTTTTTAATCGCAGGGGCTGACTGGGTAATCGTTCCGGGCCTGATAAAGTCCCCCTAGTAAGAGTATATATATATATCTCTTACTAGGGGGACTTTATCAGGCCCAGAACGATTACCCAGTCGGCCCCTGCGATCACTTTGCCAGTGCTGACAGGTACAGAATAGAGGACGTACTTCTTTAGCTCACACGGAGTTTGGTATTGATTGAGGATTAAATGACTAGGATCAGAGTTTATTCCGATCTTGGCCATTGGGGTAGGATTGTGTCAATCATTGCTATATTCCTGCAATCAGCAATGACAAACATGTATCGCGTCCTGCAGGAACTACATCCTGATGACGACATACGCACGATAGATTTTGTAGGACGCATAGCAATGACAGCTCCAGCCATTAACAACACTATCCATCCATGACAATGTACAGACCGCTCACATTCATGAACTTTTCGTATTGGACGGCCGACTCCATGGTGTTGTTAGAATAATCCAGGGTGTCCTTCCAGGAGTGCATGAGGAACGCCAGACGCAGCTGCCGAGCTGCAAGGAAAGAGGATCATCACTGAAAACAATGTACTGAAAAGTTCGGCAAACTTCCTAACACTACATTGGGTTTCAATTCTCCACCATTTTCCATGTCCTCTGCTTGTTGACAGTGAACTGGGAGCCTTGATATAACCAGAGGCTGAAAAGGTTAATACGCCTAGCACTTCTCATAAATGAGGATTTGGTACGACTCAGTAGCCCAAACGCAGCTTTATAGTCACCGAGTTCATGGAACGGGGAGGAATTCAGTCACTAAGAACAGGAAGACTTTACAAATCTGTCCGTTCACAAATAATAATATTCTTTATTTTTTATATAGCGCTAACATATTCCGCAGCGCTTTACAGTTTGCACACATTATCATCCTTGTGTGCTCACGTACCTGTATTTCTCTCCAGCGCGTCTTTAATGGTGATAAAGTTCTTCAGGGATTTGGACATCTTGCAGCCGGCGATGGTCAGGTGACCGGTGTGGAGAAAATAACGCACCCAGTGGTCACTGTCAAAGTAAGCCTAAAATATGGAAGGAGAGCTCACAATTCTGCAGGTTCGATACAAGAAGATTTAAGGATGGAGCAGAGACAGGGTTCCCCCTACCTCAGACTGAGCCAGTTCATTGTCATGATGGGGAAACCGCAGATCAAATCCGCCTCCGTGAATGTCCATGGATTCTCCCAGGATGGAGCCCGCCATCGCCGAACACTCGATGTGCCATCCGGGACGACCCTGAAAACAGCAAAATTATACAATCTGCATAAACAGACGACATGTAGTGAACAATGCGCAGCTTTGCAAATCTAAATATTTACTGCTCTATTAAGTTACAGCTATGATTATAGATTGTATTATATATTAGGGGTCAGGGTAAAACTGTACACCCCACCATTCTAGGCAGGTAGACGGGCACTTAAATAGTTGGTCCTCAGCACATCTAATGCACAGATACAGGACATGCGCTGATTAATTGCTGATTAATTGCAGCACCTGCAGAGAAGAGGCTGGAGATGGGGAAGGTAAGATGGGGAAGGTAACGCAATCACCCCTGCAACCACCGTCTTAGGCGCCATACACACTGCGACTGTTGCCATCCAATGTTTGCACTCACTTATGGGCAGCAGGCGGCCTTGGTAAGCAGGAAAATGATTTGCTTAAGTCTGTACAGAACAGTTTAGGTCACTTTATAAGTTTGGCCAGAAAGTAATCAAAACCCTTTGAAAAAAGAAAAAAAAGAGCATGGACTTACCTTTCCCCAGGGAGAGTCCCACGATGGTTCGCCAGGCTTCGATGCTTTCCATAGGGCGAAGTCATTGGGTGACTGCTTTTCACTTAACCGATCTGCGGAGATGCTCAGGTCACCTGTATAGAAGGGGTCGATACATAAAAGCCTCCCGGGGAACAGGACAATAATGTCCGAGTATCACACAGCTCCAAACTGCATCAACAGTTACAACTCCCAACGGGCCCCCGTCAGGCACTAGGAGTTGTAGTTTGGAGACCTCTGGTTCGCGAGGACGAGCACCACTCACCTTCTCCTTCCTGAAGAGCTTTCTGATCTCCTACGGCTTCTGGCACGAGTTTGGCGTAGTAGTGTTTATCACTGGAATGAAACTTTGCTGTGCTGAAGTAAACTGACCCATTGGACACATATCTGCAGATAAAAAACAAAACCATTGCCATGTCGTTCTGATGACGGAGGGTCGACCGCTGCTGCCAGCAACCAAAATCAGCACAAAGACTCACCCGTAGCCATTATCCACAATCCTCTGCACAAACGCTACGATTTCTGGCACGTACTCACTGACCCGCGTGAGGACATCAGGAGGTAGGACCTGCCGGCGAGAAGTACACACTAATCACAATCATTATGATCTATGCGAGATGTGGCCGATAATGACATTTCTATGGTGCCCTCGACAGAAGGAGCAATAATACTTCACTACGTGGTGGGGAGCGTTATACAAAGAACATAAGACAGAGCATCCCCGGGTCATGGTCCAATGCTCAGTCCCAGGCAATTTATGTCTGAAGAGCACCATTAACCACTTCAAGGGTTGTATCAAAACTCTGTTCCTCAGCTGCAATTTGATAAAAAATGAACAAAAAAACCCCCAAAACTGAACTTTACTCACCCTCCCCTGGTCTCTACCTCTGCTACTGATATCTGTCATGTTGACAGGGCTGCAGCCAATAACTGAGCTCAGCGGCTCTGCACAAGTTGAAGACACGAGCCACTGAGCTCCCTGATTGTCTGCAGCGCTATCAAGATGACATCAGCGCTGCAGACAATAAAAGACACAGGACAAATAAAGCTATTTGTTTTTTTTAAACAAACTTCAACCGGTGGACAGGGGTTTAATAACCAGATCTGAAAGGACCTTAATGACCACCCAATTTCTAAGTTATTTATTCTTTGCAGTTGGAAAACTTTTTGGCTACTTTTCCTGATGTTGATATTTATTGATTTATATAATTTGCCCCTGCGAGAAAAAAAAAAAAATCTATTGGGAACATATTGTTTTCTATTTATTGTGCATTGTTTCCATTGCAATTGGTTCTTCTGTAACAGCCCAACTCAAAGGCAAAAAATAGCCCAGGACAGGGACACGGATCACAGGAAGAGCTGATAGGCAGACCCCCTTATTTTGGGCAGACCCCATGTGTGATCACCGGGTCCAATAAAAGCATTGGCACTGCAAAGCTTCTATTGGGCACTACTCCAGGATGACCGGAGGTCAAAATGTGATTCCTCCTGACATGATCAGATCAGTAAGTGTACTGCAATCTCTGCCTTAAAATTTTCATTTTGGGTGCAGTAACTAAATGCAGGGTCCTGTTACCCGTCTGTGCCATCCGCTCATAGTCTCAGTACAGACCCGTGGTCACGGCCTTCTATAAAGGAGAACACGATGACTTACATTCAGGGCTTCCATGTCTTTGTGATACTCTCCCTCCCAGTATTTGGGGAGCTGTGAGAAGATGGAGTTGTCCGTCACCTTTGCCCCCTTCTTTGTGTCCAGCCAGTCGGAGAGCAGATCTGCAGATTCTTGCAGTAACGTCTAGACACAGGAAAGATCTCATATCATCGCTGTGCCCCGATATATAATGGAAGGCAATCATCTCTAACCTGTAGGTGACTCTCCTACCTGTGAGAGCCTCGGAACGTCCTCAGCATCTGCAGATTTACTGATCGCTTCTTCAAGAGGCCGGATGGCGGCTGTTACAGCGGACTGGATTTTTTCAAGCATCTGCTTCTTATCCGGATCCGTCATCTCACTGACCTTGATTAAAAATGGCTGGAAATATATATATATATATATATTAAAAAAAAAGACACTCAGTGATGCAGCATTCAGGAGACAACATTACCAGGGTAGAACAGAGTGCATGGCGGCTTAGGCCAGCTCCTATAATACAGAGGGGCAGTCAGGGCTTTCTTCATCAGATGACGGCACAACTCCTGGTGCAAAATCAGTGAGAAAACACCTGAGCTCTGTCTGTGACAGCAAATATGAAGGGGAAGCTAGAAGATTGTCACTCTGAGGTCTGCAGAATTGTGAATCCAGCTCTGCAAGTCAGGATCAGTGCAGGGAAAGTAATGTAATGTTATGTACAGGGTGACTGCACCAGCAGAATAGTGAGTGCAGCTCTGGGGTATAATACAGGATGTAACTCAGGATCAGTAATGTATGTACACAGTGACTGCACCAGCAGAATAGTGAGTGCAGCTCTGGAGTATAATACAGGATGTAACTCAGGATCAGTAATGTATGTACACAGTGACTGCACCAGCAGAATAGTGAGTGCAGCTCTGGAGTATAATACAGGATGTAACTCCGGATCAGTAATGTAATGTATGTACACAGTGACTGCACCAGCAGAATAGTGAGTGCAGCTCTGGAGTATAATACAGGATGTAACTCCGGATCAGTAATGTAATGTATTTATACAGTGACTGCACCAGCAGAATAGTGAGTGCAGCTCTAGAGTATAAAATAGGATATAATAAGCACTGGCTCACATACTTAGTGAACTTCCTAATAGGTCTGTGTGCACCCATGTAACACCCAGTCGCCGATGCTGGACATACCGTCAGTGCGGTCTTCACATCGTTGAGTACAGTGGCGGCCTCAGGTTGGCTCGCTTTGTATTGCTGAAACAAATAGTTCTGTCTGGCTCGCTTTATGATCTAGAGAGAAGATAAGAAAACAACCCTGACTTATCTGTAGCAGGAACACAAAATACAGAAAAGTAACAAAGCAGCGGCCGCGCACCTTGTCATCAATATCTGTGATGTTTATGCAGTAAAAGACGTCATAATTAAAGTAGTCCCTTAAGACTCGTCTGAGGATATCAAAGGATATATAAGACCTGAAAATAAATAAAGGAAGGGTTAGGTGACCCCTGCAACACAAGACATGGGAAAAAAATGGCTTTTAACTCAACTTTGGCAAGTTCTGCGAAAAATGACCAGTATGTGCCGATCCCTGCCCCATAGTCACCTGGCATGTCCCATGTGCGATGCATCGTACACAGTTGGTCCACAGCAGTACCACGTGACTTTCTTACCTTTCTGCGGTACAAACACTTCCTTAAAAAAAAAAAAAAAAGGACAGAAAAACAAAGTTAATTTTTTAGGTATAGAGAAATGAAAAATCATAGCATTCATAGGGGATCATGATTACTTCTATGTATAGCACAGGCGATCGCGGCTTCAAGTCTCCTAAGAGGACTAAAAGTTAAAAAAATAAAAAAAAATTGACAAAAAAAAAAGATAAAGTTCAAATCACCCTTCTGCCCCATTGAAATTAAATAAATAAATAAATAAATACACATATTCGGCATCGCTGTTGTACAGAAATATCCAATCAAAATATAAAATAAATTAATCAGATTGGTAAACAGTGTAATGAGAAAAAAAAATCTGAACGCCACAATTACATTTTGCTTGGGCTGCAACATTGCAATAAAATGCAATAACAGGTGATGAAAACATTTTTTATCTACCCCAAAATAGTATCCACAGAAACGACAGCTGCAGCCGTGAAAAATAAGCCTCCGCCCGACCCCAGAAAAACTAAACAGCTACGGGTCTTGGAAAATGGCGACAAATGCAAAAAACAATTTCCATGCAAATTTTAACTTTTTTTCACCACTTAAATAAAAAAAATGAACTATACATGTTTGGTATCAGCAAACTCCTACTGACCTCTAGAATTATATTATCAGGTCAGTTTTACCATATAGTAAACATGGTAAATAAAAAAATAAACTAAATATATTGTGGAAAATTGCAATTTAATTGCCCTTAGAATTTTTTTTTACCATTTTCCAATACACTATATGGTAAAATCAATGGTGTCATTCAAAAGTACAACTCGTCGCGCAAAAAAACAACTCTAATATGACTATAGTCATCCACCATCCATCCACTGACAGCAAGCAGAGGTCTTCCAAATGGTAAAGAATTTAACCACGACGAATATCAGAGTTCAGAATATTTATTACACCTCCGATACATATAAAGGAGTGTTAAGGTAAGAATATGTTATACACAGGAGAGGGGATAACTACTAGTTTAGTGGGGGTCCGAACACCGAGACCCCCAGCAATCACTATGGCTATTTTGAATGGAGAGGTAGCATGCACTCATTCTGTATGGAACAGATGGAGAGAGCAGATAAGGCAGGTTACAGCCAGGTAAGATGGAGGGATAAATGGAAAGAAGAACATAACCAGGGGGACGGGGGAATTTGCTTCGTTACCACATTTCTTTTGCCGTCACCTTGTTGCGCGTCAGACTGTTGTATAGCCGCAGTTGGGGTTGTTCTGTTGCTTCTGGGGGTCTCCATGGAGGTTGTGTGCGTTTCCCCTTACCTGGTAATTACATAAAGCAGGTCGTTAATAGTTAGAAGATCGGGACATTACATTAATTACAGAAGGAACATGTTGAGCCGGCAAATCAGAAGTGACGCCTGTTGATAGGAGGCAATTCGTAGGGCTCACATCCAGTGACTACGGACCACTGAAACAGGTCCCTACTGTAGAGTGAAGCGGGACCCCTAAGTCTTTCCCGACACAGCAGCCCTCCAGTGAAGCGGGACCCCCAAGTCTTTCCCGACACAGCAGCCCTCCATTGAAGCGGAACCCCTAAGTCTTTCCCGACACAGCAGCCCTCCTCCAGTGAAGTGGGACCCCTAAGTCTTTCCCGATACAGCAGCCCTCCTCCAGTGAAGCGGGACCCCTAAGTCTTTCCCGATACAGCAGCCCTCCTCCAGTGAAGCGGGACCCCCAAGTCTTTCCCGATACAGCAGCCCTCCTCCAGTGAAGGGGGACCTCTAAGTCTTTCCCGACACAGCAGCCCTCCAGCGAAGCGGGACCCCCAAGTCTTTCCCGACACAGCAGCCCTCCAGCGAAGCGGGACCCCTTAGTCTTTCCCGATACAGCAGCCCTCCAGCGAAGCGGGACCCCTAAGTCTTTCCCGATACAGCAGCCCTCCAGTGAAGTGGAACCCCTAAGTCTTTCCCGATACAGCAGCCCCCCCCCCCCCCCAGAGTCACCCGACTGTAGGGGAGCTGCAAAGCTGAATTCATGCTGCAGCCTCTTCATTCTCAGGATTGGTGACAGTCCCTCCCTTATTCCTAGGATCTGCGGGGGTCTCACCGATCAGTAATATCTTTGCTATAGGTTTTACATGATAAATATCCCTTTAATGAGGGGGCTTACTTTTGGCATCATAAATGCCCAGATGAATAGTGCACCCAGGGCAATGTGATGGCGCAGTCACCCGTGCCAGGAGAGAACGGTTGTTGGGCCATGCTCTACAATAAGGGGAGTACAGACTTCGCTTCTCGATAGGGATTCCCAGAGAAAGTGGAGTACAGATGATGAACAAGCAGGGAGAGTTCAGCTCTGAAGCTTGCATGAATGTGAATGCAGCTCTGGTGTATAATACAAGCCGTAATGTGGATGATGGCACCTGTGCATTAAACAACGAATGCAGATCATGCAAAAAAACAAATAACTGCAGCATTTCCCGGCATGCTCACAGCACGACTACTCACATGGCTGGGCGGTATGTGAGTTGCTTTGCATTGCAGGGTCTGATGATATTGCCGTAATGTGCCGGTACCACCGCACCACATGGAAGTAATGATCAGGAGGGGGCGCCGACAGCTGCCTGTACACCTCTACGTCGGCCTGAGAAAAAGCGTAGCCCTGGATGTAACTCCGAGAGCTGAGGAAGTCATGTAAGGCGGAGAGCCGGGCCTTCTCATCACTAACGCTCAGGACAGACTGGTAGCTCACCGCTGCAAGAGAGGATCATACACAGGGTTCAGACGGGCGAGAGGAGCCGGCGTGCACGGGCAACATGCAACAGCGGGAAACAGGGAGCGGACGATCGGAACCCACCAACGGGGTCGGACTGATGTCACATACACCAAGGGAGAAGGCAAAAATAATCCGTTTACAGAATCTTTATTGTATCTTAAAGGGTATATTTATTAAAAATAAAAATCAAAAATCTTGCAATTATCTCACCAGCCACTCAGCACCTTTTTAGACTCTACTTTCCTGTAGTTTCAGGAGATTCACATGTACACTAGCAGCAATAGACTGCATCTAATGAGTGTGTGCAACAGTCACTCTGAAGGGAGGGGGAGCGGGTGAGCTGTGACATCTCCTATTCTGATTGGTGGATCATGTGTGATCAGATGTATATAGCGGTGTTACCCATCATTGTAATCCTGCCTCTGATGATAAGGAGACTGCTGAAAGCTCTTCCTGAAAGGACAGGAAAGAGGTGCTCATTGTCTGATACCGCTAGCACAGGACGAGGATAGACTGGCAATTAGTGCGGAGCAACCACCGAGATCCGTAGAATTAAATCCAAGGTTTGGCTGCCGCTTCCTTCCTCCTCTCCACATGAAAGGACAGGAAGTAATATAACAAAAAAAGCCCTAGTGGCCAATGTGAAAACTGCAGGATTACCAATTTATGTTAAGAAAGGTTGCGATATGAAATTAAAAAAAAAAACAACAAAACTGCAAAATAATAATAAAAAAAATTGCATATATACACGTGTCACAACAGAAATACGTGATTTACACATTTTCTGATGATGGCTTCTCTTTAAGTTAAATAATGTATCGCCCTCCAGTCACATCCAAAGCTGCACGGAAGATTCTCCCGGCCAGCACTGAGGGAAATGATGGGAGCAGCCGGATCATCACAGAAAAGTGCATGTAACCTTCAGAAGAATTTTCACGTGAGTTCTCTTAGCTCGCATGGGACTGCTTATTCCAGTATATCAGTGTCAGCACAGACTTTTTGGATTATTTGGGTCGCTCTGGCGGGATATGTTCTCTTAGGGAATTCCTATTATCTGCAGCACTCCAGCGGCCATCTGCAAACAGCGATCAGTCAATAGCGCGGCTCCCGGGGCTGTATCCATGGCAGATAATTCACTGCCCCCACACCAATGCTCTTTCCTAAGAAGCCTAACCAACTGAGAGCCATAAAGTCCTGCAAAAATCCCGGCCTTATGGTGCAGAAGACATTGCAGCACAGCAAAGTTATACGTGGGCCCCTAATACAGCATCCATGCCATACAGGGAGAAGAACAAATGTCACTTCAAAGGGACACTAACCCTAAAGCCAGCAGGGCATTAAGAAGAGAAACGGATTTGGCAGTC
Organism: Ranitomeya imitator; assembly: GCF_032444005.1. Classification (NCBI taxonomy): domain Eukaryota; kingdom Metazoa; phylum Chordata; class Amphibia; order Anura; family Dendrobatidae; genus Ranitomeya; species Ranitomeya imitator. The sequence continues at coordinate 20,041,833 of NC_091290.1, forward strand.
ATTCTTCCTATTGACTCATGGCAGGGTTCGGGGGCAGGTCACATTGTATCTGACGTACTGACTTAGTAGAGGACAGATCAGATGTCAGAGTGTTTCCATCGACCGCGTGGCCGTGGGCAAAACAAGCTGACACATAGATGTCATCCGTGTGACGCGTTCCAGCATCTGAGAAGCAGCGGTACAGTAAGCGCTGTTCCCCGGCGCCGGGTGCTGAAGACGGCTCATCATTCCCTCCTGCTCTTCTGGCGATCAGTGTGAGCAGGGGAGAATGATGACTTATATTCAAGTGATAACAATGAGAGCAGGCGGCGGCTGATGGGACTATTACTCCCATCAGCCTACACCTGCTGACGCTAATAACAGTGAGAGCAGGAGCAGCTGATGGGAGTATTCATCACTCGCCACCCGCGCTACAAATAAATAAACCCTTGTCACCACTACAGGACAAGAGGGAAGCGCCAGAATTGGGGCATGTAACAGATGCGCCTTTTCTGGGCGGCTGCTATTTTTAGGCTGGAGGGGTCAATATCCATGGCCCCTTACCGGTCTGAGAATACCAGCCCCCAGCTGTCTGCTTTAGAAAGGCTGGTTATCAAAAATGGGGGGGCTCCACGCAGTTTTTTTTTTAAATATTTAAATAATTTAAAAAACAGCATGGGGACCCCTCTATTCTTGATAAACAGCCTTGCTGACAGCTGAGGGTTGCAGCCCCCAGCTGTCAGTTTTGCCTGGCTGGTTATAGAAAATACAATATTTTTCATTTATTTATAACGCAGGCGGCGGGTCATCAATATTCCCATCATACAACTCTTATCGTTCTCCCCTGATCGCTGGCAGAGCAGGGGAGAATGGTGAGAGCCGTCTCCAGCTCTCAGCGCCGGGGAACAGTGCTAACTATACTGCTGCTTCCCTGGCACTGGTGCATGTGGTACTGATGCGGCACACAGTTGGCACACGTGTTCCACAAGTTTTACATACAAGAACACTGATATCTCCGGTACTGGAAATATCAGGACGCGTGACACCGACCTTATACTGTAACCTACTTTTCAGTTTTACAAGAATATCTCCTGCGTGAAATCTCCACCCATATTATTATCACTGTAAGATAACAGACAAGGCACGGGGATGGTGCAATATTCTCAAGGTGTTACGCTGCAAGCAAGGAATCCCCGGAGTCCTTGGAAGAGGCAGTCAGAGAAGCCACGCCATAAACCAATCCATACATTATCAGCTGGCAGCAATGCCGCTCTGTGCCAATCACCTGTGATATCTCTACACCGAGACCAGCGGCCATTGATGTCCAGTCAATTCTAGGTTGTTGTTTTTTTTAAATAGTCAGGCACTTGTAATGTACGATCGACAAAGTTCTGGTATTGTCTAACATGTGTAAGGCCTCGTTCACATGATCGGGGGTCGGCGATGCATCAGGATGGTGACCATAGAGGTCCTTGAGACCTCTATGGTTACTGATGCCGACTTGCTGTGAGCGCCCCCCTGTGGTCGGCGCTCATAGCAAGCCTGTAATTAAGCTACATAGGAGCGATCTGATGCTCGCTGCTATGTAGCTGAGCCGATCAGGCTATGCCAGCGTCTAGTCTCCCATGGAGGCTATTGAAGCATGGCAAAAGTAAAAAAAAAAAATATATATATATAAAAGTTTAAATCACCCCCCTTTTGCCCTATTCAAAATAAAACAATAAAAATAAAATCAAATATATACATATTTGGTATCGCCGTGTTCAGAATCGCCCGATGTATCAATAAAAACACATCCTCCGTATACCCGGGTGACAGCACGCACGCGCATCCTCCGTATACCCGGGTGACAGCACGCACGCGCATCCTCCGTATACCCGGGTGACAGCACGCACGCGCATCCTCCGTATACCCGGGTGACAGCACGCACGCGCATCCTCCGTATACCCAGGTGACAGCACGCACGCGCATCCTCCGTATACCCGGGTGACAGCACGCACGCGCATCCTCCGTATACCCGGGTGACAGCACGCACGCGCATCCTCCGTATACCCGGGTGACAGCACGCACGCGCATCCTCCGTATACCCGGGTGACAGCACGCACGCGCATCCTCCGTATACCCGGGTGACAGCACGCACGCGCATCCTCCGTATACCCGGGTGACAGCACGCACGCGCATCCTCCGTATACCCGGGTGACAGCACGCACGCGCATCCTCCGTATACCCGGGTGACAGCACGCACGCGCATCCTCCGTATACCCGGGTGACAGCACGCACGCGCATCCTCCGTATACCCGGGTGACAGCACGCACGCGCATCCTCCGTATACCCGGGTGACAGCACGCACGCGCATCCTCCGTATACCCGGGTGACAGCACGCACGCGCATCCTCCGTATACCCGGGTGACAGCACGCACGCGCATCCTCCGTATACCCGGGTGACAGCACGCACGCGCATCCTCCGTATACCCGGGTGACAGCACGCACGCGCATCCTCCGTATATCCGGGTGACAGCACGCACGCGCATCCTCCGTATACCCGGGTGACAGCACGCACGCGCATCCTCCGTATACCCGGGTGACAGCACACACATCCTCCGTATATCCGGGTGACAGCACGCACGCGCATCCTCCGTATACCCGGGTGACAGCACGCACACGCATCCTCCGTATACCCGGGTGACAGCACACACATCCTCCGTATACCCGGGTGACAGCACACACACGCATCCTCCGTATACCCGGGTGACAGCACGCACGCGCATCCTCCGTACACCCGGGTGACAGCACGCACGCGCATCCTCCGTATACCCGGGTGACAGCACACACACGCATCCTCCGTATACCCGGGTGACAGCACGCACGCGCATCCTCCGTATACCCGGGTGACAGCACACACACACATCCTCCGTATACCCGGGTGACAGCACACACACGCATCCTCCGTATACCCGGGTGACAGCACGCACGCGCATCCTCCGTATATCCGGGTGACAGCACGCACGCGCATCCTCCGTACACCCGGGTGACAGCACGCACGCGCATCCTCCGTACACCCGGGTGACAGCACGCACGCGCATCCTCCGTATACCCGGGTGACAGCACGCACGCGCATCCTCCGTATACCCGGGTGACAGCACGCACGCGCATCCTCCGTATACCCGGGTGACAGCACGCACGCGCATACTCCGTATACCCGGGTGACAGCACGCACGCGCATCCTCCGTATACCCGGGTGACAGCACGCACGCGCATCCTCCGTATATCCGGGTGACAGCACGCACGCGCATCCTCCGTATACCCGGGTGACAGCACGCACGCGCATCCTCCGTATACCCGGGTGACAGCACACACATCCTCCGTATACCCGGGTGACAGCACGCACGCGCATCCTCCGTATATCCGGGTGACAGCACGCACGCGCATCCTCCGTATACCCGGGTGACAGCACGCACGCGCATCCTCCGTATACCCGGGTGACAGCACACACGCGCATCCTCCGTATACCCGGGTGACAGCACACACACACATCCTCCGTATACCCGGGTGACAGCACACACACGCATCCTCCGTATACCCGGGTGACAGCACGCACGCGCATCCTCCGTATACCCGGGTGACAGCACACACATCCTCCGTATACCCGGGTGACAGCACGCACGCGCATCCTCCGTATATCCGGGTGACAGCACGCACGCGCATCCTCCGTATACCCGGGTGACAGCACGCACGCGCATCCTCCGTATACCCGGGTGACAGCACACACGCGCATCCTCCGTATACCCGGGTGACAGCAAACACACGCATCCTCCGTATACCCGGGTGACAGCACGCACGCGCATCCTCCGTATACCCGGGTGACAGCACACACACGCATCCTCCGTATACCCGGGTGACAGCACGCACGCGCATCCTCCGTACACCCGGGTAACAGCACGCACGCGCATCCTCCGTATACCTGGGTGACAGCACGCACGCGCATCCTCCGTATACCCGGGTGACAGCACGCACGCGCATCCTCCGTACACTCGGGTGACAGCACGCACGCGCATCCTCCGTATACCCGGGTGACAGCACATACACGCATCCTCCGTATACCCGGGTGACAGCACGCACGCGCATCCTCCGTATACCCGGGTGACAGCACGCACGCGCATCCTCCGTATACCCGGGTGACAGCACGCACGCGCATCCTCCGTATACCCGGGTGACAGCACGCACGCGCATCCTCCGTATACCCGGGTGACAGCACGCACGCGCATCCTCCGTATACCCGGGTGACAGCACGCACGCGCATCCTCCGTATACCCGGGTGACAGCACGCACGCGCATCCTCCGTATATCCGGGTGACAGCACGCACGCGCATCCTCCGTATACCCGGGTGACAGCACGCACGCGCATCCTCCGTATACCCGGGTGACAGCACACACATCCTCCGTATATCCGGGTGACAGCACGCACGCGCATCCTCCGTATACCCGGGTGACAGCACGCACGCGCATCCTCCGTATACCCGGGTGACAGCACGCACGCGCATCCTCCGTACACCCGGGTGACAGCACGCACGTGCATCCTCCGTATACCCGGGTGACAGCACACACACGCATCCTCCGTATACCCGGGTGACAGCACGCACGCGCATCCTCCGTATACCCGGGTGACAGCACACACACACATCCTCCGTATACCCGGGTGACAGCACACACACGCATCCTCCGTATACCCGGGTGACAGCACACACACGCATCCTCCGTATACCCGGGTGACAGCACGCACGCGCATCCTCCGTATACCCGGGTGACAGCACGCACGCGCATCCTCCGTACACCCGGGTGACAGCACGCACGCGCATCCTCCGTACACCCGGGTGACAGCACGCACGCGCATCCTCCGTATACCCGGGTGACAGCACGCACGCGCATCCTCCGTATACCCGGGTGACAGCACGCACGCGCATCCTCCGTATACCCGGGTGACAGCACGCACGCGCATACTCCGTATACCCGGGTGACAGCACGCACGCGCATCCTCCGTATACCCGGGTGACAGCACGCACGCGCATCCTCCGTATATCCGGGTGACAGCACGCACGCGCATTCTCCGTATACCCGGGTGACAGCACGCACGCGCATCCTCCGTATACCCGGGTGACAGCACACACATCCTCCGTATACCAGGGTGACAGCACGCACGCGCATCCTCCGTATATCCGGGTGACAGCACGCACGCGCATCCTCCGTATACCCGGGTGACAGCACGCACGCGCATCCTCCGTATACCCGGGTGACAGCACACACGCGCATCCTCCGTATACCCGGGTGACAGCACACACACACATCCTCCGTATACCCGGGTGACAGCACACACACGCATCCTCCGTATACCCGGGTGACAGCACGCACGCGCATCCTCCGTACACCCGGGTGACAGCACGCACGCGCATCCTCCGTAAACCCGGGTGACAGCACATACACGCATCCTCCGTATACCCGGGTGACACCACGCACGCGCATCCTCCGTATACCCGGGTGACAGCACACACGCGCATCCTCCGTATACCCGGGTGACAGAACACACGCGCATCCTCCGTATACCCGGGTGACAGCACGCACGCGCATCCTCCGTATACCCGGGTGACAGCACGCACGCGCATCCTCCGTATACCCGGGTGACAGCACGCACGCGCATCCTCCGTATACCCGGGTGACAGCACGCACGCGCATCCTCCGTACACCCGGGTGACAGCACGCACGCGCATCCTCCGTATACCCGGGTGACAGCACGCACGCGCATCCTCCGTATACCCGGGTGACAGCACACACACACATCCTCCGTATACCCGGGTGACAGCACACACACGCATCCTCCGTATACCCGGGTGACAGCACACACACGCATCCTCCGTATACCCGGGTGACAGCAAGCACGCGCATCCTCCGTATACCCGGGTGACAGCACGCACGCGCATCCTCCGTATACCCGGGTGACAGCACGCACGCGCATACTCCGTATACCCGGGTGACAGCACGCACGCGCATCCTCCGTATACCCGGGTGACAGCACGCACGCGCATCCTCCGTATATCCGGGTGACAGCACGCACGCGCATCCTCCGTATACCCGGGTGACAGCACGCACGCGCATCCTCCGTATACCCGGGTGACAGCACACACATCCTCCGTATACCCGGGTGACAGAACGCACGCGCATCCTCCGTATATCCGGGTGACAGCACGCACGCGCATCCTCCGTATACCCGGGTGACAGCACGCACGCGCATCCTCCGTATACCCGGGTGACAGCACACACGCGCATCCTCCGTATACCCGGGTGACAGCACACACACGCATCCTCCGTATACCCGGGTGACAGCACGCACGCGCATCCTCCGTATACCCGGGTGACAGCACACACATCCTCCGTATATCCGGGTGACAGCACGCACGCGCATCCTCCGTATACCCGGGTGACAGCACGCACGCGCATCCTCCGTATACCCGGGTGACAGCACGCACGCGCATCCTCCGTACACCCGGGTGACAGCACGCACGCGCATCCTCCGTATACCCGGGTGACAGCACATACACGCATCCTCCGTATACCCGGGTGACAGCACGCACGCGCATCCTCCGTATACCCGGGTGACAGCACACACGCGCATCCTCCGTATACCCGGGTGACAGCACGCACGCGCATCCTCCGTATACCCGGGTGACAGCACGCACGCGCATCCTCCGTATACCCGGGTGACAGCACGCACGCGCATCCTCCGTATACCCGGGTGACAGCACGCACGCGCATCCTCCGTATACCCGGGTGACAGCACGCACGCGCATCCTCCGTATACCCGGGTGACAGCACGCACGCGCATACTCCGTATACCCGGGTGACAGCACGCACGTGCATCCTCCGTATACCCGGGTGACAGCACGCACGCGCATCCTCCGTATATCCGGGTGACAGCACGCACGCGCATCCTCCGTATACCCGGGTGACAGCACGCACGCGCATCCTCCGTATACCCGGGTGACAGCACACACATCCTCCGTATACCCGGGTGACAGCACGCACGCGCATCCTCCGTATATCCGGGTGACAGCACGCACGCGCATCCTCCGTATACCCGGGTGACAGCACGCACGCGCATCCTCCGTATACCCGGGTGACAGCACACACGCGCATCCTCCGTATACCCGGGTGACAGCACACACACACATCCTCCGTATACCCGGGTGACAGCACACACGCGCATCCTCCGTATACCCGGGTGACAGCACGCACGCGCATCCTCCGTACACCCGGGTGACAGCACGCACGCGCATCCTCCGTATACCCGGGTGACAGCACATACACGCATCCTCCGTATACCCGGGTGACAGCACGCACGCGCATCCTCCGTATACCCGGGTGACAGCACACACGCGCATCCTCCGTATACCCGGGTGACAGCACACACGCGCATCCTCCGTATACCCGGGTGACAGCACGCACGCGCATCCTCCGTATACCCGGGTGACAGCACGCACGCGCATCCTCCGTATACCCGGGTGACAGCACGCACGCGCATCCTCCGTATACCCGGGTGACAGCACGCACGCGCATCCTCCGTATACCCGGGTGACAGCACGCACGCGCATCCTCCGTACACCCGGGTGACAGCACGCACGCGCATCCTCCGTACACCCGGGTGACAGCACGCACGCGCATCCTCCGTATACCCGGGTGACAGCACGCACGCGCATCTTCCGTATACCCGGGTGACAGCACGCACGCGCATCCTCCGTATACCCGGGTGACAGCACGCACGCGCATACTTCGTATACCCGGGTGACAGCACGCACGCGCATCCTCCGTATACCCGGGTGACAGCACGCACGCGCATCCTCCGTATATCCGGGTGACAGCACGCACGCGCATCCTCCGTATACCCGGGTGACAGCACGCACGCGCATCCTCCGTATACCCGGGTGACAGCACACACATCCTCCGTATACCCGGGTGACAGCACGCACGCGCATCCTCCGTATATCCGGGTGACAGCACGCACGCGCATCCTCCGTATACCCGGGTGACAGCACGCACGCGCATCCTCCGTATACCCGGGTGACAGCACGCACGCGCATCCTCCGTATACCCGGGTGACAGCACACACACACATCCTCCGTATACCCGGGTGACAGCACACACACACGCATCCTCCGTATACCCGGGTGACAGCACGCACGCGCATCCTCCGTATACCCGGGTGACAGCACACACATCCTCCGTATACCCGGGTGACAGCACGCACGCGCATCCTCCGTATATCCGAGTGACAGCACGCACGCGCATCCTCCGTATACCCGGGTGACAGCACGCACGCGCATCCTCCGTATACCCGGGTGACAGCACACACGCGCATCCTCCGTATACCCGGGTGACAGCACACACACGCATCCTCCGTATACCCGGGTGACAGCACGCACGCGCATCCTCCGTATACCCGGGTGACAGCACACACACGCATCCTCCGTATACCCGGGTGACAGCACGCACGCGCATCCTCCGTACACCCGGGTGACAGCACGCACGCGCATCCTCCGTACACCCGGGTGACAGCACGCACGCGCATCCTCCGTATACCCGGGTGACAGCACGCACGCGCATCCTCCGTATACCCGGGTGACAGCACGCACGCGCATCCTCCGTATATCCGGGTGACAGCACGCACGCGCATCCTCCGTATACCCGGGTGACAGCACGCACGCGCATCCTCCGTATACCCGGGTGACAGCACGCACGCGCATCCTCCGTATACCCGGGTGACAGCACACACACACATCCTCCGTATACCCGGGTGACAGCACACACACGCATCCTCCGTATACCCGGGTGACAGCACGCACGCGCATCCTCCGTATACCCGGGTGACAGCACACACATCCTCCGTATACCCGGGTGACAGCACACACACGCATCCTCCGTATACCCGGGTGACAGCACGCACGCGCATCCTCCGTACACCCGGGTGACAGCACGCACGCGCATCCTCCGTATACCCGGGTGACAGCACACACACGCATCCTCCGTATACCCGGGTGACAGCACGCACGCGCATCCTCCGTATACCCGGGTGACAGCACACACACACATCCTCCGTATACCCGGGTGACAGCACACACACGCATCCTCCGTATACCCGGGTGACAGCACGCACGCGCATCCTCCGTATATCCGGGTGACAGCACGCACGCGCATCCTCCGTACACCCGGGTGACAGCACGCACGCGCATCCTCCGTACACCCGGGTGACAGCACGCACGCGCATCCTCCGTATACCCGGGTGACAGCACGCACGCGCATCCTCCGTATACCCGGGTGACAGCACGCACGCGCATCCTCCGTATACCCGGGTGACAGCACGCACGCGCATACTCCGTATACCCGGGTGACAGCACGCACGCGCATCCTCCGTATACCCGGGTGACAGCACGCACGCGCATCCTCCGTATATCCGGGTGACAGCACGCACGCGCATCCTCCGTATACCCGGGTGACAGCACGCACGCGCATCCTCCGTATACCCGGGTGACAGCACACACATCCTCCGTATACCCGGGTGACAGCACGCACGCGCATCCTCCGTATATCCGGGTGACAGCACGCACGCGCATCCTCCGTATACCCGGGTGACAGCACGCACGCGCATCCTCCGTATACCCGGGTGACAGCACACACGCGCATCCTCCGTATACCCGGGTGACAGCACACACACACATCCTCCGTATACCCGGGTGACAGCACACACACGCATCCTCCGTATACCCGGGTGACAGCACGCACGCGCATCCTCCGTATACCCGGGTGACAGCACACACATCCTCCGTATACCCGGGTGACAGCACGCACGCGCATCCTCCGTATATCCGGGTGACAGCACGCACGCGCATCCTCCGTATACCCGGGTGACAGCACGCACGCGCATCCTCCGTATACCCGGGTGACAGCACACACGCGCATCCTCCGTATACCCGGGTGACAGCACACACACGCATCCTCCGTATACCCGGGTGACAGCACGCACGCGCATCCTCCGTATACCTGGGTGACAGCACACACACGCATCCTCCGTATACCCGGGTGACAGCACGCACGCGCATCCTCCGTACACCCGGGTAACAGCACGCACGCGCATCCTCCGTATACCTGGGTGACAGCACGCACGCGCATCCTCCGTATACCTGGGTGACAGCACACACACGCATCCTCCGTATACCCGGGTGACAGCACGCACGCGCATCCTCCGTACACTCGGGTGACAGCACGCACGCGCATCCTCCGTATTCCCGGGTGACAGCACATACACGCATCCTCCGTATACCCGGGTGACGGCACGCACGCGCATCCTCCGTATACCCGGGTGACAGCACGCACGCGCATCCTCCGTATACCCGGGTGACAGCACGCACGCGCATCCTCCGTATACCCGGGTGACAGCACGCACGCGCATCCTCCGTATACCCGGGTGACAGCACGCACGCGCATCCTCCGTATACCCGGGTGACAGCACGCACGCGCATCCTCCGTATACCCGGGTGACAGCACGCACGTGCATCCTCCGTATATCCGGGTGACAGCACGCACGCGCATCCTCCGTATACCCGGGTGACAGCACGCACGCGCATCCTCCGTATACCCGGGTGACAGCACACACATCCTCCGTATATCCGGGTGACAGCACGCACGCGCATCCTCCGTATACCCGGGTGACAGCACGCACGCGCATCCTCCGTATACCCGGGTGACAGCACACACATCCTCCGTATACCCGGGTGACAGCACACACACGCATCCTCCGTATACCCGGGTGACAGCACGCACGCGCATCCTCCGTACACCCGGGTGACAGCACGCACGCGCATCCTCCGTATACCCGGGTGACAGCACACACACGCATCCTCCGTATACCCGGGTGACAGCACGCACGCGCATCCTCCGTATACCCGGGTGACAGCACACACACACATCCTCCGTATACCCGGGTGACAGCACACACACGCATCCTCCGTATACCCGGGTGACAGCACACACACGCATCCTCCGTATACCCGGGTGACAGCACGCACGCGCATCCTCCGTATACCCGGGTGACAGCACGCACGCGCATCCTCCGTACACCCGGGTGACAGCACGCACGCGCATCCTCCGTACACCCGGGTGACAGCACGCACGCGCATCCTCCGTATACCCGGGTGACAGCACGCACGCGCATCCTCCGTATACCCGGGTGACAGCACGCACGCGCATCCTCCGTATACCCGGGTGACAGCACGCACGCGCATACTCCGTATACCCGGGTGACAGCACGCACGCGCATCCTCCGTATACCCGGGTGACAGCACGCACGCGCATCCTCCGTATATCCGGGTGACAGCACGCACGCGCATCCTCCGTATACCCGGGTGACAGCACGCACGCGCATCCTCCGTATACCCGGGTGACAGCACACACATCCTCCGTATACCAGGGTGACAGCACGCACGCGCATCCTCCGTATATCCGGGTGACAGCACGCACGCGCATCCTCCGTATACCCGGGTGACAGCACGCACGCGCATCCTCCGTATACCCGGGTGACAGCACACACGCGCATCCTCCGTATACCCGGGTGACAGCACACACACACATCCTCCGTATACCTGGGTGACAGCACACACACGCATCCTCCGTACACCCGGGTGACAGCACGCACGCGCATCCTCCGTACACCCGGGTGACAGCACGCACGCGCATCCTCCGTATACCCGGGTGACAGCACATACACGCATCCTCCGTATACCCGGGTGACAGCACGCACGCGCATCCTCCGTATACCCGGGTGACAGCACACACGCGCATCCTCCGTATACCCGGGTGACAGAACACACGCGCATCCTCCGTATACCCGGGTGACAGCACGCACGCGCATCCTCCGTATACCCGGGTGACAGCACGCACGCGCATCCTCCGTATACCCGGGTGACAGCACGCACGCGCATCCTCCGTATACCCGGGTGACAGCACGCACGCGCATCCTCCGTACACCCGGGTGACAGCACGCACGCGCATCCTCCGTATACCCGGGTGACAGCACACACACGCATCCTCCGTATACCCGGGTGACAGCACGCACGCGCATCCTCCGTATACCCGGGTGACAGCACACACACACATCCTCCGTATACCCGGGTGACAGCACACACACGCATCCTCCGTATACCCGGGTGACAGCACACACACGCATCCTCCGTATACCCGGGTGACAGCAAGCACGCGCATCCTCCGTACACCCGGGTGACAGCACGCACGCGCATCCTCCGTACACCCGGGTGACAGCACGCACGCGCATCCTCCGTATACCCGGGTGACAGCACGCACGCGCATCCTCCGTATACCCGGGTGACAGCACGCACGCGCATCCTCCGTATACCCGGGTGACAGCACGCACGCGCATACTCCGTATACCCGGGTGACAGCACGCACGCGCATCCTCCGTATACCCGGGTGACAGCACGCACGCGCATCCTCCGTATATCCGGGTGACAGCACGCACGCGCATCCTCCGTATACCCGGGTGACAGCACGCACGCGCATCCTCCGTATACCCGGGTGACAGCACACACATCCTCCGTATACCCGGGTGACAGCACGCACGCGCATCCTCCGTATATCCGGGTGACAGCACGCACGTGCATCCTCCGTATACCCGGGTGACAGCACGCACGCGCATCCTCCGTATACCCGGGTGACAGCACACACGCGCATCCTCCGTATACCCGGGTGACAGCACACACACACATCCTCCGTATACCCGGGTGACAGCACACACGCGCATCCTCCGTATACCCGGGTGACAGCACGCACACGCATCCTCCGTATACCCGGGTGACAGCACGCACGCGCATCCTCCGTATACCCGGGTGACAGCACACACGCGCATCCTCCGTATACCCGGGTGACAGCACGCACGCGCATCCTCCGTATACCCGGGTGACAGCACGCACGCGCATCCTCCGTATACCCGGGTGACAGCACGCACGCGCATCCTCCGTATACCCGGGTGACAGCACGCACGCGCATCCTCCGTATACCCGGGTGACAGCACGCACGCGCATCCTCCGTATACCCGGGTGACAGCACGCACGCGCATCCTCCGTATACCCGGGTGACAGCACGCACGCGCATACTCCGTATACCCGGGTGACAGCACGCACGCGCATCCTCTGTATACCCGGGTGACAGCACGCACGCGCATCCTCCGTATATCCGGGTGACAGCACGCACGCGCATCCTCCGTATACCCGGGTGACAGCACGCACGCGCATCCTCCGTATACCCGGGTGACAGCACACACATCCTCCGTATACCCGGGTGACAGCACGCACGCGCATCCTCCGTATATCCGGGTGACAGCACGCACGCGCATCCTCCGTATACCCGGGTGACAGCACGCACGCGCATCCTCCGTATACCCGGGTGACAGCACACACGCGCATCCTCCGTATACCCGGGTGACAGCACACACACCCATCCTCCGTATACCCGGGTGACAGCACACACGCGCATCCTCCGTATACCCGGGTGACAGCACGCACGCGCATCCTCCGTACACCCGGGTGACAGCACGCACGCGCATCCTCCGTATACCCGGGTGACAGCACATACACGCATCCTCCGTATACCCGGGTGACAGCACGCACGCGCATCCTCCGTATACCCGGGTGACAGCACACACGCGCATCCTCCGTATACCCGGGTGACAGCACACACGCGCATCCTCCGTATACCCGGGTGACAGCACGCACGCGCATCCTCCGTATACCCGGGTGACAGCACGCACGCGCATCCTCCGTATACCCGGGTGACAGCACGCACGCGCATCCTCCGTATACCCGGGTGACAGCACGCACGCGCATCCTCCGTATACCCGGGTGACAGCACGCACGCGCATCCTCCGTACACCCGGGTGACAGCACGCACGCGCATCCTCCGTACACCCGGGTGACAGCACGCACGCGCATCCTCCGTATACCCGGGTGACAGCACGCACGCGCATCCTCCGTATACCCGGGTGACAGCACGCACGCGCATCCTCCGTATACCCGGGTGACAGCACGCACGCGCATACTTCGTATACCCGGGTGACAGCACGCACGCGCATCCTCCGTATACCCGGGTGACAGCACGCACGCGCATCCTCCGTATATCCGGGTGACAGCACGCACGCGCATCCTCCGTATACCCGGGTGACAGCACGCACGCGCATCCTCCGTATACCCGGGTGACAGCACACACATCCTCCGTATACCCGGGTGACAGCACGCACGCGCATCCTCCGTATATCCGGGTGACAGCACGCACGCGCATCCTCCGTATACCCGGGTGACAGCACGCACGCGCATCCTCCGTATACCCGGGTGACAGCACGCACGCGCATCCTCCGTATACCCGGGTGACAGCACACACACACATCCTCCGTATACCCGGGTGACAGCACACACACGCATCCTCCGTATACCCGGGTGACAGCACGCACGCGCATCCTCCGTATACCCGGGTGACAGCACACACATCCTCCGTATACCCGGGTGACAGCACGCACGCGCATCCTCCGTATATCCGGGTGACAGCACGCACGCGCATCCTCCGTATACCCGGGTGACAGCACGCACGCGCATCCTCCGTATACCCGGGTGACAGCACACACGCGCATCCTCCGTATACCCGGGTGACAGCACACACACGCATCCTCCGTATACCCGGGTGACAGCACGCACGCGCATCCTCCGTATACCTGGGTGACAGCACACACACGCATCCTCCGTATACCCGGGTGACAGCACGCACGCGCATCCTCCGTACACCCGGGTGACAGCACGCACGCGCATCCTCCGTATACCCGGGTGACAGCACATACACGCATCCTCCGTATACCCGGGTGACAGCACGCACGCGCATCCTCCGTATACCCGGGTGACAGCACGCACGCGCATCCTCCGTATACCCGGGTGACAGCACACACATCCTCCGTATACCCGGGTGACAGCACGCACGCGCATCCTCCGTATATCCGGGTGACAGCACGCACGCGCATCCTCCGTATACCCGGGTGACAGCACGCACGCGCATCCTCCGTATACCCGGGTGACAGCACACACGCGCATCCTCCGTATACCCGGGTGACAGCACACACACGCATCCTCCGTATACCCGGGTGACAGCACGCACGCGCATCCTCCGTATACCTGGGTGACAGCACACACACGCATCCTCCGTATACCCGGGTGACAGCACGCACGCGCATCCTCCGTACACCCGGGTGACAGCACGCACGCGCATCCTCCGTATACCCGGGTGACAGCACATACACGCATCCTCCGTATACCCGGGTGACAGCACGCACGCGCATCCTCCGTATACCCGGGTGACAGCACACACGCGCATCCTCCGTATACCCGGGTGACAGCACACACGCGCATCCTCCGTATACCCGGGTGACAGCACACACGCGCATCCTCCGTATACCCGGGTGACAGCACGCACGCGCATCCTCCGTATACCCGGGTGACAGCACGCACGCGCATCCTCCGTATACCCGGGTGACAGCACGCACGCGCATCCTCCGTATACCCGGGTGACAGCACGCACGCGCATCCTCCGTATACCCGGGTGACAGCACGCACGCGCATCCTCCGTATACCCGGGTGACAGCACGCACGCGCATCCTCCGTACACTCGGGTGACAGCACGCACGCGCATCCTCCGTATACCCGGGTGACAGCACATACACGCATCCTCCGTATACCCGGGTGACAGCACGCACGCGCATCCTCCGTATACCCGGGTGACAGCACGCACGCGCATCCTCCGTATACCCGGGTGACAGCACGCACGCGCATCCTCCGTATACCCGGGTGACAGCACGCACGCGCATCCTCCGTATACCCGGGTGACAGCACGCACGCGCATCCTCCGTATACCCGGGTGACAGCACGCACGCGCATCCTCCGTATACCCGGGTGACAGCACGCACGCGCATCCTCCGTATATCCGGGTGACAGCACGCACGCGCATCCTCCGTATACCCGGGTGACAGCACGCACGCGCATCCTCCGTATACCCGGGTGACAGGACACACATCCTCCGTATATCCGGGTGACAGCACGCACGCGCATCCTCCGTATACCCGGGTGACAGCACGCACGCGCATCCTCCGTATACCCGGGTGACAGCACACACATCCTCCGTATACCCGGGTGACAGCACACACACGCATCCTCCGTATACCCGGGTGACAGCACGCACGCGCATCCTCCGTACACCCGGGTGACAGCACGCACGCGCATCCTCCGTATACCCGGGTGACAGCACACACACGCATCCTCCGTATACCCGGGTGACAGCACGCACGCGCATCCTCCGTATACCCGGGTGACAGCACACACACATCCTCCGTATACCCGGGTGACAGCACACACACGCATCCTCCGTATACCCGGGTGACAGCACACACACGCATCCTCCGTATACCCGGGTGACAGCACGCACGCGCATCCTCCGTATACCCGGGTGACAGCACGCACGCGCATCCTCCGTACACCCGGGTGACAGCACGCACGCGCATCCTCCGTACACCCGGGTGACAGCACGCACGCGCATCCTCCGTATACCCGGGTGACAGCACGCACGCGCATCCTCCGTATACCCGGGTGACAGCACGCACGCGCATCCTCCGTATACCCGGGTGACAGCACGCACGCGCATACTCCGTATACCCGGGTGACAGCACGCACGCGCATCCTCCGTATATCCGGGTGACAGCACGCACGCGCATCCTCCGTATACCCGGGTGACAGCACGCACGCGCATCCTCCGTATACCCGGGTGACAGCACACACATCCTCCGTATACCAGGGTGACAGCACGCACGCGCATCCTCCGTATATCCGGGTGACAGCACGCACGCGCATCCTCCGTATACCCGGGTGACAGCACGCACGCGCATCCTCCGTATACCCGGGTGACAGCACACACGCGCATCCTCCGTATACCCGGGTGACAGCACACACACACATCCTCCGTATACCTGGGTGACAGCACACACACGCATCCTCCGTATACCCGGGTGACAGCACGCACGCGCATCCTCCGTACACCCGGGTGACAGCACGCACGCGCATCCTCCGTATACCCGGGTGACAGCACATACACGCATCCTCCGTATACCCGGGTGACAGCACGCACGCGCATCCTCCGTATACCCGGGTGACAGCACACACGCGCATCCTCCGTATACCCGGGTGACAGAACACACGCGCATCCTCCGTATACCCGGGTGACAGCACGCGCATCCTCCGTATACCCGGGTGACAGCACGCACGCGCATCCTCCGTATACCCGGGTGACAGCACGCACGCGCATCCTCCGTATACCCGGGTGACAGCACGCACGCGCATCCTCCGTACACTCGGGTGACAGCACGCACGCGCATCCTCCGTATACCCGGGTGACAGCACATACACGCATCCTCCGTATACCCGGGTGACAGCACGCAAGCGCATCCTCCGTATACCCGGGTGACAGCACGCACGCGCATCCTCCGTATACCCGGGTGACAGCACGCACGCGCATCCTCCGTACACTTGGGTGACAGCACGCACGCGCATCCTCCGTATACCCGGGTGACAGCACATACACGCATCCTCCGTATACCCGGGTGACAGCACGCACGCGCATCCTCCGTATACCCGGGTGACAGCACGCACGCGCATCCTCCGTATACCCGGGTGACAGCACGCACGCGCATCCTCCGTATACCCGGGTGACAGCACGCACGCGCATCCTCCGTATACCCGGGTGACAGCACGCACGCGCATCCTCCGTATACCCGGGTGACAGCACGCACGCGCATCCTCCGTATACCCGGGTGACAGCACGCACGCGCATCCTCCGTATACCCGGGTGACAGCACGCACGCGCATCCTCCGTATACCCGGGTGACAGCACGCACGCGCATCCTCCGTATACCCGGGTGACAGCACGCACGCGCATCCTCCGTATACCCGGGTGACAGCACGCACGCGCATCCTCCGTATATCCGGGTGACAGCACGCACGCGCATCCTCCGTATACCCGGGTGACAGCACGCACGCGCATCCTCCGTATACCCGGGTGACAGGACACACATCCTCCGTATATCCGGGTGACAGCACGCACGCGCATCCTCCGTATACCCGGGTGACAGCACGCACGCGCATCCTCCGTATACCCGGGTGACAGCACACACGCGCATCCTCCGTATACCCGGGTGACAGCACACACGCGCATCCTCCGTATACCCGGGTGACAGCACGCACGCGCATCCTCCGTATACCCGGGTGACAGCACGCACGCGCATCCTCCGTATACCCGGGTGACAGCACGCACGCGCATCCTCCGTATACCCGGGTGACAGCACGCACGCGCATCCTCCGTATACCCGGGTGACAGCACGCACGCGCATCCTCCGTACACCCGGGTGACAGCACGCACGCGCATCCTCCGTACACCCGGGTGACAGCACGCACGCGCATCCTCCGTATACCCGGGTGACAGCACGCACGCGCATCCTCCGTATACCCGGGTGACAGCACGCACGCGCATCCTCCGTATACCCGGGTGACAGCACGCACGCGCATACTTCGTATACCCGGGTGACAGCACGCACGCGCATCCTCCGTATACCCGGGTGACAGCACGCACGCGCATCCTCCGTATATCCGGGTGACAGCACGCACGCGCATCCTCCGTATACCCGGGTGACAGCACGCACGCGCATCCTCCGTATACCCGGGTGACAGCACACACATCCTCCGTATACCCGGGTGACAGCACGCACGCGCATCCTCCGTATATCCGGGTGACAGCACGCACGCGCATCCTCCGTATACCCGGGTGACAGCACGCACGCGCATCCTCCGTATACCCGGGTGACAGCACGCACGCGCATCCTCCGTATACCCGGGTGACAGCACACACACACATCCTCCGTATACCCGGGTGACAGCACACACACGCATCCTCCGTATACCCGGGTGACAGCACGCACGCGCATCCTCCGTATACCCGGGTGACAGCACACACATCCTCCGTATACCCGGGTGACAGCACGCACGCGCATCCTCCGTATATCCGGGTGACAGCACGCACGCGCATCCTCCGTATACCCGGGTGACAGCACGCACGCGCATCCTCCGTATACCCGGGTGACAGCACACACGCGCATCCTCCGTATACCCGGGTGACAGCACACACACGCATCCTCCGTATACCCGGGTGACAGCACGCACGCGCATCCTCCGTATACCTGGGTGACAGCACACACACGCATCCTCCGTATACCCGGGTGACAGCACGCACGCGCATCCTCCGTACACCCGGGTGACAGCACGCACGCGCATCCTCCGTATACCCGGGTGACAGCACATACACGCATCCTCCGTATACCCGGGTGACAGCACGCACGCGCATCCTCCGTATACCCGGGTGACAGCACACACGCGCATCCTCCGTATACCCGGGTGACCGCACACACGCGCATCCTCCGTATACCCGGGTGACAGCACACACGCGCATCCTCCGTATACCCAGGTGACAGCACGCACGCGCATCCTCCGTATACCCGGGTGACAGCACGCACGCGCATCCTCCGTATACCCGGGTGACAGCACGCACGCGCATCCTCCGTATACCCGGGTGACAGCACGCACGCGCATCCTCCGTATACCCGGGTGACAGCACGCACGCGCATCCTCCGTATACCCGGGTGACAGCACGCACGCGCATCCTCCGTACACTCGGGTGACAGCACGCACGCGCATCCTCCGTATACCCGGGTGACAGCACATACACGCATCCTCCGTATACCCGGGTGACAGCACGCACGCGCATCCTCCGTATACCCGGGTGACAGCACGCACGCGCATCCTCCGTATACCCGGGTGACAGCACGCACGCGCATCCTCCGTATACCCGGGTGACAGCACGCACGCGCATCCTCCGTATACCCGGGTGACAGCACGCACGCGCATCCTCCGTATACCCGGGTGACAGCACGCACGCGCATCCTCCGTATACCCGGGTGACAGCACGCACGCGCATCCTCCGTATATCCGGGTGACAGCACGCACGCGCATCCTCCGTATACCCGGGTGACAGCACGCACGCGCATCCTCCGTATACCCGGGTGACAGGACACACATCCTCCGTATATCCGGGTGACAGCACGCACGCGCATCCTCCGTATACCCGGGTGACAGCACGCACGCGCATCCTCCGTATACCCGTGTGACAGCACACACATCCTCCGTATACCCGGGTGACAGCACACACACGCATCCTCCGTATACCCGGGTGACAGCACGCACGCGCATCCTCCGTACACCCGGGTGACAGCACGCACGCGCATCCTCCGTATACCCGGGTGACAGCACACACACGCATCCTCCGTATACCCGGGTGACAGCACGCACGCGCATCCTCCGTATACCCGGGTGACAGCACACACACATCCTCCGTATACCCGGGTGACAGCACACACACGCATCCTCCGTATACCCGGGTGACAGCACACACACGCATCCTCCGTATACCCGGGTGACAGCACGCACGCGCATCCTCCGTATACCCGGGTGACAGCACGCACGCGCATCCTCCGTATACCCGGGTGACAGCACGCACGCGCATCCTCCGTATACCCGGGTGACAGCACGCACGCGCATCCTCCGTATACCCGGGTGACAGCACGCACGCGCATCCTCCGTATACCCGGGTGACAGCACGCACGCGCATCCTCCGTATATCCGGGTGACAGCACGCACGCGCATCCTCCGTATACCCGGGTGACAGCACGCACGCGCATCCTCCGTATACCCGGGTGACAGGACACACATCCTCCGTATATCCGGGTGACAGCACGCACGCGCATCCTCCGTATACCCGGGTGACAGCACGCACGCGCATCCTCCGTATACCCGGGTGACAGCACACACATCCTCCGTATACCCGGGTGACAGCACACACACGCATCCTCCGTATACCCGGGTGACAGCACGCACGCGCATCCTCCGTACACCCGGGTGACAGCACGCACGCGCATCCTCCGTATACCCGGGTGACAGCACACACACGCATCCTCCGTATACCCGGGTGACAGCACGCACGCGCATCCTCCGTATACCCGGGTGACAGCACACACACATCCTCCGTATACCCGGGTGACAGCACACACACGCATCCTCCGTATACCCGGGTGACAGCACACACACGCATCCTCCGTATACCCGGGTGACAGCACGCACGCGCATCCTCCGTATACCCGGGTGACAGCACGCACGCGCATCCTCCGTACACCCGGGTGACAGCACGCACGCGCATCCTCCGTACACCCGGGTGACAGCACGCACGCGCATCCTCCGTATACCCGGGTGACAGCACGCACGCGCATCCTCCGTATACCCGGGTGACAGCACGCACGCGCATCCTCCGTATACCCGGGTGACAGCACGCACGCGCATACTCCGTATACCCGGGTGACAGCACGCACGCGCATCCTCCGTATATCCGGGTGACAGCACGCACGCGCATCCTCCGTATACCCGGGTGACAGCACGCACGCGCATCCTCCGTATACCCGGGTGACAGCACACACATCCTCCGTATACCAGGGTGACAGCACGCACGCGCATCCTCCGTATATCCGGGTGACAGCACGCACGCGCATCCTCCGTATACCCGGGTGACAGCACGCACGCGCATCCTCCGTATACCCGGGTGACAGCACACACGCGCATCCTCCGTATACCCGGGTGACAGCACACACACACATCCTCCGTATACCTGGGTGACAGCACACACACGCATCCTCCGTATACCCGGGTGACAGCACGCACGCGCATCCTCCGTACACCCGGGTGACAGCACGCACGCGCATCCTCCGTATACCCGGGTGACAGCACATACACGCATCCTCCGTATACCCGGGTGACAGCACGCACGCGCATCCTCCGTATACCCGGGTGACAGCACACACGCGCATCCTCCGTATACCCGGGTGACAGAACACACGCGCATCCTCCGTATACCCGGGTGACAGCACGCGCATCCTCCGTATACCCGGGTGACAGCACGCACGCGCATCCTCCGTATACCCGGGTGACAGCACGCACGCGCATCCTCCGTATACCCGGGTGACAGCACGCACGCGCATCCTCCGTACACTCGGGTGACAGCACGCACGCGCATCCTCCGTATACCCGGGTGACAGCACATACACGCATCCTCCGTATACCCGGGTGACAGCACGCAAGCGCATCCTCCGTATACCCGAGTGACAGCACGCACGCGCATCCTCCGTATACCCGGGTGACAGCACGCACGCGCATCCTCCGTACACTCGGGTGACAGCACGCACGCGCATCCTCCGTATACCCGGGTGACAGCACATACACGCATCCTCCGTATACCCGGGTGACAGCACGCACGCGCATCCTCCGTATACCCGGGTGACAGCACGCACGCGCATCCTCCGTATACCCGGGTGACAGCACGCACGCGCATCCTCCGTATACCCGGGTGACAGCACGCACGCGCATCCTCCGTATACCCGGGTGACAGCACGCACGCGCATCCTCCGTATACCCGGGTGACAGCACGCACGCGCATCCTCCGTATACCCGGGTGACAGCACGCACGCGCATCCTCCGTATACCCGGGTGACAGCACGCACGCGCATCCTCCGTATACCCGGGTGACAGCACGCACGCGCATCCTCCGTATACCCGGGTGACAGCACGCACGCGCATCCTCCGTATATCCGGGTGACAGCACGCACGCGCATCCTCCGTATACCCGGGTGACAGCACGCACGCGCATCCTCCGTATACCCGGGTGACAGGACACACATCCTCCGTATATCCGGGTGACAGCACGCACGCGCATCCTCCGTATACCCGGGTGACAGCACGCACGCGCATCCTCCGTATACCCGGGTGACAGCACACACATCCTCCGTATACCCGGGTGACAGCACACACACGCATCCTCCGTATACCCGGGTGACAGCACGCACGCGCATCCTCCGTACACCCGGGTGACAGCACGCACGCGCATCCTCCGTATACCCGGGTGACAGCACTCACACGCATCCTCCGTATACCCGGGTGACAGCACGCACGCGCATCCTCCGTATACCCGGGTGACAGCACACACACATCCTCCGTATACCCGGGTGACAGCACACACACGCATCCTCCGTATACCCGGGTGACAGCACACACACGCATCCTCCGTATACCCGGGTGACAGCACGCACGCGCATCCTCCGTATACCCGGGTGACAGCACGCACGCGCATCCTCCGTACACCCGGGTGACAGCACGCACGCGCATCCTCCGTACACCCGGGTGACAGCACGCACGCGCATCCTCCGTATACCCGGGTGACAGCACGCACGCGCATCCTCCGTATACCCGGGTGACAGCACGCACGCGCATCCTCCGTATACCCGGGTGACAGCACGCACGCGCATACTCCGTATACCCGGGTGACAGCACGCACGCGCATCCTCCGTATATCCGGGTGACAGCACGCACGCGCATCCTCCGTATACCCGGGTGACAGCACGCACGCGCATCCTCCGTATACCCGGGTGACAGCACAC
The DNA here is from genome assembly GCF_032444005.1 of Ranitomeya imitator. Lineage (NCBI taxonomy): Eukaryota > Metazoa > Chordata > Amphibia > Anura > Dendrobatidae > Ranitomeya > Ranitomeya imitator. Next base: position 20,065,531 of record NC_091290.1, read on the forward strand.
ACATCCTCCGTATACCAGGGTGACAGCACGCACGCGCATCCTCCGTATATCCGGGTGACAGCACGCACGCGCATCCTCCGTATACCCGGGTGACAGCACGCACGCGCATCCTCCGTATACCCGGGTGACAGCACACACGCGCATCCTCCGTATACCCGGGTGACAGCACACACACACATCCTCCGTATACCTGGGTGACAGCACACACACGCATCCTCCGTATACCCGGGTGACAGCACGCACGCGCATCCTCCGTACACCCGGGTGACAGCACGCACGCGCATCCTCCGTATACCCGGGTGACAGCACATACACGCATCCTCCGTATACCCGGGTGACAGCACGCACGCGCATCCTCCGTATACCCGGGTGACAGCACACACGCGCATCCTCCGTATACCCGGGTGACAGAACACACGCGCATCCTCCGTATACCCGGGTGACAGCACGCGCATCCTCCGTATACCCGGGTGACAGCACGCACGCGCATCCTCCGTATACCCGGGTGACAGCACGCACGCGCATCCTCCGTATACCCGGGTGACAGCACGCACGCGCATCCTCCGTACACTCGGGTGACAGCACGCACGCGCATCCTCCGTATACCCGGGTGACAGCACATACACGCATCCTCCGTATACCCGGGTGACAGCACGCAAGCGCATCCTCCGTATACCCGGGTGACAGCACGCACGCGCATCCTCCGTATACCCGGGTGACAGCACGCACGCGCATCCTCCGTACACTCGGGTGACAGCACGCACGCGCATCCTCCGTATACCCGGGTGACAGCACGCACGCGCATCCTCCGTATACCCGGGTGACAGCACGCACGCGCATCCTCCGTATACCCGGGTGACAGCACGCACGCGCATCCTCCGTATACCCGGGTGACAGCACGCACGCGCATCCTCCGTATACCCGGGTGACAGCGCACACATCCTCCGTATACCCGGGTGACAGCACGCGCGCGCATCCTCCGTATATCCGAGTGACATCACGCACGCGCATCCTCCGTATACCCGGGTGACAGCGCACACATCCTCCGTATACCCGGGTGACAGCACGCACGCGCATCCTCCGTATACCCGGGTGACAGCACGCACGCGCATCCTCCGTACACCCGGGTGACAGCACGCACGCGCATCCTCCGTATACCCGGGTGACAGCACACACACGCATCCTCCGTATACCCGGGTGACAGCACACACACGCATCCTCCGTATACCCGGGTGACAGCACGCACGCGCATCCTCCGTATACCCGGGTGACAGCACGCACGCGCATCCTCCGTATACCCGGGTGACAGCACACACATCCTCCGTATACCCGGGTGACAGCACGCACGCGCATCCTCCGTATACCCGGGTGACAGCACATACACGCATCCTCCGTATACCCGGGTGACAGCACGCACGCGCATCCTCCGTATACCCGGGTGACAGCACGCACGCGCATCCTCCGTATACCCGGGTGACAGCACGCACGCGCATCCTCCGTATACCCGGGTGACAGCACGCACGCGCATCCTCCGTATACCCGGGTGACAGCACGCACGCGCATCCTCCGTATACCCGGGTGACAGCACGCACGCGCATCCTCCGTATACCCGGGTGACAGCACGCACGCGCATCCTCCGTATACCCGGGTGACAGCACACACGCGCATCCTCCGTATACCCGGGTGACAGCACGCACGCGCATCCTCCGTATACCCGGGTGACAGCACGCACGCGCATCCTCCGTATACCCGGGTGACAGCACGCACGCGCATCCTCCGTATACCCGGGTGACAGCACGCACGCGCATCCTCCGTACACCCGGGTGACAGCACGCACGCGCATCCTCCGTATACCCGGGTGACAGCACACACATCCTCCGTATACCCGGGTGACAGCACGCACGCGCATCCTCCGTATACCCGGGTGACAGCACATACACGCATCCTCCGTATACCCGGGTGACAGCACGCACGCGCATCCTCCGTATACCCGGGTGACAGCACGCACGCGCATCCTCCGTATACCCGGGTGACAGCACGCACGCGCATCCTCCGTATACCCGGGTGACAGCACGCACGCGCATCCTCCGTATACCCGGGTGACAGCACGCACGCGCATCCTCCGTATACCCGGGTGACAGCACGCACGCGCATCCTCCGTATACCCGGGTGACAGCACGCACGCGCATCCTCCGTATACCCGGGTGACAGCACGCACGTGCATCCTCCGTATACCCGGGTGACAGCACGCACGCGCATCCTCCGTATACCCGGGTGACAGCACGCACGCGCATCCTCCGTACACCCGGGTGACAGCACGCACGCGCATCCTCCGTATACCCGGGTGACAGCACACACACGCATCCTCCGTATATCCGGGTGACAGCACGCACGCGCATCCTCCGTATATCCGGGTGACAGCGCACACATCCTCCGTATACCCGGGTGACAGCGCACACATCCTCCGTATACCCGGGTGACAGCACGCGCGCGCATCCTCCGTATATCCGGGTGACAGCACGCACGCGCATCCTCCGTATATCCGGGTGACAGCACGCACACACATCCTCCGTATACCCGGGTGACAGCGCACACATCCTCCGTATACCCGGGTGACAGCGCACACATCCTCCGTATACCCGGGTGACAGCGCACTCATCCTCCGTATACCCGGGTGACAGCGCACACATCCTCCGTATACCCGGGTGACAGCACGCGCATCCTCCGTATACCCGGGTGACAGCACGCACGCGCATCCTCCGTATACCTGGGTGACAGCACGCACGCGCATCCTCCGTATACCCGGGTGACAGCGCACACATCCTCCGTATACCCGGGTGACAGCACGCACGCGCATCCTCCGTATACCCGGGTGACAGCACGCACGCGCATCCTCCGTATACCCGGGTGACAGCACGCACGCGCATCCTCCGTATACCCGGGTGACAGCGCACACATCCTCCGTATACCCGGGTGACAGCACGCACGCGCATCCTCCGTACACCCGGGTGACAGCGCACACATCCTCCGTATACCCGGGTGACAGCGCACACATCCTCCGTATACCCGGGTGACAGCACGCACGCGCATCCTCCGTATACCCGGGTGACAGCACGCACGCGCATCCTCCGTATACCCGGGTGACAGCACGCACGCGCATCCTCCGTATACCCGGGTGACAGCACGCACGCGCATCCTCCGTATACCCGGGTGACAGCACGCACGCGCATCCTCCGTATACCCGGGTGACAGCACGCACGCGCATCCTCCGTATACCCGGGTGACAGCACGCACGCGCATCCTCCGTATATCCGGGTGACAGCACGCACGCGCATCCTCCGTATACCCGGGTTACAGCACGCACGCGCATCCTCCGTATACCCGGGTGACAGGACACACATCCTCCGTATATCCGGGTGACAGCACGCACGCGCATCCTCCGTATACCCGGGTGACAGCACGCACGCGCATCCTCCGTATACCCGGGTGACAGCACACACATCCTCCGTATACCCGGGTGACAGCACACACACGCATCCTCCGTATACCCGGGTGACAGCACGCACACGCATCCTCCGTACACCCGGGTGACAGCACGCACGCGCATCCTCCGTATACCCGGGTGACAGCACACACACGCATCCTCCGTATACCCGGGTGACAGCACGCACGCGCATCCTCCGTATACCCGGGTGACAGCACACACACATCCTCCGTATACCCGGGTGACAGCACACACACGCATCCTCCGTATACCCGGGTGACAACACACACGCATCCTCCGTATACCCGGGTGACAGCACACACACGCATCCTCCGTATACCCGGGTGACAGCACGCACGCGCATCCTCCGTACACCCGGGTGACAGCACGCACGCGCATCCTCCGTACACCCGGGTGACAGCACGCACGCGCATCCTCCGTATACCCGGGTGACAGCACGCACGCGCATCCTCCGTATACCCGGGTGACAGCACGCACGCGCATCCTCCGTATACCCGGGTGACAGCACGCACGCGCATACTCCGTATACCCGGGTGACAGCACGCACGCGCATCCTCCGTATACCCGGGTGACAGCACGCACGCGCATCCTCCGTATATCCGGGTGACAGCACGCACGCGCATCCTCCGTATACCCGGGTGACAGCACGCACGCGCATCCTCCGTATACCCGGGTGACAGCACACACATCCTCCGTATACCAGGGTGACAGCACGCACGCGCATCCTCCGTATACCCGGGTGACAGCACACACACGCATCCTCCGTATATCCGGGTGACAGCACGCACGCGCATCCTCCGTATACCCGGGTGACAGCGCACACATCCTCCGTATACCCGGGTGACAGCACACACACGCATCCTCCGTATACCCGGGTGACAGCACGCACACGCATCCTCCGTATACCCGGGTGACAGCACGCACGCGCATCCTCCGTATACCCGGGTGACAGCACACACGCGCATCCTCCGTATACACGGGTGACAGCACACACACACATCCTCCGTATACCCGGGTGACAGCACGCACGCGCATCCTCCGTATACCCGGGTGACAGCACATACACGCATCCTCCGTATACCCGGGTGACAGCACGCACGCGCATCCTCCGTATACCCGGGTGACAGCACGCACGCGCATCCTCCGTATACCCGGGTGACAGCACGCACGCGCATCCTCCGTATACCCGGGTGACAGCACACACACGCATCCTCCGTAGACCCGGGTGACAGCACGCACGCGCATCCTCCGTACACCCGGGTGACAGCACGCACGCGCATCCTCCGTACACCCGGGTGACAGCACGCACGCGCATCCTCCGTACACCCGGGTGACAGCACGCACGCGCATCCTCCGTACACCCGGGTGACAGCACGCACGCGCATCCTCCGTACACCCGGGTGACAGCACGCACGCGCATCCTCCGTATACCCGGGTGACAGCACGCACGCGCATCCTCCGTATACCCGGGTGACAGCACGCACGCGCATCCTCCGTACACTCGGGTGACAGCACGCACGCGCATCCTCCGTATACCCGGGTGACAGCACGCACACGCATCCTCCGTATACCCGGGTGACAGCACGCACGCGCATCCTCCGTATACCCGGGTGACAGCACGCACGCGCATCCTCCGTATACCCGGGTGACAGCACGCACGCGCATCCTCCGTATACCCGGGTGACAGCACGCACGCGCATCCTCCGTATATCCGGGTGACAGCGCACACATCCTCCGTATACCCGGGTGACAGCGCACACATCCTCCGTATACCCGGGTGACAGCACGCGCGCGCATCCTCCGTATATCCGGGTGACAGCACGCACGCGCATCCTCCGTATATCCGGGTGACAGCACGCACGCGCATCCTCCGTATACCCGGGTGACAGCGCACACATCCTCCGTATACCCGGGTGACAGCGCACACATCCTCCGTATACCCGGGTGACAGCGCACACATCCTCCGTATACCCGGGTGACAGCGCACACATCCTCCGTATACCCGGGTGACAGCACGCGCATCCTCCGTATACCCGGGTGACAGCACGCACGCGCATCCTCCGTATACCCGGGTGACAGCACGCACGCGCATCCTCCGTATACCCGGGTGACAGCGCACACATCCTCCGTATACCCGGGTGACAGCACGCACGCGCATCCTCCGTATACCCGGGTGACAGCACGCACGCGCATCCTCCGTATACCCGGGTGACAGCACGCACGCGCATCCTCCGTATACCCGGGTGACAGCGCACACATCCTCCGTATACCCGGGTGACAGCACGCACGCGCATCCTCCGTACACCCGGGTGACAGCGCACACATCCTCCGTATACCCGGGTGACAGCGCACACATCCTCCGTATACCCGGGTGACAGCACGCACGCGCATCCTCCGTATACCCGGGTGACAGCACGCACGCGCATCCTCCGTATACCCGGGTGACAGCACGCACGCGCATCCTCCGTATACCCGGGTGACAGCACGCACGCGCATCCTCCGTATACCCGGGTGACAGCACGCACGCGCATCCTCCGTATACCCGGGTGACAGCACGCACGCGCATCCTCCGTATACCCGGGTGACAGCACGCACGCGCATCCTCCGTATACCCGGGTGACAGCACGCACGCGCATCCTCCGTATACCCGGGTGACAGCACGCACGCGCATCCTCCGTATACCCGGGTGACAGGACACACATCCTCCGTATATCCGGGTGACAGCACGCACGCGCATCCTCCGTATACCCGGGTGACAGCACGCACGCGCATCCTCCGTATACCCGGGTGACAGCACACACATCCTCCGTATACCCGGGTGACAGCACACACACGCATCCTCCGTATACCCGGGTGACAGCACGCACACGCATCCTCCGTACACCCGGGTGACAGCACGCACGCGCATCCTCCGTATACCCGGGTGACAGCACACACACGCATCCTCCGTATACCCGGGTGACAGCACGCACGCGCATCCTCCGTATACCCGGGTGACAGCACACACACATCCTCCGTATACCCGGGTGACAGCACACACACGCATCCTCCGTATACCCGGGTGACAGCACACACACGCATCCTCCGTATACCCGGGTGACAGCACACACACGCATCCTCCGTATACCCGGGTGACAGCACGCACGCGCATCCTCCGTACACCCGGGTGACAGCACGCACGCGCATCCTCCGTATACCCGGGTGACAGCACGCACGCGCATCCTCCGTATACCCGGGTGACAGCACGCACGCGCATCCTCCGTATACCCGGGTGACAGCACGCACGCGCATCCTCCGTATACCCGGGTGACAGCACGCACGCGCATACTCCGTATACCCGGGTGACAGCACGCACGCGCATCCTCCGTATACCCGGGTGACAGCACGCACGCGCATCCTCCGTATATCCGGGTGACAGCACGCACGCGCATCCTCCGTATACCCGGGTGACAGCACGCACGCGCATCCTCCGTATACCCGGGTGACAGCACACACATCCTCCGTATACCAGGGTGACAGCACGCACGCGCATCCTCCGTATATCCGGGTGACAGCACGCACGCGCATCGTCCGTATACCCGGGTGACAGCACGCACGCGCATCCTCCGTATACCCGGGTGACAGCACGCAAGCGCATCCTCCGTATACCCGGGTGACAGCACGCACGCGCATCCTCCGTATACCCGGGTGACAGCACGCACGCGCATCCTCCGTATACCCGGGTGACAGCACGCACGCGCATCCTCCGTACACCCGGGTGACAGCACGCACGCGCATCCTCCGTATACCCGGGTGACAGCACGCACGCGCATCCTCCGTATATCCGGGTGACAGCACACACACGCATCCTCCGTATATCCGGGTGACAGCACGCACGCGCATCCTCCGTATACCCGGGTGACAGCGCACACATCCTCCGTATACCCGGGTGACAGCACACACACGCATCCTCCGTATACCCGGGTGACAGCACGCACACGATTCCTCCGTATACCCGGGTGACAGCGCACACATCCTCCGTATACCCGGGTGACAGCGCACACATCCTCCGTATACCCGGGTGACAGCACGCACGCGCATCCTCCGTACACCCGGGTGACAGCACGCACGCGCATCCTCCGTATACCCGGGTGACAGCACGCACGCGCATCCTCCGTATACCCGGGTGACAGCACGCACGCGCATCCTCCGTATACCCGGGTGACAGCACGCACGCGCATACTCCGTATACCCGGGTGACAGCACGCACGCGCATCCTCCGTATACCCGGGTGACAGCACGCACGCGCATCCTCCGTATATCCGGGTGACAGCACGCACGCGCATCCTCCGTATACCCGGGTGACAGCACGCACGCGCATCCTCCGTATACCCGGGTGACAGCACACACATCCTCCGTATACCAGGGTGACAGCACGCACGCGCATCCTCCGTATATCCGGGTGACAGCACGCACGCGCATCGTCCGTATACCCGGGTGACAGCACGCACGCGCATCCTCCGTATACCCGGGTGACAGCACGCAAGCGCATCCTCCGTATACCCGGGTGACAGCACGCACGCGCATCCTCCGTATACCCGGGTGACAGCACGCACGCGCATCCTCCGTATACCCGGGTGACAGCACGCACGCGCATCCTCCGTACACCCGGGTGACAGCACGCACGCGCATCCTCCGTATACCCGGGTGACAGCACGCACGCGCATCCTCCGTATATCCGGGTGACAGCACACACACGCATCCTCCGTATATCCGGGTGACAGCACGCACGCGCATCCTCCGTATACCCGGGTGACAGCGCACACATCCTCCGTATACCCGGGTGACAGCACACACACGCATCCTCCGTATACCCGGGTGACAGCACGCACACGATTCCTCCGTATACCCGGGTGACAGCGCACACATCCTCCGTATACCCGGGTGACAGCGCACACATCCTCCGTATACCCGGGTGACAGCACGCACGCGCATCCTCCGTACACCCGGGTGACAGCACGCACGCGCATCCTCCGTATACCCGGGTGACAGCACGCACGCGCATCCTCCGTATACCCGGGTGACAGCACACACGCGCATCCTCCGTATACACGGGTGACAGCACACACACACATCCTCCGTATACCCGGGTGACAGCACGCACGCGCATCCTCCGTATACCCGGGTGACAGCACATACACGCATCCTCCGTATACCCGGGTGACAGCACGCACGCGCATCCTCCGTATACCCGGGTGACAGCACGCACGCGCATCCTCCGTATACCCGGGTGACAGCACGCACGCGCATCCTCCGTATACCCGGGTGACAGCACACACACGCATCCTCCGTAGACCCGGGTGACAGCACGCACGCGCATCCTCCGTACACCCGGGTGACAGCACGCACGCGCATCCTCCGTACACCCGGGTGACAGCACGCACGCGCATCCTCCGTACACCCGGGTGACAGCACGCACGCGCATCCTCCGTACACCCGGGTGACAGCACGCACGCGCATCCTCCGTACACCCGGGTGACAGCACGCACGCGCATCCTCCGTATACCCGGGTGACAGCACGCACGCGCATCCTCCGTATACCCGGGTGACAGCACGCACGCGCATCCTCCGTACACTCGGGTGACAGCACGCACGCGCATCCTCCGTATACCCGGGTGACAGCACGCACACGCATCCTCCGTATACCCGGGTGACAGCACGCACGCGCATCCTCCGTATACCCGGGTGACAGCACGCACGCGCATCCTCCGTATACCCGGGTGACAGCACGCACGCGCATCCTCCGTATACCCGGGTGACAGCACGCACGCGCATCCTCCGTATATCCGGGTGACAGCGCACACATCCTCCGTATACCCGGGTGACAGCGCACACATCCTCCGTATACCCGGGTGACAGCACGCGCGCGCATCCTCCGTATATCCGGGTGACAGCACGCACGCGCATCCTCCGTATATCCGGGTGACAGCACGCACGCGCATCCTCCGTATACCCGGGTGACAGCGCACACATCCTCCGTATACCCGGGTGACAGCGCACACATCCTCCGTATACCCGGGTGACAGCGCACACATCCTCCGTATACCCGGGTGACAGCGCACACATCCTCCGTATACCCGGGTGACAGCACGCGCATCCTCCGTATACCCGGGTGACAGCACGCACGCGCATCCTCCGTATACCCGGGTGACAGCACGCACGCGCATCCTCCGTATACCCGGGTGACAGCGCACACATCCTCCGTATACCCGGGTGACAGCACGCACGCGCATCCTCCGTATACCCGGGTGACAGCACGCACGCGCATCCTCCGTATACCCGGGTGACAGCACGCACGCGCATCCTCCGTATACCCGGGTGACAGCGCACACATCCTCCGTATACCCGGGTGACAGCACGCACGCGCATCCTCCGTACACCCGGGTGACAGCGCACACATCCTCCGTATACCCGGGTGACAGCGCACACATCCTCCGTATACCCGGGTGACAGCACGCACGCGCATCCTCCGTATACCCGGGTGACAGCACGCACGCGCATCCTCCGTATACCCGGGTGACAGCACGCACGCGCATCCTCCGTATACCCGGGTGACAGCACGCACGCGCATCCTCCGTATACCCGGGTGACAGCACGCACGCGCATCCTCCGTATACCCGGGTGACAGCACGCACGCGCATCCTCCGTATACCCGGGTGACAGCACGCACGCGCATCCTCCGTATACCCGGGTGACAGCACGCACGCGCATCCTCCGTATACCCGGGTGACAGCACGCACGCGCATCCTCCGTATACCCGGGTGACAGGACACACATCCTCCGTATATCCGGGTGACAGCACGCACGCGCATCCTCCGTATACCCGGGTGACAGCACGCACGCGCATCCTCCGTATACCCGGGTGACAGCACACACATCCTCCGTATACCCGGGTGACAGCACACACACGCATCCTCCGTATACCCGGGTGACAGCACGCACGCGCATCCTCCGTATACCCGGGTGACAGCACACACATCCTCCGTATACCCGGGTGACAGCACACACACGCATCCTCCGTATACCCGGGTGACAGCACGCACACGCATCCTCCGTACACCCGGGTGACAGCACGCACGCGCATCCTCCGTATACCCGGGTGACAGCACACACACGCATCCTCCGTATACCCGGGTGACAGCACGCACGCGCATCCTCCGTATACCCGGGTGACAGCACACACACATCCTCCGTATACCCGGGTGACAGCACACACACGCATCCTCCGTATACCCGGGTGACAGCACACACACGCATCCTCCGTATACCCGGGTGACAGCACACACACGCATCCTCCGTATACCCGGGTGACAGCACGCACGCGCATCCTCCGTACACCCGGGTGACAGCACGCACGCGCATCCTCCGTATACCCGGGTGACAGCACGCACGCGCATCCTCCGTATACCCGGGTGACAGCACGCACGCGCATCCTCCGTATACCCGGGTGACAGCACGCACGCGCATCCTCCGTATACCCGGGTGACAGCACGCACGCGCATACTCCGTATACCCGGGTGACAGCACGCACGCGCATCCTCCGTATACCCGGGTGACAGCACGCACGCGCATCCTCCGTATATCCGGGTGACAGCACGCACGCGCATCCTCCGTATACCCGGGTGACAGCACGCACGCGCATCCTCCGTATACCCGGGTGACAGCACACACATCCTCCGTATACCAGGGTGACAGCACGCACGCGCATCCTCCGTATATCCGGGTGACAGCACGCACGCGCATCGTCCGTATACCCGGGTGACAGCACGCACGCGCATCCTCCGTATACCCGGGTGACAGCACGCAAGCGCATCCTCCGTATACCCGGGTGACAGCACGCACGCGCATCCTCCGTATACCCGGGTGACAGCACGCACGCGCATCCTCCGTATACCCGGGTGACAGCACGCACGCGCATCCTCCGTACACCCGGGTGACAGCACGCACGCGCATCCTCCGTATACCCGGGTGACAGCACGCACGCGCATCCTCCGTATATCCGGGTGACAGCACACACACGCATCCTCCGTATATCCGGGTGACAGCACGCACGCGCATCCTCCGTATACCCGGGTGACAGCGCACACATCCTCCGTATACCCGGGTGACAGCACACACACGCATCCTCCGTATACCCGGGTGACAGCACGCACACGATTCCTCCGTATACCCGGGTGACAGCGCACACATCCTCCGTATACCCGGGTGACAGCGCACACATCCTCCGTATACCCGGGTGACAGCACGCACGCGCATCCTCCGTACACCCGGGTGACAGCACGCACGCGCATCCTCCGTATACCCGGGTGACAGCACGCACGCGCATCCTCCGTATACCCGGGTGACAGCACGCACGCGCATCCTCCGTATACCCGGGTGACAGCACGCACGCGCATACTCCGTATACCCGGGTGACAGCACGCACGCGCATCCTCCGTATACCCGGGTGACAGCACGCACGCGCATCCTCCGTATATCCGGGTGACAGCACGCACGCGCATCCTCCGTATACCCGGGTGACAGCACGCACGCGCATCCTCCGTATACCCGGGTGACAGCACACACATCCTCCGTATACCAGGGTGACAGCACGCACGCGCATCCTCCGTATATCCGGGTGACAGCACGCACGCGCATCGTCCGTATACCCGGGTGACAGCACGCACGCGCATCCTCCGTATACCCGGGTGACAGCACGCAAGCGCATCCTCCGTATACCCGGGTGACAGCACGCACGCGCATCCTCCGTATACCCGGGTGACAGCACGCACGCGCATCCTCCGTATACCCGGGTGACAGCACGCACGCGCATCCTCCGTACACCCGGGTGACAGCACGCACGCGCATCCTCCGTATACCCGGGTGACAGCACGCACGCGCATCCTCCGTATATCCGGGTGACAGCACACACACGCATCCTCCGTATATCCGGGTGACAGCACGCACGCGCATCCTCCGTATACCCGGGTGACAGCGCACACATCCTCCGTATACCCGGGTGACAGCACACACACGCATCCTCCGTATACCCGGGTGACAGCACGCACACGATTCCTCCGTATACCCGGGTGACAGCGCACACATCCTCCGTATACCCGGGTGACAGCGCACACATCCTCCGTATACCCGGGTGACAGCACGCACGCGCATCCTCCGTACACCCGGGTGACAGCACGCACGCGCATCCTCCGTATACCCGGGTGACAGCACGCACGCGCATCCTCCGTATACCCGGGTGACAGCACACACGCGCATCCTCCGTATACACGGGTGACAGCACACACACACATCCTCCGTATACCCGGGTGACAGCACGCACGCGCATCCTCCGTATACCCGGGTGACAGCACATACACGCATCCTCCGTATACCCGGGTGACAGCACGCACGCGCATCCTCCGTATACCCGGGTGACAGCACGCACGCGCATCCTCCGTATACCCGGGTGACAGCACGCACGCGCATCCTCCGTATACCCGGGTGACAGCACACACACGCATCCTCCGTAGACCCGGGTGACAGCACGCACGCGCATCCTCCGTACACCCGGGTGACAGCACGCACGCGCATCCTCCGTACACCCGGGTGACAGCACGCACGCGCATCCTCCGTACACCCGGGTGACAGCACGCACGCGCATCCTCCGTACACCCGGGTGACAGCACGCACGCGCATCCTCCGTACACCCGGGTGACAGCACGCACGCGCATCCTCCGTATACCCGGGTGACAGCACGCACGCGCATCCTCCGTATACCCGGGTGACAGCACGCACGCGCATCCTCCGTACACTCGGGTGACAGCACGCACGCGCATCCTCCGTATACCCGGGTGACAGCACGCACACGCATCCTCCGTATACCCGGGTGACAGCACGCACGCGCATCCTCCGTATACCCGGGTGACAGCACGCACGCGCATCCTCCGTATACCCGGGTGACAGCACGCACGCGCATCCTCCGTATACCCGGGTGACAGCACGCACGCGCATCCTCCGTATATCCGGGTGACAGCGCACACATCCTCCGTATACCCGGGTGACAGCGCACACATCCTCCGTATACCCGGGTGACAGCACGCGCGCGCATCCTCCGTATATCCGGGTGACAGCACGCACGCGCATCCTCCGTATATCCGGGTGACAGCACGCACGCGCATCCTCCGTATACCCGGGTGACAGCGCACACATCCTCCGTATACCCGGGTGACAGCGCACACATCCTCCGTATACCCGGGTGACAGCGCACACATCCTCCGTATACCCGGGTGACAGCGCACACATCCTCCGTATACCCGGGTGACAGCACGCGCATCCTCCGTATACCCGGGTGACAGCACGCACGCGCATCCTCCGTATACCCGGGTGACAGCACGCACGCGCATCCTCCGTATACCCGGGTGACAGCGCACACATCCTCCGTATACCCGGGTGACAGCACGCACGCGCATCCTCCGTATACCCGGGTGACAGCACGCACGCGCATCCTCCGTATACCCGGGTGACAGCACGCACGCGCATCCTCCGTATACCCGGGTGACAGCGCACACATCCTCCGTATACCCGGGTGACAGCACGCACGCGCATCCTCCGTACACCCGGGTGACAGCGCACACATCCTCCGTATACCCGGGTGACAGCGCACACATCCTCCGTATACCCGGGTGACAGCACGCACGCGCATCCTCCGTATACCCGGGTGACAGCACGCACGCGCATCCTCCGTATACCCGGGTGACAGCACGCACGCGCATCCTCCGTATACCCGGGTGACAGCACGCACGCGCATCCTCCGTATACCCGGGTGACAGCACGCACGCGCATCCTCCGTATACCCGGGTGACAGCACGCACGCGCATCCTCCGTATACCCGGGTGACAGCACGCACGCGCATCCTCCGTATACCCGGGTGACAGCACGCACGCGCATCCTCCGTATACCCGGGTGACAGCACGCACGCGCATCCTCCGTATACCCGGGTGACAGGACACACATCCTCCGTATATCCGGGTGACAGCACGCACGCGCATCCTCCGTATACCCGGGTGACAGCACGCACGCGCATCCTCCGTATACCCGGGTGACAGCACACACATCCTCCGTATACCCGGGTGACAGCACACACACGCATCCTCCGTATACCCGGGTGACAGCACGCACACGCATCCTCCGTACACCCGGGTGACAGCACGCACGCGCATCCTCCGTATACCCGGGTGACAGCACACACACGCATCCTCCGTATACCCGGGTGACAGCACGCACGCGCATCCTCCGTATACCCGGGTGACAGCACACACACATCCTCCGTATACCCGGGTGACAGCACACACACGCATCCTCCGTATACCCGGGTGACAGCACACACACGCATCCTCCGTATACCCGGGTGACAGCACACACACGCATCCTCCGTATACCCGGGTGACAGCACGCACGCGCATCCTCCGTACACCCGGGTGACAGCACGCACGCGCATCCTCCGTACACCCGGGTGACAGCACGCACGCGCATCCTCCGTATACCCGGGTGACAGCACGCACGCGCATCCTCCGTATACCCGGGTGACAGCACGCACGCGCATCCTCCGTATACCCGGGTGACAGCACGCACGCGCATACTCCGTATACCCGGGTGACAGCACGCACGCGCATCCTCCGTATACCCGGGTGACAGCACGCACGCGCATCCTCCGTATATCCGGGTGACAGCACGCACGCGCATCCTCCGTATACCCGGGTGACAGCACGCACGCGCATCCTCCGTATACCCGGGTGACAGCACACACATCCTCCGTATACCAGGGTGACAGCACGCACGCGCATCCTCCGTATATCCGGGTGACAGCACGCACGCGCATCGTCCGTATACCCGGGTGACAGCACGCACGCGCATCCTCCGTATACCCGGGTGACAGCACGCAAGCGCATCCTCCGTATACCCGGGTGACAGCACGCACGCGCATCCTCCGTACACCCGGGTGACAGCACGCACGCGCATCCTCCGTATACCCGGGTGACAGCACGCACGCGCATCCTCCGTACACCCGGGTGACAGCACGCACGCGCATCCTCCGTATACCCGGGTGACAGCACGCACGCGCATCCTCCGTATATCCGGGTGACAGCACACACACGCATCCTCCGTATATCCGGGTGACAGCACGCACGCGCATCCTCCGTATACCCGGGTGACAGCGCACACATCCTCCGTATACCCGGGTGACAGCACACACACGCATCCTCCGTATACCCGGGTGACAGCACGCACACGATTCCTCCGTATACCCGGGTGACAGCGCACACATCCTCCGTATACCCGGGTGACAGCGCACACATCCTCCGTATACCCGGGTGACAGCACGCACGCGCATCCTCCGTACACCCGGGTGACAGCACGCACGCGCATCCTCCGTATACCCGGGTGACAGCACGCACGCGCATCCTCCGTACACCCGGGTGACAGCACGCACGCGCATCCTCCGTACACCCGGGTGACAGCGCACACATCCTCCGTATACCCGGGTGACACACACACACACTCACCCTGATCATCTTCTGCCGCCGCCATCCGGAGCTCTGCTCAGATTCTGATGCAACCATCAACAAAACGTGTCCGGAAGTCCCTGCCGCACTCACTTCCGGTGCTGCCTGTTACCAGGCAACCGCGGCGCTGCGGCCTACAGTGGAGGGGAGAGCTGTCAGCCTGGCCCACATTACGGTGCGTCTAGATTGGAGGCTCCTGTGAGACTCTTCCAGCAGCTCCAGTCTCCACAGCCGCATGGGGAAGCGACAGCGCAACATTCATTTTTTTTCCTGATTATTGGTTGTGTATAATAAGCAGGGGGCGTGTTTAATGAGGGGCGGGGTGGAGGGGCGTGTTTAATGAGGGGCGGGAAGTGGAGGGGCGTGTTTAATAAGAGGGGGGGGGGGTGTTTAATGAGGGGAGGAGTAGGGAGCGTGTGTAATGAGGGCGAGTGGGTGTGTCAGAGGAGCTACTCCGTGTCATTTTATTTTTCCAGCAGCCAATCAGTGCTCAGAAAGCACCCACGACATAGTGATGCACGGTCTTCTGTGATTGGCTGCAGAAGTCACATGTCCCTGTCCATCTAGCACGGGACCTCTTGTTTTCTTGTGGTGCCACCATTTTGTCAGTGCACCAGTGCAGGGAGGCTGCTCTCCTGCTGCTGCTTAACCTGAGCCTGTCAGCGAGATAGGAGGCTGTCCTGTGTGACATCGATCTTCCAGCATCTAGCTAGACAGTGCTGTAACAGTGTTGCAGCCAGGAGGCCCCATTTCCTCTCAAAAATCGTTAGGCCTAATATAGGGGTTCAGTCAGAAGGCCGTACTAATTAATCCAAATTGCTCAGTATAGAACTGCTGCAGTGAGGAATCAGGAGGAAACATTTCCTTTAAAGACTCGTTAGGCCTAATAGTTGGGTTCAGCCAGGAGGCCGTATTCACTAATGAAAATCGTTTGGGTTAAAAAAAAACTGTTGCCGTGAAAAATCAGAAGGCCACATTTCCTTTTAAAAATCATTAGGCCTAATATATCTGTTCAGCCTGTGGAGACCAGACTGAACCAAAGAATCCATCTTGTCTTCCTCCTGAGAAATCTGCTTCTAAACAGCAAACTTGACATTTCCTTTTATGGAAGTAATCACGCGCGCATTCCTTCTTGTTATCATAGTCCTTCACCCACATACCAGATATTGTAACATTTCACTAGTATAGACTTATTTTGTAAGAGATTGTGAAATATGTGCGCATGTCTGTAAATGCCTAACTTTTTACTATATAAAGAAGGGACAGCACCCAGTGAGGCAGGCGTGCTCCGGGGCTACCCCTGTTTATGACCACACAACCTTTGTGCTGCGTGTCATTTACTTGGATCCCTACATCCAGGAAGCCAGGGACGGAAAAGGACTCAACATTTCTTGGCGCCCGAAACAGGGACCCGAGGCGAGAGTATCTGCTCGAGATTCACCTGCGGATACGGACAACGGAGATCTGGGATAATGGACAGCAAATGAACTGAAAAACCTGGCCAGGTAAGAGACATTATTAGTTCTCTTTTATCTGCCCTGTATTATCCGAAAGATCTCTACGAGCCGTGTCACGCTGGGTTAGTCTAGTAGTGAGTAGATACCTATAAAACTCGGGTTACCATATTGTATAGATTTATGAGTCCTGTCCCTGGCAGTGTGTGAATAGTGTGAAGGTTGTGGCATGTTATGAAAGAAGGATAAAAGTACGTAAAACAATAAGCCGAAATTGTTAGGACAAGTCTTATTAGTGAAGTCAGCCTAACTGGGTCATGTGGTTGCGTCCTTTCGGGGAGACCTCCGCCCATGCTTGACTCTCTTTAAGAACTTGTTTCTTCATTTCTGGATAAGAGTTTGATAGAATGAGCCCAGGACACGGGTCCATGAGCCTGGGACAAGTATGATAACAGAGACGGAAAGTTTGGTGATCTGTTTGGTGTTGCTGATCCTGTTTGCGTGCATTGTAGGAATCAAGTTTATTCTGCACATTAGAAAGAACGGAGCAGATCAGCCCTTCAATATTTTAGCTCCCTAGGAAGAAGGCAACGAGACATCACTCCAGAGAGGTGGTTGTCCAAACGTCACCTAGGATAAGTGTAGCTATTATTGAAAAGAAAAATGGGAAATAAACAGACAAAAACCGTCTTAGGACAAGTAGAAGCAAAAGATATCATACAGGAAAGATGTGGAAAGACAGTCAGAAGGCAGATCAGAAGGGTAAGAAAAAAATTGGGAATTTCAGAAGCACTTATGTTTAGCACTGAATGGGAAAGACTGAGTAAAGAACGAGGTGGAATTATCAGGGATAATGGGTGGGAAGAAATCATACACTGTATGATAAAGGTCTCAAAAACAGCTAAAGAGGAGAATTGGAAGTATGATCCAGACACTTCCAAATGGAGTATGGGTACGAGAAAATGTTGTGCTACGACTCATTCAGTTCCTCCTCCTTATCTAGATCCGAATGTTCAACCATTTGTACCTTCAGGAGGTACAGAGGAAGGGAAACCCATACCAAATTTATATCCTGGGTTAAGCGGGGTGGAAGGATGGGTATGCCAAAATTGTGGCCAGCAGAATCCGGATTGGAGAACTGAGTGTTCCGCCTGTGGGGCCCCTAAAGGCCATCAGTTATTAGCACCTGTTAGGATAATAACAAAGGGAGTGAGAGAAGCTGATCCCGAGAATCCTAATCAAAGAATTACTAGGCAAATTGAAACACAGCAGTATTTTCCATGGACACCAGCTGAGGGTATGTCTCTTCTTATGAATGCACCAGATCCAACTCGATACCCAAATAGATTTGCTAGTTATATAGAGCAAATAATTCGCACACATAATGGTTCATGGATGGATGGAATGGAATTATGTAGGCTAAAAATGCCATCGGGAATGTTTCAGGAGCTGATTGTAGCAACACAGGCTCAAAGACCAGGAGAAAATGTAAGAGCACCTTTTGTGATAGAGTCAGGAAACCGGTTTGTAGAGGCTCTAAATCAGTTCATGCAAGGAAAACAGAGGGAGAGAGGATCCACAGGCATAGTTATGCAGAAAGCAGGTCAATCCATAGATGAGTATTCCCGGGAGCTGGAAGATAGCTTTAGGGATGAGGGATTAAATATTGCTGATCCAGGAGTCCTCCGGCTCTATACTAAACAATTGATTGAGGGACTTGAACCAGGCATTAAGGAAAGATTCAAGTCAGCTACACCAGATTGGAGAACTCTAGAACAACCACAGATAGTGAAACAAAGATGTATGGGCATTGCTATGGATTTAAGAGAAAAGAAAAAACCTGTCAGAATAGCGCAAGCAAACACAACAGGTGGAAGGGCAAGACATAATTTTCCCTGTCATTACTGCAAGAAACCAGGACATTTCCAGAGAGAATGTAGAAAGAAGCAGGCAGACATAAAATCAGGAAAATTTGTACCAAAGAATAAGCCCTCAGACACCCAACAGACATCCATAGTGGATGGTCCCATACCAGACTCAGATTGACTCAATGTGTTACAAACTTCCCTACCAGCTAGAAGACCTATAATACAGGTGAATGTAGGGGGGAGAGAGATTCCATTCTTGATAGATACAGGTGCAACTTCCTCAATTTTGAATCAAGATTTTCTTCCGAACCCAGAAGATGTTTCACAGCAAACAACTTTGGCTGAGGGTTATGATGGGGTAATTCGAACACTGCCATATACTGTGCCCCTAGAGGTCTCATTAGGACCTAAATGTTTTGCATCCAGATTTTTGTATGCCAGAGGTGCCCCAACATGTTTGTTGGGAACTGATGTCCTAAAGAAATTAGAAGCTAACATCAATTTTAGGGAAGATGGCACAGTTATGCTGACTATCCCTGATGATGCAGAAATATTAGAACAATATGTCAGAATTCAGGCTTTTGAGGATTATACTGAAGAAAAAGAGTACACCACAGATCTAGACCTCTCAACGGTCCCAGAAACACTGTGGGCACAGGGTGACACTGATGTGGGATTATTGCATATCTCACCTGTAAAACGATCTGTGCAACCAGGAACTGTTCTCCCACAGCTCAGACAATACCCTGTGAGTGCCCAGCAGGAACTAGCGATTACAAAACAGATAGAGGGATATAGAGAGAAAGGAGTTTTGGTAGAGATACAATCACCTGCTAACACTCCTCTGTATCCAGTCAAGAAGAGAACTCTTGATAAGGGTTCTATGCCCAAATATCGTATGGTACATGATCTAAGAGAAATAAACAAAGTTCTAGATCCAATCACCCCAGTTGTACCCAATCCTCATACGTTACTATCACAGATACCAGCCAGTTCTCAAGTGTTTACTGTAATAGATCTTTCAAATGCATTTTTCTCGGTTCCTTTACACCAAGACAGTTGGCATTTGTTTGCATTTACATTTAAGGGCAAACAGTTGGCGTGGACACGCCTTCCACAGGGAATGATACACTCCCCTACTCTTTATTCAAATGCCCTACAAACAGTCCTCCAGAGGTTTGAACCCGAACCACAGGTAGTAATTTTGCAGTATGTGGATGACCTACTACTTTGCTGCCCAGATCTAGAAACTGCAGAAAGGTCCACTGTGAGTTTACTATGTTTTCTAGAAAAAGAAGGGTGTAAAGTGAATAGTCAAAAGCTACAAGTTTGTCAGACCAAAGTGGTCTTTTTAGGTCATTGCATTTCTCAAGGTAAAAAGCATCTTACACCTCAAAGAACTGAAGCAATAAGACAGATGAATGAGCCTAGAAATCATAAACAGCTACGAGCATTTTTAGGAATAGTGTCTCATTGTAGACAATGGATTATACATGCCAGTCAACTAATGCAACCACTGTATGACTGTGTAAAAAGTGAACCTTACATGTTGACAAAAGAAGGTCAGATTTCGTTCCAACAATTAAAAGATGCCCTTGTTTCAGCTCCAGCGTTAGGGCTACCAGACTACACCAAACCATTTCAGCTTATGGCTGCAGAAGTTGATTCCCATGCTACAGGAGTTCTTACCCAGAAGCATGCAGGGAAACAAAGACCAATTGCATATCTTTCAGCAAGGTTAGATCCCGTAGCTAGAGCAGCGCCAACCTGTGTACGTGTAGTTGTTGCTGTCTCACTATTGTTGGACAAAGCATCAGAAATTGTCCTAGAGCATCCACTCACAGTTCAAACTACACATGATGTTTATGGGATATTAAACCAGGTTCAACCAAAACACATTTCCATGGCCAGACATTTGCGGCTGCAGTGTTCTTTGCTGCTCCCCTCTACTATCACATTTGCTAGGCTTCAGACTCTCAATTTAGCTACACTGCTACCTCTCGAGTCTGAAGGGGGGAATAAGGACACTGATCCATACGCAAATTTTTTCCCTACAGACACACATGATTGTACAGAGCTCATTTTACAAGAAACGGTAGGCTTACCCAATGTATCCGAAACACCACTTCAAAATCCAGATTTAGAGCTGTTTATAGATGGTAGTAGGTTTGCAGATGACACAGGTAACTTCCATACAGGGTATGCAGTTGTGTCAGAATCTGAAACTCTCAAAGCAGAACCGCTTCCACCGAAACAATCTGCACAAGAAGCAGAACTAACAGCATTGATTGAAGCTCTAAAAATAGCTGAGAATCAGACAGCTAATATATACACTGATTCTAGGTATGCACATGGTATTGTGTTTGATTTTGGAGTAATCTGGAGAGCTAGAGGTTACATGACAGCGTCAGGACAACCTGTAAAACATGCTTCTCTGATCAAACAGATCTTAGAGGCTGCACAAGAAACGAAAGAAGTAGCAGTAATCAAGGTAGCTGCACATGTGAGACTCGACACTAGGGAATCTAGGGGAAATGATAGGGCTGATAAAGCAGCCAAAGCAGCAGCAGTCAAACCCTTACAACAGGTCCATACTGTAAATCCCACGGAAAATACTGAAGATAGACTGAGACAAGCACAGGAAGATGCAGGAGAAGAGGAGAGGGACAGGTGGAAAAAGGAAGGGGCAGAAGAACAAGCGGGAATTTGGAAGACAAGATGGATTCTTTGGTTCAGTCTGGTCTCCACAATTCCCCCCTTTGACATATTCTTTTATAATCTATCATAAATTCTTGCATGAAGTCTGTGCATTCTCTTCTTTATACGGCAGTATACTAAAACATTACAAATTCAAGCATAAAAAATGACAAGGATTAATATGACGATCGGATAACATATAAAAACGTTATATTCTCGTATCACAAAATTTATTTGTGCATACCGAGATACCCTTGAGTACAACCTTGAACAATACATATATAATTACAATAACAATAACTATATGTATTAGGCTTTGCATAATTCCGGTAACCCACCCACCGATCCCTCTGAACCAATTGGCCGGGTTAAGAAAAGAAAAGGTATCTGACCACCAGCTATCCTTATTTTGGTCATTGTCTTTGTCATACTGATCCCTGAGTCATTGTACGTCTTTTAATTTAAATATCATACTCATAGTACTATTAGGGTCTATATAATGACAGCAGGTGGGTCCGATGATTTGACACATACCCCCTTGTGAGGCAGTTAGGTAATCCAATACCAGGGTATGTTGGTTAGTGACTATTATAAGCTGATTCTGTACAGCTATACTGGTATTTAATATGTCCAATATGTCCCAAATCTGATCATCTAGATAATTCGTGGCTCTAACTAATTTATCCTATGTTAACACAAATGTGGGATAAATTAGTTAGAGCCACGGATTATCTAGATGATCAGATTTGGGACATATTGGACATATTAAATACCAGTATAGCTGTACAGAATCAGCTTATAATAGTCACTAACCAACATACCCTGGTATTGGATTACCTAACTGCCTCACAAGGGGGTATGTGTCAAATCATCGGACCCACCTGCTGTCATTATATAGACCCTAATAGTACTATGAGTATGATATTTAAATTAAAAGACGTACAACGACTCAGGGATCAGTATGACAAAGACAATGACCAAAATAAGGATAGCTGGTGGTCAGATACCTTTTCTTTTCTTAACCCGGCCAATTCGTTCAGAGGGATCGGTGGGTGGGTTACCGGAATTATGCAAAGCCTAATACATATAGTTATTGTTATTGTAATTATATATGTATTGTTCAAGGTTGTACTCAAGGGTATCTCGGTATGCACAAATAAATTTTGTGATACGAGAATATAAAGTTTTTATATGTTATCCGATCGTCATATTAATCCTTGTCATTTTTTATGCTTGAATTTGTAATGTTTTAGTATACTGCCGTATAAAGAAGAGAATGCACAGACTTCATGCAAGAATTTATGATAGATTATAAAAGAATATGTCAAAGGGGGGAATTGTGGAGACCAGACTGAACCAAAGAATCCATCTTGTCTTCCTCCTGAGAAATCTGCTTCTAAACAGCAAACTTGACATTTCCTTTTATGGAAGTAATCACGCGCGCATTCCTTCTTGTTATCATAGTCCTTCACCCACATACCAGATATTGTAACATTTCACTAGTATAGACTTGTTTTGTAAGAGATTGTGAAATATGTGCGCATGTCTGTAAATGCCTAACTTTTTACTATATAAAGAAGGGACAGCACCCAGTGAGGCAGGCGTGCTCCGGGGCTACCCCTGTTTATGACCACACAACCTTTGTGCTGCGTGTCATTTACTTGGATCCCTACATCCAGGAAGCCAGGGACGGAAAAGGACTCAACAAGCCAAAAAGCCGTATTTGCTAGTCCAAATCATTTGGGCTATAACTGTGTTGCAGTGAGGAATCAGAAGGCCACACTGCATCATAAAAATCGTTAGGCCCAATAGTGGGGTTCAGCCAGGAGGACGTATTCGCTAATTCATATAGTTTAGGATAAATCTGTGTTTCGGTAGAAATCAGAAGGCACCTGAGGGGTGTGAAATCCATATTAGAGCACAATCTATTTTCCTTTTAGGAGGATCCTTATATACAGCAGTTTGGTACTGCGATGGGGACTCAGGTCACCCCAAGTTTTGCAAATTTATTTATGGGTCGATTCAAATTCCTGTCTCCCTTGACATCTCCAAAATTTAATAGACATTTCCATTATTATCACCGCTATATAGATGAGCTGTTCATCATATGGAGCGACAATATGCAAGAGGCAGTTTCATTTGTACAAGAACTAGATCAAAATATTTCAGCACTCCCCTTCACTTTGGATATCTCGAAGGAAAAGATAGTGTGTCTAGATTTAGAGCTATCAAAAAATAATCACACCGTTATCAGTAAAAACCACTTTAAAGCAGTGGTGACGAACAGATATCTGTATTTTTATAGCGCTCATTACCCTAAATGTAAATGTAACATCCCCTTCAGTCAATTCCAACGCATAAGACGAAACTGCACATCTACGTCTGATTATATGGAACAATCTTAACCCCTCTCTGACCTTAGACGTAATATCCCGTCGAGGTGCCCTGGGCCTATCTGACCCTCGACGGGATAGTACTTCATAGCGATCGGCCGCGCTCCCCCCTTTAGCGTGGCCGGGTGTCAGCTGCCTATCGCAGCTGACATCCGGCACAATGTTAGATAAATGACACAGTATACCCAAAAATGGTGTGTATAAATTGCACTAATATACTATCACCCACAAAAGTGATATATATAAATATATAAAATCAACCACCAGGGTGCGCTCTGCCCAATTGCAGTGAAACCACTGCTTAAAGGGACTCTGTCACCTGAATTTGACGGGACTGGTTTTGGGTCATATGGGCGGAGTTTTCGGGTGTTTGATTCACCCTTTCCTTACCCGCTGGCTCCATGCTGGCTGCAATATTGAATTGAAGTTCATTCTCTGTCCTCCGTAGTACAAGCCTGCACAAGGTGCAATCTTGCCTTGCGCAGGCGTGTACTATGGAGGACAGAGAATGAACTTCAATCCAATATTGCAGCCAGCATGCAGCCAGCGGGTAAGGAAAGGGTGAATCAAACACCCGAAAACTCCGCCCATATGACCCAAAACCAGTCCCGCCAAATTCAGGTGACAGGTTCCCTTTAAGAAGGTAAATGCAAAGCAATATTACAGGGACCAAAAAAGAAGAAAAACATACACGGCAAAGAACTATTAAAAATATGGCTTTATTAAAGGAAATGCCAATGATTTACTCAAATAAAAACAGAAAAACCACATCCGCGAGGCAACAGGATAATGAAGCTGTATACATTAACAAGCAATATGGCCCCCACAATATCAGATTAAAAAAATATAATTAACAAGTTGTACACCAGACACTTTAACATGTAAGGATAAAATCTCCCAGTGTGAAATTATGTAAAAAAATATATACTATATATGTGTGTTAAAAAATATGTGTTTATATGAAAATTGTCGTGTACAAGATAAAATAAAGTGAAAATAATTTTTCACCTGACTGCAAAAAATCCCATACATTTATAATGTGTCATAAATATCTATTGCACAAAAACCAAGTGAAAAAACAAAATTGTGTAAACCAAGAAAACAGGGGTTTAATAAAACAGGGGGTTAATAAAACCCAATAATATAACCACCAAAGCTCCAGTAAGGTGCAAAATTATCAAAGTGATAATGTGCCGTCACACAACTCAGAAATAGTTAAAGTGCACTCCTGCAAGTCACTATCAAACAAACATAGTAATAGCGCCTGTCTGAATGTGCGTGGTATAAAGTGCGGCTGTACAAACAAAGTTATAAGATCTCTCTACCTGTGGGGGCTCTCTCCTGTGCCAGCGCGTACCCGACGCGCGTTTCGGTCTTTAACCTTCGTCAGGGGGTGGCTTGTTATGTGTGGCAAGGGGGTTTATATAATGTGCATCCTTCATCTGCGACGCTGCAGCCCAGGTGGATCCGGCGCGTGCGTGGTCAGGAGGCTCCAGAGTTCCGGTCCCCGTGTCACATGAACGGAGTACCCAGCGTTGCCACGGTTACATGCACGCAGGGAACCAGGACTCCAGGGCGCAGACCTGGTTTACACAATTTTGTTTTTTCACTTGTTTTTTGTGCAATAGATATTTATGACACATTTTTTATTTGAGTAAATCATTGGCATTTCCTTTAATAAAGCCATATTTTTAATAGTTCTTTGCCGTGTATGTTTTTCTTCTTTTTTGGTCCCTGTAATATTGCTTTGCTTTTATCCGGCACAATGTGCCAGGAGTGGTCACGGACCGCCCCCGGCACATTAACCCCCGGCACACCGCGATCAGACATGATCGCGGTGTGCCGGCAGTATAGGGAAGCATCGCGCAGGGAGGGGGCTCCCTGCAGGCTTCCCTGAGCCCCCCGCAGCAACGCGATGTGATCGCGTTGCTGCGAGGGTCTCCCTACCTCCCTCCCTGCTCCAGGCCCAGATCCAAGATGGCCGCGGCATCCGGGTCCTGCAGGGAGGGAGGTGGCTTACCAAGTGCCTGCTCAGAGCAGGCGCTTGGTAAGCCTGCAGCACTGTAAGTCAGATCGGTGATCTGACAGAGTGCTGTGCAAACTGTCAGATCACCGATCTGTGATGTCCCCCCCTGGGACAAAGTAAAAAAGTAAAAAAATTTTTTTCCAAATGTGTAAAAAAAAAAATTCCTAAATAATGAAAAAAAAAAAAAATTCCCATAAATACATTTCTTTATCTAAATAAAAAAAACAAAACAATAAAAGTACACACATTTAGTATCGCCACGTCCGTAACAACCCCACCTATAAAACTATATCACTAGTTAACCCCTTCAGTGAACACCGTAAAAAAAAAAAACGAGGCAAAAAACAACGCTTTATTATCATACTGCTGAACAAAAAGTGGAATAACACGCGATCAAAAAGACAGATATAAATAACCATGGTACCGCTGAAAACGTCATCTTGTCCCGCAAAAAACGAGCCGCCACACAGCATCATCAGCGAAAAAATAAAAAAGTTATAGTCCTCAGAATAAAGCAATGCAAAAATAATTATTTTTTCTGTAAAATAGTTTTTATCGTATAAAAGCGCCGAAACATTAAAAAAATTGATATAAAT
This sequence comes from Ranitomeya imitator, assembly GCF_032444005.1. Classification (NCBI taxonomy): domain Eukaryota; kingdom Metazoa; phylum Chordata; class Amphibia; order Anura; family Dendrobatidae; genus Ranitomeya; species Ranitomeya imitator. The sequence goes on from NC_091290.1 coordinate 20,092,651, forward strand.
GAGGTGTCGCTGTAATCGTACTGACCCGAAGAATAAAACTGCTTTATCAATTTTACCAAACGCGGAACGGTATAAACGCCTCCCCCAAAATAAATTCATGAATAGCTGGTTTTCGGTCATTCTGCCTCACAAAAATCGGAATAAAAAGCGATCAAAAAATGTCACGTGCCCGAAAATGTTACCAATAAAAACGCCAACTCGTCCCGCAAAAAACAAGACCTCACATGACTCTGTGGACTCAAATATGGAAAAATTATAGCTCTCAAAATGTGGTAATGCAAAAAATATTTTTTGCAATACAAAGCGTCTTTCAGTGTGTGACGGCTGCCAATCATAAAAATCCGCTAAAAAACCCGCTATAAAAGTAAATCAAACCCCCCTTCATCACCCCCTTAGTTAGGGAAAAATAAAAAAATTAAAAACATGTATTTATTTCCATTTTCCCATTAGGGTTAGGGCTAGGGTTATGGCTAGTGTTAGGGTTAGTGCTAGGGTTAGGGTTATGGTTAGGGCTAGGGTTAGGGCTAGGGTTAGGGCTACAGTTAGGGTTAAGGCTACAGTTAGGGTTGGGGCTAATGTTAGGGTTAGGATTACATTTACGGTTGGGAATAGGGTTGGGATTAGGGTTAGGGGTGTGTCAGGGTTAGAGGTGTGGTTAGGGTTACCGTTGGGATTAGGGTTAGGGGTGTGTTTGGATTAGGGTTTCAGTTATAATTGGGGGGTTTCCACTGTTTAGGCACATCAGGGGCTCTCCAAACGTGACATGGCGTCCGATCTCAATTCCAGCCAATTCTGCGTTGAAAAAGTGCTCCTTCCCTTCCGAGCTCTCCCGTGTGCCCAAACAGGGGTTTACCCCAACATATGGGGTATCAGCGTACTCAGGACAAATTGGACAACAACTTTTGGGGTCCAATTTCTCCTGTTACCCTTGGGAAAATACAAAACTGGGGGCTAAAAAATAATTTTTGTGGGGAAAAAAAGGATTTTTTATTTTATCGGCTCTGCGTTATAAACTGTAGTGAAACACTTGGGGGTTCAAAGTTCTCACAACACATCTAGATACGTTCCTTGGGGGGGTCTAGTTTCCAATATGGGGTCACTTGTTGGGGGCTTATACTGTTTAGGTACATTAGGGGCTCTGCAAACGCAATGTGACGCCTGCAGACCAATCCATCTAAGTCTGCATTCCAAATGATGCTCCTTCCTTTCCGAGCTCTGCCATGAGCTCAAACGGTGGTTCCCCCCACATATGGGGCATCAGCGTACTCAGGACAAATTGGACAACAACTTTGGGGGTACAATTTCTCCTGTTACCCTCGGGAAAATACAAAACTGGGGGCTAAAAAATAATTTATGTGGGGAAAATGTTTTGTTTTATTTTTACGGCTCTGCATTATAAACTTCTGTGAAGCCCTTGGTGGGTCAAAGTACTCACCACACATCCAGATAAGTTCCTTAGGGGGTCTACTTTCCAAAATGGTGTCACTTGTGGGGGGTTTCAATGTTTAGGCACATCAGTGGCTCTCCAAATGCAACATGGCGTCCCATCTCAAATCCTGTCAATTTTGCATTGAAAAGTCAAACGCCACTCCTTCCCTTCCGAGCTCTCCCATGCGCCCAAACAGTAGTGTACCCCCACATATGGGGTATCAGCGTTCTCAGGACAAATTGTACAACAACTTTTGGGGTCCAATTTCTTCACTTACCCTTGGGAAAATAAAAAATTGGGGGCAAAAAAATGATTTTTGTGAAAAAAAATATGATTTTTTTTTTTTTTTTACGGTTCTGCATTATAAACTCCTGTGAAGCACTTGGTGGGTCAAAGTGCTCACCACACCTCTAGATAAGTTCCTTAGGAGGTCTACTTTCCAAAATGGTGTCACTTGTGGGGGTTTCCACTGTTTAGGCAGATCAGGGGCTTTCCAAATGCAACATGGCGTCCCATCTCAATTCCTGTCAATTTTGCATTGAAAAGTTAATTGGCACTCCTTCGCTTCCGAGCTCTGTCATGCGCCCAGTGGTTTACCCCCCACATATGGGGTATCGGCGTACTCAGGAGAAATTGTACAACACCTTTTGGGGTCCATTTTATCCTGTTACCCCTGGTAAAATAAAACAAATTGGAGCTGAAGTAAATTTTTTGTGAAAAAAAGTTAAATGTTCATTTTTATTTAAACATTCCAAAAATTCCTGTGAAACACCTGAAGGGTTAGTAAACTTCTTGAATGTGGTTTTGAGCACCTTGAGGGGTGCAGTTTTTAGAATGGTGTCACACTTGGGTATTTTCTATCATATAGACCCCTCAAAATGACTTCAAATGAGATGTGGTCCCTAAAAAAAAATGGTGTTGTAAAAATGAGAAATTGCTGGTCAACTTTTAACCCTTATAACTCCCTAACAAAAAAAAATTTTGGTTCCAAAATTGTGCTGATGTAAAGTAGACATGTGGGATATGTTACTTATTAAGTATTTTGTGTGACATATCTATGTGATTTAATTGCATAAAAATTCAAAGTTGGAAAATTGCGAAATTTTCAAAATTTTCGCCAAATTTCCGTTTTTTTCACAAATAAACGCAGGTAATATCAAATAAATTTTACCACTGTCATGAAGTACAATATGTCACGAGAAAACAGTGTCAGAATCACTGGGATCCGTTGAAGCGTTCCAGAGTTATAACCTCATAGGGGCAGTGGTCAGAATTGTAAAAAGTGGCCCGGTCATTGACGTGCAAACCACCCTTGGGGATAAAGGGGTTAAGATTTTGGTTTCCAGACTTAGAGATAAAAGATATCCCGATTGATAGAAACAGCCAATCAGAAAAATCTGGTCCTTTCACAAAGTGAAAGTCTATGACTAAAAATAAGTCAACAGATGAGACAAACTAATGAAAATTTTGTTGTATTACCACATATAATAGAGACAATCAAACAATCCGGGGTATTCTAAACAAATACCGGTACCTCCTTCAAAAAGATCCAATTCTTAAAAGACTTTGTTCCCCCTAAACCTGTTATTGTTTTCCGAAGAGCTAAAACAATAAAAATAATGTAGCACCCAGCTTTATGCAAGTTACAGGGGAAATGATCAAAAACAAAGAAAAGAAAAAAACAAGGAGGAACCAACATAGTAGATTTGGTAGCGAGCGATGTTCATGCTGCAAGATCTTAAACTGTGGAATTAAACAAACAATTTCACAAAATTCTGAAGCCCATGTTCACACATACACAAGAACTATCTTGCGCCTCTGATTTCGTTGTGTATGTGGTCGCCTGCATCTACAGACTCCATCATGTTGGTCGTACGACTTAGACATTGCGAAGCCGCATGAATGGCCACAGAAACAACGTTAAAAAAGGTTTTCTCAAGCAAAGTTTATCTAAACATCTCACTATTGTACATAACAAAGATTTTAATCTGATCAAAGTCACCACTTAGAAAAATACCCATCACAACGAGAAATAGAAATTCCTCGCTCAGTGGTAAAGAGTCATATCGGATTTATAAACTAGGGACCCTTTATCCACACGGCTTGAATGAAACACTAGAATCGGTGTGATTTGGGTGCTATATTTCTTTTCTAATTCGTGTAATGACTTCCCCCAGCAAGGGATTCAGATACCAATATAACTCACAATTAGATCCCACATACAGATATTTAACCCCTTAACGATGTGGGGTGTTTTGGTTTTGCATTTTCATTTTTTACTCCCCTTCTTCCCAGGGCCATAACTTTTTAATTTTTTGTCAAAATGGCCATGTGAGGACTTGTACTTTTGAGTGACACCATTGATTTTACCATGTTGTGTAATAGAAAACTAGAAAAAAAATTCCAAGTGCTCTGAAATTGCAAAAAAAAGTGCAATCCCACACTTGTTTTTTGTTTGGCTTTTTTTACTAGGTTCACTAAATGCTAAAACTGACCTGCCATTATGATTGTCCAGGTCATTACAAGTTCATAGACACCAAACATGTCTGGGTTCTTTTTTATCTAAGGTGAAAAAAAATTCCAAAGTTTGTAAGAAAAGAAAATTGACATTTTCCGAGACTCGTAGCGTCTCCATTTTTCGGGATCTGGGGTTGGGTGAGGGCTTATTTTTTGCGTGCCGATTGACGTTTTTAGATTAATCAGATTTTATTGGTTATACATAAAAAAAAATAGCATAAAAGCCAAATTTAAATTTGGGCCACGCATCGCCTCATTGCATACAATAACCAGAGAATTATAATACCACTCTTGTATATCCAAGTTGATCACAGATGTATTTAAGATAATTTATACACTGTACTCTTTTCTCTGTGTTATGTTAAAGATATATCGAGTAGAAAAAAAGAACAAACAAACGAGAAACATGCCACAACATTGGTGAATATCGCTACCTAAGAAGGATATATAAATTCTATTAGATATAAAAGTAGGAAGAGGGAGGAGAAGAAGATGAAGATCATACTAGGAATGAGACAAACAAAGGGAGGACAGGGTGGAGAGGAGTAAGGGGGTGGTGGAAATTTTAATCCATATTTTCCCTATTTGGAAGGATAAATACTGTACAGTATATGGTAGATCGTAAGTTTTTAATACGTTTTTAATATTCTCGATCAAAGAAATTAAATATAAATAATTTAATATAACAAAAATTTGAAATATAAATATTTTTTTAAGAGCAAATTGACATAGGGGGAATATTAAACTCTCACCAGTGATTGTCAAATTAAAGTTTGATAAACTTGTACCTGTCGTCATAGTTGAAGACTTCAGTCTTATATGGCGCTTTCTCTGGTATGATATGCCGAGCACGCGTCAGGAAAATAAGAGCGTAGAAAGCTGATGGCACCGGCCACAAACTTCACAGTCATTGTCCCAAATGTGGAAACCAGAAAACATAGGCTGCAGAAAGTGAAAAAGGGAAAAAAACATGTAAATAATGCAGAAGTCACAGGGTGGAGCAGTGACTTCAATCAGTGCACAGAAAATTCGCATCCGAAATCCATCTTTTGGAACTCAGTAGTTTGCTGTTATTTTCCTCTGCAGCTCCTCTGGTCTGTTCTTTTAGAAACAGCCATGATAACACAAAACACATTAATAATATAATAATATACAAGACAACAGTGTATGAAGAATACTGGCCGTGGGTTTTATTTATGGTAACTTTGAATAAATTAATAATTATACAACTAATAAATTACTCATCCATCCATAAAAGACTGGGCAAAGAAACAACATGACAATCAAAGAAAAAAGAGAAGGGGGGATGGGATCTTCGCTCTTCTGACCGGATGTGTTGAAAACATACAGTGATGCAGTTATTTATACTCTTTTTCTTCCTGCTTTTTCTTGAAATTGTCCAATCAGGAACCTGAAAAAGAGCGCCACAAACAATCAGACAGCACTGGACAGAACCTTCTTGTGGAAACCACAGCTTACCGTATGACCTTCTGACCTTTATTATCAAAAGATTTTACCATTAAAAACCAGCAGGTGGCACCCCATCATAAACATGGCCTCTGCTATTGATCTTCTTGCAGGAGATACCACATACCGAAACGAAAATATTCTGGGAAGGAGAAAATCACTGAACCCAACAAGTCAAGAGAAAGGGGGCCAAAGTGAACGTACTTGAAACGGAAGTAAAGTGCACAGTCAACCAGGGTTGAAAAAAAAGCCCAGAAACACATTGTGGACTGAGATTTTGTTCGGGAAGTTATTAATCGTCTTGCGCCAAGCCTATTTTGGAGTTTAGTCGGGAATTATCCATCCACCCCAGTTTCCACACATTCATAGACAGCTCCCGCCATAGTCTATGATTTATACTGCTCATTACATCCGTCCTATATCCGAGACCCAGTAAGAGAATGAAAGCAAGTTCTACATTAGGTACTTACATAAGTGGCCACAGGACTGATATTTCCAAAAACAACAACCAAGAACAGTAAAATGGCGGAGCCCATCATGCTAAGAACACAAACTATCGGGTCGTCACGAGAGTTGTACTTGTATCTTTTGGCTATCTCCACTCCTGTTACAAATCCAAAGATGCCAGAGATGACTAATTCCACCGAAAATCAGACTGCAATGAAAAGTGGTAAAGACATTAGTAAAGGAGCTTAAAGAAATGAAATATAAATAATTTGATATAATTATTTGAAATATATATATATATATATTTTTTAAGAAAAAACTGGTAGGGAGAATATTAAATTCCCACCAGTTTGGTAAATTGGACCTTTCATTATAGTCGCAGACTTCAGTCTGACATGGCGCATTCTCTTGTGTGATATCCCAGGCACGCTTCTGGAAAGTAAGAGCTCATGGCACCGGCCGAAAATTTTACAGTCATTGCCCCAAGTGTGCAAAACAGAAAACTTCGGCTGCAGAAAGTGAAAAGGGGAAAACACATGTAAATAATGCACAAGTCACGGGGTGGATCAGTGACATCAATCAATGCACAGAAAGCAACAACTTTGTTTATTATTTTTATTGTGGGAATTTTTAACGTATAACGGGAAAAGGTTAAAACATAAATATATAATAAGCAATACAAATTAACATTAATAACAATGTACATTGTTACTCTATCTTAAGTGGTAGGGAAAAGCAAGGAAAAAAATCTGGATTAAATAGGAAAGAAAAGGGGAGAGTAAAAAAGAAAAGAAAGGAAATGGGAAAGAGGAAGGAAAGAATAAGGAAAAGAGGGGAGAAATAAAAATAAACTGGAAAAGAGGGAGATGGAAAAGAAAAGGAAAAACGGAAAAGATTCATCTGAAAAATACAAAATAAAACATACCTCATATAGAAAGTATGGAATATATTCAGAGTAAAAAAAAATGATCATACTGGCTAGCTATCAAATTTTATCTAGAACATGGTAATTCACATTTGAAGGAAAAGAAAGGTTCTATGAAGACCGTCTGACCTCATATATTTGGAAAGAGTTATTTTTAAAAGCAAATGCTAATTCAAAGGTTTTGTGAACAGAAATTCTGTCAATAATATCATCTATTTTAGGTATAACAGATGATTTCCATTTGGCTGCAATCATCATTTGGTAACTGCAAAAATATGTATAATTAAATATATTTATTCTCTAGGAAGCAAATCTACATCAAGACAAAGAAGGTAAAGTTGGGGAGAAATAGACACTTTGTCTTTCCCTACCTTTTTCAATAATACATTTATCTCTTTCAAGAGAGGTTTTAATTTCGGGTAGGCCCAGAAAATGTGAATGATGCTGCCTCGCTGTCCACAATCTCTCCCCAACATAAGTCAGATTGATCTGAAAAGGCTTCCTTAAGCCTAACAGGTGTAAAATGCCATTGTGAAAGTATTTTAAAATCGTTCTCATGGATGTTAGTGTTTGTATTAAATTTATATGTGATTCTGAGCGCTTGTTGCCAATTCTTGATGGAATTTTTTTGATTTAAGTCCGATTCCCAGTTACTCATGGGTTTAGATTAACTAAATTCCAAATCTGAGTTAAGGAACATATATATTTTTTTCATTGTCCAGATTGAATTTGTTATATTATTGTCCAATAGTGTAATTGTAGCTTTCAGCAGGGATAGTGGTTATGTACATTTTTTCCTTATGTATTTTCTGAGACAAAGTAAATTTAGTAGTTCCTCATCTGAGAGGCCAAGAGAGATTTTTAGAGCTTAAAAGTTTATAGTTATATCCTTATTTTTTCCAAGAATAAAAAGCAGGAGTTTTTGATCCCCAATCTTATCCATCTGTCAAATGGAAAATTGGGAAAAATTATTTGAAAGATGGTAATGGAAACCTTTTCCAATGTATATGTTGCTCCATTATTCAATGTCATTCTGTACAGTTTTCTCCATTGAATGATTGTAGATTTCAAACGTTAGTTGTTCGAGTAAAGGGAGGGAGATGTCAAATAAATAAATCAATATAAGAGATATCAGAGACAAGTTTCCGAAGATTTCCATTTCCAAGGAGACCCAATTTGGTTTATTAATATCAATAATGTCCAAAAAGGATAATTTGTTAGACACTTCAAGAACAATGTATCAACAATTGTCTGTTTGTGGCCCATCCGCTACCAGACAAGAAGAGACTCTAACGCAAAAACAGAATAAAATTTATACAAAGTTTATTGAAACAATTTAAAAATTACTTAGAAAGGATACTAAAATTAAACAGGGCTAAAGCCTCAAAAAACAGGGTGGAAAAAACACAGCTTAGGTCAAGCACAGCATAGTAAATTAATTCATTAAGAGACAGTTGCTCTATCAAAATATCGATAACAATTATATAAGATCCATGAAGGCTGTCACTATTAATATCTCAGTGTAAGTCACATGAATTTTATCAATGACATATTATGAATTCAATAGGTAAATCAAAGAATTAAAAGATATATAGGTGCAAAATAGATAGTCTCACTGCAGGAAAGCAAATGTGCAGTATGGAGATATATTGTGTCCTAAGCAGTGGCAATTCTATTAATAGCAGCAAAGTCTATAGAGTCATGGGCTAAGGCATCATAATAGCCCGGTAATTGAGGCAAAAGAGTTCCCAGTTATAGAGTTTATTACCTGGGTAAAATAGATGGTTAAGCCGGTATTATTAGTGCTGGCCAAGGTGGATGTAACAGAGCTATGTGATCCTCCCACCCGACGTGCACCGTTTCGCTGCTTGCTTCTTTCGAGGGCGTGTTTAGTGAGAGGTATATGAATATTTTTAATCCTCAATTTTTAATCATGATACTATTGTTTTCATCAATTTTGCTTTTTGTGTTAATTACACCACATATATATTTTTATCCACATAATATCCACAACCCCTTGGCCCCCTCCGTTGTTTTCTTCCTTGGACGGTCACCTTATTACAACTACCTCCATGTAGGTCCTTCCTCCTGTCGGTACTGTTCTCCTGCTGGTTGCGCATGCCCCGGTTTGATCTCCCCTTTGACTTCCGGAAGTGCTCGAACAGGTGATGGACCACCTTATCTTGTTGAGTGTCCTCTCTGACAATCTTATACACTTCCACCCCTGGGAGCGGGATACTGGTGATGACATAAGGATATGATTCCCACTGGTCAATCAGTTTGTGGGAGCGGTGGTTCTTTTTAGCCCAAACTCTGTCTACTTGTAAGGGTTTCGCCTTGGCCCTTGCATTGAAATCATTCTTTTGCCTTTGGCGTACAGCTTACATTTGGTCTTCCACAATTTCGTTAGCTTCTAGGAGAAGTCTTCGGTGGTCTACCACCCTTTCTGACTGTGTTAGGGAATTAGAGTGATCTTCCACTTGAACGTTTAGCTGAAAGTCTGCAGGCAGTTTCCCTGGACAACCAAACATTGGGTGGTGTTGATATACAGGTGAGTTAAGTCTTGGAGCAACTTAGGCCATTCTTGTCTTTATTTTGCTGGAACATTTTTTAACATGTCAATCAAAGTTTTATTCATCCTTTCACATAGTCCATTGCATTGGGGATGGTACGCAGTTGTGCAAACTTTCTTGCAGCCATAGAGTGCACACAGTTCTTGGAATAACTGACTCACATGCGGGACCTTGATTTGTCAGGATCTGCTCAGGGTATCCATAAAGCCTTACAAAATGTTTTCAAAATACTGTAGCAGTGGTCCGGGCAGTCTGATCTCTGACAGGCACAGCCACAACAAATGTAGTGAGGTGATCGATAATGGTCAGAGCATAGAGGTATCCAGTACGACTGGGTTGCAATTTCGCATGGTCAAGGGCAACGAGCCCCAGAGGATGGTGAGTTTCAATGGGATGCAATGGGACTCTTTGTTCCATACCTTCTTGGCTACTTATAGTACATGAAACACATTCTCTGCACCATTTCTCAATGTCTTGGCTTATTCCTATCGAATAGAAGCTATCACGGATGGTCATCTCAGTCTTTTGGCAGCCAAAGTGTCCTGATTAGTTGTGATAAGCCTCTAGGATGAGGCTGGCATCCTGTCTGGGCACGACTACTTGAAACACTCTCTTGTGAGTGAGGGGGTTCATGGTGCGTCGAACAAGCACTCCTTTGTGGAACTGCAGACGTTTTTCTATTTCCCTAATAGACAGAGTTCTGGATCAGATTGTTTGTGGCCCACAGGCAGTTTTGAGGGTCAAGATTCTAGCAACTTTTGTAGGATTCTGAAAGTTCTCTCCTTCTGGATTTCAACTGTTATGATCTGGTGGTTTAGGAGCAACATGGAGGAAGGAAGTGGTATCTGTACTGACCGCAGTCCCTAAGCTCAACACAACACTAGAAGTAGCCGTGGGATGCTCCTAACACTCCCTGGGCACCTCGTCACAGCCTGAGAACCAACTACCCCTAAAGATAGAAACAGGAAAACTATCTTGCCTCAGAGAAAATCCCCAAAGGATAGATAGCCCCCCACAAGTAATGACTGTGAGTGGAGAGGGAAAAGACATACACAGAATGAAACCAGGATGAGCACAGGAGGCCAGTCTAGCTAGATAGATAGGACAGGATGGAATACTGTGCGGTCAGTATAAAACACTACAAAAAATCCACACAGAGTTTACAAAAATCTCCACACCTGACTAAAGGTGTGGAGGGTAAATCTGCTTCCCAGAGCTTCCAGCATCACAGAATTAATTCCTACTGACAAGCTGGACAAACATAGAAAGCACAGAAAGAATAAGTCCACAACCTGTGAACAGAAAAGAGCAAGCAAGGACTTAGCTTTGCTGAACTGGTCAGAATAACAGGGAAATCCAAAGAGATGTGAATCCAACCAGGAACCATTGAGGAACCATTGAGGAACCATTGACAAGTGGCACAAGCTGAAGAAAAGAGCCAGGCTAAATAGCCGAGCAGAAAAGACAATCAGTGGAAGCAGCTGCTGACAGCTAAATCCAAGGAGCAGCCATTCCACTTAAAACCACCGGAGGGAGCCCAAGAGCAGAACTCACAAAAGTGCCACTTACAACCACCGGAGGGAGCCCAAGAGCGGAATTCACAACATTCAACCCAGTCATGACTCACCGTGGATTTGAGGCTAAGCTCGGAAACTGTTCCTTTTGACTCTCTCCACATTCTGTTTGGCAATATAAGAATAGAAGGTAGGCATTTCTACTTCCCACTTGTCTTCTTCACAACAGGGTGTTTCTGTTGTGGGCAACCTGGACACGTCATCAGCATTGGCATTTGATCGACCTGCTCGATACTTTAGGATAAATTGGTAATTAGCCAAGCTAGAAGCCCATCTCTTCTCAAGGGCTCCCAATTTAGCAATCAGTAACTGGGACAATGGGTTATTGTCAGTGAAAGCGATGAAGGGGGTTGCAGCCAAGTAATGTTTACATTTTTCAGTAACGGCCCACACTAAAGGAATTCCAACTTAAACGAACTGTAGTTCTCAGTTGTACGGGGGGATCTGCTGGCATAACCTAAAACTTTTTATTTGCCATCGTGGACCTGAGCTAGCACTCTAGTCCTAGATATATCTGGCATCTGTATACAGGTGGAAGGGGATATTGTAGTCCGGGTAGGCAAGGATTGGGACTTCAGTTAATTTCATCTTAAGTTCTTGGAAGGACTGTTCTAGCTCTGGAGTCCATTGAGTAGAGGGGCTTTTGTACGTCTTCCGGCACGTTTGTCCTTTCAGGAGGTCTTGTAAGGGCATATTTTTGATGAATCTTCTGTAGTAGCTAGCAAATCCGCAACGTTCATTAATGGTAGTTGGGATAGGCCAGTCTTTTGCCACAGCAATCTTCTCAGGATCTGGAATAACTCCTGCACTAACTACATGCCCTAGATATTGGACCTTGGATGTTAGAAGATGGCACTTGGACGGTTTGACTTTCAGGCCATGCTTGGCTAGAACTTCAAAGACCTCAGCAAGATGCTGGAGATGTTCCTTGTAGGTTTTGGAATAGACAATTACATCATCTAAATACAGTAGCACAGTTTCAAAATTCTTGTGTCCCAAGCAGCATTCCATGAGTCTCTGGAAGGTTCCCGGAGCATTGCACAGGCCGAAGGGTATGCAGTTAAATTCAAACAAACCCATGGGGGTAGTGAATGCGGTCTTCTCTTGGTCCTCTGGGGCCATTGGTACTTGCCAGTAGCTGTTGGTGAGATCTAGGGTGGAGAAATAGGCTGCTGATTTCATGTCAGTCTATGATTCCTCTGTTCTGGGCAGGGGTATGCATCTTTGTGGGTAATGTTGTTAAGTTTGCAATAATCAACACAAAAACGAATACTCCCATCCTTATTTTTGATAAGAACAATTGGTGCTGCCCAAGGACTGCGACTGTCCTTAATCACATCAGCATCCTTCATTTCTTGTATCATCTTTATTGGCTGATATGGATGGAGGTATAGGTATGTACTTTTCTTTGATTGGAGGATGTGAACCAGTGGGAATGGGGTGCTCAATTGTACGGACTCTACCGAAGTCAAAGGCAAACTTGCTGAATATATGCTGGTATTTGTTGGCAACTCTAAGTATTCCATTTTTTTGCTCGAGGGGGGGTCTCTTCAGTGCCTATGTCGAGCTCGTACCACCATTCCTTTTCAACTTCCGCACTTGGGGAAGGTTTCACTTGGATAGAACATTGGGATTCTTGAATGATATCCTGAAAATTGAGTCTACTCAGTTTTGCTACTGTGGTATATTTATGCAGGGTCACAATTTAGTCCCCACAATTTATGAGACTTACGGGTTCTCGACCATGAGTTACAGTAGCCAAACTTCTTGCAACTATAATGACTTCACCTTTGTGTTCATTTGGTTCAACTAGAACTTCATAGTCGTGACCCTTTAAACCCATCTTGCTTTTGCACCACACCAAAAGCTAAAGTGGTTTAGAATTATAGGCCTGGAGTCCATTATTCTGGCAGGGCCGATCTCCCCTCTTGAATTAGTTAATTTCTGATGACTAACGAGAATGTGGAGTGTCTTCTAAATGGTTCTCTTCGTGGGGGATGCAGCACTAAGCGCTCAAGTCATGCCTTCAATCAGTTCGTCAAAACAAATTTGTAGTACATTCCTACCTAATACTACAGGGGGAAATTAGTCTTCGACTACAAAAAGGCCTTGTTTAAGTAGTTCAGTTCTGACAATTTTACTAGTGATAATGTTGAGGTCAGCCAAAGTAATTTTTGCAAGCTGGACTGGTTTCCAGTAACGTTTATATTGTGAGAAACACAAAGTGCCAGTGCATAACAATTCAGATGCACATTTTAATCAGAACAGATATAATAAAATCAAAAAGCTCAATGATTAGTGAGGGAAATAAGCTTTTATTATATCTGTTTTGATTAAATCAGGATGTATTTGCATCGCTTTCCGCATGTAATCTGAATTGTTATGCACTGTCACTATAGTTCCATAGATTACCTATACAGCACTGCTGTACACCAACCACATAATAGTCCCGTATAAAACTTAAATAATAGATGTTTTAGAAGTCTGTCAAGTCTTTTTAGCACTTTAGTTGCCAGACCTGGCTGAAGTAATTTAGCATAGCAGGTTACAGGGACCGGCTGGTTGTAGTCACCCATTCACCCCCTAAAAAGGGATCTGACCTTTGCTGCAGGAGCCCCCTGGGTTGGGTCCATGAAGTAGCTGCTGTTAGTTGAGGGTCTCCATACTTCAGTTCCAGAGAGTTAAATGCAGTGATGGAATTGATAGGCAAAGTCGTGGTCGGCAGAAAATTTGTTAACACTTAGAGGGTAAATTAAATTCAATATATCATTACATATATATATATATATACGTGTAACTTTTTTTGGTGAACCCCAGTGATAATGAATAAGTTGAGTGGGAACCACTCACATGAATAGCAGATACCAATCACCAGAGTTATAGACCAATTACCAAGAAATTAGTGGCACAGGGTGTTAGGACTGGCGGAACGCACCAAGAAAGATGATGTGGATGCGTTCGCATTCCGGGGTCCACTGTGCAGGTAAAACCTGCTGCTAGTAAATGGCTGACTATATGGCGGTACTCAAAAGTATACACACGTGGGTTAACCTCACCCAGTATGAAGAAAGCGATCCTGTTAGCGTCACAGGACCGCGGTACCACACTTAGAGCGCGAGCAAGTAGTCAGTGAACTAAATCCCAACTGGGATAGAAGTCCGATTAGACCCTTGCTGGCACAACACCGAAACTAGGTGTATAAAGAACCTTTTAATATAATATGAGCACAAGAGTGCGTGCTATGCCGCACTGACGGACGCCACTAACCACCCAGACTTGGGAATGGAAAGCGCAAGGCAAGTGCACGGCGCCGTACTGGCGGACACAGCAAATGGACGCTGTGAAGTGTGTATCGTGCAGATGGTAAGTCGGGGGCTAGAGAGCTACCATCATCCGCGAGCAGACAACAACTCTAGGGAGGGATACTTAGGAGCTTTCATCCTTCGACATACATCCATCTACACACACACCACATAATAATATACCAGCGCATGGCCGTGCGGTCATGCGCAGTTTATATAGTTGCAGCACAGGAAGTGGCCACAGAAACTTTGCCCTTCCAAGACCTGCCAAGAGGACCAATGGAACGTGCAGCAGAGCCTGAGCACATGACCCTCGATCTCCAACGGGAGATCTTGCCCTGGGCATGCTCAGTGTGTGCAGACAAGGACTTAGTCCAAGAGAAGTCCGCTCGCCGCTGACCAGCACTGGCTTTAATGGCAGGGGCTGGAGAAGCAGCAGTAACTCTCTGTACAGAGTGAGACCGAGCAAGACGCTGGGACCGTTGTCCTTGCTGAGCAGACTCCACTGCGGCTGGACAAGAATGGGAGACCGCAGCGGAGATGGCTCGAGATTCACCCTGTGCAGAAGCGGGAACTCGAGACCTAACACAGGGTATATGTTTTTTTTAAAAATCACCGGGTCAAGTCAATAATTGTTTTTTTTTGGGGGGGTGAGTTTGTTTGGACTTTCACTATGGGGGCTACATGATTTCTATGTGCGCCCCTGTTTGTTACCTCCATTTAGTAGCAAGAATGGAGAACAAATACTAATAGTGCCCTCTCTGGAGACCCTGCCATGTTCAAGTACTAAAAGTACAATACATTAATGTGAATGGGCACTCTGTAATGTTATATTTCTCCAGAGGGGGGTGCTGCAGGAAAAACAAACACTGCCATGTTTTCTCACAGAATAGAGCCCATCACTCAGGATCCCACCTTTGAGGAGGGAAAGGGGGGCTACTGTTTGATTACACAACAGCTGCAAACTTGTGCAGTAGAGGGACTACCTGGAGTCAACAGATGGCGCTGTGTTAGTTGTAAGAGTTTAGTACTGTACTGTGTAATCTCATTGTTTTGTGTCAATTGCAGTATGTCCCAAGTAAAACTTTTTATTCACCCACAATGTGCTGATGATTCTGCTGAAACCTGCAATAGGGACAACCTGTGATCAGCTTACTCTCTGGAAAAATCCTGGTTAAGTAGGACGATTACCAATCAGATTATTTTAAACCTCATAACGACTGATGACAGTTATATCTGATATAAGTAGGTGCTGACTCCTGTCCAGCAATGGTTATATCCATCACTACAATATTGTGTGCACTGCTCAATGTATCTATGAGATTGCAGTATCTGCGCAGTATAATACACAGACCTGGTCCTTCTGCAAGAAACAGTATTGGAGATAGCTGCGATCTGCACTGATCTAATCTTTGAAAATTTGAGTTCGTCATCAATTTGATATAAATCAAAAGTATTGCAAAGTCTTCTCCAATTGCCCTGAAGAGATATATAACACTTCAATGTCTCCTAGGACTGTATTACAGCTCTGTAACAGAACACAAAGTGGCCACAACATATACAGCGCATGAAATAAGTATTGAACATGTCACCAATTTTCTAAGTAAATCTATTTCTAAAGGTGCTATTAACATGAGATTCTCACCAGATGTCAGTAACAACCCATCCAATCCACACAGGTGAAGAGATCAAACCATAGATGTCCAAAAATTAAGTTATGTGTAATAATGAGAAATGTCACAGGGAAAAAATAAATATTGAGCACAAGTACTGAAATTTATTTAATACTTGGTACAAAAAACATTGTTGATGACAGCTTCAAAACGCCTCCTATATGGAGAAACTAATCACAGGCATTGCTCAGGTGTGATTTTGGCCTATTCTTCCACACAAACACTCTTCACATCCCTAAACGTCCCTGGTTTCCTTCTATGAACTCTAAGCTTTAGTTCCTTCCACACATTTTCTATAGGATTCATGTCCGGTGATCGGCTCGGCCAATCTAGCAGATTTATTTTCTTTCTCTGAAACCAATTGAACGTACACTTGGCTGTTTGTTTGGGATCATTGTCTTGCTGAAATGTCCACCCCCCGTATTATCTTCACCATCCTGGTAGATGGAAGGAGATTTTTATCCAGAATGTCTCGGTACATTTGTCAATTCATCCTTCCTTCACTCATATGTTTGCCAGTGCCATCTGCTGAAAAACAGCCCCACACCTTTCTGTTCCCACCTTCAAACTTCACTGTTTTGGGGTGATATGCAGTGCTTTTTGGCCTCCAAGCATAATGTGTATTATGGCATCCAGAAAGTTCAATTTTGGTCTCATCTAACCAGACTATATCCTGCCAGTATTTCACAGGCCCATCTAAATGTTGTTGAGCAAACTGTAAATGGGTGGTGAGTGTGCATGCAGGCCAAAAAAAAAAACAAAAATGTGTCTAAATACCAATAGGCAGATAGTTGCTACCTACTTCCCTGTTGTGCCTGGCGCTGTATGTTTTGTAACAATAAGGTTGCAAAGGTCATGAGACGGCTCACTGGTTTTACCAATCATGAGCTGTTTCTTGTGTGGTACCTTGGTAATGAGACTTCTTTTTATAGTTGAACCAGCTGATATTATTTGTTGTTTAAGTAGCAGGATTTCTTTATAATTACCAGGGATTTTTGCATCTCTTTTTTCATGTGTTTAATACTTTTTCCTTGTGTCATTTCTCAATATAACATAACATAATTTAAGGACATCTATGGTTTGATATCTTTGCCTGTGTGGATTGGATGGGTTGTTACTGACATCTGGAGAGAATTTCATGTCAATAGCACCTTTAGAAATATATTTCCTTGGAAAATTGGTAACATGCTCAATACTTATTTCACCTGCTGTATATCTATGGGTATATGGATGGTAGCTGTTTTTCGCAGCAGTCCTGTCACACATTATCTGTAATGTTTATTCAGTGGTTTATAGCTTTCTTAATATCTGTGGCTAATCAGTGAGCTGTAACATTCTATCACTAAATTAACCACTAAGGGGCTGCTACATTCCTAGCCTTGGCTTTTATACTGCATGTGATAGTCCCTGATGATTGGCTGTGTTATAACATGTGTTGTGAGGCTGCAGGCTGGGGCTTAGGTCTCTCACTACATGTAAGTTACATGATTATACATGCACCGTATAGTTTTAGTATGTAGCTATGTATTCTCTATACTCTGCATAAGATTCCAAGCATTTGCACTTTATTTTTTCATGGATAACTTGTGCAATAGCCTTCTACTATATTAGCCCCCTTTTGGACATTTGATTAGGGTGTACAGCTGTGCTGCAGTAGATTACTGTGCACATGCACTTTATATATGATTGTTTGGATTAACTATGCAATGAGCTGGAATAATTTTTATATGCAAATTTACGATTAGCTACACTTTATGTAATATTTGATATAGTGTGCATAATTTTTTTTTTCCTATATAGTGATGGAGTACCTTTCCTACCCTGCTTGGTTAGCTAAACTCCGATTAATGTTTATAATACTGTATTCTATATAATAAAGATAATATTTTTTTCTATAAGATACTCTGGACTTGACCTCTTTTTGCAATTTTTGAGGTCTTTTCGTTTGTGACCTAAGTGTTTTAGAGTTGGATTTGTTTCTTATGATCCATAAGTGTTTTTTTTTATGTTTCCATGTGTTGTGATAGCTGCAAGACATTATGGGGAAGCCTCGCAGCAGTGCCTGAGGTCATTATAAGCTTTCTCTAGCTGATGCAATCTTCTGCAATTTGTAAAATAGACATTTCACGCAAAACAAATTGCAAATCCATAGATTGTTTGGTGTGTATGGTTTGTTGAGCTAAAGTCTTGGCCTAAATGGTTGCATGTCAGTATGTTACTGAGAATAATTGCAGAGCTCAACTATAGAGACCTGTAGTGGTAGGTGATAATAAGTGTACCACGTCCGTTGTGCAATCACGGCACATAACTGTGCATGGAAATTTGCCATTCTGTGCAGGCGTCCGGTTTCTACTCAAGATGTTTGCAGAACATTCCTAAAATAACCTTAAAATAAGTAAAAAAAAATCTCAAGGGAGAGGACAGCAAGGAGGGGGATGAGGAGGATGAAGAGGAGGAGGCATTAACAATCCTCTGTGATAAAGTTCACAGCTTGTGAGTCACCGGAGCGTCATCGCCTCTTGATCAGGAGAGCGGCATCAGCCAATCACAGCTCCGCATTGCACAATAGAAATTATTGTGCCATTACGTCGTAGCTAACATAAGTCCAAGATTTTTCCTTACGCTTTGCTGTAGTTGCCCAAGGCTTTCTTTGCCATTTTCAAAGCATTTAAGTCTTATAAAAAAGCTTAAAGGGAAAAAAATCGCCATAAGTAAAACTTGTTTGTTTTTTAAATGTATAAAAAAAAATTATTTTTTTATAGACATAAAAATGCTACATGATTCACCCCTATCCTGGCATCTGATAGTTTGGCACAAGGCTGAATGTAGTGACCAATAATTTTCATAATATGGCAGCAAATTTATCAAGGACGGCGATTCTTACGTCGCTGGAGTAGAGTGGGAAAATGTATTGATTGTGGCAGTTTTTTTTTTCTAAATTTGGAACCTCTATGGGAAACAGAAAATGAAGTGTACGCCAGTCACAACTGGTATAAAATTCAGCTACGTGTGCCAGTGTTCGATTTATGTCAGAGCAAAAAGTTACATAACTTTTTCACAAATCCCACTTGTGACTTTTTCCCCCCAAGTTTTCTAGCAAACAGGTGATTTGTCCCTTATTGACTAAACATTGGTGTAAAAAGTCAAATTTTTTGCAAGTGATATTTACGACACATTCTGTCCCGGCTCTGACACTTTTACAAAATGTAGACATTGTCTAGTAAAATGGGGCTTAGCTTACTACCGTGCAACAGATTTGCTTATCAAGTGCGCCAGAAATCTGGTGGAATCTGCCAGCTCATGACTTGAATACAGCAGATGTAATTTTCTGGAGCACGAACAACCCAAAGGTGCAGCACATATACCATGAGAAGTGCGGCTTAATGAATCTTGCGCACCTTACTTGTACAAAATTCCAGTCTTGGTAGATTGCCGCATATGTATCTAAGTCTATCATGTGTGATACTGGGTGCTGAGATAAGTTATCTAAGCTGATAACATTTGATACTGTCGGTTGAGTTGACTTATATAAAGCCCCACACACACTAGATGGTTGACGGATGAATGATGGTTTGGTCCATGGCTATCTCCCCCGACTCCCTCATACACAGGGAAGCTCGACATAGCCTAGCACTCCTTGGGCAGCACCTTATCTAGTGGAGAACTAAAGGATCGGTGGCTGGAAATCTAACATGCTGATCCTTACCTCCCCTGACATCATCTGTTAATGAAGAATTGGTAGGCCCCATACACATTAGACTGGTGGTCAATCAAACCAATATCGATAGGTTTGGCAGGCTTTAGTCAAATGTATATGAGGGCCTTGAGCTTGTCAATGCCATACTGTCTGCTGAGCTACAACCAGGGGTGTAACTAATAGATGCAGGGGTTGCAATCACACTCGGGCCCTGGAGCCTAGGGGGCCCAAAAGGCCCCATTGCCTCTTATGAAAAGACTATTGCTATTAAAAACCTGCAATAGTTGGGGCTCTGTTGGAGATTTTGCATTGGGGCCCACAAGGTTCAAGTTACGTCACAGGCTGTGCGTCTAAGCTCTTTACACATAACAGTCTGATCTGTAAATGCATCTAATCCTATCATTTTGGATACTGTGTTAGAGTTGGTTGGTGTACCTAAGGCTACCATCTGTAATACTGCGTGTGTAATGACCAGGCCGAACGTTCCCGGCTATCCACCGCCACACGGTGTCCGCAGCCGCAGGAATCATGACACACATCGGTCTTGGGGATAAGTTGCTTTTACTTCAGCACGAACGGGAATTATAACTTTGAACAAATAAGGAACAGTCTCTCATGGGTAGTCCACGGCAATTACAGTTCACACTTAGATGCTGAGATGTGATTGAGGTCTGGAGCTTTAAGAGCACTGGACAGTGTCTTTTGATAGCTTACAGAAGGAGGTAGATGCAGCAATGAGAGGTTACAGACCTGTACTCAGGGTTAGCTCCAGTGTGTCACTGCACGTGCACAAGTACTTTTAAGTGAATGTAAAAACTGAGGTGATTCCAGTCAGAAAGACTTTAGAATAAGGTCACTTATAGGTGAATGTAAAATCTGAGGTGATTTCAGTCAGAAAGACTTTAGAATAATGTCACTTATAGAGGTGAATGTAAAATCTGAGGTGATTCCAGTCAGAAAGACTTTAGAATAATGTCACATATAGGTGAATGTAAAATCTGAGGTGATTTCAGTCAGAAAGACTTTAGAATGATGTCTGTAGAGGTTTTAGAGGGATCCCAGGCTCTTAAGGTACCTTCACACATAACGATATCGTTAACGATATCGTTGCTTTTGGTGACGTTGCAACGATATCGTTAAGGAAATCGCTATGTTTGACAGCGACCAACGATCAGGTCCCTGCTGGGAGATCGTTGGTCGCTGAACAAAGTCCAGAACTTTATTTCGTCGCTGGATCTCCCGTGGACATCGCTGGAACTGCGTGTGTGACACCGATCCAGCGATGTCTTCACTGGTAACCAGGGTAAACATCGGGTAACTAAGCGCAGGGCCGCGCTTAGTAACCCGATGTTTACCCTGGTTACCATCCTAAAAGTAAAAAAAACAAACACTACATACTTACCTACCGCTGTCTGTCCCCGGCGCTGTGCTCTGCACTCCTCTTGTACTGGCTGTGAGCGTCGGTCAGCCGGAAAGCAGAGCGGTGACGTCACCGCTCTGCTTTCCAGCCGCTGTGCTCACAGCCAGTACAGGAGGAGTGCAGAGAAGCACAGCGCCGGGGACAGACAGCATTATGTAAGTATGTACTGTTTGGTTTTTTTACTTTTAGGATGGTAACCAGGGTAAACATCGGGTTACTAAGCGCGGCCCTGCGCTTAGTTACCCGATGTTTACCCTGGTTACCGGCATCGTTGGTCGCTGGAGAGCGGTCTGTGTGACAGCTCTCCAGCAACCAAACAGCGACGCTGCAGCGATCCGGATCGTTGTCGGTATCGCTGCAGCGTCGCTTAATGTGAAGGGGCCTTTAGGCCTGCAGGAGATCTTGTAGTGAAATCAGCCTCCACGTGTGTTCTGCTCTCCCTGAGGACATCCCTCAGACTAAAAACATTCTAGACTTGCCTGGAAAACAGCTCCTCCTATTGACCATGTGACTAGGAGCTGGCCAATAGGACACCGGATTCACATCTCAGATCCTTACAAAACAATAATTATGAGTCATTGTAGACTTTCACCATTAAATGACGCCAGACCACAGCAGATGAGAAATGCATTGCATCTAAAATGGAGGTGACTAGAAATGGAGAATTACAGATCACAAATGGAGGAAATAATGTAGAGGGGCATTTAGAGAGTGAGCTGTAGTGTATAGAAGCTACTCACAATGCAGGATTACTTAAAGGGAAGGACACACTCTCGACTGGGTCACTACACGTGCACTGCACTGGATTAGTTACAAACAGTATGAGTCTTACCATCTAGTACAAATGAGAAATAGTGTGAACAGGGTCAGACACTTCGGAATAATCAGTCTAATAGCAAACCAGTAGCAGAGCAGACGGTATCAGATGAAATACAGTGGATAAATTAAAGTGGCAAGGTATCTAAGCCGATATGAATGGAATATAATATCGATCTACAAGACTGAGTGAATAGTAAAAATTACAATCCGCCTCGTGGCAGATGCAGAGTGTGTAGCCTGACAAGGGTTTCGCCATACAGATGACATCCTCTTTTGGGGCCTGGTCAGTGTTCTGGTGATAAATCCAACTATGCCATATCGCATGTTTAATTACATGAAAAATGGTTTACAAGCCATGCCATTTGATGTAATTGGCATAGATGGATATGTGATTATTCTCATTTTACACATGTGCGGGATGTTATTTTGCTTGCAAACCATTTGGTTGCATTATGCCGTAAGGTACAGATGTAGCTACCACCAGAACAGTAACTACAGCCCCAGAAGAAGCAGTCATTCATAGGGTGAAACCTTGGGTCAGGCTGCACACTCGGCAGAACCAGTTTGCACTCTGTTGCATTTGTATTAGGCGGGGAGCCTTCCTTCCATCTCCACCCAATGTTGTAGCGCAGTGGTTATTTGCTATTCCAGTTGCCTATTTTCTGGGATTGAAGGATTTATCCCCGAAACTGCAGCAGCTCCATTGGGAGGTTTGTCAGGATTGATACAATACCGCAATTTTCTTGTTTCAGACCCCATATTCTTGATTCTTGATGTATGTATTGTAATGTATGTGTGATATGGATGTAATTCAGAACATTCCTCTACAGTCCGGGGTGATACTTTTCAATTAGGAGTTTGGCAGTAGTCAGGCTTGACTTTTAGTTACCTTTTAACTATCACTTTCCTCCATTTGGGATATAGTAAAATGTCAGGTGTTGTGTTCACCGTTTTGTGCTCCTTGGGTTCTGCCAAGGTTTCGGTTATTTTTGACTGCAGCAATACTGCAGAATGTGACTGAAAGTCAAAGAAACTTCGACTGAACCCCAATGACTAGCAATATAAGTCAATGGGGTCTGAAGATGCAAAACGGAAATCGGTCTGTCTGAACAATGATCAATATTAATTAAAGTGTGGCTTCCGTGTAATATTTTAGAGAAAACATAGTTTTATACCCTAGTCACCTTGTATGACTAGTCCGAGGCCGGTCTGAGGTGGTTTCTCATCTTCCCAAGACTGACGAGTCTCTACCTGTGTATATAGGAAGAGATCTTACAGTCTAGGGGAGCGGGTCAAGAAGAAGCCAACTGGGATCGGCCTCGGATTGTCACCCAGGACATGTAGTCCCTGGTCGGCTTCTCAAAACACAAGTAAAATCTTGGAAAATTCTAAAAAGAGTGTGTGGGGTAAGGTTAACGCAACTCTACAAAATTGGGATCTTTGGGGGTTGGACGTGTCCCCACCACAACCAATCAATGCGCAGCCTCTGAGGAAATGGAAACTAAACCCTGATTGTTTGACTTGGGCGACACGGAAAGTTGTTAGAGACGAGGTCCATAACTTTTAGTTTCCAAAAAATGAGTGACTGAAATCAAAAACACAAAATTCTGCTTCGGTTTAATCTTAATTTTATTAAACAAATACACTTGTTCAGGTGGGTTTTGGAGGCGGCCCACCTTTAAAAGACATCATGCGGACATGCCCTTAAAATTTACATTTCAAGTTTACAAGACATGAAAACGTAAATTAGACAAATATATGAAACAAACAAAAGCTGACATAACAAAAAGGCACGCAGTTCACTCATCTAATATTATTAGACGGCAGCACTCCGCGTGTAAGACCACACAGCAGCCCAAGATCAGAAGACCCTCTTGGCCAAAGCAGCCAATCAGAAACCACCTTTTATTACTCCAGGGCAAATTAGAAAATGAAAACTGACTTCTGATTGGTTGCGATGGTCAATCCTTCCACTTCATTCGAAGGCTTTGTGTGCGGCCGTTCACTCTGCTCCTTCATATCGAACAAATGTAACATAAAAAAATATATATATATACAAATACTTTCTGTGCAGGATGAAGACCTGTAGGACGTGCAATTATATATTATAAAATATATACTTTTTTTTTTTCATATCACAGAAAGTGCTTAAAGGGAAACTCCAGCAAAACGCCTGCCTTCTCTCTAAAAGGCCAATATTTGCTTGACCCCGGTAGCAGCGACTGACTGACATGGATCTGTTAATCACTCTGATTGCACACGACATTGATCTCCGAACTGTCCGTTTTTTTTATATATACCTCCGGGGCAAATCGGGAGCAAATCAATGTCCCACAAGTGTGCATTCAGATCTTCGGATGTATTGTCATTGGTGCAAATTCATAGGGCACCCTTGAAATAAGATGGTCGCTGGGGCAATGGTAACCATTTTTTTTTAAATAGTACACATCAGGAAGAGGATGAGGCAAGAAATTTTACATCTCCCTGATAAATTTTCAACGTGATGTGCAAATGTCATAAAAAAAAATATAAATAGAAATAAATACATAAATTATATATTTTTTTTAAATAACGTACACAGAGAACAACAGCAGCAAAACCACAATTTATATCCCGGCATCCATGATATACTGGTTTCAGACAGTGCACTTTAAAGTCTTCCCTACATGCACACAGTGGAGGTAGTCATCATCATCATGTTAACGGAGGACTAGGAATGCACCCTCTTTATTCGCGTGAATTAAATAGTTGTCCACCCCCCCCCTTTTTTTTTTTTTACTTAAATGCATGTACTTTGGACTGAAAATCATTTTTGCAATTGGGTCCCATTAAAAAAATTGCACCGTTTGACTTTTACAGGCTCTTTTATTTCTCTGTAAATTCAACTTTGATGTCATAAATCAGCTGCAAGGAAAAAAGAAAAACGGATAAATGAGTTATAAAGTCGCCCATTAAAACGAGCTCACTGACGGATTCTCAGATAACTCATTCTGCCACACTGAGGCTATAGAAGGCAAAAAATGCTACATTTTTAATCAAATCCAATTAAAAACATTTTTTTTAGAAAAAAAATTAATGCATCGAAGAAAAAAAAATGTCCTCAAAAGGTGAAGATTTCATTTAATTCTGGATAGTTTTCTGGCTTCTTCTTTAGTGCACTTCTGTTTAGTGCATACAGTTAAAAAATCTCTATAGTCGTGCCTATCGTGAACATAAAACACATTTCAGCACATTGAGTATATATTAGTTGGACAGGTTGTGTACAAGTGAAATTTGTCCTGTTCGGCTTCATCTCTAGTGCACTTCCAGTTGGTGCACACAGTGAAATAACAAACTAAAGATCATTATTATAGTTTTTCCATTTCATGAGAAGAACAATAGACAAAGTCTACTTGCATTTGATCATCAAGGAAGACATTTTGAAGACTATATGTAACAGCCTTAAAGGGGCGGTCTCACGATCATAAATTGGTAAAATTGCAAAGTGCTTGTAAAAAACACTCAACGCTGAGATTTACAGTTCATTAAAATGTTTAATTCTGTTTTTTGTTTTTTTTGCTGCTCATTCCTTAGATTACTGGCCACCTCTGCAGTCTTATCAGCGGTGGCCCGGTTTCCTTGAAAAGAAGTGCGCTTGTAAGCGCTGCTCTGAAGCTGGTCGGATCACCGGATCCAGCTTTTTTCTGTGCTTCTGCGTTCCTACGATGCTGCAGAGGTAAAGTTACCTCTGCTAGTTTGCAGTTTGGTCCGACCATGCCGCTGGCCAAACTGTCAATTTTCAGAAGCATCTCTGATTGTAGGAAGCCAGGATGCAGAGGAGAGGTGCTCTCCTAAAGATAAGACTAACCCTTTAATTAAAAAAAATTCCTTTTTTTAAATATTATATTACTGTAACTTAATAGTGACAGTAGTGTCATTATGCTGCCTGTTGTTAGTATACAAGAGGCAACGCTATATTCTTCCGTCTTGGTTGGGCAGGCTTTGTAGAAGCAGTATTTGCCTTTTTGGACTTCTTCCTCTCTGTAAGTGCACACAAAACGCAAGATTGTCAAAGTCTTCCCATTTATTACAGAGGAAGAAGCCATCGTGCGAAGTCAAGGGCCTTCTGCCTGTCAGTTCACAGTAAGCAAGGAAGACCTTTTGTGGACAATGACAACCTTTTAACGAGAAACTTCTATTTTTTTTTTTTTTTTACCTACGGCAGCAATATTTAATTTCTTCTTCCAATAGTGTCCAGTATTTTTAGTACCTGCGAAGAACCTCCACTGGTTGCTACTATTTTCCAGACATTACACAGCACCGCTGCTGCAGGAGCTTCTTCTCTACTACCCACCCAGTCAGTACGGACATTATATTGTTATTTCAAATGTAGGGTGGTTATAAATACGTGAAAACCCCATAGCAATCCTTGTTTATTGATCATTTTCTTTTAGGTCATCAGTATAGAAATCATCGACCTCCCATTGTAAAACTCCGATCAACATAATCGGAGGAATCTTTTGTGCGCCAATATACAATATCTGTTTGTAAACCTTATTGTCTCCGCAGTGTTTCGTCACCTAGTGGATAGTTTACAGAGTTTTGTTTGGCGACCTCCATTTTCTGTGTGGATCGAGGGTGCACCTTAAAGGCGAAGTACATCCCGTAAGTTGTACATTACAGAATGCGCTAACAATGTATCCAGCGCTTGATCGTTAGTTATACACAGATGCTTGCTGGCATAAATACCAATAAACGGAATAATAATACATTTTCGTTCATTTGGCATGCTTCATTCCAACGTTTCACAGATTGTGGAAGGAATCTGGAAAACACAGCCTTCATGATCTAAAGGGGGAAACTCCACCTTAATTCAGTAGCTTGCGGTGATGGAAATTTCAGTAGTGCAGAAGGGCTTCAAAAACTCTACAGAATTCCAAGGGCAGAGATATAAGGGCTGTAGAGGTAGAAGTCCCACCTGGCGAATTCCAAGGGCAGAGCTATAAGGGCTGTAGAGGTAGCAGTCCCACCTGGCCTTGGTGTCTGGGGAGACCCCTGTGCTGTCAAAGATACCAGTATTATAAATGGCAGGTGCGGGGCCTTGCTACAAATAATACACTGAGGCCAAAGTTACACCTCCAACTTCTGAAGCCCTTAGTGGATGTTTCCCCTTTAATTTTCTTGTTTCTTCTTTTTTTTTTTTTTTTTACAGACGCAATCAACCATCCCATTCATGACAAATATGATCTATATCATAGCGTCTTGGGGAAAAAAGCAAAACAATAGTGCCTTAATACACAACTAGCATCTAGAGTATAATGCTTATAGCATCAACTTTGAGTCACAAGAACTCCGTGTGGCTTTCATCTTTGTGAAATGACGTCATTTCACTAGGCACCGACCACAAAACTAAGCAATAGTGGTATCGCATCGAGTAGCGTTGTATCTCTACCATAGAACTTCTTTTCGCAAAATTGTTTGTTTCCCTTTAAGCCCTGAATTTACAAGAATAGTAAAAAAAAAAAATTACTATACACTTCATGGCATAAAAATAAAACAATATCTACAACACAAGAGGTCACACATTTAGAATACATTCAAATTCACTGCATCCTTTTCTTAGGTTTCCTCTTTGTATTCTCCCACGTCACTATCTTTTGTGTTTGCTCCTATTCCCAACCAAGTGACGAGGTAATCAATGTTCACATTGCTGCAGCTGAATGAAGATAAGCAAGGGTGGGGCTTGATAAGCTCAGGGACGTGGCTTCCTAAAGCCTGAGCCCACTTAATGTGTAATCATGGCTGCCTTGAAAAAGATTTAGCTCCATAACTTACACTGTAAAACATCAACAAACTTATTATCAGTTGTCTGCATGGGAATAAAATCCCTTTAAAACATGCATATACCAAGCAAACAATAGTACTTGTCGAGCACCGTGCAATAAGGCACTGAGATCAGGAGCAGGAACAGTTACTCGCTTCTGATCTTTTTTCCTGTAGTTCCTATTTTTGGTTGCACCTAGCTAGGAGGCACTTAAAGTAAAAGGCCCTATACTACTGCCGTATGAAGGCTACGGGCAGATTAAGTAAAGGAGCCATATTAATGCACCCAAGTGACTAACCCAATGAACATCAGAGGCTTTTGGTCCCAGTGAAGCAAACCAGAAATTTCTGATTTGTACTAATTCATGGGAATATTTTTAGTTCTTAAACCATTTACAATATTTTCACGGCATCCCCTTAGATCCATATCATCTAGCTGTTTAAGCACATTTTTCATAGAGGCCTGTTTGCCATTTTGCTCCCTCCATTTCTCGAATAACTGATAGTTGCGTTCTCTACAGTCATGGGAATTATCATTTGATATTTGATTGATTGTATTTCTTGAGAGGTGCAACTTTCGGGCAAGTTGAGTAATGTTTTTCTGATCCACATTATCAATCACACAATAGAAAAAATCCGACCACTCTGAAAAAGACAAAAAAAAAAAAACAATCTGTAAATAATTAACAAACAAAAACACATGCAAATTCACTTCAATCTCAAATATAAAAAAAAAATGTTGGGACACTGTGTAAAAAAGAAAACGAATGCAATGATTTTAAAATCTTCTATGGCCATATTCTATTCACAACAGAACATAGAACACAGATCAGAAGTTGAATGTCGGACATTCAAAAAATAACTTCTTTAGATATTTATGGCAGCAACACACCTTTAAAAAGTTGGAAAAGGCTGGAACAGTAAGGGATACTAAAGAAAAGCTGCCGGAGGGTCAAATTTAAACTAAGTCTCGAGTGCGCATAAAAAGATTATGTTAGAGAGGCAGAGTCTCTCAAGCAAAGATGGTCAGAGGTCACCTATCAGTAAACAACTGCATCTAAAAATTGTAGAACAATTTCACAAAAATGTTTTTTAATGTAAAATTGCAAACATTTTGAATATCCCATAATCTACACCAGGGGTCCCCAACTCCAGTCCTCAAGGCCCACCAACATGTCAGGTTTTCAGGATTTCCTTAGTCTTGCCCAGGTAATAATTACATCACCTGTGCAATGCAAAGGAAATCCTGAAAACATGACCTGTTGGTGGGCCTTGAGGACTGGAGTTGGGGACCCCTGATCTACACTACATAATATAAAAAATGTAAGAGATTGGGAAGAAATCCATGAGCACAAGGGACAAGGCCCATGGGCAACAATGAATGATCTAAGAGCACTCAGGCGGCACTGTAATAAAAACAGGCATTGTTCGGTCATGCAAATCACTGCATGGGCTGTGGAATGCTTTCAGAAATTACTGTCCATGAATACAGATCACCGTGTAGTATATAAATGCAAGATATAGGTCCATCATCTGAAGGAGACGAATATCAGCACAATCCAGAAACACCACTGTCTTCTCTGCTCCAAAATTAATTTAAAAAAGAATGAGGGAAAATGGAAAAATGATCTGTGTTCAAAAGAATAAAAATGTGAATTTTTTATATTTTTATGGAAACCACAGAAGCCGTGTCCTGCAGACTCAAGAGGAGAGGGACCATCCAGCTTGTTAGCAGCACACAGTTCTGCATCTCTGATGGTTGGGGCTGCATTAATGCCTATGAAATGGGCGGCTTAAACATGAAAGGCTCCATCAATACTGAGCATTATATAGAGGTTTTAGTACAACTTATGATACATCCAGACAATGTCTATTTCAAGGACCTTGCATATTTCAGAAAGACAATGGTAAACCACATATGTCATCCATCATTACAGCACGGCTGGACAGAAGAAGAGTTTGGGTGATGAACCGGCCGCCTGCAGTCCGGACCTTTCACCAACAGAAAACATTAGGGAATGAAAAATTTGTCAAAGACCCCAAACTGTGGAACAGCAAGAATCCTACATCAGACAAGAATGGGACAACGTTTCTCTCCCGAATCTCAAGCAATGTTCTGTTCATTTTCTCGACATTTAGGTATGGTAAAAAGAGGGGATGCTACACATTGGTGGACACGGCCCAGGTATAACATTTTTTTAGCTGTGTCGCTGCCATCAATTTCTAAATGAGATAATTCCTTTAAAATGAAATGGTAAAAATGTCCATTGTTCAACTTCTGATCTGTGTTCTATGTTCTTCTGTGAATAAAATATGGGGTTAAGAGTTCCCCAAATCATTGCATCCTTGTTTTCCTTACATTTTACACATTGTTCCAAATTTGGGGAAATTGGGGTTGTACAATGTTTAGCTTTTCGGTTTTGTTTTTTCTTACATATACAACACAAGTCCCCCCTGATATCAAAATGTTAGCTCTGCATTCCAAAATCTGTTCAATGGGCTCATTCAGCATCCATGTTATAAAATACAGACATAGTTGGGTCTACGAAAGGATATACAACCATTTGTCTGAATCGGGGCAGCAGCGGTCATAGTCATGCTCCAGCTAAGTCCAACACATCTCTGAAAGTGGAAGATAAGTAAAACTATACATTAAAGGTATCTAAACTCAATGGGGCAGCTTAGAATTAGACTAGATGCTCCAGTTTTGTCACAGTGGCTCATGCTGGTGGTAACTCTTTTTAGCGTTGAATTCAAAAGGTGCATGATGCCGACCGTTCGAGCAGGCGGCAGACCAAATACTTTCAGAAGACAAGCTGTCGGAGTGCCACTTACAGATGCTTACAGGTAAAAGCGCCAAAGAACACAAATGCATGTTATCTCATACTTACGCTTATCACATGGCTGCAGTGTGCCACAGAGTTTGCAAGGCTGCAAAAAGGGAAAAATAAAGATCAGTACTGATAGTTTTATTAACCCTACTTTCATATCTGGGATCCGATGTCTTCTTCCACCGAAATCCACATTTTTCTGAATATGTAAATGCTCTGTTAAGATCTATGGGCTGGACATAAATCTTCCAGAGAAGCTGCCTCCATAGGTTATTTTAAATGAAAGTGGGCGTCAGTGTGGGACATGTAATGACTGACAGTCTGCTCTTCTGATCTACATTTCTCACGCCATCTTTCATTTAAAATAAGCTCTGGAGCAGATTCTCTGGGAGGTCTATGACCAACCCATAGATCCACAGTTCATTTATATATTAAGAAAAACGTGTATTTCTCTGGAATAAGACATCAGATCACAGATATCAAGGTATCACTTTATTCAACTTTCTATGACTTTCGCACACGTGTAGACGGCTTAACAGGGTTAATCCTACTGACAGATTCTCTTTAACATACAGGACAAATTACACCATGTTTTTTAATAGCTACAGGCGCAGTGATGTCAAAATTTTGTTTGTCTATTGTTTAGATTTTTTATGTAGCAAATGGGAAAAAAGCGAGTAAAATGTTCTTGTTTTGAGTTTTTATTTTAAATATTTTGTTTACCTTTATTTTTAATTTTAATAGGGAACTTGAACATGTACTCGATGCTTTTGTCCTCTGCTATAATAAATACTTCTATGTAGCAGAAAGTTGTGCAGTCTCTGTCCTCTTTTATAATTGTGCATGTTGCATCGCTAATTAGGAATACTAGCATGGCTCACATGGGGCCCTCCCTACCTGCCATGACCATCTATCAGCGCTCTTCACAGGTCCCATTCCATTTAACCTGCTTAGGTGTTGTGGTCGCCATCGACTGCGTCATCTAAGAGGTTACACTGATGGGATCAGAGTTATTTTGGCAACTACAGGCAGTGTTACTTGTATAATACAGCCGTCACCTGCCAGGTATGGAGCAACCTCAGCTACTGCGCCGCCTCCATACAATCCATTTTGTTCACATCCGCCATACAGTGGATGTCGCTAAGGTACATTTTTAATGGATTGTAGGCATCTCCTTATCAGTTTAGAGCAATGGTCTATGACCAGTGGTTCTCCAGCTGTTGTGAACTGGAATAGAAGTTGTAGTTGTGCAGCAGCCTACGAGTCGCAGATTGGAAATCACCTCAGGGGCGGATTTACCATTGTTCAGGGGCAGATCTACCATTGCTCAGGGGCGGATCTACCATTGCTCAGGGGCGGATCTTCCATTGCTCAGGGGCGGATCTTCCATTGCTCAGGGGCGGATCTTCCATTGCTCAGGGGCGGATCTTCCATTGCTCAGGGGCGGATCTTCCATTGCTCAGGGGCGGATCTTCCATTGCTCAGGGGCGGATCTACCATTGCTCAGGGGCGGATCTACCATTGCTCAGGGGCGGATCTACCATTGCTCAGGGGCGGATCTACCATTGCTCAGGGGCGGATCTACCATTGCTCAGGGCGCGTATCTACCATTGCTCAGGGCGCGTATCTACCATTGCTCAGGGCGCGTATCTACCATTGCTCAGGGGGCGGATCTACCTTTGCTCAGGGGCGGATCTACCTTTGCTCAGGGGCGGATCTTCCATTGCTCAGGGGCGGATCTTCCATTGCTCAGGGGCGGATCTTCCATTGCTCAGGGGCGGATCTTCCATTGCTCAGGGGCGGATCTTCCATTGCTCAGGGGCGGATCTTCCATTGCTCAGGGGCGGATCTACCATTGCTCAGGAGCGGATCTACCATTGCTGCAACCTGTGCAGCCGCACAGAAAGCCAAGAGGTAATGAGGCCACTACCACCTCCAAAGAATTATGAAATTGTGCATTATGAGGAGCTATTGCACTGCAAAGGGCCCATATACTGTTGTTGCACAGGGGCCCTCATCGGTCTGTGTCTACCAGTGCACCTCCTTATATATAATATGATTATATACTCACTTCTCCCACTTGTGGGCTTTCTTCATACTGCACATCACCCTCTGGAGACTCGGCAACGTGGTTCTCCTCAGGTTCCCTCTGAGCTCCTACTAAACAGGGAACCGCCATCTGATGAATCTGCTGTTCGATTCTCCCAGGTTCCTGGAAAGTTAAGAACCATAGAGAGGAAGTCAATATATTACATATTTATGTTGGTGGAAAAATAAAATAATGTCTGTCTCTGAGAAAGCAGCCTTGTAAAAAAAAAATGTGCCGACTCCTGAAAGGCCAAAGTCCTTCGCATCCCTAATAGGTTATAGAAGTAGAGAGCAGCTATAAGGAAAGTCTTCCTCTCTTTGAGGACCTGTATTGCACAGACACCTCATTAACCTAAATAATAACCATGTAATGCTTCATCTCTCCTGTAGAGGTGCTGCATTTATACTGAGCACTTGTTGACAGGTTCCCTCATGCATTAAAGGTGCTATTCTCATCTTCAGAGATGGATATTGTTGGATAAATCTTGTAAAAGCAAGCACTTTTGCACTTTACCGCTTATTAAAATTTGCAGCCGTTCTTCAGATATTGACACTTACAGGCGCAATAAAAATCAGCTTGTAAGCACTACACGTTCTGCTGTCTAGCGGCGGTGGTCGGTATCCAAGGCAACGAGTTGTAAACTAAGAAAAGTGTTAATATCTCAGGAACGGTTGAATATTTTAATAAGCAGTAAATTGCAAAGCTCCTTGTATTTACAAGCTCTATCATTCAATACATATTTATTTCAAGAGGGTAATAACCCTTTAAAGCTATTTTTTTTTTTGATCAGCAAATTAACCCAGGGTTCTCTTATAAAATGGGATTGTAGATAACAATCATTGCACAATGTGCAGCAGCTCCTGATGTAGGGGACTGAGTATAATTACCAGCTTGTACTTTCCACACTGGGAAGGAGCATGTGATATTACTGTTAGGAGGGCTTTATCTATCCTTCCTCACAACCATCTGCTTGGGAAAGGATAAGATACGGCTTCTGGAGCA
Source organism: Ranitomeya imitator (assembly GCF_032444005.1). Taxonomy (NCBI): domain Eukaryota; kingdom Metazoa; phylum Chordata; class Amphibia; order Anura; family Dendrobatidae; genus Ranitomeya; species Ranitomeya imitator. Next base: position 20,126,218 of record NC_091290.1, read on the forward strand.
GGCACATGACACACCTAAACAATTACAAGAACTTCTACACAGGAAACATACAGGCGTCACCAGCGGTTGGTGTTCCGGGGGGAGTTCCTCTTCTTTGGGATTTTTATCCTCGGCACGGACGGAATCTAACGACGTGTTTTCACTGTTCTGAGTGGTGCCAAGGAGAGAGTTCTGTATTAAAATAAATGGAGGATGCAAAATGACAAGGAAGCAAATGGCGTGTAGCATAACGCCCCGAGCGTGCAACACTGTACCACCACACAAGCCGCACCCGTAAGGGTATGTGCCCATGGCATCCTTTAGACAGTTTTTTTCTGAAAAAGACACAGGCTTTTTGTTGAAGCAACTTTTTTTTTTTTAATTGTATGTATTGATAGTTATTGGCCAGGAGAATGGATGCGTCACTTTTTTTAGTTATGTCACAAATGTGGAAGCTTGGAAAAGTAAAAAAAAGACCATATTCCCAGTAAGTCATTTTTACATTACTGTGAATATATACATCTTCCATTTTTTGAAAAAGATTCCATGTGCAACAAACCCTTAAGGCTTGGCTCCCATGATTAGCTTTTGATGATGTAGATTTTCAGTTCCAATTTTGCACTAGTATTTTTTTTATAAAATACGCAGTGAAAACGACTCGCCAACAACTCTTTTGTGGGAATATAGCCTGACAGTGACTTCTCGAAGGGATGTGAACATCCCTAGTTATGTCTCCATAGGTTTATTTATCTATCAGGAGGTGAACGGCAGTGATGACATTGCATTGACAGGTGCTGGCGAGAAAGCGAGCATGATACTTGCCTACTTGCAGGCACCTGTCGACGCATCATTCGTCTCCCAAAGCAAAAATAAGAAATATACAAAATATACATTGCTTACCTTACTGTTTTCATTAGCCTTTTCTAAAAGGAAACAAATACAAATTTTTATTAAGAATTTAGCCTCATAAATGTAAGAAAACACCATTATATGCAAGCCTATATAACTCCATCTATGTCATATCATCAATTAATATTTATCTACAGAGATAACTTGACTATACAAAACAGGTTTAGTAAACGATTCAAGTCTCCATATACGTAGAGCAAAAAATGGCAGCACTCCAGATGTGCAACAATGGAAAAAACTGTGGTCTTTGTTCCCCTATGTATATGCAACCTTTTGGCTCTGGACTGCGAGCTCTTGCCACAAGAAAGGGTCATAGTTTAAATAATCGAAATCGCTTTACGAGCGATGTTTCGATTAAAGACCACAGTTTTGTAACTGTAGAGAAAACATGTTGCTGTCCATTTATTTATCCATTAGTGATGAGAGAACATGCTCGGATAAGGTATTACCATGCTCATGTGCTAATTGAGCGTCTTTGGCGTGCTCGAATAATAAGTTCCAGTCCCCGCGACTGCATGTCTCATGGCTGTTTGACAGCTGCAACACGGCAAACAGGCAATCCTTGCATGTGTTATGGCTGTTGAACAGCTGCGAAACATGCAGTAGCGGGGACTGGAACATATTCGAGAACGCTGAAGACACTCGGTTAGCCCATGAGCATAACACGTATCCAACCACGTTCGCTCATCACTAGTTGTTGCCCTAGTATTATTATTTATTATTATAGCACCATTAATTCCGTGGCGCTTTACATGTGAGGAGGGGTATACATAATAAAAAGCAGGTACAATAATCTTAAACAATACAAGTAATAACTGGTACAGGAGGAGAGAGGACCCTGCCCACGAAGGCTCACAATCTACTAGTATCCATCTATCTTTCTCTATCTACATACCTACATGAAATAATTCTGCCTGTAGAGAAACCATTCAGATTTCTGCTGAGGACCATTACTTACTTCTGTAACAATGGTATCCAACAATCACGATGATGATGATTAGGAGAAAACACGCTATGGGTAATCCTATATAGAGGACTGTAAAATAAGGAAAAAAAAAGTTTTGGGTAAAAAGTTTACAGGAAATTACTTAAATATCAATGTCCATAACGCTCATAAGTTAGCAAAAACTTCCATTCTAAGGGATCGCTCACACTAGTGTATTCATCGGACGAGTGCTACCACTTGAACCAATAAATTTAAACAACTCGTATTTGATTATCAGAGGGATTATTCGTATATATCTCACAGATATCCACTCTATTTTTAAAATATAAACCTTTATTAAATCTTAATAATAATAATTATATTTATCAAAATTTAATAAAGGTTTATATTTTAAAAATAGAGTGGTTATCTGTGACACTTGGACCAGTGTTGTTCTATGGGGTAGTGCAGATCTGCGACTTTTTTCTCTTGCTGTTGTGACGTAAAAAAAAAAAAGGTGCAGCATACTGAGAGTGGGAGCGCAAATAGAATCACGAGCAGCCATTCTAAGTCTAGGGGTGCATGGAAATCATCGGACTCGGATGTCCGATTTCTGTGGACTCACACAATGGAGAAGATGGAGAAATCTTGTTCTCCATCTTCTCCTCACCTGTGATGCAAGAGAATCGAAACACACTAAGCTGATAGTTTGATCGGAGTGTCATGACCATAAATGATCTGATTCTCTCGCATGAGAGTATCTATGCTCATGTGACCCCAACTTACGACCTAAAACTGAACTCACAAAAAAATGATCACACTTACTAATACCGCTTCACAATATCAACATACTGCAGGATGCAGAAGCCCCCGTGGTAACAGGTGGAGCCGGTACAGGTGACGCCCAGACTATTAGATCAGGTGGGCTGCCCAGGGCACTCCACAAGGATAGGCAATTCTCCCCCAACACTACATACCATGGCTGCATCCTACAAATATGAAAAAAACAAACCACCTCCTCCTCCTGGATGGGAGGTTGGCAGTGGCTGTCCATCAGTATTTTGCACCAGTGTCGCCTCCCCCATATATCACTCTAGTCCTGACTCCATTCTGCACAATATTGATAAGTATGACCTGTTTTTCTGTAACGTTTTTTGGACTTGACGTTCCTTTCAGTGAATTACAATCCAATAGATAATGGAGTTGATACATCAAAGTGTTTACATAAGAAAACTGGAGTAAAGCACTTTCGATAGCCACAACATGTTTTCACAACTTCATTTTGTGCAAAAATATTAGCGACTTTTGGTTTTCATGCCAGTTTCGGGCAGTTCCGGCCAAAACGGGCAAATCTAAAGAGGAACCATGGCTAGGCTAAACCTTCCAAATCCATCAAAAGTGGCAGCGTTTCTTATGCCAGAAACGTTACGTTTTTGCAGAGGCGCACGGACGCACACGTCACTGATAAGATGCGCCAAATTTTTTAAGTGGTGTGGCCTATTCATGAATTTGGTGCATCGTACTCCAGCGAGCCATTAATTAAGTCCAGTGTGAGCAATGTCATTCTTAAATAGGTTGTCCGCTACTTTAACACAAGTCTATAGTGGACGTGGCTGGGTAGTGCACCTCAACCCCCTATTCAAATCAATCGGGCGAATGTGCAGTATTTGGCCGCTGTCTCTATACCACTGATGGAGCTGTGCAGCTCCGTAACTGAACAGTTCTGGCTGGCGCTGACACCGAGAATAGCTGAATGTTGCACCCCCACCGATCAGACATTAATGACCTATCCTGAGTAGTGCACAAGAATTGGACATGTAGTTAATGCGTTTGATCTTCTCTACTCACTTAATTGGGATCCGGCTTGGTCATGCGGCGGATCAGTTGGTACTAAAATTAATAAAAATACATCCAAGGGTGAGCAGAACAGAAAACACCAACATGAATGATCTCACAATGGTTTCTTTTATTTGCCCCCATGGGCCATAAGCTTTTTAACTACCAATCCCACATATTATTGTCCGGGATTATTCCCTTGTCACTTACTTGCTTTACGTCTAGTTACATCATTGAATGAATCATTTGGCTTCAGCACTAAAAATGATTAAAAAAAATACTTTAAGGAGTGAACGTAAAAAAATTTAAAGTACACATTGAAGTACTAATATGAGAGAAATGGGGTACCAAGGTGGAGGCACTAATGGAAGATACTTGGGCGTTCTGTTATGGGGATAGACATGAGAGTAAGGAAACAGAGGACTTTTTTATATGTTATTTAGCTTTTACTATAGATCTATGCCCACTTTTTTCAATGGAATAATGCTGCACTCCCTACTCCTTGCTCCCCAGATACAAAGACCTAAGGGGATTATTGGAAATAACACATAATTTTTTGTTTTGGCTGATCGTCATCATTGAGACTTCGTCACTTGGATTCAGTTGTTTCGCAGACATGAAGGTTCGCCTATCAGATAAGATGTTGTGCCAATATCATGGATGCCAAGCTTAGCAATAGAAAAGCCTCAGTTTGCAGTGTGACCCAGTATGACCTAAGAGGTGCAGAATACAGACTATATACGGTACCGGTCGGCTGGTCGTTCACATTGGCTTTTGTTGAGGTAGGATCTGTTGCAGAAACGTCTTCACAAACTGTGTCTGAAGTTGGCGTACATGGATTCTTGATCCGTTGACCTTCACCACACCTTAGGAGAAACATGGTGATGTCTTAGGTCGCACAGACACAATGTAAACACCCATACAGTGCTCAACTAATACCATCATACAGTGAGCATATTATTAGTTCCATAAAAGCAATCTAACACCCAGTATGGTCACGCACACTGCTGAAAGGGTTGTCTGGTATGGCTCACTTCCACTTCAGGATGCGAGCGGTGGGGATGATGCTGCATCGGAATATATCTGCCAGGGCACATGTAGTATCAGAAGTTCTTATGCATCCATTAGAACACATGTTGAACTCTGGCTCACAGGGTGAGTATATTTGGCCCATGACGCCGGCACTGCCTGGCTTGGCACTTTCAACTGTATCAGCATCCTGGATACGAATACAGTTGAAAGCGATGATGGAGGAGGGAGCGTCAGCTGACAATATCCCTCTGCATCTAATGTGCCAGCGCAGCGGGCGCGATAAAGTCATGAAATTAATGTAGGCCCAATTTTTCTGTATACAGTACAATGCTGGGCCCCATTATACTGTATGGAGCACTATGCGTGGCCATTATACTGTATGGAGGACTATGCATAGCCATTATATTGTATGGAGAACTATGTGTGGCCATTATACTTTATGGCGCACTATTTGGGGCATTTATGCTGTATGGAGAACTATGTGGGGTAATTATACTGTATGGAGAACTATGTGGGGCCTTTATGCTACATGGAGCACTATGTGGGGCCATTATACTGTATGAAGAACTATGTGGGGCCATTATACTGTATGGAGCTCTGTGTTCCCATTGTACTATATGGAGCACTATGTGGGGCCATTATACTGTAGGGAGCTCTGTGTTCCCATTGGACTATATGGAGCACTATGTGGGGTACTATGTGGGGCCATTATACTGTAGGGAGGACTATGTGGGTCCATTATATTGTATGGAGCGCTACGTGGCACCCATTATACTGTATGCATGTAGCATGCATATCGAACGATCATAAGTAGATGAGCTCATTTTCAAAGGGCCTAGAGGCCCAAAAAGTCCATTTGGCCTATATAAAAAGACCTATGCTATTAAATACTTGCAATAATTATGGGCCCCTTGCTTTTGCATTGGAGTCCATGAGCTCCAAGTTTCACTACTGTCAGCAGGAGTGGTGTTGTATCATCCAACTGCTCTCAGTGTTGGTGAATATTGTTTAAGAGGTATTTGATAAGCACCGCAATGATATGCTTTAAATTAGAGGGTTTGTCTAAGTTGCACAACCCTTTCTCATACACCATATAATGCAGGAAGAGATGATGCAGATGGAGCAGCGCTTACTCTGAAAAGCATCGGGCGCGCATTCAGACTATGAGTGTTGCTGTTGTCAGTGACATTACAAGGCATCATATCTCTCATGGTTTCATATAGTTTTCATATTATTCGATACCTTGAACATCGTCTGCAGATTTCACAGGATACGTTAGGAATGCAATAAGACCCGGGTTTGCATTCGCATTCGGCATTGGCTTCCGGTGTACACTCACGTACTAAGACTTGATCTGCAACATACAAAGGAAATAAGCAAGTGAGCTCTCCTGTATATATGTATTCACTACTAATTAAAATAATATAACAGTTCTTAAAGAGAGCCTGTCAGCAGGTATTAGTGGTACGGCTATTGTATGGATCCACGTTCTCAGGTAGGCATTCGGTAGCGTTCACCCAGGCAATGGGGTTTGGTTCAAACGTGCAGCTTTATTACTTTCATAAAACTCCAAGGTAGCCAAAAAAATAAAAACAGCCTCTTCTGGGCACAAAGATAAACAGTTCATTCTGCAGGCAGATATGTCAGTGGAGGCTCACCCAAACAGGCTACAGTTCTTTCTACAGGAGCAAACTTTACACACAGAAGAGGTACAGCACTACCATTCTCAGTATCACCTCAAGCCTGAACTATATCACTAAACAGAAGTGTTAATTTCCATGCACTGTTCACACTGAACAGACTGCAGCTTCCACACATTACTCTGCAGTTCCAACACACAGACTGATCAGCTTTCCTAGCTGACCTGTGCAGTCTCCATTTAGTGAGAGACTATGGCTTGTCTCTCTCCCAGCTACAGCTCACATTTTGGCTGGTCACTCACCAGCTTCATCACACTCCACTCTACTCAACATCCATCAGATTGACACAAGGTGAACACATTTCCTGGTTCTTAGTCAAAGCCAACCTGGTGCATCTTGTTAAGACCTGCAATGCTAGGATTTAACCCCAGTCCTACCTGGGTTTGCTACACCTTGTAGGGGCTTGTATCCCTATAAAATAGATACCTTTTTTGTAGATTTCCAATGTGCCAGTGTGTCAAATCAGACTGGAAGTGCATTGGACTGCTTCTTCCACGTATACAGTACACTTTCACTCTAAAGTGCATATGGCTTTTATGCTAGATTTCTCATGATTGGTATATTGTATCATTAGAAAAAGAGGATGAGATCTGTGTACTTGTAGGCTGCATAGAAACCTCAACAGATATAAAGGACCACTGGGTTGGGGTATCATTGCAATCGAGGCAGACATACTCTTCCCTTGTAAAGCCAAAGGTTGGGTAGACATTAAGTTCTCAATATGTGGTAATTGTAGTCTGGATAATACATTCCACCCTCTCGAATGGTTGCTCCAACTGTCTTCATTTTGTGCTTTTAATAAATGATATAATATATGATCAAATCCTTGGAGAACAATGAGGTGATGAGTTTTGTTAGGGAAACGTAGCTCAGGAACATTCTTTTTTTTTACTGTAAATTTTTATTAAAGTTTTATCAATTATTGACAAGTATTGACAATTATAAGAACGTTATACAGTACAGTACAAAAGGGATGGGTAGACCAACAAAGTGTCTTTAACCCGCCCATTGAAAAAAAAAACATTAACTAGTAAACTAACATATATCCCAGGAATGGGCAAATAAAAAGACAAGACACACACCAAAGGGAAGGAAGAGAAAGAGCCCAAAACCCGGGGGAAGTTCAGAGTTCAGATAATGATCTAAATTGGTTCTGTGCCCAGAAGTAGTCCTAGGGAGCCCAGACTGATTCAAAGTTTTTCACCGTAGCATTTAGAATCGCAGTCATATACTCCATCCTACGAATATCATTAATTCTATGAAGGAGATGGTGGAAAGGCGGAGGAGCCACCTGCTTCCAGTTAAGGGCGATCAGACATCTAGCCACGGCAAGATTGTGTAAGCAGTATAGCTGACCTTTTCCCCATCCCTCTAAGGGGAAGGTTTAGAAGATAAATAGACGGGTCCAGACCAACCTTGGCATAAAGAACCTTAGTTATCAGTTTACCAACTTTCGTAATCCTCGAGCACGTCCAGAAGATATGATACAGGGTACCAACCTCCAGACCAATGCCAATACAGATCTGAAATTGTGGGACTCATTCTGTGTAAAAGATATGGGGTATGATACCAGAACATTAGGATCCTATACTGGTTCTCCTTGTAAAGGTTGCAAAGACATGACTTGTCCGTCCTATCCCATATAAGGTGCCAACTTTGAGGCGAAAGTTCTTTCCCAGTATAGATTCCCCCATGCTCATATAGGGGTGTTTTGGGTGACAAACATCTCGAGGGGTACAAAGAATTTTATATAAATCCGAAATCAGCCCCTTGGTCGACGGCCTTCCCCTGCAAATCCTTTCAAAATCTGTGGGCAAGGAGAACTCTGAGGAGCCAAAAAGGGAAAGAGCAAAGTGTCTAATCTGCAGGTGCTGGTAGAACTCTTTGTAAGTAATGGAGAATCGAGATTTAACCTAGTCAAATTGAAGAAGCCCAAACGTGTCCCCGTCTATCACATCCGCAAATCTAAACAGGCCCACAGAGGACCAAGGATAAGCCATTACATGCTCTAGACTACTTGGAATCAGAGGTTGAAGTATGAATGAAAGCATAGGCGAGTTTGGAGAAGCCAGGCCAAACTTCTTCATACATGACAGCCAGATATCCCTTGTGAATCGTATGGGACCCAAAAGAGGTTCTGGGACCACCACAGGTCTCCTCAGCCATAATAAAGAATTTGGTTGGATTGGAGCTAGCCAAAGTTTCTGTATCTCAGTCCATTTATCGAATGCCCTGAACGAGGCCCATGAAGGTATTCTACGAAGATGAGCCGCCCAATAGTATTTAATAATATCTGGGACCAATTATCCTCCCAAAGATTTAGGATTTCTTGGTGTGTCCTTGTTTCCCCTGTGACGACCATCCCTCTAGAGGAACCTCAATATGGCGGCCTGGAGAGATTTGATCTCATTCATGGGAACCCTGACCAGCAAGGTCTCAAAATAATAAAGCCATTTAGGAAGAAGCGACATCTTGACCGAAGAAATCCTACCTAGTAATGAAAGCGGGAGCGACTTCCATTTGTCTAGCAATCTCTTCAACTCAATCAGAACAGGGGGGAAGTTGCAGCCATATAAATTACCATAGGAGGAGGACAGTTTAACCCCCATGTATTTAATATCATCAACTTTCCATCTGAATTTAAAATTCAATTTTAAATGGTCAAGAACTTGAGAGGGGCTGTTCAATGGAAGGGCTTCTGTTTTAGAAGTGTTGAACTTATACCCCGAAAAAAATCGCCATCGTTATTAAGAACATCTAACAGATTAGGTAGCGTGACGTGGAGATTAGACAGGGTTAAAAGGACATCATCCGCAAATAGGGATATCTTAAGCATCGCAAACTTGTATTCCCGTGATGTTCGGGTTTTGCCTAATCATTGCCGATAACGGCTCGATGCATAAAACATATAATAAGGGTGAAAGAGGGCATCCCTGCCGGGTCCCATTGTGTATTTTAAATGCGGGGGACGTGTGAAAAGTAAGCCAGATTGAGGCAGAAGGGGTGCTGTACTGTACTCTTATAGCTCCTAGAAAAGGGTCCGAAAAGCCAAAATCCTTTTAAGTCTCAAACATAAAAGATCAGTTGAGACGGTCAAATGCCTTTTCGGCAGGAACATTCTTGAGTAGACACCGGACCTATGTCACCCAAATACCCATCAACACCTAGAGGCAGAACCAGCCCTTTTCCTGGCTAAATTAGTGAAGATCGTGCTTGTACATACTTGGAAATCTGTTGAATGGCCGGTTGACCACAACCAGTGTTCAATAATATTTAATGTGACTGCCGATGATTGTGAATTCCTGTCCCAAGTTACAATGGGAAGGGCAGCTCTGCAGCACAAACTGCCCGATACAGTGCATCAATTCCCAGCAGCATGCATATTAGCAACCAATCTTTATGGATGCATTGCAATTCTTTAACACAAGAATCTGTATACAGTCTTGTAAATTATTAATAGCTGCAGTTGTAAAAAAAATAAAATGGATGGCACACAGATGAAAGACAAAAATCATCCTAACTTTCTGGGTGAAAATCGGATACTTTTTACGCTCTTGTGAACCCGACCTTAGGGCTCATTCAGACGTCAGTTTTTTTTGCATACGAGTGCTATCCTTTATTTTTGCACCTATAGTAGTGAATCATCACTGCGATATTTTATGAATCCACTGATTCAGGCAAAAAAAGAACATGGGGTTTAGATGGTCAGCAATTCATCCAATAATAATGCCAAAATTGTCCAGACACAAAATACAATGCTTACTATGCTCTACAACAAAGAGCATGGCGTCTGTACAGTAGGGCGACCTCTATGTGGGTGTTTTCCGGGCATTCTGACAGTGCGGGATTGTTTTATAGGATTTCTTGGAATTTGAGCAGACAGATCTGATCCCATTTTCTGTGATCCTTTTGTAATGTCAGTGTAGGGTCGCACTAGACCAGGGGTGTCAAACTGCATTCCTCGAGGGCCGCAAACCATGCGTGTTTTCAAGATTTCCTTAGCTTTGCACAAGGTGCTGCAATCATTATGTGTGTAGGTGATTAAATTATCACCTGTGCAGCACAAGGAAATCCTGAAAACATGACCTGTTTGCAGCCCTTGAGGAATGCAGTTTGACACCCCTGCACTAGACAATGTCTTTTATGAAGTTGTAAGGTGTCCATACAAAATGTAGCATTCATCCATGCACTTGTGCACATGTACACAGACAGTCCATTGACTAAAACTCCCTCCTGATGTACATGTTGGTCACCCATTGGGTGCTGGTATATGGAGCGCGCTCAGTCTAGGCTTCATAGGAGACAGTGGTATACACAACATACTGGAATGTGGCAGTAGTATATAGTACAGGTGAGCAAGCAATGAGAACTAAAAAATACACTAAAAAAGTGAAAAAAAATAAAAAAAAGTTACGACTCTTGGAAAAAAGGTGTGAAAAAAACAGAAAATTACAAAAATGAAAACAGTCTGCGTCTTTATGGGGTTAATACGCTCAGGTTATAAAACGTCATCTTTTTGCATTACCGTCTTTACAGGTGGCACAAGACAAGCAGGCTTCCATTCCACTTGGGGCGGCAGTATAGTCTTCTCCCCGAGTGCAGGCTTCACATACTCCACGGTCGTGGTTCACAGTGCAATGCGCAGAGACGTGCGTTCCTGGCACGAGAGATAATGACTGATCAGATTACTCCGCGTGAACATGGCTACTGTAAAAGTTCCTTTAAATCTGGTATCATTGCGATCAAATAGGTGTCAGATTGTGAAATATTTTGGATTATCGGACAGTACGACTATAAGGGAGTCTTTTCTATTAGAGAACCTTTAGGAAGAAAATGAAGTGCCGGATTATTAGACTTTCTGGATTACCAAATGTAAGGTTAAATGAGTTTCACAGAACTTTGCAAGGAATGAATGTTCAAACAAAGCACGGGCGCTCGGTGCATCATGGTGGACCAATCAGTTCAGCTTCCCACCTCTGCCCTTCCCTGGCTCTTTGAAGCCAGAGCTGTCAATCAAAGAAGAGGGGGTGGAGTTAGAGGGATAGCAGGCAGGTGGGAAGGTGCATTTAAACATTTGGCCCCGCCACAGTGCACAGAGTGCCTGCAGCTTGGTTTGGAACGTGACCTACTATCCATTTCTCCAGGTTTTTTTTTTTCTTTCACTGCACCATTAAAGCTGATTGTGTCTCACGATCTGGACCAATTTACTATATATTTTATTTACTTCCACGCATTTTAAAGGGATGTGTCACAGGTCAAAAGTAGCCTCACCCCCTTCCTTGGTATAGACCATAAAAGACCTTTTGCATTAAATGGAAAGGCACATATCTCTGGAACCGTATGGCGGATTTAAAATAAACATTAAAAAAGAACAAACATCCGGGAGCTTCAGGAATAAAATGAAAACAAAAAACACTTTTGACCTGGAGAGAGGGTGTCTGGTCAAAACAAATTATCACCTATCAAGAGTATGGGTAACAACTAGGGTTGAGCGACTTTTACTTTTTTAGGGTCGAGTCGGGTTTCGCGAAACCCGACTAGCTCAAAAGTCGAGTCGAGTGGAATCGGCCGATTATCGCAAAAAGTCGATGATCGACCGAAACACGAAACCCAATGCAAAGTTAGTGGGATTTTTTTTTTTTGTCTCTCTCTCTCTCTCTCTCCCCCTCCCGCCCCTCCCCCCCCTCCCCCCCTCCCCCCCCCCCCCCCGGTCCGTCCTGTCCGTCCCTACACAGGAAAGCTGGTTTTACACATTCCAAAAAAAAAAAATGCCGGTAGATGTGCACGCCCCTGAGACCTATGTCATCTCTCTGCCCACGCTCCTTCATTGGTTGAAAAAATGGCGCCAAGCGCGTCATACGAAACGCGACTTTGGCGCCAAGATCGCCGACCGCATGGCCGATCCAACACTAGGATCGGGTCGGGTTTCATGAAACCCGACTTTGCCGAAAGTCGGCGACTTTTGAATTTGTCCGATCCATTTCGCTCAACCCTAGTAACAACATATCAATTGGTAGGGGGTCTGCACCAATCTGAAAATGTGACACTTATATCCCACTTTAGCCATTCATTCTCTACTGGGTTGCGCTCCTTTTTTCCCCAACAGCCCCATAGAGAATGAATAGAGAGGCAGTTGATCAATTGGATAGTATTAAACAAGTTAAATATCTTCTAAAACTGTTACTGTTCAATCCCGGCAAAAATATTGCAAGGATCAGGACCCAATATATTGTGGGACCCCACTAATAATGCAGCTTCAATCTGATCTGAGTATAAGACCACATAAGATCTTTATATCACCGAGAGAAATGTTTAACTACGTAAAATCATGTTATACTCCTGTGAGTCTTACCTGCTGGACATCTCCTGCAGCAATGACCATTGTGCCAATATTCATCGTCAGGACTATTGCACTCTATCTCCCGTACAGTTCTATTATGGACGTTCCCATTATGTAGATTTGCTGGTAACGGAGATGTAACCTGTTGCAAAATAGAACATAGTTCAGACTATGAAACCACCGCCCAACTGTAACCATTCTCCATCAGTCCATGTTTTACATCATATTACGTGATGGCTCCTTAAAGGCAATGTTCACACAGACTTCACGGGCTGGGGGGTGTGACATAGTGTCTTAAGGCATCAAAAACGTTGCGTTCAAACTACTAATTCCTCCTGTATCCATAAGAAATCATAATATTTGTCCTAAATTAGAATAGTGGCATTAGAGAGTCTGACTGCCATTGTCAAAACTATCACAGCTACTGTGTGCTGGAACTCGTGGCGTTTGGGGTAAGATATCATCTCCCTTTCAATGTAATTGGAAACTTGTCGAAAACTGTTTTCCATATAGCAATTAAGGTAAAGTGAACATCAGTACAGGCTTGTTCACAACTTCCTCTTACAAACCTCAACAATTCACCTTATTTTTTCACCTGGGGAACTTTCTTTCATCTGCGCACCACCCATAGTTCGCAAAGAAGAAAAAAGTGCTGACGTCTCATCTGCACATAAGGTGTCAACTAGCAGTAAGCGAGGAAGGAATTCCCCACAGTAAAAGTGATTGCGCAAAGAACGGTGCTAGATTGGAACGTTATGACACGGTCTATCCATATTAATCCTGAGACAATTCTAGGCAGAAAAACATTCCCATTTGATCGATTTACCAAATGCCGCCAAAAATAATTGACATTCTTTAATTTCATAGACCTTCGGCCAACACTAGGGAATGTTAATCATAAAAAATGCACCACAAAAGTGATGTAATGTGCTTTGGAAAAATTACACTGTCCTTGTGAAGCGATTGCGGTATCCTTAGGGTTAAGGTTCAACTGTACGCTCACTCTGTTAAAAGCTATTTCTTCTGATTAGCCCAAGCACATGAGCTTTCAGGTTGGCCAATAGGTAGAAGGGAATAGATATTGTCATGGGGAAAGGGTCAGTGCCTCATCTACCATGAGAACAAAGAAGAATATACCACAACCTATAAAGTATAAGTCCTATTCTACCAATAGTATATGCAAGTATGTGACTAATACTTCTATGTCCAAGAAATTATCAGCACTCGATCCTTATTTCCCGCAACAGCTCATCCGTATGCAGATTAGAGGGCCGGAAAGTGACATTGAAATCAGTAGGCAGGGCCGGCGTCAGGGTTAGGCAGATCAGGTAGCTGCCTAGGGCCCCCACTCCCTTAAAGGCCCCCAGCGTCTATAGCAGAAGCTTCACTGATAATAGCTTCCGATGTATAGACTGCTTGAGGACCTGTAGTGACATCACGATCATGTAACCCCTGCCATGTTACTGTGATGTTACCACAGGCCATGTACTCTGGGACTGTCAGGACCTTTGGTGTTTGCCATGTACATGTGTGTGTGCCATGTACATATGTATGTCTGTGCCATGTACAGTTGTGCTCAAAAGTTTACTTACTTCGGCAGAATTTTTGCGTCAACTTCTGTGCATGTTATCAGGCCAAAATCACCAGAGTATGTAAACTTTTGATCAGGGTCATTTGGATGTTTCGTGTTGTCATTATGATTTAAAGAGACAACACTGTAGTTTGACAATAAATGGCTTCACCCAACCACTAATCATGAGTGGAGAAAAAGTTTTGATGTTATCACTCATATTCTCTGAAAAAAGGCCAAGAAAGCAAAAATTCTGCCAGGATATGTAAACTTTTGAGCACAACTGTAAATGTGTGTGCTATAATATATATATATATATATATATCTATATATATATATGTGTGTATGTGTGTTTGTTTATATAATTTTTTTCACTATTCTAACTTGAATATATGTTATTAGTTTATGTAGATGGCTGGATATAGACACAGTGTGGCCGTATATGACACACTGTATGTGAGTCATGCACATTTTTAAATACCGGCTGCACAGACAAGAGTTCATATATATTAACCTGTTGGCAATCGTCCAGCGAAAAAGCAAAATGCTGCTCATTCATCGGGTGATTGGATTGTGTATGGCAAAACATAAATCATTGTTCTCGGCTGCACATCGCCGGTGTAAGCTGCAGATATGCTGCTGATCAGAGCTGTGAAGTCAGTAAGCCAAACCTCCGACTCCTCAACTTCCCTGACTCCGACTCCACAGCCCTGCTCCACTACTGAGAATGTATATAAAGTGCAGCACAGATTCATCTCATCGATGACTCCACAGCTCTGGTCACTACTGAGCATGTGCATAAGGTGCAGCACAAATTCATCTCATCTATGACTTCACAGCACCGGTCACTACTGAGCATGTGCATAAAGTGCAGCATAGATTCATCTCATCTATGACTCCACAGCACTGGTCACTACTGAGCATGTGCATAAAGTGCAGCACAGATTCATCTCATCTATGACTCCACAGCATCGGTCACTACTGAGCATGTGCATAAAGTGCAGCACAGATTTATCTCAACTACGACCCCATAGCACTGCCTCACTACTGAGCATGTACATAAAGTGCAGCACAGATTTATCTCAACTATGACCCCACAGCACTGCCTCACTACTGAGCATGTACATAAAGTGCAGCACAGATTCATCTCATCTATGACTCCACAGCATCGGTCACTACTGAGCATGTGCATAAAGTGTAGCACAGATTTATCTCAAATACGACCCCACAGCACTGCCTCACTACTAAGCATGTACATAAAGTGCAGCACAGATTCATCTCAACTAAAAGCCAAGATCCTTAGATCAGGAACAGAACAGACATTTATAGAATATTTCATAACTTCCCAAATTAATATTAAAAAAATTACGATACATCACATCCTGCACTCAATGTATTATATACTGTATTTAAGGAGTCAGAGTCTGTCCATTTGATACCGATTCCACCAAAATGGACACTGACTCAGACTCCACAGTCCTACTGCTGATAAACTGCTGGTAACATATGTATGGGGATAGAATTATTTATTAGTGATCGTTCTGTGTCCATCCTTCTTCCTCAGCCAGTGTAAAGAGGCCAAGAAACAAGAGCCAAACTACTTTAATATTGTCAATCACACTCATTGAACGGCCTGAGCTCAGCGCATGTAAATGCAACCACAATGTTTGAGAGTCATGATGCAATATGTCAGCATTTAGGGCCTCATTTTAAACTTTTGCCCAGGGCCCCACTTTGTCTAATACCACCCCTGTCAGCAGGTGATGTTCATCTAATCTCTACTGGCAACTACTGTATATTTCTACTTCTACAACTGATTGTAAAGAGCTAACTTAAATAGTACTCGTCAATCACTTTGCAATTCTTACTCCAATTTATCACTGAATTGCACAATTTTTCTTCTTGATTTGATAAAGTTGTAGAACGATGGTCTGAAAGTCCAGTGAAATGACCTATTCTGCTTGTTTTTTAATGTACTCGGTTTGAAGATGTAGAGACTTAGTATGAAAACAAGTTCTCTTCCCAGAAGGAAGTGCAGACAATTTTTTTGCCATGTACCATTCTTCTAACATGACTCATGTACTGTACTTGTTGACACAGACCATAGTCAAGAAGTAATTCATTGTGTCCTGCTTTCTTAATATCAAAGACACATATGTAGATCACATATTTACTGTTCTTTATTATCTATTAATAAGTAACACACTTTGTGTATCATGGCAATATTATATATAAGGATACTATGAAATAGAGACGGGTGCACCCAAACATAAATGTTCGGCATTCGTACCGGACAGTTACGGATTTTATGCTGAAGTCTGGTGCATAGCCCGTGGTAGTGAAAGAGAGAATATAACTACTATAAAACTGCTCCTATGTACAAGAATATAACTTCTAAAATACTGCTCCTATGTACAAGAATATAACTACTATAATACTGCCCCTATGTACAAGAATATAACTACTATAATACTGCTCCTATGTACAAGAATATAACTACTATAATACTGCCATATGTACAAGAATATAACTACTATAATACTGCCCCTATGTACAAGAATATAACTACTATAATACTGCTCCTATATACAAGAATATAACTACTATAATACTGCCCCTATGTACAAGAATATAACTACTATAATACTGCTCCTATGTAGAAGAATATAACTACTATAATAGTGCCCCCTATGTACAGGAATATAACTACTATAATACTGCCCCTATGTAGAAGAATATAACTACTATAATAGTGCCCCCTATGTACAGGAATATAACTACTATAATACAGCTCCTATGTACAAGAATATAACTACTATAATACTGCCCCTATGTACAAGAATATAACTACTATAATACTGCTCCTATGTACAAGAATATAACTACTATAATACTGCTCCTATGTACAAGAATATAACTACTATAATACTGCCCCTATGTACAAGAATATAACTAGTATAATACTGCTCCTATGTACAAGAATATAACTACTATAATACTGCCCTTCATTTAAAAAAAAAGTATTATAATACCACCATCTATGTATGAGAATATAGCTACTATAATACTTTTGCAGTCTTATCACTGTATGAATAGCTAGATTGAAGAGCGCAAATATGGCGACCACAGTAGTCGATATTTGATTTGTGGCTTTTCTAGATTACTGATTTTTTTCCAATTATGCGGTGATATGGGATGTCAGTCTCATGTGATTACTACATTTCTTGTTATGGGGTCAGTGCTGTGGTTTTGATATGTCCTTTTTAACTTGAATCTGTTGCCACATGCTTATTCTGTCCTCCCTGAGGGAAGCATAAAGTAATGACAGACAACCTGAATTCGCAGGACTCTTAACGCTCACATTTGCGCGGCTCATTTTGTACCTGAGGAAATGAAAACTACCCAACATTGACAAGCAATTATGTGTCATGACCCCATGTTGTCGTCAGATAGGGCATCATATACCTGGGGACAGAATCCATTTAGGCTCAGCTAAATTTATGCAAATTCCCATGTTGCGTCACATCTAAAATGTCAAGCGCAAGTTTTGCCGTGTCTCCGGTTTTCGAGCCCAAGTCATATAGTAAGAATGCAGCAGGTCTAGAAAAGATTTGTAAACTGAACCTTAATGTAACCCCCTCCCATAATTGATGACGTAGCCGTAAATCATCATAGTGGGTGTGGGGACAACCATACGGCCGTGGTTATGGCTTGACGTATCGTTGCAAAGTCATGTGCCCGTGGTGGCAGGAAGTGCAGGTTACACTGACAGCGGTTACTGTACTCAGTTACATTACTCACTTGCAAAACAAAGATTTCCTAGAAGTGGAAAAATATTATGTTTGTTTTTTCTACATTTATGTCAGCGGTCAATTATTACCTCTAAACCTAGAACAATGGCAGCTGAAAAAAATTGAGCGTCAGTATTCTGAGTATGTACAAGCTCCAGCCCCAGTGTCTATGTGATGTACATGCACCCCCCCAGTGTCTACTGTGTAATGTATATTCACCCCCCAATGTCTCTTATGTGATGTATATGCTCCGCCCTAGTGTCTATTGTGCAATGTATGTTCACCATCTCAGTGTCTCTTACGTGATGTACAGTACAGAGCAAAAGTTTGGACACACCTTCTCATTTAAAGATTTTTCTGTATTTTCATGACATTTTGGATCTTTGGTTCCAACCACCGTGTCTTTGTGCGACGCAGAAAAGGCGAACGGATGGACTCTACATGCCTGGTTCCCACCGTGAAGCATGGAGGAGGAGGTGTGATGGTGTGGGGGTGCTTTGCTGGAGACACTGTTGGGGATTTATTCAAAATTGAAGGCATACTGAACCAGCATGGCTACCACAGCATCTTGCAGCGGCATGCTATTCCATCCGGTTTGCGTTTAGTTGGACCATCATTTATTTTTCAACAGGACAATGACCCCAAACAGACATCCAGGCTGTGTAAGGGCTATTAGACCAAGAAGGAGAGTGATGGGGAGCTACGCCAGATGACCTGACCTCCACAGTCACCAGACCTGAACCCAGTCGAGATGGTTTGGGGTGTGCTGGACCGCGGAGTGAAGGCAAAAGGGCCAACAAGTGCTAAGCATCTCTGGGAACTCCTTCAAGATTGTTGGAAGACCATTTCTGGTGACTACCTCTTGAAGCTCATCAAGAGAATGCCAAGAGTGCAAAGCAGTCATCAAAGCAACAGGTGGCTACTTTGAAGAACCTAGAATATAAGACGTATTTTCAGTTGTTTCACACTTTTTTGTTAATTATATAATTCCACATGTGTTAATTCTTAGTTTTGATGCCTTCAGTGTGAATTTACAATTTTCATAGTCATGAAAATGCAGAAAAATCTTTAAATGAGGTGTGTCCAAACTTTTGCTCTGTACTGTATATGCTCCACTCTAGTGTCTACTGTGTAATGTATATGAACCACCCCTTTGTCTCCTGTGTGATGTATATTCTGCAGCCCCTTTTTCTCCTATATGATATATATATATATATACATACGGCAGTCTTGGTGCCTCCTATGTGATGTATATGCACCAGCTACAGTGTCTCCTATGTGATGTATATGCTGCAGTTCCAGTGTCTCCTATGATATACAGCTCTGGCAAAAATTAAGAGACCACTGCAAAATGTTCAGTTTGTCTTGATTCTTCTCTGTATAGGTATATTTTTGAGTTAAATGTAAAGTGTTCTTTTATTCTGTAAACTTCTGACAACATGTCTCCGAAAACTTATCGCAAACAGTCCACTTTACTCAAAACCAACGCAAACTTTAAAAACCTGTTTTGAGTAGCAACATCATCAATGCCCAACATCACAGGCACACCAGCAGCAATGCCCAACATCACAGGCACACCAGCAGCTCCAGCCATTATATTAGGGGCGAGTTAAAGGTTTGACTAAATATATAAGGATCATTTACAAGTTGATAATTTTGTTCAGCCTCCGAGTTGATGGTATAATTATCCAAATGAGCCTTGGCAGAAAAAAAGGTTCCCCATCCCTGATGTAGCTTTTTGTTTGTTTGCAAACGATCATTTGCATTACAGAAACTTGTATTGGGCAGCTACAATGTAACAGTCCTTTCAGAACATAGAGGACTGCGTAATGAACCAATTACCACTAGAAAAACGGATACACCCAACTGTTATTGTAAGGAACTATAGACTCCGAGAATATAAGAGTTAATCTGTAGCTGGCGGCGGCTGCACGATGAGGCAGGGCTGTGTGATGGAGGGAGCTGCATACATCTCATGACCGGTATGATGTAAGAAAATATGGACTACAGCCAAGTATCACTACCGACCACGAGCAAAGACGAGGAATCCTGGGCTCTGCTCACTCAAGGGTTATGTTGGGGTCATGGCTGCTGTCCTTAAGCTTTAATAGGGTCTGACGCAATAGTATTGGAAAACTTGACCGAAACCCTACAGGACCTTGTGTGAACCGAGCCCCACCGCATTTTCTATTTCTACTGCAAGGAAACCCCCCCAACCTAAACATTCCCAAAAAGTGTCATATAACCAGACGAACGAGCAAATCGCTCATTCGGTGGCTGATTGGATGGTAATGCAGGCATAAAAATAATTTTTGTCGGCAATCTACATTGGGAGAGAACAAGTAACGATTTTCAGTTCCCATACTTTCTGTATTAGTCCATGTGAGCGGGCCTATAAAACGAGAATCAATATATACAAAGACTAAGTGCCAAAGTGTTTACATGGCAGAAGCCATGCAGCACAAATCTCATGCAAATGCGAAAATACAATGAAAGTCTGTTAATCTGGCACCTGATAATCCGGAAATGTTAACCAAGTGTGATCATTTCTAAACTATCTGGCACTTGTTTCAAGCAAAGATCAACAAAGCCGATCAGGAGATTAGTAACCGAATCTACATAGGAGCTTCTCATCTAGACATTTTTTTTTCCACCATTCTCCTCCATTTTTTGCCTTTGTGCTGGTTTTTGCTTCTCATATGCAAAAAATAAAAACCCTACCCATGAAAAAAAAAAAACATAGACAAGTGAACAGCTCCAGACTATAATACCTGTTTATATGTGAAAAACATGGAAAATCGGACGTGTGACTGAGGCCCAATACACACTGTCAATAGCAGATTTTGTGTGAATATTTTTTTTCCGGAGGATTATTAACAGGTGGTTGCATTCGGGCCTTGATTTACCTTTAGTCATGTGAGCGAGGAGACGAGGCGGGCCCGGGCTCGCTGCCAGACTGACATGTTTTGTTACTGGGCAACCATAAATATTTCATTGAGCGGCGGACTTTGATTTGGGTGTGATCGACTCAGTACAGCACGGTCTCTTCACTGAAAAGAAGGTGCAGGGAAATCTCAGCTTATTGCCATGATCACAGCAATTTTCTGGTATTTTTCCAAAAAAGCAAGATCCAAGACACAGGAGCACAACATGGGTTACCACGTATTTTGCGCTCCCTGGCCCATGGGCTGTCCACATTCCCTAAATCTGTTCCACTAGTCCAGGACCGATCCTCTTATCCCCTCAAGCTCAAGTATTGTATTTCAAGGAAATACTGATGTAATTATAGTTTACCCTTTGACCCGCTAGTTTTCTTTCTCCTTTTTGCTGAAATCAGACATTTTAAAAATAAAAAGTTGCACATTGTTTTTTTCTTTTTTTATGGATTTTTTTTACATTAGCCTTTGCACTATCTTAAACTTAACCCTAAACCTATCCCTAAACCTAACCGTAGCTCTAACTCTAAACCTAGCTCTAATCTTAAACCTAGCCCTAAACCTAACCCTAACACTAAACCCAGCCCTAACCCTAAACGTAGCCCTGTCCCTAGCTCTAACCCTAAACCTAGCGCTAACCTTAAACCAAGCTCTAACCCTATACCTAGCCCTAACCCTAGCTCTAACTCTAAACCTAACTCTAAACCTAGCCCTAACCCTAAACCTAGCTCTAACCTTACACCTAGCCCTAACCTTAAACCTAGCCCAGACCCTATACCTAGCTCTAGGCCTAAACCTAGCTCTAGTTCTAAACCTAGCTCTAACCTTAAACCTAGCCCAGACCCTATACCTAGCTCTAGGCCTAAACCTAGCTCTAGGTCTAAACCTAGCTCTAACCTTAAACCTAGCCCAGACCCTATACCTAGCTCTAGGTCTAAACCTAGCTCTAACCTTAAACCTAGCCCAGACCCTATACCTAGCTCTAGGCCTAAACCTAGCTCTAGGTCTAAACCTAGCTCTAACCTTAAACCTAGCCCAGACCCTATACCTAGCTCTAGGTCTAAACCTAGCTCTAACCTTAAACCTAGCTCTAACCTTAAACCTAGACCAGACCCTATACCTAGCTCTAGGCCTAAACCTAGCTCTAGTTCTAAACCTAGCTCTAACCTTAAACCTAGCCCAGACCCTATACCTAGCTCTAGGCCTAAACCTAGCTCTAGGTCTAAACCTAGCTCTAGGTCTAAACTTTGCCCTGACCTTAAACCTAGCCCAGACCCTATACCTAGCTCTAACTCTAAACCTAGCTCTAATCTTAAACCTAGCCCTAAACCTAGCCCTAACACTAAACCCAGCCCTAACCCTAAACGTAGCCCTGTCCCTAGCTCTAACCCTAAACCTAGCTCTAACCTTAAACCAAGCTCTAACCCTATACCTATCCCTAACCCTAGCTCTAACTCTAAACCTAACTCTAAACCTAGCCCTAACCCTAAACCTAGCTCTAACCTTACACCTAGCCCTAACCTTAAACCTAGCCCAGACCCTATACCTAGCTCTAGGCCTAAACCTAGCTCTAGGTCTAAACCTAGCTCTAACCTTAAACCTAGCCCAGACCCTATTCCTAGCTCTAGGCCTAAACCTAGCTCTAGGTCTAAACCTTGCCCAAACCTTAAACCTAGCCCAGACCCTGTACCTAGCTCTAGGTCTAAACCTAGCTCTAGCCTTAAACCTAGACCAGATCCCATACCTAGCTCTAAGCCTAAACCTAGCACTAGGTCTAAACCAGCTCTAGCCTTAAACTTAGACCAGACCCTATACCTAGCTCTAAGCCTAAACCTAGCTCTAAGTCTAAACTTAGCTCTAACCTTAAACCTAGCCCTAACCCTAAACCTTGCCCTAATCTGCACTGTGCCATGAAGAAGATGCACAGTTCATTTGAGATTATTAGAGAGGCCAAGGTTTTGTACCCCTTTAGAATTTGGAGCCTTGGGCAATCGTAGCCCTGTCGCCTCCGCTACGCCACTGCAGGGTCCATTCCTGTTTTAGGTTACTGGAGCGTTACAACAGCCAACCAGAGCTCAATTTTTATTCCCTAATCTGTTCTGGTTACAATGAAAGCCGCACTGTGGTTGATTGAAGCCACAAGCGAGCTGTGTCAGAATTGTGACCAAGTTTTGTGGGAGTTGAGTTAGACACGTCATTGTTTGCATATATCTGTGCCGATATTCAATGCAAAAATAATGGCGCACGTCGTCGGTGGCACGTCTGATTGCACCAGGTTTGCATGTGTACCCCATTTTATGGTGCGTAATTTCTAGCACATTTTTCTTAGTAAATATGTCCCCTGCTCCTTCAGGCCAATAGTTGTAATCATACCGCAAGTATGAAAATAGGCTGATATACGTTCACATAGATTAGTGTTCATACCCCAGCCATGTTCTGTCTATTAGACATTGGCCTTTTATCGTGTAATTTCAAAGACTAAATTGGGGGCTACACAACGACATTGGCAGTGACACCTCTCAGATGGCCGTATGTCCCTACTACACTGCAGCATAATGTAAGTGAATGGGGTCACATTCAGACCCCTTAGGTACCGCGACAAGCAAGTTACCGAAAATCCAACCGTTTCCGACTTGTTTGTTGGAATACTTTGCAATCCCATTTCCCTGCAATACGCTGCGGCATACAGAGATTTTTCCTAGCGTGACCAAAACCAATGTTGACTTGTAGAACATTAGAAGAACGTATTCTCAGTCCGTTCATGCTATGGACCCATTATAGTCAATATGCATGTGGCCGTTTTTCTGCCAGGGAATATATATATTAAAGAGAAAAATATTTAAAAAAATTGCAGAATAGTACATGCAATCTAATGGCAGCTCGGCACTCTTTGCGGACGTGACGGTGTTTCTCAATAAATATGTCTAAACCTGAGCAAGGTATGAGGAAGTTCGAGCCTCATATTCCACATTATAATGAATATTGTTTTCAATGTCTCCTTTTTTCAGCTTTGAATGAAAGCAAAATAAATTATTTTCCTTAAAAATAAAAAAAAACTGAAATATTCTAAAATGACAAGTGAGTTAGACCAGGGTGGTTGGTGTAATGTGTCGCATCGCGCTGTCACGTCACCACCGCTGCTTTGTAGTCATAATTGTAATGAGCTAGTTGTAAGGGTACTTTCACACTAGCTTTTTTTTAAATCCGTCACAATGCGTTGTTTTGCAGAAAAAACGCATCCTGCAAAAGTGCTTGCAGGATGCGTTTTTTCCCCATAGACTTCTATTGACGACGCATTTGCGACGGATTGGCACACTTCGCATCGGTCTTGCGACGGATGCGTCGTGCTTTGGCGGACCGTCGGGAGAAAAAAACCCTACATGTAACGTTTTTTTCTCCCGACGGACCGCTTTTTCCTGAACTCCGCCCCCACCTCCCCGCACCTTACAATGGGGCAGCGGATGTGCCGGAAAAATGCATCCGCTGCACCCATTGTGCAATGCAGCAAACGCTAGCGTCGGAATCTCTCCCCGACGCATTGCGACGGGGAGATTCCGACGCTAGTGTGAAAGAAGCCTAACTCTCGGCCACGCTGCGGGATCCTGTTTATTTTGGCAGCCAGGACAAGGCCCTGGAAATCCTTTTTTTCTCCCCACAAACAAAATGATTGCATCAGTGGCATAAGAACAAATAAATATGAGACACCTACATCTATAAAGTCATTGCGCCAGTTATCCGCTCCATAAAAAATGGCGTCCGCATAAAACTGTCCAGAAAAAGGCCGCTCAGCTCTCCCCTCCCCCACAAAAATAAATGTTCAATTCAGGTTTATGGCTGCAATGAGGTAGAAATGACGTCATTAATATTTAACCCTGCATATTCTTACTGAACGGGAGACCTCTTTCTACAAAACCGAATATTTGACAATAGATCTTTGTGCTATTTCTCGCAGGTAAACGGATCATAGGCGATGGGTAAAAGCAAAAGTTTTCAGAACACTTGTAAAAGTTTCTCGATCATAAAAACTTTTCTATGCTGTCTATGCTATGTCTAGAAATGAAAGCAAGACTGGAAAAGATACCCTTAAAGGGTTTCTACGGGATTGGAAAACATGGCTGCCTTTTTCCAGAAACAACGCCCCCCCCCCCCATCAATTGAATGTTTAAAGTTGTAACTCGGCTTCCTTATAGTTAATGGGACCAAGAGGCGCAACATACGACCTGTGCTGTTTTTGGAGGCGTCTGGACATGTTTCCCTTATCAGCACATAATGGGAAGATTTCCACTTAAAAAGACATTATAGATATATAATTGCCATAAAGTGACGGATAACATCCCGCTGATTGTTAGTTGTTGTTAATAATATGGTTACACCTGATGTCTACGTATACCCCTATTTTCTGCAGCCCCGAGGTATAACAGGTGAAGCCACCAATTAAAATTACCATAACTATACTGTACCCAAAGGCTGGGTTACTACTGTGCCATCACATCTACTTATACATTGCAATCATTAAAAAATAAAAGCCAATCAATTGTATCTTTACCTACAATCGCATCACATTAAATTGCATCATAATCAGACACCAAACTAGAAAAACCCTAAACAATATTTTAGTCTTATTTTTACAATATCCGTATCTTTCACTTTTGCTAAATCCACAAATTTTAATCTCGCATTATCAAAACACAAAAACTCAAATTGGACAATACTGCCATGATATAGGCAAGGTTTACAATCAAATCCAAATGTTTCTTGCACCATTTCCGGATTTTATTTTACGACAAAGTAAATCACTTTTCACGATTGCGTCATTTGCATTGTATAACTTTAGGTAAAAGTTTAGACTCACCTTCAATAGTGCAAGCAGCAGCGGCGGCAGCCAAATACTTAACATTGTGACAAGTTTTAAACTTTTTTTTTTTGTAAACTTATTTAAAGGAGACGATTGGTCATAAAGAGCGAAGAGATCTAAAAGTGATCCAGTTCTGATGGCTAAGTCGTTGTATGTGCGGTTCTCGGTGTTATCGTAGCTCTTCCAATGTATTTCTGTTCAGCTAGTGGATGTGACTGAAGAATCGAAGGCTGGGCAGCTCGCCTCATATGACTGGAGGAGGAGCAGCGATCACAAGACTGGCTGCACGCACCCTGCACACACCTCCTACTGTCATAGAAAACTCTATGATAAATATTTGCTACCTGCAATTGTAATGTAAATTAGGGCTATGTGCTGCAAAGTGTTACCATATTAAGTGATAGTTTCCATTCTCAGGAATGCACTAAGTGACAGGTAACTGATTATGACAGTAGCTCTGGTTGTAGGTTCATCCTAAGATCTCGCGTAAGAAAAAAAATCTGACCCATTATTCTGATTAGACTCTGATCAGAGTTTCATCATAGTGTCGTACGGGTATTATCCGATTTTCTCATATGTGGAGAAATTTTAAAAAATAATTCTACCTTCTCCCTTCTGACAATCGTCAGTACGTCCGAGGTCAGATCCCCTGCTTTGATGCAGGGCTCCGCGGTGAGCCCGCATCAAAGCCGGGACATGTCAGCTGTTTTGAACAGCTGTCATGTGCCCATAATAGGCGCGGGCAGAATCGCGATCTGCCCGCACCTATTAACTAGTTAAATGCCGCTGTCAATCGCAGACAGCGGCATTTAACCGGCGCTTCCGGCCGGGCGGCCGGAAATGACGTCATCGCCGACCCCCGTCACATGATCGGGGGTCGGCGATGCGTCTGGATGGTAACCATAGAGGTCCTTGAGACCTCTATGGTTACTGATCGCCGGTAGCTGTGAGCGCCACCCTGTGGTTGGCGCTCACAGCACACCTCCATTTCTGCTACATAGCAGCGATCAGCAGATCGCTGCTATGTAGCAGAGCCGATCGCGTTGTGCCTGCTTCTAGTCTCCCATGGAGGCTATTGAATCATGGCAAAAGTAAAAAAAAAAAGTTACAAAAAATGTGAAAAAAATAAAAAAAATATAAAAGTTTAAATCACCCCCCTTTCGCCCCAATCAAAATAAATCAATAAAAAAAAATCAAATCTACACATATTTGGTATCGCCGCGCTCAGAATCGCCTGATCTATCAATTAAAAAAAAGCATTAACCTGATCGCTAAACGGCATAGCGAGAAAAAATTCGAAACGCCAGAATTACGTTTTTTAGGTCGCCGCGACATTGCATTAAAATACAATAACGGGCGATCAAAAGAACGTATCTGCACCAAAATGCTATCATTAAAAACGTCATCTCGGCACGCAAAAAATAAGCCCTCAACCGACCCCAGATCACAAAAAATTGAGACGCTACGAGTATCGGAAAATGGCGCAATTTTTTTTTTTTTTAGCAAAGTTTGGAATTTTTTTTCACCACTTAGATAAAAAATTACCTAGTCATGTTTGGTGTCTATGAACTCGTACTGACCTGGAGAATCATAATGTCAGGTCAGTTTTAGCATTTAGTGAACCTAGCAAAAAAAGCCAAACAAAAAACAAGTGTGGGATTGCACTTTTTTTGCAATTTCACCGCACTTGGAATTTTTTCCCCGTTTTCTAGTACACGACATGCTAAAACCAATTATGTCATTCAAAAGTACATCTTGTCCCACAAAAAATAAGCCCTCACATGGCCAAATTCACGGAAAAATAAAAAAGTTATGGCTCTGGGAAGGAGGGGAGTGAAAAACGAACACGGAAAAACGAAAAATCCCAAGGTCATGAAGGGGTTAATCAGACCATCGAAAAAAAAACGGAAGAATTTCTGATATTTGCCGCAGAAGTCAGAGAAAAAAAAATCGGATATGTGAATGGTCCCCTAAAATATCATTGGTGTGAACGCTAGCCATGAAAAGCACTCGTACGCGAAACTCTGATGTCTGAATGAGCCCTTATAAGGACAGGTAATAATGCAGAATTGTAATCAAGGGGAAAAGTCAGCGATCCAAATTCTATGTATGAGGGAATTCCCAGTCTTTTATCCAACGTTTAAAGGGACTCTGCCACCCCCTCCAGCCGTTAGAAACTAAAAGAGCCACCTTGTGCAGCAGTAATGCTGCATTCTGACAAGGTGGCTCTTTTAGTTATTGGTGCAGTCAAAGGAGAAATAAAGTGTTTTATAATTTCGCAAAAATACCTGTCTTTAGTCCTGGAGGCAGGTCTTAACCCCCCTGCAGCACACGCCACACTGCCGTCACTCAAGGCTTCTTCGGCGCCGGGCGCTGCCCCCTCCGCGCTGTTTTCAAATCAAATCCGGCGCCTGCGCTGTTTTGGTTCTCCCTGGGGCAGGCGCAGTGAGCGCTGCCAGTCTGACCTCAGATGCAGTCTCGCAGACTGCGCCTGTGCGGCCACCCAGCTTGTGAATCCCAGCCCTGCACTCTGCATAATGCACAACACACTGCGGCGACGGATTCCGTTTTTTTTCAACTGAGCATGCTCTGATTTTTTTTACAATCCAATTAGCTGGATCAGCTAGTCGGATCCGGCGAAAAAAACGGATCCGTCTCATCAGTTTTTCACAATCTGCGACGGATCCGTTTTTTTAATAATCGACGGATTGGGACTGATGGCAATAAACTGATGTGTGAAAGCAGCCTAAGAGTTAAATCAGCCGCACTCTCAACTATTTGCAAAAATATTTAATTTATGTGAATAATTACACCACAAAAGGCACTAATTTTTTTTTCTATTGATGAGACAGAGATCAAGTAGCTTGTGACGTTTCAACCCCGTCTGGGTCTTTTTCAAACAATGCTAGAATTATCTCATGCTGGCCTTATGTTCTCTCTTACCTCGATATAAAGCTGAAGTTTGCTGGGGGTTTGCTGCAAGGTATGGTGACCGGGAGGCTTAGAGTAGGTGCGCGGTTATGCTCTACCGCAGCGGTACACACTTTTTGCAATAGAGTGTGCAGGAATTTCAGGTTCATGATTTCTCATCTTTGCTTTTTTCCATCATAGGCTAGGTGCACATCAGAGTACTTTTACTCATCCGAGAAAATCAAGTCAATTCGGGACAGAGTTTGATCAGAGTGTGATCCAATTCTCACGGATGAGAAGCAAAAAAATTCTCCATATTCTTCTCCATTCTGTGAGGAAACTGAAATCCAACTGCAGTCAAATATCATCCAAGTACAATCCAATGGTTTCCACGCACTCATTGACTAGTATGACCGAGAACGATCCGAATACTGGATCCTTCTTGGGCAGGCTGCAATTTTTTTTCTCTCTGACGGACTCTGTCCAAGGAAAAAAATCAGATATGTGCCCTGCCTCATAGAGTAATATGGGGACAAGTCGTGTGCACGAGCCCTAAATTTGAGTTCAGACAAGCGTATGAAAAATCGTCCTATTTCCATCCAGAAAGAACTGACGATTGTCATCCATGATCCATCCATGTCATCTGTATGTTTTTTTTTTTAACATTTTTATGAAATCCATTTTTATACAATCAACAGATATAAAATATAGATTCCTGGTAATAGTATCAATGTATCTGTAGAAAAGTGCATTATGGATGCTCTGAATGGGATCTGTGTTTTTTTTTTTTTTTATATTTTGTGCACCCATACACTGGAATGGGCAAGCCTCATGCAAAACACTATCATGTGAACGGCTCTATTCTATAACATTGGTCCATGCGGTAACTGTTCATGGTTTGCATTTTACTGAAACACGTGTAGTACCCTTTTTTTTTTAATGGAAAGTTAAACTTAAAAGAAAAGAAGAATTGATGATAGAGACAAGCAAAAAGATTTAAACTACCGTGGTCCAACGATCAGGTCAGTCTGTGGCATTTAGACCAGGCACTGCCAATTCTCTGCCCAGCATCTTGGGTGCTTCTACTGATTACTGGGCCTCCATGACTTGACTTTGAGCCCTAGTCGCTAAGCTCACGTGATGTCATGATGTGCACTGTACCACGACTTCATTAGATCAGGAGGCCAAGTAAGTGGCAGAGGCGCCCAGTATGATGGGCAGAAAACTGATAGAGCAAAAGTGAATACTGCCCTGATTACACTGCTATTGTGAAGCCAACTGGACGACAGACCAGGGTAGTTACAATCTTTTTGCTTCTCTCTACTTAATGACCCAACAGAGAATACGTAATTAATATTAGGTCAGTGGGGGGACAGATACCGATCAGATTCAGATGTAGCACTGTAACTGGCTGAGCCCAAGTACTGCACCTCACAACTAGAGATGAGTGAATTTGTCCGGAGGGGTGCGAGATTGTTACAGGGAAGGCCCCAGAGGAGGATGTTGCAGTAGTCGAGGCGGGAGATGATTAGGGCATGCACGAGCATTTTGGCAGAGTGAGGGTCAAGGAAAGGACGGATTCTGAAAATATTTTTGAGCTGGAGGCGACAGGAGGTGGTGAGAGCTTGGATGTCCGGTTTGAAGGACAGGGCAGAGTCAAGGGTTACTCCGAGGCAGCGGATTTTGGGGACAGGGGAAAGTGTGATTTCATTTATTTTGATAGATAAATCAGGTAGGGAAGATATGCGAGATGGATGAAAGATAATTAGTTCAGCTTTGTCCACATTGAGCTTGAGGAAGCGAGAGGCGAAAAAAGGAGGATATGGCTGATAGACACTCTGGGATTCTGGAGAGCAGAGAGGTGACATCTGGGCCAGAGAGGTAGATCTGAGTTTCATCAGCATATAGATGGTACAGGAAGCCATAGGACATTATGAGTTGTCCCAGGCTGAGTGTATAGATTGAGAAGAGTAAAGGCCCCGTCACACATAGCGAGATCGCTAGCGAGATCGCTGCTGAGTCACAGCAACAGCGATCTCAGTAGCGATCTCGCTATGTGTGACACGTACCAGCGATCAGGCCCCTGCTGTGAGATCGCTGGTCGTGTCGGAATGGCCTGGGCCATTTTTTGATCGTTGAGGTCCCGCTGACATCGCTGAATCGGCGTGTGTGACGCCGATTCAGCGATGTCTTCGCTGGTAACCAGGGTAAACATCGGGTAACTAAGCGCAGGGCCGCGCTTAGTAACCCGATGTTTACCCTGGTTACCATCGTTAAAGTAAAAAAAGCAAACGCTACATACTTACCTACCGCTGTCTGTCCCCGGCGCTGGGCTTCTCTGGTCTGGCTGTGAGCGTCGGGCAGCCGGAAAGCAGAGCGGTGACGTCACCGCTCTGCTTTCCGGCCGCTGTGCTCACAGTCAGACCAGAGAAGCAGAGCGCCGGGGACAGACAGCGGTAGGTAAGTATGTAGCGTTTGTTTTTTTTACTTTAACGATGGTAACCAGGGTAAACATCGGGTTACTAAGCGCGGCCCTGCGCTTAGTTACCCGATGTTTACCCTGGTTACCGGGGACCTCGGGATCGTTGGTCGCTGGAGAGCTGTCTGTGTGACAGCTCTCCAGCGACCAAACAGCGACGCTGCAGCGATCCGAATCGTTGTCGGTATCGCTGCAGCGTCGCTAAAGTGTGACGGTACCTTAAGGGTCCTAGGACAGAGCCTTGAGGGACACCAACAGAGAGGGGGCGAGATGAAGAGGTAGTATGGGAGTAGGAAACGCTAAATGTGCGGTTTGAAAGGTATGAGGAGATCCAGGACAGGGCGAGGTCTTTGACACCAAAGGAAGAGAGGATCTGTAATAGGAGGCAGTGGTCAACTGTGTCGAAGGCAGATCTAGAATTGTCTGTTAGCTTTGGCTGTAAGTAAAGGTTCCTTCACACTGAACAATATCGCTAGCGATCCGTGACGTTGCAGCGTCCTGGCTAGCGATATCGTTGAGTTTGACACGCAGCAGCGATCAGGATCCTGCTGTGCCATCGTTGGTCGGAGCAGAAAGTCCAGAACTTTATTTCGTCGCTGGACTCCCGCAGACATCGCTGAATCAGCGTGTGTGACGCCGATTCAGCGATGTCTTCACTGGTAACCAGGGCAAACATTGGGTTACTAAGCGCAGGGCCGCGCTTAGTAACCCGATGTTTACCCTGGTTACCAGCGTAAAGGTAAAAAAAAAAAACACTACATACTTACATTCCGGTGTCTGTCCTCCGGCGCTCTGCTTCTCTGCACTGTGTAAGCGCCGGCCGGAAAGCAGAGCACAGCGGTGACGTCACCGCTCTGCTTTCCGGCTGGCGCTCACAGTCAGTGCAGAGAAGCAGAGCGCCGGAGGGCAGACACTGGAATGTAAGTATGTAGTGTTTGTTTTTTTTTACATTTACGCTGGTAACCAGGGTAAACATCGGGTTACTAAGCGCGGCCCTGCGCTTAGTAACCCGATGTTTACCCTGGTTAC
Source organism: Ranitomeya imitator (assembly GCF_032444005.1). Lineage (NCBI taxonomy): Eukaryota > Metazoa > Chordata > Amphibia > Anura > Dendrobatidae > Ranitomeya > Ranitomeya imitator. The sequence goes on from NC_091290.1 coordinate 20,158,509, forward strand.
CAGAGGACTTTGCATAGTTGGTCGCTGGAGAGCTGTCTGTGTGACAGCTCTCAAGCGACCACACAGCGACGCCGCAGCGATCGGGATCGTTGTCTAGATCGCTGCAGCGTCGCTAATTGTGACGGTACCCTTAGTCGTTAGTAATTTTGGTCAGGGCACTCTTGTGAAATGGTGGGGACAGAAGCCAGATTGTAGGTTGGTTCGTGGGCACCAGGGGCATACATAGAAATTACAGGAACCGATTGGAGAAGTCCTAATTTAGCTCCCCTCAACAACAACAAAAAAATATTCTGCGGGGTTACAGAAGAGCATAGCTCACAACTTTGCAGCCATTACAAAGTAATTTTCCTCCTACTGAAGCCCTAGATACATTGCACCCATAAAGTATGATGCCAACAAAAGTGCAGCACAAACATGATACCCCCACCGTATCCTCCACTCGCAGAGTATGATGACCCTACTGTACCCACCTTAACTGCTCGGAAAAGTACGGTGACCCCAATGCCGTATGATCCCCCAACTGTGATCCCCAAACAGCTCTCCTTGCAGTATAATGGGCTTATACAGTTTAATGGCCCCACACCTAACCATACTGTATAATGGATCCCACACAGCCCTTCACAAAGTATGATGGACCTCACACAAACCTTCACACTGTATAATTGCTTGCATACAGTATAATGGCCCCCACATAGACCTCCATAAAGTATAAAGGATGCCACATAGCCCTCCAAATATTATAATGGGTCCCACATAGCCTTCCAAATATTAAAATGTCCCCCATGTAGACCTCCACATATTAATCCTCCATATAGTATACTGCAATTCATAATCCTCCATATAGTATAATGCACTCCTCATTGTCCTCTATATAGTATAATGCACTCCTCATAGTTCTCCATATAATATAATGTACCCCCATAGTCATCCATATAGTATAATGCGCTCCCCAATGGTCCTCCATATAGTATACTGTACTCCCCATAGTCCTCCATATAGTATAATGCACTTCCTGTAGGCCTCTGGATATTATAATGCACTCCCATAGTCTTCCATATAGTATAATGCACTCCCCATGGTCCTCTATATAGTATACTATATTCCCCATAGTCCTCCATATAGTATAATGCACTCCAAATAGTCCTCCATACAATATAATGCACTCCCCATAGTCCTCCATTCAGTATAATGCACTCCCCATGGTCCTTCATATAGTATAATGCACTCATCATAGTCCTCCATATAGTATAATGCACTCTCCACAACCCTCCACACAGTGTAATGCACTCCCCATAGTCCTCAACCAGTATAATACTCCCCATAGTCCTCCATGTAATATAATGCACTCCCCATAGTCCTCCATATAGTATAGTTCACTTCCCATAGTCATCTACACAGTATTATGGCCACCACAATTTAAAAAAATAATACAATACTCATCTCTCCTTGTTTCCCAGCTGCTCCGATCTCTGCAGCTTGCGTTCTAAAGTGCCGCACATCTCACAGCACGCCCACTGTGCTGAGACATCAGACGACGAGAAAGAATGATGGAGGAGGAAGGGTCTGCTGGCGCTCCCTCTTTCATCACTATTTTCGATTGTATTGGCATTCAGGATGCCAATATAGTTGAACATGCGATGACGGGCTGACTCATGAGCCGCGTGACCTGCCGCCAATGGGGGTATTCCACTGATTCTATCAAACGTGCCTGTCAAGGGGTCCTCTCCGGTACCACACAATCAACAGAGCCAGCAAAGAGTGAACAATCCCAAGACCTTTATTTAGGCAAATATATGAAAGGTCCATATACGATCCACCACACTAAGGATAAAATAGTTCAGAAGCCAAATGCAGTTCAGTAACAGGATAAAAGTCCAACAATCCAGCAGACAGAGGATAGCATAGTCCATATACTCTTCTTTCTCTCTGAGATGCTGTGAACACATCATCATTCCACACAGGACTGATCTGTCTCTCACCTCCCTGATATTTACAAGTCCCTCTCCTCATTCACAGGTCAGGAGGGGGAAGGTCTCAGGGGCTCATTGTTTCAACAAACTAGGTCAATATGTCATTAGCATACAATACTGTGGGGGCTGATATCAGATGGCAGCAACAGCCATTCATCAATTATCAAACAACTCATCCTACAAGATAACACCATGAAAACAAGTAAAATAGAAATATACACAAAAATGATACCCACTTAGCATATCACACCATCACAGTGCCTATCTGTTTTTGTTTTTTTGCTTTTCATCCTTGGCATAAGTTCTTCCTTTTAGTACGAAAGGCATAGCTATATGCCAGGTACTGTACATATGATATAATGGAAACTTTTCTGCTGCAGATGTAGGAGAGCTCAGTTGTTGAGCTTTCTTTGTACATTTTATAGTGACAGGAAGCTGCTAATTAGTGGTGAGGATGTGGATGGAATAGGAGTCACAAGACACCTAGTCCTGCCTATAGTCATAATTTCCTGCTTATAAAATACTTATTGTATTGAAATGGCAAAACACAGCTCAGTAAGATATACATTCCTGGAATCAGGATCTTTGCCTCTACATTATGGTGCTGTCTGATTACGTAGCAAAAACCTGCAGACAGATTCCCTTTAATAGGTTATAAAAGACCAAACATCTAATTGACCTTCATTACTAGTCTTGGAAGCCCTGAGGATGCCACAAATTGTTGAAATGCCTAGGAGGCATACTTTAATAGCTTGAAATGACTGTATTCTCCATCTGTTCTACACGCCTGGTCAACTGCATCAATTAGGTGGGGATTACAAGGAAAACACTTGCAAATCAATGATTCTTTCAGCAAGCAAACTATGTTGCTAAAGTGAAATTGTTACAATGTACCCCTAAAGTTTTAATTAACTAATATGTAGCAACCAAACTGGTTACAGGACTTACATTCAATCAGATGAAGATATTATTTTAAAAGGCAATAATAAATAAACCCCTTTTTCATAAAAAAGTGTAAAAATAATTTACTGTAAAATAAATACATGTGCAACCTTTCATAAAACAACATTTACTTAATATTTGTGTATTGCATAAAAAAATTGTAGACTCTTGTTATGCTGATTGTCAGTGTCATTAATGACACTATCGGTGAACAATGCAGCGAAACATGGAAAGTCCTCTAGCATAATACATTCTAAGACATGGAAACATTCTGACCGTACTGGTTTTGTCAGTTGTCCCTTTTTCCCCCACAATGTAAAAAGAAAAATTTTATACTTTTACGCTATCATGAGCCATAGATGGCATTAAGTAGAGATGAGACAGTCCCTTAGGTGGTAAATTACAAAAGGGCACTGATCTGACGGCATACACCATTAGTTGCCTTCACCGCCTTCACCCCCCTCGTTACCCTATTATTTAAAGAGTTGTTAGAATTTTCTCATGGAACATTTAGAAGGTCGTAATTAGCCAATTAATGAGCCGGATAAGGAACTACATGGTGCTCCAGTGATCCCCGCTGTCCTCAGTGCCGTGCTTACAAGCTACATAAGAAGGAACTTGTAAGCACTGCTCATATTTGGCTACAGCTCGTGGACGGCAGGGGTGGCCGGAACTCATGGCAATGAGTAGGGGACAAAAAAATTAAAATGTGAGCTACTGGGAGATGAAATTAATCAGTAAGTACATTACAAAAGTTTTTATTTTTCAATGTGTATGTAATGAAACCTTATGAAGATGATGGGAATAACCTTATAGAGTCTCCATACACTTTGGATAGCTGTTAGCAGAATGCTTTTGTAGTTGACAGACATCTCTCTTGACCTCCCTCATACACATGAACTCTTAGCCGATGCGGAGAGGGAAGAAAGCCGCTGCCAGACGCCCTCGGCAGCGGCTTATCCTCCTTGAAAACAAAAAAGAATAAGGCATTTACAGTAGTTTCAGAAGAACTTGCAGCAAAATGTCTGTGTCTGCCTCTGGCTGCTCACTCCTGAGCTTTGTACTGATGAAGAAGATGTAAACCTTGAAACGTGTTGACAAATAAATCGCTTACATTTGCATTCTTAATCCTGCATTCTTCGGCAGCACAAATTAGCCCATTTGTTTCCAGTTTTGTGTCTAAATTTCCTTGTGGTTCTACAGCAGCCTCAAGCCCTATTCAGTGGTTGTGTGCACAAAACCGAACCAGGTGAGCACCATTGTGCATGTCCTCAAACATCTTTATACCCAGATAAGACCCTATTGCGCCTTTTTTTTCTCCTTTCCAGTTTTTCTCATCACTGGAAGAAACTGTGTTATGTGATTACTGTATGGCACAAGGTATAGTTTACTGTCTGGCGGCATAGTGAGTACAGTACAGCTGCATCTGTATAGCGCCATTATTGGTGCACTATATTGTATGACACTATGGCTGAAACAGTATTCTTCATTGTAGAAAAAATGTTTGTCTATGGATCTCCACAATTCTTGATGTGGCCCTGCAGTCAAAAAACACAGAATATGGTATTTGCAAAAATTGCAGATCTGTAAAAAGGTTACTCAAACCACGTTATGATATTTGTGACGTTCTAGGCAGAGGCAGCAGGATGAGGTCTAAATCAGTGTGGGATCGATGTGACTTCTAGTGCACTTTATATATGAAAGTAAAAGTGCAGCCCAAGTGCAGCGCAACGTCACCAAGTGACATAGGGGAAGGAGAGGAGGCGCAGCGACTTGGTTATGTGACCTTTGTTTCCAGCAGGAAACAGCTTGATTACTGCTCTGCAACGTGTGAACTGCAGAACCTATTATGTTCTGACATGTTTGTATTGTGCGTGCCGTCAAAAAGACTAGAATTGGATACAAAAATCGATTACAACATAGAATCAATCCATTGACCCAAGGGAATGATGATGATTTGCCTTGTCTTCCCTCCTCCCCATCTCTGCGCAGTGACGGCTGCACATAACAGAGCATGCCCACTACAGTCACACCAACTGCAGTAACCCACAACTAAACTTAAATATGCGATATATGGTATAATACGCTCTTTAATTCTAGGATGTGCACTCGTGCACAAATTCTACTATCTGAAATATGTCTATCTACTTACAGTTCTTCTGTTGATCTATTAGATATTTAAAAAAAAACAAAGTATGACTTCTATACTGAAAAGAGCCCTGGAGTCACTCATAATTTGTGCCATTCTCTTGTTCTTACTTGTAGGGAACTGGGTGCGGGTTCTAAACTTTTTTCAGTACCATACTAGTAATTGCAGTGTATTTTGGGGTTTATAACATCTGTTACCACATATTACAATACAAACAGTGTGCATTACTAAGTAGATCTCGTATGCCTGATAAGGAGGCTGTGTACACATTTTAAATCCATGTCAGTATGGCTGTATAATCCTTTGTGAACATTTACAATCTCTACTTTAGTCTGATTTGACAGTTCATCATTGTCCCTCTCACTGCTGCTGAATGCTTGTCCAGCTAGTCTGATCTATCTACTCCCAAGTGTTTCTCCTCCCTGCTGTTGAATACCTGTCCACCTAGTCTGATCTATCTACTCCCATGTGTTTCTCCTCCCTGCTGCTGAATACCTGTACTCCTAGTCTGATCTACATACTCCTCAGGGTCCCTCCTCCCTGCTGCTGAATACTTGTCTACCTAGTGTAATCTACCTACTCCCCAGTGTCCCTCCTTCCTGCTGCTCAATACTTGTACACCTAGTCTGATCTATCTACTCCCAAGTGTTTCTCCTTCCTGCTGCTGAATACCTGTACATCTGGTCTGATCTACATACTCAGTGCCCCTGCTCCCTGCTCCCTGCTGCTAAATACTTGTCTACCTAGTCTAATCTACCTACTCCTCAGTGTATGTCCTCCTTTGCTGCTGAATAATTGTCCACCTAGTGTGCATTCCTCGGTGCCCCTCATCTCTGCTGTGTAATACTTGTCTACCTAGTCTGATCTACATACTCCTCAGTGTCCCTCCTCCCTGCTGCGGAATACTTGTCCGCCAGTCTGATCTACCTATTCCTCAGTGCTCCTCCTCACTGAAACTGAATACTTGTCCACCTAGTCTGATTTACCTACTCCTCCCCACTGCTGAATACTTGTCCACCTAGTCTGATCTACATACTGCTCAGTGTCCCTCCTCCCTGCTGCGGAATACTTGTACACCTAGTCTGATCTACCTATTCCTCAGTGCTCCTCACTGAAACTGAATACTTGTCCACCTAGTCTGATTTACCTACTCCTCCCCACTGCTGAATACTTGTCCACCTAGTCTGATCTACATACTCAGTGTCCCTTGTCCCTGCTGCATAGGATATTCAAGATGCCGACAATTCCGCAGTCCTCCAAAATCAGGCAAGGGAATCACAGAGTTTCGAAGAGTTGCATACTTTATTCAGGGTTATCAAACTACGCGTTTCGTGGACGTCCTGTCCACTTCCTAAGGTGCAGAGGCAATAGCCAATACATAGTCTGACCTACCTACTCCTCACTGTCCCTCCTCCATGCTGTTGAAAATCCTCCTACCTAGTCTCATTGACCAGTTTGGACGATAACACGATATTAGGCTTTGCTGCTATAATGAAGAATCTTTAGGATCCGCGCTATGCAGTTGTTTTTTTCACTTGAAAAATACGCTAGTCCAACTCATCTTGGTCCTAAGGATTTTTCATTACAGCAGTGATATTTTCAGGCATTCGTAGGACTTCTGCTTGCATACAACGTGCTCAGGTAAGCACCTACCTTCTACTTTTCTTATACCCAAAAGGGTATCACCCGATGGTCTTGTGCTCTTTTGTTCCTCTACAGTTTTTATACCTAGTCGGATTGACAGTTTCTCCTCCCTGCTGCTGAATCTTTCCCTATCTAGTCTGAGTGACAGCTGCTCAGAGTTCCTCCTCCCTGCTGAGATCTCTCACTGCTCAGTACAAGCTTCATCTGTCAGACAGGCTGGTTGGGCAGAGATTAAGTACACTGTTATGTTTGCTAATGACAGGTGTTATGAAGGCAATCCAGAGACACAGTGTGCTAGCGATCAGAGCGCACACAGTGATCTGACAAATACCCAAAAATACAAGAACGAGCTCTGAGACGTGGAAACTCTGTAGACTGCACACCTGATCCTATCCTAAACACAACTAAAAGCGGCTGTGGATTGCGCCTAACAACTACCTAGGCAACTCGGCACAGCCTAAGAAACTAGCTAGCCTGAAGATAGAAAAATAGGCCTGACTTGCCCCAGAGAAATTCCCCAAAGGAAAAGGCAGCCCCCCACATATAATGACTGTGAGTAAGATGAAAAGACAAAACGTAGGGATGAAATAGATTCAGCAAAGTGGGGCCCGATATTCTAGGACAGAGCGAGGACAGTAAAGCGAACTTTGCAGTCTACAAAAAACCCTAAAGCAAAAACCACGCAAAGGGGGCAAAAAAACCCCACCGTGCCGAACTAACGGCACGGCGGTACACCCTTTGCGTCTCAGAGCTTCCAGCAAAACAAAAGACAAGCTGGACAGAAAAAAAAGCAACAAAATAGCAAAAAGCACTTAGCTATACAGAGCAGCAGGTCACAGGAACAATCAGGAGAAGCTCAGATCCAACACTGAAACATTGACAAGGAGCAAGGATAGCAGCATCAGGCGGAGTTAAGTAATGAAGCAGTTAACGAGCTCACCAGAACACCTGAGGGAGGAAGCTCAGAAGCTGCAGTACCACTTGTGACCACAGGAGTGAATTCAGCCACAGAATTCACAACAGTACCCCCCCCCTTGAGGAGGGGTCACCGAACCCTCACCAGAGCCCCCAGGCCGACCAGGATGAGCCGCATGAAAGGCCCGAACAAGATCGGAAGCATGAACATCAGAGGCAAAAACCCAGGAATTATCTTCCTGAGCATAACCCTTCCATTTAACCAGATACTGGAGTTTCCGTCTAGAAACACGAGAATCCAAAATCTTCTCCACAATATACTCCAATTCCCCCTCCACCAAAACCGGAGCAGGAGGCTCAACAGATGGAACCATAGGTGCCACGTATCTCCGCAACAACGACCTATGGAATACATTATGTATGGAAAAGGAGTCTGGGAGGGTCAAACGAAAAGACACAGGATTGAGAACCTCAGAAATCCTATACGGACCAATAAAACGAGGTTTAAATTTAGGAGAGGAAACCTTCATAGGAATATGACGAGAAGATAACCAAACCAGATCCCCAACACGAAGTCGGGGACCCACACGGCGTCTGCGATTAGCGAAAAGTTGAGCTTTCTCCTGGGACAAGGTCAAATTGTCCACTACCTGAGTCCAGATCTGCTGCAACCTATCCACCACAGAATCCACACCAGGACAGTCTGAAGACTCAACCTGTCCTGAAGAGAAACGAGGATGGAACCCAGAATTGCAAAAAAATGGAGAAACCAAGGTAGCCGAGCTGGCCCGATTATTAAGGGCGAACTCAGCCAACGGCAAAAAGGACACCCAATCATCCTGGTCTGCAGAAACAAAACATCTCAGATATGTTTCCAAGGTCTGATTGGTTCGTTCGGTCTGGCCATTAGTCTGAGGATGGAAAGCCGAGGAAAAGGATAGGTCAATGCCCATCCTACCACAAAAGGCTCGCCAAAACCTTGAAACAAACTGGGAACCTCTGTCAGAAACAATATTCTCAGGAATGCCATGCAACCGAACCACATGCTGAAAGAACAAAGGTACCAAATCAGAGGAGGAAGGCAATTTAGCCAAGGGCACCAGATGGACCATTTTAGAAAAGCGATCACAGACCACCCAAATAACTGACATCTTTTGAGAAACGGGAAGGTCAGAAATGAAATCCATCGAAATATGTGTCCAAGGCCTCTTTGGGACCGGCAAGGGCAAAAGCAACCCACTGGCACGAGAACAGGAGGGCTTAGCCCTAGCACAAATCCCACAGGACTGCACAAAAGTACGTACATCCCGTGACAGAGATGGCCACCAGAAGGATCTAGCCACTAACTCTCTGGTACCAAAGATTCCAGGATGACCAGCCAACACCGAACAATGAAGTTCAGAGATAAGTTTATTAGTCCACCTATCAGGGACGAACAGTTTCTCCGCTGGACAACGATCAGGTTTATTCGCCTGAAATTTTTGCAGCACCCGCCGCAAATCAGGGGAGATGGCAGACACAATGACTCCTTCCTTGAGGATACCCGCTGGCTCAGATAAACCCGGAGAGTCGGGCACAAAACTCCTAGACAGAGCATCCGCCTTCACATTTTTAGAGCCCGGAAGGTACGAAATCACAAAGTCGAAGCGGGCAAAAAATAACGACCAACGGGCCTGTCTAGGATTCAAGCGCTTGGCAGACTCGAGATAAGTCAAGTTCTTATGATCAGTCAATACCACCACGCGATGCTTAGCTCCTTCAAGCCAATGACGCCACTCCTCGAATGCCCACTTCATTGCCAGCAACTCTCGATTGCCCACATCATAATTACGCTCAGCGGGCGAAAACTTCCTGGATAAGAAAGCACATGGTTTCATCACTGAGCAATCAGAACCTCTCTGTGACAAAACCGCCCCTGCTCCAATCTCAGAAGCATCAACCTCGACCTGGAACGGAAGAGAAACATCTGGCTGACACAACACAGGGGCAGAACAAAAACGACGCTTCAACTCCTGAAAAGCTTCCACAGCAGCAGAAGACCAATTAACCAAATCAGCACCCTTCTTGGTCAAATCGGTCAATGGTTTGGCAATGCTAGAAAAATTACAGATGAAGCGACGATAAAAATTAGCAAAGCCCAGGAACTTTTGCAGACTTTTCAGAGATGTCGGCTGAATCCAATCCTGGATGGCTTGGACCTTAACTGGATCCATCTCAATAGTAGAAGGGGTAAAGATGAACCCCAAAAATGAAACTTTCTGCACACCGAAGAGACACTTTGATCCCTTCACAAACAAAGAGTTAGCACGCAGGACCTGAAAAACCATTCTGACCTGCTTCACATGAGACTCCCAATCATCTGAGAAGATCAAAATGTCATCCAAGTAAACAATCAGGAATTTATCCAGATACTCACGGAAGATGTCATGCATAAAAGACTGAAACACAGATGGAGCATTGGCAAGTCCGAACGGCATCACTAGATACTCAAAATGACCCTCGGGCGTATTGAATGCAGTTTTCCATTCATCTCCTTGCCTGATTCTCACCAGATTATACGCACCACGAAGATCTATCTTAGTGAACCAACTAGCCAGCTTAATCCGAGCAAACAAGTCAGATAACAATGGCAAGGGATACTGAAATTTAACAGTGATCTTATTAAGAAGGCGGTAATCAATACACGGTCTCAGCGAACCATCCTTCTTGGTTACAAAGAAGAACCCTGCTCCCAGTGGTGATGACGATGGGCGAATATGTCCCTTCTCCAGGGATTCCTTCACATATCTGCGCATAGCGGCGTGTTCGGGCACGGATAAATTAAATAATCGACCTTTAGGGAATTTACTACCAGGAATCAAATTGATAGCACAATCACAATCCCTATGCGGAGGTAGGGCATCGGACTTGGGCTCTTCAAATACATCCTGATAATCAGACAAGAACTCTGGGACCTCAGAAGGGGTGGATGACGAAATCGACAAAAATGGAACATCACCATGTACCCCCTGACAACCCCAGCTGGATACCGACATGGAATTCCAATCCAATACTGGATTATGGGTTTGTAGCCATGGCAACCCCAACACGACCACATCATGCAGATTATGCAACACCAGAAAGCGAATAACTTCCTGATTTGCAGGAGCCATGCACATGGTCAGCTGGGCCCAGTACTGAGGTTTATTCTTGGCCAAAGGTGTAGCATCAATTCCTCTCAATGGAATAGGACACCGCAAAGGCTCCAAGAAAAACCCACAACGTTTAGCATAATCCAAATCCATCAGATTCAGGGCAGCGCCCGAACCCACAAACGCCATGACAGAAAACGACGACAAAGAGCATATCAAGGTAATGGACAGAAGGAATTTGGACTGTACAGTACCAATGACGGCAGACCTAGCGGACCGCTTAGTGCGCTTAGGACAATCAGAAATAGCATGAGTGGAATCACCACAGTAGAAACACAGACCATTCAGACGTCTGTACTCCTGCCGTTCAACTCTAGTCATAGTCCTATCGCACTGCATAGGCTCAGGTTTAACCTCAGGCAATACAGCCAAATGGTGCACAGATTTACGCTCGCGCAAGCGTCGACCGATCTGAATGGCCAAAGACATAGACTCATTCAAACCAGCAGGCATAGGAAATCCCACCATGACATCCTTAAGAGCCTCAGAGAGACCCTTTCTGAACAAAGCTGCCAGCGCAGATTCATTCCACTGAGTGAGTACTGACCATTTCCTAAATTTCTGACAATATACTTCTATATCATCCTGACCCTGGCACAAAGCCAGCAAATTTTTCTCAGCCTGATCCACTGAATTAGGCTCATCGTACAGCAATCCGAGCGCCAGGAAAAACGCATCGACACTACTCAATCCAGGGTCTCCTGGCGCAAGAGAAAATGCCCAGTCTTGAGGGTCGCCGCGCAAAAAAGAAATAATAATCAAAACCTGTTGAATAGGATTACCAGAAGAATGAGGTTTCAAGGCCAGAAATAGCTTACAATTATTTTTGAAACTTAGAAACTTAGTTCTATCTCCAAAAAACAAATCAGGAATAGGAATTCTTGGTTCTAACATAGATTTCTGATCAATAGTATCTTGAATTTTTTGTACATTTATAACGAGATTATCCATTGAAGAGCACAGACCCTGAATATCCATGTCCACACCTGTGTCCAGAATCACCCAAATGTCTAGGGGAAAAAAAAAAGTGAACACAGAGCAGAAAAAAAAAAAAAATGATGTCACAACTTTTTCTTTCCCTCTATTGAGAATCATTAGTTTGGCTCCTTGTACTGTTATGTTTGCTAATGACAGGTGTTATGAAGGCAATCCAGAGACACAGTGTGCTAGCGATCAGAGCGCACACAGTGATCTGACAAATACCCAAAAATACAAGAACGAGCTCTGAGACGTGGAAACTCTGTAGACTGCACACCTGATCCTATCCTAAACACAACTAAAAGCGGCTGTGGATTGCGCCTAACAACTACCTAGGCAACTCGGCACAGCCTAAGAAACTAGCTAGCCTGAAGATAGAAAAATAGGCCTGACTTGCCCCAGAGAAATTCCCCAAAGGAAAAGGCAGCCCCCCACATATAATGACTGTGAGTAAGATGAAAAGACAAAACGTAGGGATGAAATAGATTCAGCAAAGTGGGGCCCGATATTCTAGGACAGAGCGAGGACAGTAAAGCGAACTTTGCAGTCTACAAAAAACCCTAAAGCAAAAACCACGCAAAGGGGGCAAAAAAACCCCACCGTGCCGAACTAACGGCACGGCGGTACACCCTTTGCGTCTCAGAGCTTCCAGCAAAACAAAAGACAAGCTGGACAGAAAAAAAGCAACAAAATAGCAAAAAGCACTTAGCTATACAGAGTAGCAGGTCACAGGAACAATCAGGAGAAGCTCAGATCCAACACTGAAACATTGACAAGGAGCAAGGATAGCAGCATCAGGCGGAGTTAAGTAATGAAGCAGTTAACGAGCTCACCAGAACACCTGAGGGAGGAAGCTCAGAAGCTGCAGTACCACTTGTGACCACAGGAGTGAATTCAGCCACAGAATTCACAACAGTACACTTGGACTCATGAGCCATTTCATTCTATAGCCAACTTCTAAAATGCTCATATTAATATCAGGACTATAGAGTCTTTCTGACATGGATTTTTAACTGTGAGCCCACTATCTCTCTTTAAGTTGTTGCCTTATCTGAGAACATTTGCAACTACCAAGCACATTGCCCTTTAAGAAACTTTGTAATTATTCCGTTTTTTTCTTCTTTGTGAGTGAAGTCATCTTGAACTATTTCCAGTGTATGTCTGTCTGCCTTCATCCACCATCCTTAAGTTGGGAAGGACTCTTACACCAGAGATCACTGTATTTAAAGGGGCACATCAGCAGCCAACTAATATGCCCACTGCATTGTGAATTGTGAAATGAAAGTAATCCAATGATGTGTCTCCAGGGAGCTCCGACCCATCGTACTTTCTTTGTAGACTTTACACTACAGTTATGTATACAACATTATTACAGCACTTCTCAGGTGTCAATGGGATTTCATTACACACTTTACACGGGTGAGCCCTCAGCCTGTATACACAACAGGAGATTTCCTCTCCGGTAAGCCTGTGTTTACATCAGGCCACTGCAAATACAAGAGTAATTGGGTGCTTGTTCTAGAAGTACGGCAACGAGTAGACTCAATATTGACAAAATGGTTGTATAGAGAGGAACCTGTCAGGTCCGATATCGCTATTAACCTGTAGATGTAGTGTGAATTTGCAGGTTAATAGCGTTATGGAGGTTCCTGGATGCTGGACTAAAAGTGCTACACCCAGGAAAAAAAATGATCTTTATTCCTACCGGGAGCCGCCAGCTTTCAGTCATGCAGGCGGGACTACAGTGCTCTCAGCACTGTGAGCGGTGACTGTAAGCACGCTCCGACACTGACTGACAGATGACTTCCTACTGATGCACTGCCGAGCTGGCTGTCAGTCAGTGCCAGGCCGTGGTTACAGCCGCCGATCCCTGTGTACTGAGCCGTGACTCTAGCCGCACCTGCATGACTGAAAGCCGGCGGCTCCAGGGAGGAATAAAGATCCTGACGCTGCACTTTCAGTACAGTGGCCAGGACCCTTCATAATGCAGATTAGCCCCCTAAGACAACAGTATTTAAATGGTGTGGGGGTCCATGTGTACATTGTCCGCCCTCGACAGAATCACAAGGTGCTGATAAGTTACTATGGCAGCTGGGGCCCAGCTGAAGACCCCTGTCGCCACCATCTTGGTGCTTGACAGTTATACTATACACAGCAATTTATATGTACCGTATATATATATATATATATATATATACTGTATATATATATATATATATATATATATATATATATATAAAATCGCAGGTTTCTGTTACCTGATGGGACAGAAAAGGTAAAATGTGGGTGGAAGTAAGAAAAGTTGAGATCACCTTTTTCCCAATCTGAAAATTAAAAAAGAAAAAAAAAAAACAATATTTGATATCAAGTTTGCAAGAGGCAATTTAACCCCTTTCTGACATATGACGTACTATCCCGTCAAGGTGGGGTGGGCCCGTATGACCACCGACGGCACAGTACGTCATACGCGATCCGCCGCGCTCACGGGGGGAGCGCGGCCGATCGCGGCCGGGTGTCAGCTGCCTATCGCAGCTGACATCCGGCACTATGTGCCAGGAGCGGTCACGGACCGCTCCCGGCACATTAACCCCCGTCACACCGCGATCAAACATGATCGCTGTGTGCCGGCGGTACAGGGAAGCATCGCGCAGGGAGGGGGCTCCCTGCGGGCTTCCCTGAGACCCCCGCAGCAACGCGATGTGATCGCATTGCTGCGAGGGTCTCTTACTTCCCTCCCTGTAGCAGGTCCAGATCCAAGATGGCCACGGCATCCGGATCCTGCAGGGAGGGAGGTGGTAACCCTGCACTGCTGCAAGTCGCTGATCTGACAGAGTGCTGTGTAAACGGTCAGGTCAGTGATCTGTGATAACCCCCTCCGGGACAAAGTAAAAAGTAAAAAAAAAATTTCCAAATGTGTAAAAAAAAAAATCCTAAATAATGAAAAAAATATATATTATTCCCATAAATACATTTCCACGACAACAAGGTACCTGTTGTGAATTCTGTGGCTGAATTCACTCCTGTGGTCACAAGTGGTACTGCAGCTTCTGAGCTTCTTCCCTCAGGTGTTCTGGTGAGCTCGTTGACTGCTTCGTTACTTAACTCCGCCTGATGCTGCTATCCCTGCTCCTTGTCAATGTTCCAGTGTTGGATCTGAGCTTCTACTGCTTGTTCCTGTGTCCTGCTGCTCTGTATAGCTAAGTGCTTTTTTGCTATTTTGTTGCTTTTTTTCTGTCCAGCTTGTCTTTTGTTTTGCTGGTAGCTCTGAGAAGCAAAGGGTGTACCGCCGTGCCGTTAGTTCGGCACGGTGGGTCTTTTTTGCCCCCTTTGCGTGGTTTTTGCTTTAGGGTTTTTTGTAGACTGCAAAGTTCGCTTTACTATCCTCGCTCTGTCTAAGATTATCGGGCCCCACTTTGCTGAATCTATTTCATCCCTACGTTTTGTCTTTTCATCTTACTCACAGTCATTATATGTGGGGGGCTGCCTTTTCCTTTGGGGTATTTCTCTGGGGGCAAGTCAGGCCTATTTTTCTATCTTCAGGCTAGCTAGTTTCTTAGGCTGTGCCGAGTTGCATAGGTAGTTGCTAGGCGCAATCCACAGCCGCTTTTAGTTGTGTTTAGGATAGGATCAGGTGTGCAGTCTACAGAGTTTCCACGTCTCAGAGCTCGTTCTTTGTTTTTGGGTATTTGTCAGATCACTGTGTGCGCTCTGATTGCTAGGCACACTGTGTCTCTGGATTGCCTTCATTACACCTTTCATTAGCAGACATAACAGTACAAGGAGCCAACTAATGATTCTCAATAGAGGGAAAGAAAAAGTTCTGACATCATTTTTTTTTTTTTTTTTTCTCTGCTCTGTGTTCATTTTTTTTTTTTTTTTTTTTCCCCTAGACATTTGGGTGATTCTGGACACAGGTGTGGACATGGATATTCAGGGTCTGTGCTCTTCAATGGATAATCTCGTTTTAAATGTACAGAAGATTCAAGATGCTATTGATCGGAAAAATATGTTAGAACCAAGAATTCCTATTCCTGATTTGTTTTTTGGAGATAGAACAAAGTTTCTAAGTTTCAAAAATAATTGTAAGCTATTTCTGGCTTTGAAGCCTCATTCTTCTGGTGATCCTATTCAGCAGGTTTTGATTGTTATTTCTTTTTTGCGCGGCGACCCTCAAGACTGGGCATTTTCTCTTGCGCCAGGAGACCCTGCATTGAGTAGTGTCGATGCGTTTTTCCTGGCGCTCGGATTGCTGTACGATGAGCATAATTCAGTGGATCAGGCTGAGAGAAATTTGCTGGCTTTGTGCCAGGGTCAGGATGATATAGAAGTATATTGTCAGAAATTTAGGAAATGGTCAGTACTCACTCAGTGGAATGAATCTGCGCTGGCAGCTTTGTTCAGAAAGGGTCTCTCTGAGGCTCTTAAGGATGTCATGGTGGGTTTTCCTATGCCTGCTGGTTTGAATGAGTCTTTGTCTTTGGCCATTCAAATCGGTCGACGCTTGCGCGAGCGTAAATCTGTGCACCATTTGGCGGTATTGCCTGAGGTTAAACCTGAGCCTATGCAGTGCGATAGGACTATGACCAGAGTTGAACGGCAGGAATACAGACGTCTGAATGGGCTGTGTTTCTACTGTGGTGATTCCACTCATGCTATCTCCGATTGTCCTAAGCGCATTAAGCGGTCCGCTAGGTCTGCCGTCATTGGTACTGTACAGTCCAAATTCCTTCTGTCCATTACCTTGATATGCTCTTGTCGTCGTTTTCTGTCATGGCGTTTGTGGATTCAGGCGCTGCCCTGAATCTGATGGATTTGGATTATGCTAAACGTTGTGGGTTTTTCTTGGAGCCTTTGCGGTGTCCTATTCCATTGAGAGGAATTGATGCTACACCTTTGGCCAAGAATAAACCTCAGTACTGGGCCCAGCTGACCATGTGCATGGCTCCTGCACATCAGGAAGTTATTCGCTTTCTGGTGCTACATAATCTGCATGATGTGGTCGTGTTGGGGTTGCCATGGCTACAAACCCATAATCCAGTATTGGATTGGAATTCCATGTCGGTATCCAGCTGGGGTTGTCAGGGGGTACATGGTGATGTTCCATTTTTGTCGATTTCGTCATCCACCCCTTCTGAGGTCCCAGAGTTCTTGTCTGATTATCAGGATGTATTTGAAGAGCCCAAGTCCGATGCCCTACCTCCGCATAGGGATTGTGATTGTGCTATCAATTTGATTCCTGGTAGTAAATTCCCTAAAGGTCGATTATTTAATTTATCCGTGCCCGAACACGCCGCTATGCGCAGTTATGTGAAGGAATCCCTGGAGAAGGGACATATTCGCCCATCATCATCACCACTGGGAGCAGGGTTCTTCTTTGTAGCCAAGAAGGATGGTTCGCTGAGACCGTGTATTGATTACCGCCTTCTTAATAAGATCACTGTTAAATTTCAGTATCCCTTGCCATTGTTATCTGACTTGTTTGCTCGGATTAAGGGGGCTAGTTGGTTCACTAAGATAGATCTTCGTGGTGCGTATAATCTGGTGAGAATCAGGCAAGGAGATGAATGGAAAACTGCATTCAATACGCCCGAGGGTCATTTTGAGTATCTAGTGATGCCGTTCGGACTTGCCAATGCTCCATCTGTGTTTCAGTCTTTTATGCATGACATCTTCCGTGAGTATCTGGATAAATTCCTGATTGTTTACTTGGATGACATTTTGATCTTCTCAGATGATTGGGAGTCTCATGTGAAGCAGGTCAGAATGGTTTTTCAGGTCCTGCGTGCTAATTCTTTGTTTGTGAAGGGATCTAAGTGTCTCTTCGGTGTGCAGAAAGTTTCATTTTTGGGGTTCATCTTTACCCCTTCTACTATCGAGATGGATCCAGTTAAGGTCCAAGCCATCCAGGATTGGATTCAGCCGACATCTCTGAAAAGTCTGCAAAAATTCCTGGGCTTTGCTAATTTTTATCGTCGCTTCATCTGTAATTTTTCTAGCATTGCCAAACCATTGACCGATTTGACCAAGAAGGGTGCTGATTTGGTTAATTGGTCTTCTGCTGCTGTGGAAGCTTTTCAGGAATTGAAGCGTCGTTTTTGTTCTGCCCCTGTGTTGTGTCAGCCAGATGTTTCTCTTCCGTTCCAGGTCGAGGTTGATGCTTCTGAGATTGGAGCAGGGGCGGTTTTGTCACAGAGAGGTTCTGATTGCTCAGTGATGAAACCATGTGCTTTCTTTTCCAGGAAGTTTTCGCCCGCTGAGCGTAATTATGATGTGGGCAACCGAGAGTTGCTGGCCATGAAGTGGGCATTCGAGGAATGGCGCCATTGGCTTGAAGGAGCTAAGCATCGCGTGGTGGTATTGACTGATCATAAGAACTTGACTTATCTCGAGTCTGCCAAGCGCTTGAATCCTAGACAGGCCCGTTGGTCGTTATTTTTTGCCCGCTTCGACTTTGTGATTTCGTACCTTCCGGGCTCTAAAAATGTGAAGGCGGATGCTCTGTCTAGGAGTTTTGTGCCCGACTCTCCGGGTTTATCTGAGCCAGCGGGTATCCTCAAGGAAGGAGTCATTGTGTCTGCCATCTCCCCTGATTTGCGGCGGGTGCTGCAAAAATTTCAGGCGAATAAACCTGATCGTTGTCCAGCGGAGAAACTGTTCGTCCCTGATAGGTGGACTAATAAACTTATCTCTGAACTTCATTGTTCGGTGTTGGCTGGTCATCCTGGAATCTTTGGTACCAGAGAGTTAGTGGCTAGATCCTTCTGGTGGCCATCTCTGTCACGGGATGTACGTACTTTTGTGCAGTCCTGTGGGATTTGTGCTAGGGCTAAGCCCTGCTGTTCTCGTGCCAGTGGGTTGCTTTTGCCCTTGCCGGTCCCAAGGAGGCCTTGGACACATATTTCGATGGATTTCATTTCTGACCTTCCCGTTTCTCAAAAGATGTCAGTCATTTGGGTGGTCTGTGATCGCTTTTCTAAAATGGTCCATCTGGTGCCCTTGGCTAAATTGCCTTCCTCCTCTGATTTGGTACCTTTGTTCTTTCAGCATGTGGTTCGGTTGCATGGCATTCCTGAGAATATTGTTTCTGACAGAGGTTCCCAGTTTGTTTCAAGGTTTTGGCGAGCCTTTTGTGGTAGGATGGGCATTGACCTATCCTTTTCCTCGTCTTTCCATCCTCAAACTAATGGCCAGACCGAACGAACCAATCAGACCTTGGAAACATATCTGAGATGTTTTGTTTCTGCTGACCAGGATGATTGGGTGTCCTTTTTGCCGTTGGCTGAGTTCGCCCTTAATAATCGGGCCAGCTCGGCTACCTTGGTTTCTCCATTTTTTTGCAATTCTGGGTTCCATCCTCGTTTCTCTTCAGGACAGGTTGAGTCTTCGGACTGTCCTGGTGTGGATTCTGTGGTGGACAGGTTGCAGCAGATCTGGACTCAGGTAGTGGACAATTTGACCTTGTCCCAGGAGAAGGCTCAATTTTTCGCTAATCGCAGACGCCGTGTGGGTCCCCGACTTCGTGTTGGGGATCTGGTTTGGTTATCTTCTCGTCATATTCCTATGAAGGTTTCCTCTCCTAAATTTAAACCTCGTTTTATTGGTCCGTATAGGATTTCTGAGGTTCTCAATCCTGTGTCTTTTCGTTTGACCCTCCCAGACTCCTTTTCCATACATAATGTATTCCATAGGTCGTTGTTGCGGAGATACGTGGCACCTATGGTTCCATCTGTTGAGCCTCCTGCCCCGGTTTTGGTGGAGGGGGAATTGGAGTATATTGTGGAGAAGATTTTGGATTCTCGTGTTTCTAGACGGAAACTCCAGTATCTGGTTAAATGGAAGGGTTATGCTCAGGAAGATAATTCCTGGGTTTTTGCCTCTGATGTTCATGCTCCCGATCTTGTTCGTGCCTTTCATGCGGCTCATCCTGGTCGGCCTGGGGGCTCTGGTGAGGGTTCGATGACCCCTCCTCAAGGGGCGGGTACTGTTGTGAATTCTGTGGCTGAATTCACTCCTGTGGTCACAAGTGGTACTGCAGCTTCTGAGCTTCTTCCCTCAGGTGTTCTGGTGAGCTCGTTGACTGCTTCGTTACTTAACTCCGCCTGATGCTGCTATCCCTGCTCCTTGTCAATGTTCCAGTGTTGGATCTGAGCTTCTACTGCTTGTTCCTGTGTCCTGCTGCTCTGTTGTTATGGCCGGCAATCAGGCAACACAGCGTGCAGTAATCAGCGCACATACAGAGATCTGGCAATAACCAAAAACAATAGGACGAGCTCTGAGACGTGGAATCTCTGTAGACTGCAGTACCTGATCTATCCTCACACAACTATAAGCAGCAGTGGATTGCGCCTATCACTACCTATGCAACTCGGCACTGCCTGAGGAGCTGACTAGCCTGAAGATAGAAATACAAGCCTGACTTACCTCAGAGAAATACCCCAAAGGAATAGGCAGCCCCCCACATATAATGACTGTTAGCAAGATGAAAAGACAAACGTAGGAATGAAATAGATTCAGCAAAGTGAGGCCCGATATTCTAGACAGAGCGAGGATAGCAAATAGAACTATGCAGTCTACAAAAAACCCTAAAACGAAAACCACGCAAAGGGGCAAAAAGACCCACCGTGCCGAACTAACAGCACGGCGGTGCACCCCTTTGCTTCTCAGAGCTTCCAGCAAAAGTTAATAGCAAGCTGGACAGAAAAAACAGAAAACAAACTAGAAGCACTTATCTAGCAGAGCAGCAGGCCCAAGGAAAGATGCAGTAGCTCAGATCCAACACTGGAACATTGACAAGGAGCAAGGAAGACAGACTCAGGTGGAGCTAAATAGCAAGGCAGCCAACGAGCTCACCAAAACACCTGAGGGAGGAAGCCCAGAGACTGCAATACCACTTGTGACCACAGAAGTGAACTCAGCCACAGAATTCACAACAGTACCCCCCCCTTGAGGAGGGGGTCACCGAACCCTCACCAGAACCCCCAGGCCGACCAGGATGAGCCACATGAAAGGCACGAACAAGATCTGGGGCATGGACATCAGAGGCAAAAACCCAGGAATTATCTTCCTGAGCATAACCCTTCCATTTGACCAGATACTGGAGTTTCCGTCTAGAGACACGAGAATCCAAAATCTTCTCCACAATATACTCCAATTCCCCCTCCACCAAAACAGGGGCAGGAGGCTCCACAGATGGAACCATAGGTGCCACGTATCTCCTCAACAACGACCTATGGAATACATTATGTATGGAAAAGGAGTCTGGGAGGGTCAGACGAAAAGACACCGGATTGAGAATCTCAGAAATCCTATACGGACCAATAAAACGAGGTTTAAATTTAGGAGAGGAAACCTTCATAGGAATATGACGAGAAGATAACCAAACCAGATCCCCAACACGAAGTCGGGGTCCCACACGGCGTCTGCGATTAGCGAAAAGCTGAGCCTTCTCCTGGGACAAGGTCAAATTGTCCACTACCTGAGTCCAGATCTGCTGCAACCTGTCCACCACAGAATCCACACCAGGACAGTCCGAAGACTCAACCTGTCCTGAAGAGAAACGAGGATGGAACCCAGAATTGCAGAAAAATGGAGAGACCAAGGTAGCCGAGCTGGCCCGATTATTAAGGGCGAACTCAGCCAACGGCAAAAATGACACCCAATCATCCTGGTCAGCGGAAACAAAACATCTCAGATATGTTTCCAAGGTCTGATTGGTTCGTTCGGTCTGGCCATTAGTCTGAGGATGGAAGGCCGAGGAGAAAGATAGGTCAATGCCCATCCTACCACAAAAGGCTCGCCAGAACCTCGAGACAAACTGGGAATCTCTGTCAGAAACAATATTCTCAGGAATGCCATGTAAACGAACCACATGCTGGAAGAACAAAGGCACCAAATCAGAGGAGGAAGGCAATTTAACCAAGGGCACCAGATGGACCATTTTAGAAAAGCGATCACAGACCACCCAAATGACCGACATTTTTTGAGAAACGGGAAGGTCAGAAATGAAATCCATCGAAATATGTGTCCAAGGCCTCTTCGGGACCGGCAAGGGCAAAAGCAACCCACTGGCACGTGAACAGCAGGGCTTAGCCCTAGCACAAATTCCACAGGACTGCACAAAAGCACGCACATCCCGCGACAGAGACGGCCACCAGAAGGATCTAGCAACCAACTCCCTGGTCCCAAAGATTCTTGGATGACCGGCCAGCACCGAACAATGAAGTTCAGAGATAACTTTACTAGTCCACCTATCAGGGACGAACAGTTTCTCGGCCGGACAACGATCAGGTTTATTAGCCTGAAATTTCTGCAACACTCTCCGCAAATCAGGGGAGATGGCAGACACAATGACTCCTTCCTTGAGGATACTCGCCGGCTCAGATAACCCCGGAGAGTCGGGCACAAAACTCCTAGACAGAGCATCCGCCTTCACATTTTTAGAGCCCGGAAGGTATGAAATCACAAAATCAAAACGAGCAAAAAATAACGACCAACGGGCCTGTCTAGGATTCAAGCGCTTGGCAGACTCAAGATAAGTAAGGTTCTTATGATCAGTCAAAACCACCACGCGATGCTTAGCACCCTCAAGCCAATGACGCCACTCCTCGAATGCCCACTTCATGGCCAGCAACTCTCGGTTGCCCACATCATAATTACGCTCAGCAGCAGAAAATTTCCTGGAAAAGAAAGCACATGGTTTGAACACTGAGCAACCAGAACCTCTCTGTGACAAAACCGCCCCTGCACCAATCTCAGAAGCATCAACCTCGACCTGGAACGGAAGAGAAACATCAGGTTGACACAACACAGGGGCACAGCAAAAACGACGCTTCAACTCCTGAAAAGCTTCCACGGCAGCAGAAGACCAATTAACCAAATCAGCACCCTTCTTGGTCAAATCGGTCAATGGTCTGGCAATGCTAGAAAAATTACAGATGAAGCGACGATAAAAATTAGCAAAGCCCAGGAATTTCTGCAGACTTTTTAGAGATGTCGGCTGAGTCCAATCCTGGATGGCCTGAACCTTAACCGGATCCATCTCGATAGTAGAAGGGGAAAAGATGAACCCCAAAAATGAAACTTTCTGCACACCGAAGAGACACTTTGATCCCTTCACGAACAAGGAATTAGCACGCAGTACCTGGAAAACCATTCTGACTTGCTTCACATGAGACTCCCAATCATCTGAGAAGATCAAAATGTCATCCAAGTAAACAATCAAGAATTTATCCAGATACTCACGGAAAATGTCATGCATAAAAGACTGAAAAACAGATGGAGCATTGGCAAGTCCGAACGGCATCACCAGATACTCAAAATGACCCTCGGGCGTATTAAATGCCGTTTTCCATTCATCTCCCTGCCTGATTCTCACCAGATTATACGCACCACGAAGATCAATCTTAGTAAACCAACTAGCCCCCTTAATCCGAGCAAACAAGTCAGAAATCAATGGCAAGGGATACTGAAACTTAACAGTGATCTTATTAAGAAGGCGGTAATCAATACACGGTCTTAGCGAACCATCCTTCTTGGCTACAAAAAAGAACCCTGCTCCCAATGGTGACGACGATGGGCGAATATGTCCCTTCTCCAGGGACTCCTTCACATAACTGCGCATAGCGGTGTGTTCAGGTACGGACAAATTAAATAAACGACCCTTAGGGAATTTACTACCAGGAATCAAATCGATAGCACAATCACAATTCCTATGCGGAGGTAGGGCATCAGACTTGGACTCTTCAAATACATCCTGAAAGTCCGACAAGAACTCTGGGATGTCAGAAGGAATGGATGACGAAATAGACAAAAATGGAACATCACCATGTACTCCCTGACAACCCCAGCTGGTTACCGACATAGAGTTCCAATCCAATACTGGATTATGGGTTTGTAGCCATGGCAACCCCAACACGACCACATCATGCAAATTATGCAGTACCAGAAAGCGAATAACTTCCTGATGTGCAGGAGCCATGCACATGGTCAGCTGGGCCCAGTACTGAGGCTTATTCTTGGCCAAAGGTGTAGCATCAATTCCTCTCAACGGAATAGGACACCGCAAAGGCTCCAAGAAAAATCCACAACGTTTAGCATAATCCAAATCCATCAGATTCAGGGCAGCGCCTGAATCCACAAACGCCATGACAGAATACGATGACAAAGAGCACATTAAGGTAATGGACAAAAGGAATTTGGACTGTACAATACCAATAACGGCAGAGCTATCGAACCGCCTAGTGCGTTTAGGACAATTAGAAATAGCATGAGTAGAATCACCACAATAGAAACACAGTCTGTTCAGACGTCTGTGTTCTTGCCGTTCTACTTTAGTCATAGTCCTGTCGCACTGCATAGGCTCAGGTTTACTCTCAGACAATACCGCCAGATGGTGCACAGATTTACGCTCGCGCAAGCGACGACCGATCTGAATGGCCAAGGACATAGACTCATTCAAACCAGCAGGCATAGGAAATCCCACCATTACATCCTTAAGAGCTTCAGAGAGACCCTTTCTGAACAAAGCCGCTAGTGCAGATTCATTCCACAGAGTGAGTACTGACCACTTCCTAAATTTCTGACAATATACTTCTACATCATCCTGACCCTGGCATAAAGCCAGCAGATTTCTCTCAGCCTGATCCACTGAATTAGGCTCATCGTAAAGCAATCCCAGCGCCTGGAAAAATGCATCAACATTACTCAATGCAGAATCTCCTGGTGCAAGAGAAAACGCCCAGTCCTGTGGGTCGCCGCGCAAAAAAGAAATAATAATCAAAACCTGTTGAATAGGATTACCAGAAGAATGAGGTTTCAAGGCCAAAAATAGCTTACAATTATTTCTGAAGCTCAGGAACTTAGTTCTGTCACCAAAAAACAAATCAGGAATCGGAATTCTTGGTTCTAGCATCGATTTCTGATCAATAGTATCTTGAATCTTTTGTACATTTACAACGAGATTATCCATTGAGGAGCACAGAGCCTGAATATCCATGTCCACAGCTGTGTCCTGAAGCACTCTAATGTCTAGGGGAAAAAAAAGACTGAAGACAGAGCTAAGAAAAAAAAATGATGTCAGGATTTCTTTTTTCCCTCTATTGGGAATCATTGGTTTGGCTCCTTGTACTGTTATGGCCGGCAATCAGGCAACACAGCGTGCAGTAATCAGCTCTGAGACGTGGAATCTCTGTAGACTGCAGTACCTGATCTATCCTCACACAACTATAAGCAGCAGTGGATTGCGCCTATCACTACCTATGCAACTCGGCACTGCCTGAGGAGCTGACTAGCCTGAAGATAGAAATACAAGCCTGACTTACCTCAGAGAAATACCCCAAAGGAATAGGCAGCCCCCCACATATAATGACTGTTAGCAAGATGAAAAGACAAACGTAGGAATGAAATAGATTCAGCAAAGTGAGGCCCGATATTCTAGACAGAGCGAGGATAGCAAAGAGAACTATGCAGTCTACAAAAAACCCTAAAACGAAAACCACGCAAAGGGGCAAAAAGACCCACCGTGCCGAACTAACAGCACGGCGGTGCACCCCTTTGCTTCTCAGAGCTTCCAGCAAAAGTTAATAGCAAGCTGGACAGAAAAAACAGAAAACAAACTAGAAGCACTTATCTACCAGAGCAGCAGGCCCAAGGAAAGATGCAGTAGCTCAGATCCAACACTGGAACATTGACAAGGAGCAAGGAAGACAGACTCAGGTGGAGCTAAATAGCAAGGCAGCCAACGAGCTCACCAAAACACCTGAGGGAGGAAGCCCAGAGACTGCAATACCACTTGTGACCACAGAAGTGAACTCAGCCACAGAATTCACAACACTCTGTATAGCTAAGTGCTTTTTTGCTATTTTGTTGCTTTTTTTCTGTCCAGCTTGTCTTTTGTTTTGCTGGTAGCTCTGAGAAGCAAAGGGTGTACCGCCGTGCCGTTAGTTCGGCACGGTGGGTCTTTTTTGCCCCCTTTGCGTGGTTTTTGCTTTAGGGTTTTTTGTAGACTGCAAAGTTCGCTTTACTATCCTCGCTCTGTCTAAGATTATCGGGCCCCACTTTGCTGAATCTATTTCATCCCTACGTTTTGTCTTTTCATCTTACTCACAGTCATTATATGTGGGGGGCTGCCTTTTCCTTTGGGGTATTTCTCTGGGGGCAAGTCAGGCCTATTTTTCTATCTTCAGGCTAGCTAGTTTCTTAGGCTGTGCCGAGTTGCATAGGTAGTTGCTAGGCGCAATCCACAGGCGCTTTTAGTTGTGTTTAGGATAGGATCAGGTGTGCAGTCTACAGAGTTTCCACGTCTCAGAGCTCGTTCTTTGTTTTTGGGTATTTGTCAGATCACTGTGTGCGCTCTGATTGCTAGGCACACTGTGTCTCTGGATTGCCTTCATTACACCTTTCATTAGCAGACATAACAGGTACCACCTAATAGCAATAATATGAGAATGCAAAACAATTGCTAATACACGTGACCTTGTATGTATAAATATTGGCAGGTATCCAATACTAAAAGAGGCGGGAGGAGGTAGGGCAAGTGAGACGTATGAATAATCAACAATAATAAAATAAGAACGATCTCACCAACTGCCGAGACCCGGATAGGTGGAGCCACAACTACCCCTGAACAACATCATGCCCTGCACTCTCCCTATTGATGAGGGACATCAATAGGGAGAGTGCAGGGCATGATGTTGTTCAGGGGTAGTTGTGGACTGCCCTTGTAAGGGCGGGAGCTTGGGCACATAGGTTTTTGGATAGCCTTTCAGGGTGTTGACAGGGTATTGTCACCTGACGTTGCTGACTCTTGGATCCCTCCACTTCAGCGCGCTATGGGCTCCACCTATCCGGGTCTCCGCAGTTGGTGAGATCGTTCTTATTTTATTATTGTTGATTATTCATACGTCTCACTTGCCCTACCTCCTCCCGCCTCTTTTAGTATTGGATACCTGCCAATATTTATACATACAAGGTCACGTGTATTAGCAATTGTTTTGCATTCTCATATTATTGCTATTAGGTGGTACCTTGTTGTCGTGGGACATTACACGCTGCACGGCTGCGGCCATTCCCACTGATTTTCTATTGTGGTATCGCCCACAAGTGATGTGTTTCTTTCTTACAGGTTACATCATTCAGTACCACTATAGGCACTAGTTTTGGGTGACATTTTTTGTTTTTGTCTTTGTCTTTTTACCTTGTATATAATAAAGGTTACGTTTTAAATTCCTACTTTAGCTATGTTCTTCTAAATTTGGTGGGATCTTGTTAAAATTACTATCAGATCTATTTTTGATCGGCTTTTTTCCCATAAATACATTTCTTTATCTAAATTTAAAAAAAACAATAAACGTACACCTTTTTAGTATCGCCGCGTCCATAACGGCCCGACCTATAAAACTGGCCCACTAGTTAACCCCTTCAGTAAACACGTAAGAAAAAAAAAAAAAAGAGGCAAAAAACAACGCTTTATTATCATACCGCCGAACAAAAAGTGGAATGACACTCGATCAAAAAGACAGATATAAATAACCATGGTACTGCTGAAAACGTCATCTTGTCCCGCAAAAAACGAGCCGCCATTCAGCATCATCAGCAACAAATAAAAAAGTTATAGTCCTCAGAATAAAGCGATGCAAAAATAATTATTTTTTCTATAAAATAGTTTTTATATTGTAAAAGCGCCAAAACAGAAAAAAATGATATAAATGAGGTATCACTGTAATCGTACTGACCCGAAGAATAAAACTGCTTTATCCATTTTACCAAACGCGGAACGGTATAAACACCTCCCCCAAAAGAAATTCATGAATAGCTGGTTTTTTGTCATTCTGCCTCACAAAAATCGTAATAAGAAGTGATCAATTTTGCATTGAAAAGTCAAACGGCGCTCCTTCCCTTCCGAGCTCTCCCATGCGCCCAAACAGTGGTTTACCCCCACATATGGGGTATCAGCGTACTCAGGACAAATTGTACAACAACTTTTGGGGTCCAATTTCTTCTCTTACCCTTGGGGGAAAAAAATTGGGGACGAAAATATAATTTTTGTGAAAAAATATGATTTTTTATTTTTACGGTTCTGCATTATAAACTTCTGTGAAGAACTTGGTGGGTCAAAGTGCTCACCATACATCTAGATAAGTTCCTTAAGGGGTGTACTTTCCTAAATGGTGTCACTTGTGGGGGTTTCAATATTTAGGCACATTACTGGCTCTCCAAACGCAACATAGCGTCCCATCTCAATTCCTGTCAATTTTGCATTGAAAAGTCAAATGGCGCTCCTTCGCTTCCGAGCTCTGCCATGTGCCCAAACAGTGGTTTACCCCCACATGTGGGGTATTGGCGTACTCAGGACAAATTGTAAAACAACTTTTGGGGTCCATTTTCTCCTGCTACCCTTGGTAAAATAAAACAAATTGGAGCTGAAGTAAATTTTTTGTGAAAAAAAGTTAAATGTTAATTTTTATTTAAACATTCCAAAAATTCCTGTGAAGCACCAGAAGGGTTAATAAACTTCTTGAATATGGTTTTGAGCACTTTGAGGGGTGCAGTTTTTAGAATGGTGTCATACTTGGGTATTTTCTATCATATAGACCCCTCAAAATGACTTTAAATGAGATGTGGTCCCTAAAATAAAATGGTGGTGTAAAAATGAGAAATTGCTGGTCAACTTTTAACCCTTATAACTCCCTAACAAAAAAAAATGTTGGTTCCAAAATTGTGCTGATGTAAAGTAGACATGTGGGAAATGTTATTTATTAAGTATTTTGTGTGACATATCTCTGTGATTTAATTGCATAAAAATTCAAAGTTGGAAAATTGCAAAATTTTCAAAATTTTCGCCAAATTTCCGTTTTTTTCACAAATAAATGCAGGTAATATCAATTAAATTTTACCAATAACATGAAGTACAATATGTCATGAGAAAACAGTGTCAGATTCACCGGGATCTGTTGAAGCGTTCCAGAGTTATAACCTCATAAAGGGACAGTGGTCAGAATTGTAAAAATTGGCCCAGTCATTAACGTGCAAACCACCCTTGGGGGTAAAGGGTTTAACAATACGTGAAATTATTTAACCCTTGTTGTAAATGCTGTTAAAAAACCGTGAAACTCCAGAATTGCAGGTTTTTCATCCCCGCACCTCCATAAAAAACGCAAAATGGTATATATAAAGAAAAATAATGGTGATCATGCAAACAACGAGCCCTCGTTCAGCTCATACAGTTATGTAGAAAACGACATCACTTTTTTTTTTACAACTTTCTGATATTTTTTTCACCACTTTAATGAAGAAAAGAAAACCCTCGACAAGTTTGGTGTCTGTGTAATCGTACTGACCCGGAGAATCGTGCTGCCATACAATGAATGGTGTAAAAACAAAGCCAGAAAAACAAGTTTCAGTCAATGGCAGCCAATCAGCTTCCGGCTTACTTACTCATTCACTGTGTGGGGCCACGACTGGAGATTAAATAATTATTTACCTGTTAACCAATCAGCACTGGCTTGTTTCAGAAGAGAAGTTTCCTATTGGTGGAACAGCCTGTCAGTTACCCATCTACAGCTCAGGAGCTACAAGCTGATCTACCAATCAGAACACTCCCAGGCTGACGTAAGGGGAGGAGCCAAGCGCTGAGTAAATCTGAGGTAAAACGTGAGGAATTTGTCTCCCCTCAGTGATGTGCAGGGTGAGTGACGGGGTCTCCTGTCTCCCATAGAAACAGTAATGTAAAAACTAAGCAGACGCCACCATATAACTTCTTTATTCCATGAAAGGCCTCACACCCGCCTATCAGTAACACCATCACAGAGGGCTTACATGTTTCTGCCGTATGGCGCCATTACTTCTGCACCTGTGCCTCATCCTAGTGCAATAGTAATATGCATTATTATATATCACAGAGCTGACAGTAGGAGTTATCTTATGGCCGCCTGGCGTCACTGATAAAAGATGGCCGCACGGGTTCACTGATGAAAGATGGAGGCCTGGGTTCACTGATATAAGATGGAGACCTGGGGTCACTGTTACAAGATGGAGGCCTGGGTTCACTGATATAAGATGGAGACCTGGGGTCACTGTTACAAGATGGAGGCCTGGGGTCACTGATATAAGATGGAGACCTGGGGTCACTGTTACAAGATGGAGGCCTGGGTTCACTGATATAAGATGGAGACCTGGGGTCACTGATACAAGATGGAGACCTGGGTTCACTGATATAAGATGGCCGCCCGGGGTCACTGATACAAGATGGTCACTGATACAAGATGGAGACCAGGGTTCACTGATACAAGATGGCCGCCCGGGGTCACTGATACAAGATGGCCGCCCGGGGTCACTGATACAAGATGGTCACTGATACAAGATGGAGACCTGGGTTCACTGATATAAGATGGTCACCCGGGGTCACTGTTACAAGATGGAGACCTGGGTTCACTGATATAAGATGTCCGCCCGGGGTCACTGATACAAGATGGTCACTGATACAAGATGGAGACCAGGGTTCACTGATACAAGATGGCCGCCCGGGGTCACTGATACAAGATGGCCGCCCGGGGTCACTGATACAAGATGGTCACTGATACAAGATGGAGACCTGGGTTCACTGATATAAGATGGCCGCACGGGGTCGCTGCTACAAGATGCAGACCTGGGTTCACTGATATAAGATGGTCACCCGGGGTCACTGCTACAAGATGGAGACCTGGGTTCACTGATATAAGATGGCCGCCCGGGGTCACTGATACAAGATGGTCACTGATACAAGATGGAGACCAGGGTTCACTGATACAAGATGGCCGCCCGGGGTCACTGATACAAGATGGCCGCCCGGGGTCACTGATACAAGATGGTCACTGATACAAGATGGAGACCTGGGTTCACTGATATAAGATGGCCGCACGGGGTCGCTGCTACAAGATGCAGACCTGGGTTCACTGATATAAGATGGTCACCCGGGGTCACTGCTACAAGATGGAGACCTGGGTTCACTGATATAAGATGGCCGCCCGGGGTCACTGATACAAGATGGTCACTGATACAAGATGGAGACCTGGGTTCACTGATATAAGATGGCCACCCGGGATCACTGCTACAAGATGGAGACCTGGGTTCACTGATATAAGATGGCCACCCGGGGTCGTTGCTACAAGATGGAGACCTGGGTTCACTGATATAAGATGGAGACCTGGGTTCACTGATATAAGATGGCCGCCCGGGGTCGCTGCTACAAGATGGAGACCTGGGTTCACTGATACAAGAGGGAGACCTGGGTTCACTGATATAAGATGGCCACCCGGGGTCACTGATACAAGATGGTCACTGATACAAGATGGAGACCTGGGTTCACTGATATAATATGGCCGCCCGGGGTCACTGCTACAAGATGGAGACCTGGGGTCACTGCTACAAGATGGAGACCTGGGTTCACTGATATAAGATGGCCACCCGGGGTCACTGCTACAAGATGGAGACCTGGGTTCACTGATACAAGATGGAGACCTGGGTTCACTGATATAAGATGGCCACCCGGGGTCACTGCTACAAGATGGAGACCTGGGTTCACTGATACAAGATGGAGACCTGGGTTCACTGATATAAGATGGCCACCCGGGGTCACTGCTACAAGATGGAGACCTGGGTTCACTGCTACAAGATGGAGACCTGGGTTCACTGCTACAAGATGGAGACCTGGGTTCACTGATATAAGATGGAGACCTGGGTTCACTGATACAAGATGGAGACCTGGGGTCACTGCTACAAGATGGAGACCTGGGTTCACTGATATAAGATGGAGACCTGGGTTCACTGATATAAGATGGCCACCCGGGGTCACTGATACAAGATGGAGACCTGGGTTCACTGATACAAGATGGAGACCTGGGTTCACTGATATAAGATGGCCACCCAGGGTCACTGATATAAGATGGAGACCTGGGTTCACTGCTACAAGATGGAGACCTGGGTTCACTGATACAAGATGGCCACCCAGGGTCACTGATATAAGATGGCCGCCCGGGGTCACTGCTACAAGATGGAGACCTGGGTTCACTGATACAAGATGGCCGCCCGGGGTCACTGCTACAAGATGGAGACCTGGGTTCACTGATACAAGATGGCCGCCCGGGGTCACTGCTACAAGATGGCCACCCAGGGTCACTGATATAAGATGGCCGCCCGGGGTCACTGATACAAGATTACAAGATGGCCATCCAGTGTCACTGATACAAGGGCTGGTGTGACCCCTGCTATTACATGGGGTGGGTGATATGTGAGTGCTGTGTAATCGCCTTCACGTATGTTATTATCTATAAAGATACTTCTGATGTTAATGATCTTTATATGAGGCTGCTGCTCCAGTTTTCTGATACACAGCTCCAAACCCCCTGCACTCATAGGTTCAGAGGTACATGGGTTATTGGTAGAGATGAGCACAGGGCTGCACTCGCTCGCTCACATTCGAGTGTTGGTTGAGGACGTTTGCACTGCCCGTTCCGGCCACCGCTCCTGTACGGCTATGTGCACACGTTGCAGATTGCCCGCTGTGGACTCGCAGCTGTTTTCCATGCGGTTTACAGTACCACGTAAACCTATGGAAAACCAAATCCGCAGTGCCCATGGTGCGGAAAATACCACGCTGAAACGCTGCGTTGTATTTTCCTCAGCATGTCAATTCTTTGCGCGGATTCCTCAGCGTTTTACACCTGTTCCTCAATAGGAATCCGCAGGTGTAAAACCGCACAAAAACTGCGGTAAATCCAGTGCGTTTCACCTGTGGATTTTGCAAAAACAGTGCGGAAAAATCCGCACACGAATCCGCAAGGTGTGCACATAGCCTGAATGTTTCTGCTCATCACCTGGGCAGCACGGTGGCTCAGTGGATAGCACTGCAGCCTTGCAGCGCTGGGGTCCTGGGTTCGAATCCCACCCAGGACAACATCTGCAAAGAGTTTGTATGTTCTCTCCGTGTTTGCGTGGGTTTCCTCTGGGTACTCCGGTTTCCTCCCACATTCCAAAGACATACTGATAGGGAATCTAGATTGTGAGCCCCATCGGGGACAGTGATGATAATGTGTGCAAAACTGTAAAGCGCTGCGGAATATGTTAGCGCTATATAAAAATAAAGATTATTATTATTATTATTATCACCAGTCCTCAAAATGATGGCGGCGTGACATTGTCTTCTGTTCTGTTGCCTCCTAGTGGACAGAGGGTGACATTACACTTTCTCATTCAGGTTTCCTCTCTCTCCTGCAGCTGTGTGCACAGGTGCCAGTGATGGGTAGAATGACACAGCAGTGTAAAGTCCAGGTAGGAGACTCCATGATCTAGTAAGAAATGTGCATGATCTGATTTATCAATTGGTTATATGTGTTTTTACAAGGTGACAGGTTTCGGTATACCTCACCTCTCTGTAATTGTTTCATGTGTTCGCTTCTGTGATCTCTGGTAAAACATTAACTATACAAACAACACATCACAAGACTTGTCCAGCTATCATTAAATACTTCAGTGATAGCTATAAAGGGCTGTCAGTCTATAAAAAAAATACATTTTACATTTTAACATACTGAGCTCAGCTTTACAGTTGACACAACTTTGTAGCATCCCGTCCACAAAAACACAGACACTGGATTTCTGGGGTATTTGAACGACTGCATCCAATATTTTAAAACTTTGTATAATATTTTATTTTTATGCAATAATATCAAAAATCATCATCATAAAAAAGTTGTACATTGGGGTAGGAATAAAATACCTCTGGGGAGAGGAGTCATTTTGCCGCAGCATCGCTCTGCATATAGCAGAAATCGCGGTCTCCTTTGAAGCTCGGCCACAGGCAGGGTTTCAAAGGAACTACGTAATGACAGGCATAGGAGTCATCAGCTGAACCCCGGCTGTAATGACAACCCATCGGCGACCCACTTCACGGGCGTGCTGATGGGAGGAGTTAATGACGCGTACATGTCGACACGTGATTTACAGTGGCATTCAAAAAGTTAACAATAGCTGCTATAATACACAGAATTGGGGTTTCTTTATCATACTGGCAAGAGTAAGTGAATTAAAAACCGATATATAGAAAAAATATAGGTAAAACATATTTATTCATACGAGTATAATAAGGAAAAAATCATTAGGAAGCTAAGACAAAAAAACGCAATAAAAACTCGTGTTAAAAAAACGCACACAATAATGCAGTGATAAAACGCAACGTAAATTAATTTATATAATACTGTGGTTTCAGAAATGGTGCAGAAATGATTCAACATGAAAAGCTCATCGTGGAAATGTAGCCTAAAAAGGAATTTGTGACCATATTGTTGGCAGTGACGGCTTGTAGAACAAGAAGTTTCAGCAGGGTTGATAGTAATATTATTGGGTGAATGCACCGTCACTGTAAGGCTATGTGCACACGTTGCTTTAGGAATTTCTGGTGCGGATTCTGCCTCTCCTGGCAGAAAACGCACCTGCGAATTTGCCAAGCTTTTTATGCGGTTCCGCAGCGTTTTTTTTTTTTTTTGCGGATTTGCTGCGTTTTTTACCCCTGCGGTTTTCTATAATGGGTAAAAAAACGCTGCAGATTCGCAAAAAAGAAGTGACATGCTACTTCTTTTAAACCGCAGCGTTTCCGCAGCGGATTTTCCGCAAAGTGTGCACAGCATTTTTTTTTCTCATTGATTTACATTGTACTGTAAATCAATTGTGGATCTGCAGCGTTTCTGCACCGCAAAAAACGCTGCGGATCCGCAGAGAATCCGCAACGTGCGCACATACCCTCCGGCTATGTGCACACGTTCAGGAATGTGTGCAGAGTTTTCCTGAACAAAACCAGACTTTTTCTGCAGGAAATCCGCTCGCGTTTTTATCGCTTTTTTGCTCGGTTTTTGTTGCGGAGTTTTCGGGGTTTTTTTCCGGAGCTTCCCAATGCAATAATATAGTGGCAAAAACGCGAAAAATCAGCAAAATTAATGAACATGCTGCTTTTTTTACCGCAATGTGTTTTTTTTCGCGGAAAAAAATGCAGCATGTGCACAAAAATTGCGGAATGCATTAAAAATGATGGAATGCATATGTATGCTTTTTTAGCGTTTTTTTCCATGGAAAATTGCTGAAAAAACACGAAAAATCCTGAACGTGTGCACATAGCCTGAGGGTATGTGCACACGTTCGGATTTTTAGCATTTTTTTTGTGGAATTTCCCGATAAAAACACTATAAAATCGCTAAAAAAGCGCAAACATTATGCATCCTATCATTTAGAATGCATTCCGCATTTTTTGTGCATATGTTTGCGTTTTTTCCGCAAAAAAAAAACGCATTCCGCAAAAAAAACAAGCATGTTCATTATTTTTGCAGTTTTTTTGCGGATTTCCCATTAAATTGGAGTGTCCGGAAAAAAACGCAAAAAATCCGCACAAAAAATGCGTCAAAAACGCGCAAAATCCGCGCAAAAAAGCATGCGGATTTCTGGCAGAAATCTCCAGATTTTGTCAGGAAAAAATCCTGATGTGTGCACATAGCCTAAGGCTATGTGCACACGTTCCGGATTATTTGCGGATTGTAAGCGTTTTTGCGCTATAAAAACGCTATAAATCCGCAAATAATCCGCATACTTTAAGCATCCTATCATTTAACATGAATTTCGCAATTTTAATGCACATGCTACGCTATTTTCCGCGCAAAAAACGCTTTGCGGAAAAATAATGAGCATGTCCATTAATTTTGCGGAATTTGCGCGGATTTCCCACTGGCTAAGCAGTGAGAAATTTTTGGGAAAATCCGCGCAAATTCCGCGGCAAATCCGCGGTAAAACCGCGGTAATTCTGCATGCAGATTTGGTGTGGAATTCTGGCAGAAATGTCCGGATTTTCTCCGGAAATTTCTGCTAGAATTCCTGAACGTGTGCACATAGCCTAAATGTGATAAAGTTGGAGGATTGTAGAGAATGTGGATTCTTTTCTAAAGATTGCTAATGCAGTAAAATTGTATTTTAGGCTGTAGCGTTGGTGGGGCATGTGCGTATTTCTGTTTTGACTAATACAACGTGTGTCTAAAATGCCAGTAATTTGTGACATGAACATTTTGTGAGAATTAAAGTCTTAGGCTATGTTCACTCGTTGCGTTTTTGCTAAGTTTTTTTCTGCAGGCAAAACCTGCTCTCTTGGCAGTAAAGAAGCTGCTTACAAAAAGCAGGTTTTGCTGTTTCTTTTTGTTTGTTTTTTTGCTGCGTTGTTATTGTCTCATGTGCATGTTGATAAAGTTTAGTGCCCACCATAAAAAACATGATGAAACTTCCTTACGTTTTTACATCAAAAACATAGCAAAATCTGAACACTGCGTTTTTGCACTTACTCATTGCTTTGTATGGGTGAAAATAACGCTGGAAAACGCTGAAAGAAGTGACGTGCTGCAGTTTTCCAATTCAGTCAGGAAAATAAACAATGTGTGTGCATATCTGAAATCTCATAGCTTTTGCTAGTACTGTAAAACGCAGCTTAAAATTTGCATAAAAAATGCAGCAAAAACGCAATGTGTGAACATAGCCTTACGGTTCCAAGTCTGTATTTTATTTTTACCTTTGATTTGTATTTAAAAAAAATAAATAAAATTCACGAATTCACAAAAATGACTTAATAAGAAATGCTTGTTACACGGCATAGTGTAAAATATGCAATGGATAAAATGGTGCCTGCTGTTTTAGGTGATTCACGCAGAATGAATCGCAAATTGTTCAAATTTGCCTGGTTCAACAAATTTCGAGAAATTAGAAAAATTTGATTCGCCTTGAGTCAAATTGCTCATCTGGTTCTCTATAATAGATAATGAAACAGTAAAATAAAAGACATCATATTTTGAGTGACGTTTCCTTCAATTCTGGACTGTCCAGAAACTAGTTGTGCCTTGATAGTAGCCTGGTTAGCAGCCAGTGGTGTGGTGTCCTGATAAACGACTGGTCAGCTTCTAGTGGTGTCCTGATAAAGGACTGGTTATCAACCATTTGAGTATACAGAAGACCTATCCGCACCATGTAATAAATTGCTTTTCAGTTATCAACACCAGATTGTGATTGGTGTGTAGACCGGCCAGTCCAGAGGTCACCATTCTTGATTTTTTTTAC
Source organism: Ranitomeya imitator (assembly GCF_032444005.1). Taxonomy (NCBI): domain Eukaryota; kingdom Metazoa; phylum Chordata; class Amphibia; order Anura; family Dendrobatidae; genus Ranitomeya; species Ranitomeya imitator. The sequence continues at coordinate 20,195,411 of NC_091290.1, forward strand.
TCCGAAATAAGTAATGACCTTTCTGTTATTCTCCTTCATTGTAGTATAGACTTGCTTTGCAGTCATTATCCAGCGATGACACTGCATGGAATTAATTATGCTAAAATTTCCTATAGGATAAAGGAAGAAATTTTTTTTAGTAATTGCCACAATATCTGTCCAATTAGAGTTTGTGAAATTAGGAATATGCTGCACAAATATTGAGCAAAACCAACCACTTCGAAAGGTGACAGTCTATGATTGGTAGGCAAGAACCAACGTTCAGTCTTCAAGTTTTTACCTGACTAGCCATGATTTTTGTTGAAAATATTCATTTTTCGTCAACTTAAAATTGTGTTTGGGGGCATGAAAACTGAATATAATAATCTGCAGTACCAGGCACAGCTGCTTGTACAGAGGTGCAACTGTGCCCATGTAAGCAATATCCAAGAGGTATTGTTTCTCCTTGCGGAGATTGACATGCTAAGCATGCCAAGATGAGGAGACTTAAAGCCACAATGCTCCTCTGGGAAATATGCAAATTGCCTCTTCAGAGAGGAAGAGAACTAGAACTCTAGCGCCACCTATTGGAAGAAGCAATCCTAAAAGTCGACATTGACTTTTAGGATTGCTACTTCCAATAGGTGGTGCAGCGCCCCAGGGTCCTGGTCTTTGCTGTAATATCATTCTCCTCTAGGGGGGGAGTGATGTTACGTTTGAAGGCAATAAAGGAGATCTCTTTACCAGGTAACACAAACATACAACACATTTCATACTCCAGTCCACCAGGGGGAGCTATGCTCCTATTTATTAGGGCACTCTTCACACATAGGTAAAACTGGTGGCCTGGAGAGGAAGTTAGGCAGTTGCTGCCTGAGCATGGCTCAGGTAGTTGGTCCCTGACAGGTGGGAGCCTGTCAGAGGCCTGGACCAAAGGTCACGGAGCTGCGCCTGCTCCACGTTCGGCAGTTCCTAAGAAAGGACATGAAAAGAGAACTGTTTTGTAGAGAGGGTGAAGAAGTCATAGCAAAGGAGTGCATACCAGAAGGAGTTCTGCCCTGCACAGGCTGCCTCCTGAGGCGCAGGAACCCGGTAGCCGGAACACTGAGGGAGCAACAGTCCTTTATGCCTTGCTCCAGAGACCCGCAGGACAGCTAATTGAAAATTACTGATCCGCCCCATACCCAGGAGGCAAGGTGGCACCCACAAGAGGCCGGGGCATGCTAGAGTCCCTGTAAAAAGCCTCACGCCACCGGTCATGCGGGTTGTTCCTATCCATCTGGGGGACAGAGAGAGACATAACATCTATAACATCTACAACATCTGTGAGGACCTTAGGAGAGGCTTAGCAGTAAGGTACTACAAAACCAAGGCGCTAGAGGAAGGCTACTGATTTCCACCTGGTTAAGGGGACTCTTGATTTGCCTCCAAACCGGCCAGACTCTGCCTGCCCTGTGATCTGGACTGTGGATGCTGAAGCCTTCAATAAAAGGTAAAGAGACTGCAACCTTGTGTCCTCGTCACACCCTCCACTGTTATGACCTGGTGGTTAGGACAATAATGGACCTGGTGGTTAAGAGCATCTGGAAAGACCTGATAGTTACAATAACATAGGACAAGCTCTGGGAAGTGGGAACTCTGCTGACCGCAATCCCTAAACCTATCACACACACTAGAAATAGCTGTGGATTGCTCCTAACGCTCCCTATGCAACTCTTCACAGCCTCAGAACTAGCTAACCCTAAAGATAGAAAAATAAAGCCTACCTTGCCTCAGAGAAATTCCCCAAAGGAAAAGGCAGCCCCCCACATATATTGACTGTGAGCAAAGATGAAAATCACAAACACAGAGATGAAATAGATTTAGCAAAGAGAGGCCTGACTTACTAAACAGACAGGATAGGAAAGGTCACTTTGCGGTCAGCACAAAAACCTACAAAAAGCCATGCAGAGTGTGCAGGAAAAAAACCTTCCGCACCGACTCACGGTGCGGAGGCGCCACTCTGCATCCCAGAGCTTCCAGCAAGCAAGACAATATTCACAATAGCAAGCTGGACAGAAAAATAGCAAACAAGAAAATAGCAAGGAGGAACTTAGCTTCTGCTGGAGTAAACAGGTAACCAGAACGATCCAGGAGCGAACTAGACCAATAGAACAACATTGACAGGTGGCGTGGAGCAAAGATCTAAGTGGAGTTAAATAGAGCAGCCTGCTAACGAATTAACCTCGTCACCTGTGGAAGGAAACTCAGAAACACCCACAGCCACCAGAGGAAGTCCATGGACAGAACCAGCCGAAGTACCATTCATGACCACAGGAGGGAGCTTGACAACAGAATTCACAACACTCCACCATCTACACACTGGGAAGCCCTGGGGACATACTTCACTTGTGGGAAGGTATACCATCTAGCTGCCATAACATCACCCCAGTGGACCCCTTAAAGCAGCGTCGGTCACCCTGACCGAATACCACAGGTGGCGTCACAAACATATCCCTTTAAAGACCTTTCCCTTTTATCAACGGACGTCCCAAGGGCCAGGAACGGTCAAGGTCACCCCTTGAGAGCCGAAAGACCCGGTACCGAGTACCCCGCTGTCCTTGGGGGCGCTCCAGGTGGCACTAGAGTTCTAGCTCTCTTCCTCTCCAAAGAGACAATTTGCATGTAAGCAATGAAATGCTGTGGCGCCTACATTGCGCTGATCATTCGATGTATGTGCTACGGTGCCATTAAAGTGAAAATATGCCACTTTAACAATACTTTGGGGTAACAACTGCAAGGAACACATTTCACCCGTAAACTATTGGGCATCTATAGCAGTTATCGCCCTTTGCAGCTGACTATTGCACAGAAATTTTTGAAGCTCTTATAGAATTGAATGGAGCGAGCCGTGCAGGCAAAATCATCTCTCCTCTGACAGTCGCTCACAACGGGTCCTGCTCTCGTGGTGAGACTCGCATCTAGCATTCATTAATGACATATTTTGTGAATATGACATAAATGTACAGGATGGGAATAAACCTTTAAAGGGGTTGTCCACTTATCTTTATTTTAACAAATATATTGGGTACATGAATTTGTGACACTTAATACATAAATACTGCAGGTTTTACTTTGCTAGTGCAGTCTGCCTCATAGATGGCACAGCTTTCATTATTATAATGTGGCTTATCTTGGAAGAGCATGTGACCAGAAATTGTTTTTTTGGTTGGAGAGGGCTGATGGACTGGTTTGGTCACATACTCTTTCACCAGCAGCTATAGTATTGATAGAAGTGCTGTGCAGTCCATGAAAGCTGCAGTAAGAAGTGCAAAAGGAAAACCTTTAATAAAAGATTATTGAGATTATTCGAGTGCACGGATTCCCCCGGTGTAGCAGGGAAATTAACAAGGAAAAACGGAAGTCCAGCATCCTGAAAATCTTCAGATCTTAATCCATGCTATAATGTATTGCTATGTTCACAGAGAATAATCTTCCCAACCTTTTTTTTTTTTTTAGAATCCGCATTTTTATGTACCTACTTTAGAGAGTTCAGAGTTAAAAGTAGGGCATCTGTCTGTTCAGCACCCTAAGTGGAGAATAGCTACCAAGAATGGGTACTGTGTAATACTTTATTTCTCCTCTGGAGGCGCTGCAGGAAAACTGATCACTTAGTACCAGGGTTGCCCAAATATTCCAGCTAGGCTGTTCTAGCAGGGAGACAGCTAGTTATCAGCTTATTGTTGGACCCTTAATTCAAGTGTATAACTGTTAAAACTTTGTCAGGGTTTAAAGCCAGGGCCGCCATGAGGGCATTACTGACCATACTGTCAGAGGGGGCCCAAAATGGGCCGCCTCTCTTCTGTTCACCGGGCCCCAGCGGTTCCGTAACTGAACATGAGTCCTCGGACTGATGAAGGAAGAAGACGCCGCTAAACCGCGGCCAAGTAAGGAGGAATTTTTTTAAAACTTTTTTTTTTTGTAACGTCGGATTATGGGGGCAGGATAGGAGATCAAATGGGGCAGAATGGAGAGACATGGGGGTAGTAAGTCTCAGTCCTGGCCCCATATCTTCTCCCATCCTGACCCCATGTTACTCCATCCTGACCTCCTGTCATCTCCATTCTCCTCCCATATAAACCGAGCTCATGTGTATAATGTCACCGGTATATTAGTACTGTGGGTTTTTGTTAATCAGTTTTGTAGCATTCGATCACTATGTGGTGCTAATATGTGATCTGGTCATAGTGTGACAGTATTTGTCCCATGTATGTGCTATTATCCGGTCACTATATGGCAGTAATATGTGGTCCGGCCATGTTGTGGTTTTTGTCCCATGTATGTGGTATTATTCAGTCAGTATATGGTGGTAATCTGTGGTCTGGTCATGATGCTGCAGTATTTTTCCCTTGTACATGGTATTATTCAGTCACTATGTGGTCCGGCTAGGGTGTGACAGTATTTGTTAATTGTATGTGGTATTATTCAGTCACTGTGGTGGTAATATGTGTTCTAGTCATGGTGTGATGGTATTTGTCCCTTGTATGTGGTATTATTCAGTCACTATGTGGTGGTAATATGTGTTCTAGTCATGGTGTGATGGTATTTGTCCCTTGTATGTAGTATTATTCAGTCACTATGTGGTGGTAATATGTGTTCTAGTCATGGTGTGATGGTATTTGTCCCTTGTATGTGGTATTATTCAGTCACTATGTGGTGGTAATATGTGATCCGGCCATAGTGTGATGGTATTTGTGCCTTGTGTGGCATATTGTTCATTTTTTTTAAAAATGTATGTGACTCATTCCTTTAAAGAAAAAGAAATAAAAATATTCCCATAAAGAGTACTGTTTTGTTTTTTTTAAGAATTGTTTAATAGGTTAGAGTAGAGTAGTGCCCGGCTAAAAGAGTCTACCTTGTGGTGGCAGCTTAAAAAATCTTTTGGTCGAAACAAAAGCTGATGGCTATGTGTGTGATATGGTGTTCAGTGGGAACTGTTAATGTGCGATTGGTGAGGATGTGGTGCAGAAGTGGAGTTTTTCCAGGAGTGGGTGGTGGGACTGTGGAAGGTTTACAGGGTGGAGGCGGAGCTGGGGTGGAGGCAGAGCCTGGGCGGAGTCTCAAGTGTGCCTGAAAATTCCTGGTGTCAGCCCTGTTTAAAGCTCCATGGTACGTCACTAAAAGCTGCTGTTTTTTATGCTGTTTCCATTTAAAGGCAACCTTATGGATTCTGTATGGATTTTAGTCACCATCTACGCATATATCTACATCCTTCCTAGGTTAAACAAGAACATATATGTATGAGCACTGATGTGGAAGGCGATTTCACACAAGGTTTCAGTGGCACCAGCAACCCTCAGGCTTTGGACTTCGATTGAAAATATTTCAGGATTGAAGATTCTAGAGAACAGTTTTCACACCTTTCTGGCACACGTTATGGACCTTTTATCAAATTCTTCATCATGGTCTCTTTTAGTACATTATTTGGAACCATCTAAAATTAATTTAGCCTTTAAATAATTACTGAGCAATATTTTAGATAAATATGCATAGTGTTTGACCATCATGAATTGATGACTCTGTGAAAACAGTTCTTAACCTGCCAAGCTTCTTCTCTACTGCACTCAGTCTGTGCAGTCATAGAAATAAGAAGGAAGCCAAAATATGAAGTCCTACAGGAATATTTATGGAGTAGAGGACAACTTGGTTATGTGTTTGTGGGAGATCTGTTCATGTTTGTAAATAGAAGCATATACTTGGTGAAAAATAATTAATTAGACAGTTTTACGAGATAGGACAATATAAATAGAGACAGTCTCCTGGCATTTATTACCTTTTTTCCAGTTTCCATTGGACACTTTTATTGTTCGTTTCCATCAGAGATTTCTTGGCTGGTCTCAATTGAATCCAATGAGGGCTCAGCTATAAATATATAGAATTATATCAGACAAACAGAGGAAAAATTATTTGAGGATGGCTAAAACTAAGAAAAAGATCCTAAAATAAGTCACTACAATCTACAGATGTACCAAAATAAAAATGAGAAAAGGTCTAACAAACTTTAACCAGTTTAGCGTCTTTATTGATATCATGTACGTGCAATTACTTTGTGGCTCCATGTTTAATTTACTGCATATGTAGCATCCTTGCTACAAGATGTATTTACAGTGCCTTGAAAAAATATTCATACCATGTGAACTTTTCCATGATTTCTCACATTAAAGGAAACCAGTCAGGATTGTGCTCAGTAATAGTGTTGAGCCACCCCCCTAGTGTTCGAGTTCGGTTCGGTTCGTCGAATTGGGGCGTGTTCGACGAATGTTCGTCGAACACCGTCGAACCCCATTGAAACCAATGGCAGGTAAACACAAACACCTACAAACACATAGAAAAGACCTTAAAAGGTGTCCGAAAGCTTACAAACTGCTCAGAAGACACAACAAACACATGAAAAAGTAACAAATACATATAGTCATGTGAAAAGAAAGGTGGAGGAGAAAAAGGAGGAGGAGACACAGATATAGGCATGTCATGCCCTTCTAAAATCAAGAAAGACTGGAGTAAAAATCTAAAATCAGCCTACCAACACCCAGACGTCGTGACAAAAAAATGTAAAAAAGAAATATCTTTAGGTAGAATGGTGACGGGCCCATTCAGAACACTTTCCTTAGAAGACGTTGTTGTTTCCCCGTTGGGAGTCGTGCCAAAAAAGGATCTCAATGCATTCAGACTAATCCACCATTTGTCATATCCAAGGGGCGGGTCAGTAAATGACAATATCGACGCAGAACCAAGTACAGTACTATATACTGTACCTTCTTTGACGAGGCAATCAGGTGGGTCAAGAAGTTGGGAAGGGGCACCCTAATGGCCAAAACAGACATTGAGGGGGCGTTCCGGTTACTACCTGTGCCTCCGAATAGTGTCCGCCTATTGGGCTGCTTCTGTGAAGGAGCATACTACATAGATCGCTGTTTGCCCATGGGGTGCTCCATATCCTGCTCACTATTTGAGGCATTTAGTTGCTTCCTCGAATGGGTCGTCATGGACGTTACTAAGGGGGCACATATTATCCATTACCTCAACAACTTCTTATGCCTGGGCCCAAAAGATTTGCCACAGTGTGAATACACGCGGTAGTCCACCTGTGAGAAGGAGAGAGCTGGAGGGAGAGCGGACACCCCAGAGCCGAGGGGTTAGATTGATAAAGGAAGGCAGTGTAGCTTGCTTCATGGGTGGGGTACTCTGCTGACTAGCAGACCCTGCTACTAGGCCCAAAGTTTGGCCTGGGCTAGATGCAGTTAAAAAATAGGAATTATATAAACAGGTGGTGTACCTGGCTTCATGTGTGGGGTACTCTGATGAGTAGGAGACACTGCTACTAGGCCCAAAGTATTGCCTGGGCTAGATGCAGTTAAAAAATAGGAATTAGATAAACAGGCGGTGTAGCTTGCTTCATGGGTAGGGTACTCTGCTGAGTAGGAGACACTGCTACTAGGCCCAAAGTATTGCCTGGGCTAGATGCAGTTAAAAAATAGGAATTAGATAAACAGGCGGTGTAGCTTGCTTCATGTGTGGGGTACTCTGATGAGTAGGAGACACTGCTACTAGGCCCAAAGTATTGCCTGGGCTAGATGCAGTTAAAAAATAGGAATTAGATAAACAGGCGGTGTAGCTTGCTTTATGAGTGGGGTACTCTGCTGACTAGCAGACCCTGCTACTAGGCCCAAAGTATTGCCTGGGCTAGATGCAGTTACAAAATAGGAATTAGATAAACAGACACTGAAGCTTTGGAGCAGACCTCTGATTCCAAGGCCATAGTATGAGTAAACATCTCTGCAGACTCAACCATCTGTGTTACCCCAAGCCATAATGTATGTAGTTTCTAAAGGTTAAAAGGGGGGGAGTGATCCCACCCACCTGGAATTGACGATGCCAACGACATGTAAAACACAGCAAGGGGACTCCATTTTTTCCAAAAATTGGGCCACAGACACCACTTAAGTGGCATCAATTTTGCCAGAGTTTAATAAAATGGTTGGTGAGGTGATTTTCAAAAATCATCAACCTTTTAGTCTCCCCAGGATGACACAGGGGTAGAAAAGTCCTTGCAAATCCATGATTTGTTCATTTTGATGAACGTTAGTCTGTCTACATTGTCACTGGACAGCCGCGTGCGCTTATCTGTCAGCACAACACCAGCAGCGCTGAACACACGTTCAGAAAGAACGCTGTCTGCGGGGCACGACAAGATCTCCAAAGCGAGAGTGGCGAGCTCAGGCCATTTTTCAAGATTGGAAGCCCAAAATGACCAAGGGTCCAGTTCCACAGTCATGGCATCGATGTAAACTTGGAGATACTCTTGTACCATCCTCTCTAGGCATTGGCTATGCGTCAGACTTCTTATCTCCTGTGGCCTTGCAAAGTATGGTCTAAAAAATTCTTGAAATGATTGGAAAAAATTGCTGTTACCACAAGATGCGATGTTACGGTTTGAGTGATGACTCGACAGTCCCACAGTTGGCAAGTTAGAACTCAAAGATTCACTATGTGCACCACTGGTGTTTTGTGGAAAAGCAGATGTAAGATTCTGTATCAGTTTCTGCTGATACTCCTGCATGCGTGAATCCCTTTCTATGGCAGGAATTATTTTGCCAAATTTACTTTTGTATCGGGGATCTAAGAGTGTTGCAACCCTGTAGTCGGCATTACTTTGGATTCTGACAATCCGAGGGTCATGTATCAGGTAGTGCAGCAAGAAGGCACTCATGTGTCTTGCGCATCCAGGAAGACCAAGTCCTTGTTGTCTTGGTGGCGGCGAGGTGAGAATCATGCTTCCTTCCTCTGCCCTCTCCCCCCAACCTCGCACAACAGAAATTTGATCAAGGTCCCCCTGATCTGATGAGTCTTCCATGCCCAGCGCCAGTTCATCCTCCCCTTCTTCCTCAGCTCCTGCACCTTCCTCAACAGTTTGGCTGCTACCATGCGCCCTCGGTAATCCCTCTCCCCCACCCTCCAATGCCAGCCGCCTTAGTGCTGCCGACCATCTGGACCTCGGAGATATTATCCCCTCCACATACGACTCCTCCTGTTCTCTTGCTCCTCTTGTCCCACCACCTGACTCCGAATACTGTTTAAGGTGTGCTCCAGAATGTAAGTGACCGGAATAGTCATGCTGATAATGGCATCATCAGCACTAAACATCTTCGTCGCTACTTCAAAACTGTGCAGAAGGGTGCATAGGTCCATGGTCTGAGACCACTCCTGCAGCGTGATTTGCCCCACCTCTGGATCTCGGTGGCCCAGTCTATACGTCATAACGTATTGCACCAGGGTTCGTCGGTGCTGCCACAGTCGCTGCAACATGTGCAGAGTTGAATTCCACCTTGTGGGCACATCGCATTTCAGCCGGTGAACTGGCAGGCCCAACAACTTCTGTATAGATGTAAGTCGTTGAGCTGCGGGATGCAAATGACGGAAGTGAGCACACAGCGGCTGTGCCCTCTGCAGAAGCCCATCTATTCCAGGATAGCGGGATAAAAATTTCTGGACAACCAGGTTCAAAACGTGAGCCATACAAGGCATGTGTGTGACATTGACCCGGCTAAGGGCCGCACCCAGGTTTGCAGCATTGTCGCACACGGCCTTCCCTGGCTGCAGGTTCAGTGGAGACAACCATTGATGGAACTCGGTCTTCAGAGCTGACCACAACTCCTCAGCTGTGTGACTCCCATTTCACAGACATTTCAAGGTAAACACTGCCTGATGCCGTTGAGCCCTGGTGACCGCATAGTAAGGAGGTGTGCAGGATCCCTTCTGCACAGTTAGCATGCAGGTGGCACTACCAGACAGGCTTTGGGTGCAGGTGGAGGAAAGAGATGAGGTTGAGGAGGCAGAAGCAGTGGAGGAACTTCTAGATACAGAGGATCGTCGCGCAACTTGTGGGGACGGCAAGACTTGGACAGCAGCCCCTTCTGCTGTCACCATAGTTACCCAGTGCCCAGTCACCGACATGTAACGCCCCTGTCCATGTCTACTCGTCCAAGTGTCTGTGGTGAAATGCACCCTGTCGCACACAGAGTTTCTCAAGGAAGCGGTGATGTTGTGTGCGACATGCTGGTGTAGTGCAGGCACAGCTTTCTTTGAGATGTAGTGGCACTGGGCATCTGGTACTGGGGCACTGCGACGGACATAAGGTCTCAAATCCTCTGTGTCCACCAGGCGGAAAGGCAGCATTTCTGTAGCCAATAGTTTGCAGATGGTGAAATTCAACCTCTTAGCTTTGTCATGGCTAGGAGGAAATGGTCTTTTACTTATCCACATCTCAGGGACCAAGAGCTGGCTGCCGCGCTTAGATGGGGTTGAGTAGGGTGTCCCTGGCAAACTGCCGGTCTGTGAGGAAGGTGCAGGCGGAGATATTATGTTGCTTGATCAAAATGTTGTGGTCTTGATGTCGGAGAGCGCTCAACATCAGCAGGTGTTTCCACTTGCAAATTTCCTGACGACCTTCCAATCACACTGGCTGTTGCGGGTAAAGAGGTGGAAGGTATGCGTCCAAAACCATGTGCGATTGCTGTCCCCACAGTCACAGAGGATGAAGAGGCCGTGGATGCACTTGATGGGGCAGATGGTGGTTGGCCCGGCCCACTAGGCCGCATTGTAGCACAGTGAGCTTCCCACTACAACTTATGCCTCATATCCATGTGACGGTTCATGCATGAAGTACTCCAACTATTGATTTTTCATTCATAAAATCAGAAGTATGATTACTATGGAATTGCATGTGGAATTTGACTGCTTCAAGAGAAACAGCATCGCAAGTGAGCCAGTGAAATATTTGCTTTATATGTAATTTTGAATAAATTCAGATTTTATTTGGGACTTTTGGTGCTCTTTTTTTGTGTGAAATGGATATTTGAGAGCGTCCTGTGCCACTGTAGCACCCCTCCGACTTGGTTTAAGGGGGATATCGAACTAGGAAATGGTTTTTGTTTTTAAGTTTTTGTTTCTCAAAATGTTAAGTTTGTCTGATTTATCTCCTTACAGGAATATTTTTGAGTAAAATGTAAATTGTTCTTTTATTCTGTAAAATACTGACAACATTTCCAAGCAATAAATGTTGTATTTTTTTTTTCTGACAAAGAAAAATGGTCAAAAATAAAAAGCCAAAAAGCCCAGTGCTTTCAGACCTCAAATAATGCAAAGAAAACAAGTTCATAATCATTTAGAAACAACAATACTAATGTTATAACTCAGGAAGAGTTCAGAAATCAATATTTTGTGGAATAACCATGATTTTTAATCACAGCTTTCATGGGTCTTGGTATGCTTTCCACCAGTCAAAAATGTAAGCAGTTCTTCTTTGTTTAATGGCTTGTGACTATCCATCATCCTCTTGATTACATTCCAGAGGTTTTCAATGGGGTTCAGGTCTGGAGATTGGGCTGGGGTATAATGCAGGATGTAACTCAGGATCAGTAATGTAATGTATGTACACAGTGACTGCACCAGCAGAATAGCGAGTGCAGCTCTGGAGTGTAATACAGGATGTATGCATTCTATCCATATGTAAACTGTAAATATGTGCTCAATGGAGCATGCATCTGTTTTAGTATAATATTACATGGTTACTTACTTTTTTCCAGTTTCCAATTGACAAACTCAGAGGTTGTAGACTGATGCTTTACTTTACATCTGAATGTTTTCCAAAAGTCTTCCTCTTTGACAGTGTGCTGCACAGAACTTATCGCATAATAGAAGCTATTTTCTTTTGTATCGGCTTTAATATTTTGTTTAGAAATTATTTCTGTGTCTTTGTACCATAATACTTTTATGCGTTTTGGATAAAAAGAGTGAATTCTGCACTCCAGATCCAGTAGGTCTCCAACCTGATAGGAGTTTTGCTTTGTCCGAATTGGGCCTAATTTCGCTATATCTAAAGATAAAAAAATAAATAAATAACTTTAAAAGTCAGTTTCAGAATAGCTTGTCCTAACCTGATCAACAACACTTGCTGCAATCTGTCAGGAATGTCTTATATCTGTCAATAGCTCTACGTGTTAACTGTTCTGTGTAAATAAAATATAAGTTGTCCATAACTTAAATATTTGTGGCCTAACCTTAGAAAAGTCACAAATATAACATCATAGGGGTCCAACAAGAGGCAGCCCCCAACGATCAGCTGCTTGCATCTCCAGTGAGGGCTGTGCTGCTCTGTACGCTGTGTAGTGGCTGTTCTTAGCTGTATTACCTCTCAGATCTAGGTCACTTCAATAGGAGCCAAGCTCCTGAGACTGACTGGTAAACAATGTATGGAGCTACGCTGTGCCAGGTCTGTTCAATGTTTGCATCTGTCAGCTCCCAGAGCTGTTCAGTCGGGGTACTGGGTGTTGGATCCCATCAGAATCATAATGTTGTCCTAGACTAACCATCGATCATCAGTAAACAGTGAACAATCCCTTTGACCGCACTTTGGGTTTCAATTTCTCAATCGTTTTTACCATCTTGACACATTGTCAATAAATACTCATATTCATTGTTTATATCCAGTAAAACCTATTGTATCCAACTCATACAAGTGATTAGTGGCATTTCCTATAACAAACCCTACATGTAAACAAGAATGTATCAGAAAGGAGAGATAGTAAAAACCATGAGTTATCAAAAAACTAAAAAATCTATCAGTATGTTATACTAATTTAGATTTATCTACATATAACCAGTCCAAACAGTTTTATCCACTTAAAGACCGCTAAAGGTTATGTTCACATGCAGGGTTTTTTGGCTGCTTTTTTCTGCATTTAAATGTATGCATTTATGCATTTAATTTGCATTAAAGGGACTCTGTCACCTGAATTTGGTGGGACTGGTTTTGGGTCATATGGGCGGAGTTTTCGGGTGTTTGATTCACCCTTTCCTTACCCGCTGGCTGCAATATTGGATTGAAGTTCATTCTCTGTCCTCCATCGTACACGCCTGCGCAAAGCAATCTTGCCTTGTGCAGGCGTGTACTATGGAGGACAGAGAATGAACTTCAATCCAATATTGCAGCCAGCGGGTAAGGAAAGGGTGAATCAAACACCCGAAAACTCCGCCCATATGACCCAAAACCAGTCCCGCCAAATTCAGGTGACAGGTTCCCTTTAAAAGCTGCTTTTTACGGTACCAGCAAAAGCTATGAGAGTTCAGAAATCTAATGCACACGCCTGTTTATTTTTCTTCCTGACCGAATTTGAGAACTGCAGCATGTCAATTCTCTCAGCATTTTTGCACCCGGAGAAAGCAAGAAGAATGGAAAACTATGCTGCAAAAAAAAAAAAAAAAAGCAGTGACCTTTTTGGTGAATAAAACTAGCCTTATTATTAAATATGTACTGGAGGCAAAGCACACATAAAATCCGTACACAAATGATGCTGAAAAAATGCGATAGAAACAATTTGAATGCAATGAAGCACTGAAAAATGGGCATTTTAAACACAGCGTTTTTGCTGCCGAGAGCAAACTTTGGCTACAGAAAAAAGTCATCAGTAATGCTGCATGTGAACATGGCCATATATTGTTCTTACACCAGTTGATTAGAGGGCGATGCACGGTGCTCTGTACAATCCTTATGCCCAAGTTTTTCCTATCAGCCTTGGACAGGGAGGCATTGGTCTAAATTACTCTCCCCAATTTTTCTTTTATTTTACATCAACACATTACAAGAGCCATAAACTTTACTCTTTATCATTGACAAAGCTGGTGGCTTGATGTTCATGGGAGGGTTGCAGTTCTTCTTTCACAATTTGCGGTACATTTGCTTTGTAGGGAGAGACCTATGAGTTTAGCTCACCCAGGCAGGGAGTCACCAGATGTGCACGCTCTACGTTGTTTTTTTTTTTTTAGATGTCTGCCATTGGGAGCCTACCCCTGTTTCATGCTGCCACTTTTTGTAAAAGGTAAGAGAAAAATGTCATGCTTACTTTTCACCCTTAATGATAGATCTTTGCAAATAGGCAACGGTAGACTTCCATGCTGAATTTCCATAGTAAGCACGGCCCCATGATGAACTTGGAAGATGGGAGTTATATGTACGTCACAGATGCAGTTAAAGTAAATGAGTTTATCTCTTGTAACAATTGGATCTAAGCTGATGGGATCATTCTCGGACTGTAGAGGTATTTCCAGCTCATTATTGTTGTTATGTGATTTATTTCTGTTCTCTTTGGAGTTCCAGGAACAGACTTTAGTTTCATTTCCAATGCCTTTCTTTAAATACAGCGTTATAGTAAGGTCTTTTGGTCTGAAGCCAGATATATAACATTTCAGAGTACTCTTTTCCAAATGAAATAGGTCTTCCTTAGTGATCTCCGAAACAGTCGGTGTAGCTGTAAAGATCCGAAATGACATCATTTATTACACTTGCTTATACAAATCCTTGAGAAATAACAACTCATTGGCGGTGAGACATTGTGAGGTAGCAAGCAGGTATACAGATTGAGTACTCACACACAAGCTATACGGCTTTAGGTGAGCTAAGCGGACAGTAGTATTATCTAAGGCCATAGGGCAGTATATCATACCCAAACAGTAAGGTGGCTCAATGGTTGGCAATGTTGTTGACTATCAGCGCTGGGTCTCTGGGTTTAAATTTGACCAAGGTCCATATCTGTGTAGAGTTTTTATGACCTCCATGATTTTGCTTAGATTATGTCCAAGTGCAGTCAAAGGTTAATTGATTTCCTACCAAACTGACCCCATTTCATGCTGAAAATCTCATTAAAGCACTGTCGTAACTAAAAAACAAGAAATAAAGTGTATTTTTTTTTACAATGTAATGCTAGTGTATGCATGGCAGTGCAAAATATGCACCAGGACCAGTAGTTTTCCTACCAGAGAGGTAAAATGCACCACATTATGGGGCCTGTGGTGAGAGGAGTCTGAAAACAGAGCTTCTGTGATACTGGTATGAATACCACGTGGCTCCCAGAAAAGGCACAAAGATGCCAATAGGAGATGTTTTAGCATTCAGAAAGGAGTCAAAATGGCAGCACCCCTAGTTATCAGACACGAATAGTACATACAAATTATATGTCTCCTAAATTTGTGATAAGCCAAACCCTATAAAGATACAATATTGAACTTTAAGCCTCGTAGCTCCTAACACCAGTTGATTTTCTTATTTGCCTCCAACTTTTGGACTTATTCACACGTCATGGTCATGTCTCAGTTTTTGCTACTATTTTCCCAAATGAAGGCCTTAAAGGATCAGAAGGTGTCCTCACTGCCAATGTATCTCCAGTACTGTTACATATATAACAAGGTTTTCTTAGTAGAGACTGTGAGTAAACGTTTTACCTTTTATACAAAAGTAATAGCATATTACTAGTGCCACTGTAATGAAGGCTATAGCTACAACAATCCCAACTACAATCCATGCTTTGCTGTGTCCTATAAGAGAATAAAGACAACAAAATGAAGGTATGTACAATTAATCACAATGATGGGGGGAATGACAGGTCCTCATATGAGATTTCCACTACTATTTTCCTAAGCAGTTGACGGTATTATAATAATATACATGGGGAAATTTAGTTTCCGACAGTAAGGCCATGTGCACACGTTCAGGTTTTTTCGCGTTTTTTTTGTGTTTTTTCACGCTAAAAACGCTATAAAAACTCATTAAAAACGCATACATTATGCATTCTATCATTTAGAATGCATTCTGCATGTTTTGTGCACATGGATGCGTTTTTTTCGCGAAAAAAACACATTGCTGTAAAAAAATGTGCATGTTCATTATTTTTGCGGATTTTCTGCGTTTTTCCCGCAATTCTATGCATTTGGGAAAAAAACGTACCAAAAATGCGGTAAAATCGCGGTAAAAACGCATGCGGATTTCTGGCAGAAATGTCTGGTTTTTGTCAGGAAAATTTCTGCAAGAAATCCTGACGTGTGCACATACCCTTAGGGTATGTTCACACGTTCAGGATTTCCATCCTTTTTTTTTCCTGACTGTTTTTTAAAAAACTGCAGCTCTTGGCAGAAAACGCAGGTCCTTTTTTTGGTCCTTTTTTGGTCCGTTTTTGATGCGTTTTTTGATGCGTTTTTTTGATGCAGTTTTCTAGCCAGAGTCTGTGTGTTTTCTAGGAATTTTTTTAGGGTTAAAATGGCTGAAAATACCCTAACCCTACCCCTAACCCTACCCCTAACCCTACCCCTAACCCTACCCCTAACCCTAACCCTACCCCTAACCCTACCCCTAACCCTAACCCTAACCCTACCCCTAACCCTACCCCTACCCCTAACCCTACCCCTACCCCTATTCTAACCTTAGTGAAAAAAAAAAAAAAAAATTCTTTATTTTTTTTATTGTCCCTACCTATGGGGGTGACAAAGGGGGGGGGGTGTCATTTACTATTTTTTTATTTTGATCACTGAGATAGGTTATATCTCAGTGATCAAAATGCACTTTGGAACGAATCTGCCGGCCGGCAGATTCGGCGGGCGCACTGCGCATGCGCCCGCCATTTTGCAAGATGGCGGCGCCCAGGGAGAAGACGGCCGGACGGACACCGGGACGCCGGGTGAGTATAAGGGGGGGAGATTAGGGCACGGGGGGGCATCAGAGCACTGGGGGGGGGGGGCATCGGAGCACTGGGGGGGGGCATCGGAGCATGGGGGGGCGGGATCGGAACACGGGGGGGGGGGGCAGCCACACTCCGCCCACGCACTTCCGCCCGCTCCCCGCACTTCCTGCTGCAGCGGTTCTGCACATCAAACCGCAGTAAAACCCGCAGATATATTTTTGATCTGCGGGTTTTACTGCGGTTTGGACCTCACAATGGAGGTCTATGGGTGCAGAACCGCTGCGGCTCCGGAAAAAGAATTGACATGCTCCTTCTTTTTTCCGGGAGCTATTCAGCGCGTCTTTTTTTTTACAATTTCCGGACCATGTGCACAGTGTGTCCTGTTTTCCATAGGGTACAGTGTACTGTACCCTGCATGGAAAACAGCTGCGGAACCGCGGCGGCAAAACCGCCGCGGTTCCGCGGTAAAAAACGCACTGTGTGAACATGGCCTAAAACTACACCGAGAAGTGAAGGAAATAAACACCTGAAAAGAGAACATGAGTAACTGAGTCGCAATACCACTAATGTAATCTACCTACAAGGTCTTATCAATGTAGAAAAAAGCACTTGGCACATCTGTGACACAATAGAAAGACATGCCCATCATTAGATGACATAGTCCATGCAGAAGACAAGTCCATTATTAGATATGGGAAAACTTTGCTCCCCATTCCGCTCTATTTACTTTTTTAAAACATTGCATATCACAATTAATGTGATGAAGGAAAGGTAGAAACCATATTCAGCTGCTGTTAGATATACAGATCTCATGTCTCTGTATGTAACCACAAGTGGTAGCTAATGCTGTGATCTATAATAAATCTCCAGTGGCCATATAAGAGCAACTCTTCTAAAGTCTATGACTAGAGCCATCCTAGCTACTGGCTTTGACACTTACCTTCCTTAGCAGTGACTGAGAGAGTAATATTACAAGTAAGCTCGTCTCTCAGTGACCTGTGGGTAATTACACAGGAATACACATCTCTGTCCTCATCTGTGCTCTTGGGCTTCACAGACAGCACATTTGTCACATTGTACGTGTCATTTTGGCTCGGGACTGGTTCAGTGGTGCAGGTTTGGCTATCCAGTTCAGACTTGGATGAAGCTTTACTGTACTTCACCCATTGTATTGTTACAGGTTTCGGATAGTATCCATTTACATAACATGTCACAGATCTCTCTGTGTCCGGATTCATCTCTAGCCTGGAGTCACTCAATGTACAAGTTGGCTTAGCTGCAAAGAAAAACATTATTATTACACACTGTGTGAGGCTTGTCAATGCTCATGGACAAGCCGTGAGGCTCTGTAGTCAAGAGGTCCTGGGTCAGTTATCAATAGGGCTCATCAAAAACAAAAGGGGTAAGGCAAAGGCGAAGTCAGGTCACAGTTCGAGGTCAGAATTTCAGAAAGGTGACGCATCAAGCTAGGCAAACGGTTGGTCAGAGATAAGCTATAAAAGGTCAGGTAGCAATACTCTAGATCAGAGACAGTACACTGAAGAACAAGGCAAATATGCACCATTGAGCTAAGGCTACAACTGGGAATAATCAGAGGCAGACAGCCTGCTAAATAGCCAGGTAATCACTGAGCTGTAGGAAACCCAGTACACCCTGGCCCTTATAGGGCGACTGAACTGTCACTCAAAATGCTGAAAGCACACTCCTGCCCCAAATTGAATGGCCAAGCTGTCTATCACAATACTGACAGCTAAGCAGGTCCCTGCCCCAGATAGGACGGCTGAGCTGTCTATCACAATACTGACAGCTAAGCAAGCACCTGCCCCAGATAGGACGGCTGAGCTGTCTATCACAATACTGACAGCTAAGCAGGTCCCTGCCCCTGATTGGACGGCCGAGCTATCACAATACTGACAGCTAAGCAAGCACCTGCCCCAGATTGGATGGCCAAGCTGTCTATCACAATACTGACAGCTAAGCAGGCACCTGCCCCAGAATTCACGGCCGAGCTGTCTATCACAATACTCACAGCTAAGCAGGCACCTGCCCCAGATTGGACGGCCAAGCTGTCTATTACAATACTGACAGCTAAGCAGGTCCCTGCTCCAGATTGGATGGCTGAGCTGCCTATCACAATACTGACAGCTAAGCAGGCACCTGCCCCAGATTGAACGGCTGAGCTGTCTATTACAATACTGATAGCTAAGCAGTCACCTACCCCAGATTGGATGGCCGAGCTGCCTATCACAAAACTGACAGCTTAGCAGTCACCTGCCCCAGATTGGATGGCCGAGCTGTCTATCACAATACTGACAGCTAAGCAGGCCCCTGCCCCAGATTGAATGGCCGAGCTGCCTATCACAAAACTGACAGCTAAGCAGGCCTCTGCCGCAAATTGAACGGCCGAGCTGCCTATCATAATACTGACAGCTAAGCAGGCCTCTACCCCAGATTGAACGGCTGAGCTGTCTAACACAATGCCGACAGCTAAGCAGGCACCTGCCCCAGATTGGATGGCCGAGCTGCCTATCACAATACTGACAGCTTAGCAGGCCCCTGCTTCTGATTGAATGGCCGAGCTGTCTATCACAAAACTGACAGCTAAGCAGGCACCTGCCCCAGATTGAACGGCCGAGCTGCCTATCACAATACTGACAGATAAGCAGGCCCCTGCTCTAGATTGAATGGCCGAGCTGTCTATCACAAAACGGAAAGCTAAGTAGGCCCCTGCCCCAGATTGGACGGCTGAGCTGCCTATCACAATACTGACAGCTAAGCAGGCACCTGCCCCAAATTGAACGGCCGAGCTGTCTATCACAATACTGACAGCTAAGCAAGCCCTGCCCCAGAATGAACGGCCGAGCTGCCTATCACAATACTGACAGCTAAGTAGGCCCCTGCTCCAGATTGGACGGCTGAGTTGACAGTCACCAGACTGAGTTGAGGAATCGAGACACAGTGCTTGTGATTTCAGACTCTATTTATTCATAAATTTTGTGCAGGGTTGAGGTCACAACCACCGGCTTATTTCTATACATTCTAAATAATGAAATAAAGATAATAAACAGCATTTAATACCAATTTGAACCTGATAATTTGGGTATGTTCCTGTGTGTCGTGTCTGCTGCAAATTTTCTGCAGAGGAAAAAAACACTGAAATCTCATTGTGGAATAGGTGTGGATTTCCCACACATTTAACCCTTGGCACTTAAAAGGCGGAACTATGAATTCACAGTCGCAGTATGTAATGACCGCAAATAACAATTTGCGCTGAGAATTTTCACTGCGTTTTTGACCCGTGGGACTGTGCGCAAAGGGTATGTTTACACAAAACACTGGTGTTTACGTGGTATTTTTTTGTCCTGAAACCTTTTGTTAATATTTTTCTTAGGTGTTATCTGTTCTCTGTTTTCTTTTTAAAATCTTTTTTTGCATTTTTTTCTCATGATTTTTTTCATGATTTTTAATATTCTTAAGCAATGAATAAAACTACCTTTTTAAGGCGTTATTGCTATAAAAAAAAAAGAAAACAACCATGTGTTTTTTTGGAGACTTCCCATTGACTTCTTTTGTCAAGTATATAGCAGCTTGATAGCCGAAAACACCTAAAGCATGGACATAGTAACATAGTTAGTAAGGCCGAAAAAAGACATTTGTCCATCCAGTTCAGCCTATATTCCATCATAATAAATCCCCAGATCTACGTCCTTCTACAGAACCTAATAATTGTATGATACAATATTGTTCTGCTCCAGGAAGTCATCCAGGCCTCTCTTGAACCCCTCGACTGAGTTCGCCATCACCACCTCCTCTTCTATGTTCGTGGAAAAACCTTCTCTCCTCCAGACGCAAAGAATGCCCCCTTGTGCCCATCACCTTCCTTGGTATAAACAGATCCTCAGCGAGATATTTGTATTGTCGCCTTATATACTTGTACATGGTTATTAGATCGCCCCTCAGTCGTCTTTTTTCTAGACTAAATAATCCTAATTTCGCTAATCTATCTGGGTATTGTAGTTCTCCCATCCCCTTTATTAATTTTGTTGCCCTCCTTTGTACTCTCTCTAGTTCAATTATATCCTTCCTGAGCACCGGTGCACAAAACTGGACACAGTACTCCATGTGCGGTCTAACTAGGGATTTGTACAGAGGCAGTATAATGCTCTCATCATGTGTATCCAGACCTCTTTTAATGCACCCCATGATCCTGTTTGCCTTGGCAGCTGCTGCCTGGCACTGGCTGCTCCAGGTAAGTTTATCATTAACTATGATCCCCAAGTCCTTCTACCTGTCAGATTTACCCAGTGGTTTCCCGTTCAGTGTGTAATGGTGATATTGATTCCTTCTTCCCATGTGTATAACCTTACATTTATCATTGTACATTTATCACTTCTTTTAAACACTCGGAGACTTGAAGGTGGTGATAATTGATCAAAAGACTTAAAATATAAACCGCCATTCATTTTTCAATAAAAATTAATAAGTCTTTCAAGTTTTTTGCATGATTTTTTTCGTAGTGATTCTGCTCCAAAACCGCCTGGGGAAGAAAAAATCAGAAACCTACCCTAAGGCTACGTTCCCATGATGAGATTTTGGTACGTTTTTGATGCTGCAGATTTTCTGCAGCATTTCTGAACCTATTAAGTGGAATGGTCCGGTCGCTTCTTTTAAACACTTGACGCTTTCAAAAACCTGAAGCATTTCCAAGACGCTCAAAAGACTGAACATATAAATGCAAGACGTTTCTCCACAGAAATGAATAGGGAGGGGTTTTTATGCGTTTTGCAGGCACTTTGTCCATGGTTTGTAAGAACGGACCCCTTCCAAACATGATGGGGAAAACAAATGGAGTGTGACCATACCCTAAGTCTCTGTAAAAATCCACAGCAGAAAGTGACAGGCTGCAAATGCTGATCTGCACGGTAAGACATTTAATGCTGCTGATTTTTGCGAATGAGACTAATGAATTGTTGAAAAAATTAATTTCCTAATATGGCACTTAAAGGTGCGGTACAATATTGGAATAGAGACAGCTTTTCTAAGAAACAGCTAAATAGGTGGTGCTGTTTTCCAATCTCACTAAATTCTTTAAAGTAACTCCAAAGTAGAGGACACCTGAATCTGTACGTTTACCGCAGCACAGTAATTGTAGTCAATGACATGATAGTGCTTCCTGTTCTGTTTTGTGAGTGTTGGATTTTGCAACCCTGATCTGCACTGTTCAAAATCTCCAAAAAGATCCTATGAGCCCTGATCTCCGCTGTGTCTCTGATCTCAAAATTGAAGAAAACAACCGCACTCAGAATATGAATTTGCGTCATAAACGTGAAATTTTTAAATAGGGAACACCACAGTGATTTAATGTGTTGAGGTAACGTTTTGACCCCTTGATGGGCCTTTATCAAACCTCACTTTCAAGTGGGGGGCAATGGAAGGGGAGGAGAACAATGTCCAGGAAGGACACCAGCTCCACTGGAGAAAAGAAGAAAATACGAGGATCCGGAATGGCACGGACAGGGAGTGAGATCCCTACAAGCACTGTGAGTCCAGAGGCAGGAAGGTTGGTGGGTGCACGCCTTTCCTCTTACAACGTGTCTCTGATCTCAGCACTTACCTGATATCTGTAGAGAGACTTCACTTGTCTCCTTACCAGGGGTGACGATAATAGAACAGGTGTATTCTCCTTCATCGCTGGACTGAAGGTTGGGTAGGTACAGACTGCCATTTCCTTCCATTAGTCCACTGTCCGGTATATGTGATCCAGGTCTGTCAGCGATGTGACGTGTACCATCAAAAAAATAAACCCGTGTTTCGTTAGTTTCTGGTGCTTTCTTAGTCCAGCGCACAGAAACTTTGGAAAGATCCAAAGGTGAAGTTTTATAGCCTAGAAAGTTACAAGGGACGGTTATGTTATGACCCAGCAGAGCCTGTATAGGGGGTAAGATCCTGGTGATATCTAAATTACCTGAAAGATAGGCAAGAATAATCTAATTAGTAGCAATTTAATACTGCATGTTTTATTTAGCTAATAAACTAAAGAATGGAGGCAAATAATTATTTTGGTGCAGTAAAAATAATTTAAATGGATTGTTCCCTTTCAGAAATTGCTTGTCTCTGGGCGCAGTTTGTTATATAAAACAAAACCCACTGGCGTTACTCACCCTCCCCAGGTCCGGAGCTCAACTGCTGCTCCCGCTATATGCTATTGTTGTGGCCGTATTCCCACGTAGCATATATTCTGTGTGTTTTCTACTGCTTTTTATCTACATGTTTCCTACAGATGTCCGCATAAAAATACACTATAACAATCTAATCTGATTTATTGCATTTTTTAAAGCTTGTTTTCATTTATTTGATTTGATTTTAGTGCAGATTTGAAACAGCATTTTTAATATTTTTAGTACAGATTATCGTTATTTTCTGGACTTAACACACTGCTGTGTTGTTAACGTTTTTTTTCTCAGGCTCCCTATAGAAGCCGATGGAGAAAAAAACTCATTAAAAATGTACAGTTCAACAATGTCTCTAAACACACAGCGAGCAAGACTTTTCATAAAATCACATCCACTTTGCTTGGAAAGTTAAATGCAGCATCTGTATAAATAATTAAATCATTAGCTGCGCTGTCCTCCTCTATATATAATTAGCCATCCTGTGCCCCTGTATATATAATTATCTGCACTGTCCCCTTCTATATATAATTAGCCATCCTGTATCCGCTGTATATATAATTAGCTGCACTGTCCCAATATATATATATATATATATATATATATATATATATATAAAATTGTTTAAGGGGTACTTCCGTCTGTCTGCAACTTCCGTCACGGAAATCCCGCGTCGCTGATTGGTCTCGGAAGCTGCATGTCCTGGCTGCCGTGACCAATCAGCGACGGCCACAGCAGCCCGGCCGAGAATTAGTCCCTCCCTACTCCCGTCCAGTCGGTGCCCGGGGCCCGCTCTATACTCCCCTCCAGTCAGCGCTCACACAGGGTTAATGCCAGCGTTAACGGACCGCGTTATGCCGCGGGTAACTCACTCCGTTACCGCCGCTATTAACCCTGTGTGACCAACTTTTTACTATTGATGCTGCCTATGCAGCATCAATAGTAAAAAGATCTAATATTAAAAATAATTAAAAAAACAAAAAACCTGCTATTCTCACCTTCCGTCGTCCGCCGAGGTGCGCGCTGCTGCCGCCAGCTTCCATTCCCAGAGATGCATTGTGAAATTACCCAGAAGCCTTTGCGGTCTCGCGAGACCGCTAAGTCATCTGGGTAATTTTGCAATGTATCCTGGGAACGGAAGCTGGCGGCAGCCGTGCGCGCATCGGCACAGCTTCGCTGGACGCCAGAGGGTGAGTATATAACTATTTTTTATTTTAATTATTTTTTTTTAACAGGGATATGGTGCCCACACTGCTATATACTACATGGGCTGTGTTATATACTGCATGGCTGCTATATACTACGTGGTCAGTGTTAGATACTGCGTGGGCTGTGTTATATACTATGTGGGCTGTGTTATATACTGCGTGGGCTGTGCTATATATTATGTGGGCAGTGTTATATGCTGCGTGGCCTGTGTTATATACTGCGTGGCCTGTGTTATATACTGCGTTGCCTTTGTTATATACTGCGTGGGCTGTCCTATATACTGCGTGGGCTGTGCTATATACTGTGGGCTGTGCTACATACTACGTGGGTAGTGTTATATACTACGTGGCTGCTATATACTACGTGGGCAGTGTTATATATTACGTGGGCAATGTTATATACTGCGTGGGCTGTGTTATATACTGTTTGGTACGTGGCCTGTGCTATATACTATGTGGCTGCTATATGCATACATGCATACATATTCTAGAATACCCGATGCGTTAGAATCGGGCCACCATCTAGTCTATATATAATTAGCCATCCTGTATCCCCTATATATACAGTTAGGGCCAGAAATATTTGGACAGTGACACAATTTTCGCGAGTTGGGCTCTGCATGCCACCACATTGGATTTGAAATGAAACCTCTACAACAGAATTCAAGTGCAGATTGTAACGTTTAATTTGAAGGGTTGAACAAAAATATCTGATAGAAAATGTAGGAATTGTACACATTTCTTTACAAACACTCCACATTTTAGGAGGTCAAAAGTAATTGGACAAATAAACATAACCCAAACAAAATATTTTTATTTTCAATATTTTGTTGCAAATCCTTTGGAGGCAATCACTGCCTTAAGTCTGGAACCCATGGACATCACCAAACGCTGGGTTTCCTCCTTCTTAATGCTTTGCCAGGCCTTTACAGCCGCAGCCTTCAGGTCTTGCTTGTTTGTGGGTCTTTCCGTCTTAAGTCTGGATTTCAGCAAGTGAAATGCATGCTCAATTGGGTTTAGATCTGGAGATTGACTTGGCCGTTGCAGAATGTTCCACTTTTTGGCACTCATGAACT
The DNA here is from genome assembly GCF_032444005.1 of Ranitomeya imitator. Lineage (NCBI taxonomy): Eukaryota > Metazoa > Chordata > Amphibia > Anura > Dendrobatidae > Ranitomeya > Ranitomeya imitator. The sequence goes on from NC_091290.1 coordinate 20,220,391, forward strand.
CCTGGGTAGCTTTGGCTGTATGCTTGGGGTCATTGTCCATCTGTACTATGAAGCGCCGTCCAATCAACTTTGCAGCATTTGGCTGAATCTGGGCTGAAAGTATATCCCGGTACACTTCAGAATTCATCCGGCTACTCTTGTCTGCTCTTATGTCATCAATAAACACAAGTGACCCAGTGCCATTGAAAGCCATGCATGCCCATGCCATCACGTTGCCTCCACCATGTTTTACAGAGGATGTGGTGTGCCTTGGATCATGTGCCGTTCCCTTTCTTCTCCAAACTTTTTTCTTCCCATCATTCTGGTACAGGTTGATCTTTGTCTCATCTGTCCATAGAATACTTTTCCAGAACTGAGCTGGCTTCTTGAGGTGTTTTTCTGCAAATTTAACTCTGGCCTGTCTATTTTTGGTATTGATGAATGGTTTGCATCTAGATGTGAACCCTTTGTATTTACTGTCATGGAGTCTTCTCTTTACTGTTGACTTAGAGACAGATACACCTACTTCACTGAGAGTGTTCTGGACTTCAGTTGATGTTGTGAACGGGTTCTTCTTCACCAAATTAAGTATGCGGCGATCATCCACCACTGTTGTCATCCGTGGACGCCCAGGCCTTTTTGAGTTCCCAAGCTCACCAGTCAATTCCTTTTTTCTCAGAATGTACCCAACTGTTGATTTTGCTACTCCAAGCATGTCTGCTATCTCTCTGATGGATTTTTTCTTTTTTTTCAGCCTCAGGATGTTCTGCTTCACCTCAATTGAGAGTTCCTTTGACCGCATGTTGTCTGCTCACAGCAACAGCTTCCAAATGCAAAACCACACACCTGGAATCCACCCCTGACCTTTTAACTACTTCATTGATTACAGGTTAACGAGGGAGACGCCTTCAGAGTTAATTGCAGCCCTTAGAGTCTATTGTCCAATTACTTTTGGTCCCTTGAAAAAGAGGACGCTATGCATTACAGAGCTATGATTCCTAAACCCTTTCTCCGATTTGGATGTGGAAACTATCATATTGCAGCTGGGAGTGTGCACTTTCAGCCCATATTATATATATAATTTTATTTCTGAACATGTTTTTGTAAACAGCTAAAATAACAAAACTTGTGTCACTGTCCAAATATTTCTGGCCCTAACTGTGTATATATATATATATATACGGTATATATATATATATATATATATATATATATATATATATATATAATGATCTGCACTGTCCCCATCTATATATATAATTGTCTAAGGTCCACTTCGTCTGTGTGTGTTTGTCACAGAAATCCTCCATCGCTGATTGCTCACGGCCGGCTGGGCGCGACCAATCAGCGACAGGCACAGTCTGGCCGCAAATTGGCCCCTTCCTACTCCCCTCCAGTCAGTGCCCCCTCCATACTCCCCTCCAGTCAGCGCCCACATAGCATTTTAGCAGTCCGTTAAACGGACTGCGTTACACCACGGCATAACGTGGTGTAACGCAGTCCGGTAACGCTGCCATTAACCCTGTAAGTGTGACCAACTTTTTACTATTGACGCTGCCTATGCAGCTGGACTGGATGGGCTGGATCCGGGGGCCGCCGAGAGGTGAGAATATAGCTATTTTTTATTTTAATTCTTTTTTTAACAGGGATATGGAGCCCACATTGCTATATACTACGTGGGATGTGTTATATACTGTGTGGGCTGTGTTATATACTGCGTGGGCTGTGTTATATACTGCGTGGGCTGTGTTATGTACTATGTCTCTGGTATATACTACATGGGCTGTGCTATATACTATGTGGCTGTGCAATATACTACGTGGCTGTGTTATATACTACGTGGGCTGTTATATACTGTGTAGGCTGTGTTATATACTGCGTGGGCTGTGTTATGTACTGTGTGGGCTGTGTTATGTACTATGTCTCTGTGCTATATACTACATGGGCTCTGCTATATACTACGTGGCTGTGCAATATACTACATGGCTGTGTTATATACTTCGTGGGCTGTGCTATGTACTACGTGGCTGTGCTATATACTACGTGGGCTGTTATATACTGCGTAGGCTGTGTTATATACTTCGTGGGCTGTGCTATATACTACGTGGCTGTGCTATATACTACGTGGCTGTGCTATATACTACGTGGCTGTGCTATATACTACGTGGCTGTGCTATATGCTACGTGGCTGTGCTATATGCTACTGGCTGTGCTATATACTACGTGGCTGTGCTATATACTACGTCGGCTGTGCTATATACTACATGGTCTGTGTTATATGCTACGTGGCCTGTGTTATATGCTATGTGGGCTGTTACATACTACATGGCTGTGCTATATACTATGTGGCTATGTTATATACTACGTGGGCTGTAATATACTATGTGGCTGTGCAATATTCTACGTGGCTGTGCTATATAGAATCATAGAATGGTAGAGTTGGAAGGGACCTCCTGGGTCATCTGGTCCAACCCCCTGCTCAAATCAGGATTCACTAAATCATCCCAGACAGATGTCTGTCCAGCCTCTGAAGACTTTCATTGACGGAGAACTCGCCACCTCTCGTGGCAGCCTGTTCCACTCATTGATCACCCTAACTGTCAAAAAGTTTTTTTCTAATATCTAATCTGTCTCCTCCCATTCAGTTTCATCCCATTACTTCTAGTCTTTCCTTGTACAAATGAGAATAATGATTATCCTTCTAGAATGTGACAGCCCTTGAGATATTTGTAGACAGCTATTAAGTCTCCTCTCAGTCTTCTTTTTTGCAAGCTGAACAATCCCAAATCCTGTAAACGTTCCTCATAGGACATGGTTTGCAGACCGGTCACCATTCCGGTCGCTCTTCTCTGGACTTGCTCCAGTTTGTTGATGTCTTTTTTTTAAATGTGGTGCCCAAAACTGGACACAGTATTCCAGGTGAGGTCTGACCAAAGAGGAGTAGAGGGCAATAATGACTTCACGTGATCTAGACTGTATGCTTCTGTTAATACATCCCAGAATTGCATTTGCCTTTTTTGCTGCTGCATAACACTGTTGACTCATGTTCAGTCTGTGATCTATTAATATACCCAAGTCTTTTTCATATGTGCTGTTGCTTAGCCCTATTCCTCCAATTCTGGATATGCTTTTTTCATTTTTATTGCCCAGATGTAGTACATCACAGTACAAAAACAGGGTGCGTGCTGCCGCATTTTCTTTTTACTATTCATGCTGTATAGGCAGCATGAATAGTAAAAAGTTGGTCACACAGGGTTAAGCGCTGACTGGAGGGGAGTACGGAGCGGGCACTGACTGCGGGGAGGAAGGAGCGGCCATTTTTCCGCCGGACTGTGCCCGTCGCTGATTGGTCGCGGCAGCCATGACAGGCAGCTGGCGAGACCAATCAGTGACTTGGATTCCATGACAGACAGAGGCCGCTACCAATGAATATCTGTGACAGACAGAAAGACAGACAAAGACGGAAGTGACCCTTAGACAATTATATAGTAGATTGCGAAGCTTTCTGCTTGCTCTCGGCATACAACCACTAATCATTTTTATTGCAGGTATTTGTATTTTTTGCATCCCAGAAACAGGAATTATATCTATGTGTTTTGTTATGCACTTAAAAAAAATTTTTTCTCCACAGCTGGGCCAAGCGCAATTACAAAGTTGGGCTAAGTGCAATCATTTAATAGGACAAGTGCAATTTGTATTTTTCTTTGGCATTTCTGTACTTTGACCTATTACTCACAGTAAACATTCTATTTTTTCCCCAAAAATTAAGTTCTGTTTTTCTATTGTAGCAAATGCTTATTTAATGCAATAAAATGCAAATTAATTATGTAAAGATCATACACTGTGATTTTCTTGTTTTTATTTTTAGATTCTGTCTCTCACAGTTGAAGTGTACCTTTGATAAAAAATTACAGACCTCTCCATTTTTTGTAGGTGGGAAAACTTGCAAAATCTGCAGTGTATCAAATACTTATTTTCTCCACTGTATATAATTAGCTGCCTGTTGCTCCCCTTATAATAATAATTAGTTGCCCTGTGCCCCCTGTATATATAGCGTGAGTAAAATAAGTATTGAACACGTCATTAATTTTCTGAGTAAATATATTTCTAAAGGTGCTATTAACATAAAAATTCTCACCAGAGGTCTGTAACAACCCATCCAATCCACACAGCCAAAGTAATCAAACCATAGATGTTCATAAATTAACTTACCGTATATACTCGAGTATAAGCCGAGATTTTCAGCCCACTTTTTTGGACTGAAAGTCCCCCTCTCGACTTATACTCGAGTCATACCCAGGGTCGGCAGGTGAGGGGTGCGGGGGCTGTCTAATTATACTCACCTACTCCTGGCGCAGTCCCTGCAGGTCCCTGGCTTCCCGGCGCCGACAGCTTCCTCCTGTACTGAGCGGTCACATGGTACCGCTCATTACAGTAATGAATATGCGGCTCTACCTCCCATAGAGGTGGAGCCGCATATTCATTACTGTAATGAGCGGTACCATGTGACCGCTCAGTACAGGAGGAAGCTGCCGGCGTCGGGAAGCCAGGGACTGCACAGCGCCAGGAGCAGGTGAGTATAACGGGGATGGGAGCGCAGCGCTGCGCGATATTCACCTCGTTCCGGTGCCGCTCCGTCTTCAGCAGTGACGCTCAGGTCAGAGGGCGTGGAGACGTGGTTAGTGCGTGCCCTCAGCCTGAACGTCAGTGCTGAAGATGGAGCGGCACCGGAACGAGGAGTGTTATGACCTGGTGGTCAGGACAATAATGGACCTGGTGGTTAAGAGCACACGGAATGACCTGATAGTTACTGATAATAAGGACGAGCTCTGGGACATGGGAACTCTGCTGACCGCAATCCCTAAACCTATCAAACACACTAGAAATAGCCGTGGATTGCGCCTAACGCTCCCTTTGCAACTCGGCACAGCCTAAGAAACTAGCTAGCCCTGAAGATAGAAAAATAAAGTCTACCTTGCCTCAGAGAAATTCCCCAAAGGAAAAGGCAGCCCCCCACATATAATGACTGTGAGTAGAGATGAAAATACAAACACAGAGATGAAATAGATTTAGCAAAGTGAGGCCCGACTTACTGAACAGACCAAGGATAGGAAAGGTTACTTTGTGGTCAGCAGAAAAACCTACAAAAAGACCACGCAGAGGGCGCAAAAAGACCCTCCGCACCGACTCACGGTGCGGAGGCGCTCCCTCTGCTTCCCAGAGCTTCCAGCAAGCAAGACAACAAATTAAATAGCAAGCTGGACAGAAAAATAGCAAACCAAAGAAATACAAGCTGGAACTTAGCTTCTGATGGGAAGACAGGTCACAAGAACGATCCAGGAGTGAACTAGACCAATACTGGAACATTGACAGGTGGCATGGAGCAAAGATCTAAGTGGAGTTAAATAGAGCAGCAGCTAACGAATTAACCTCGTCACCTGTGGAAGGAAACTCAGAAACACCCACCAGAGGAAGTCCATGGACAGAACCAGCCGAAGTACCATTCATGACCACAGGAGGGAGCCCGACAACAGAATTCACAACAGAGGAGCACGTGAATATTGAAAGTGCCGGGGGCCTGAGCGACGGAGAGTTGAGTATGGGATTTTTTTTTATCACAGCAAATGGGGCACGTGTCTGTATGGAGCATCTATGGGGCCATAACGTTTGTGCAGCACTATATGGGGCAAGTGTCTGTATGGGGCCATAACGTTTGTGCAGCATTATATGGCGTCATAACGTTTGTTCAGCACTACATGGGGCCATAACGTTTGTGCAGCACTATATGCGGCCATAACGTTTGTGCAGCACTATACAGGGCAAGTGTCTGTATAGGGCCTGTTATGACCTGGTGGTCAGGACAATAATGGACCTGGTGGTTAAGAGCACACGGAATGACCTGATAGTTACTGATAATAAGGACGAGCTCTGGGACGTGGGAACTCTGCTGACCGCAATCCCTAAACCTATCAAACACACTAGAAATAGCCGTGGATTGCGCCTAACGCTCCCTATGCAACTCGGCACAGCCTAAGAAACTAGCTAGCCCTGAAGATAGAAAAATAAAGCCTACCTTGCCTCAGAGAAATTCCCCAAAGGAAAAGGCAGCCCCCCACATATAATGACTGTGAGTAAAGATGAAAATACAAACACAGAGATGAAATAGATTTAGCAAAGTGAGGCCCGACTTACTGAACAGACCGAGGATAGGAAAGATTACTTTGCGGTCAGAACAAAAACCTACAAAAAGACCACGCAGAGGGCGCAAAAAGACCCTCCGCACCGACTCACGGTGCGGAGGCGCTCCCCCTGCGTCCCAGAGCTTCCAGCAAGCAAGACAACAAATTAAATAGCAAGCTGGACAGAAAAATAGCAAACCAAAGAAATACAAGCTGGAACTTAGCTTCTGATGGGAAGACAGGTCACAAGAACGATCCAGGAGTGAACAGACCAATACTGGAACATTGACAGGTGGCATGGAGCAAAGATCTAAGTGGAGTTAAATAGAGCAGTAGCTAACGAATTAACCTCGTCACCTGTGAAACTCAGAAACACCCACCAGAGGAAGTCCATGGACAGAACCAGCCGAAGTACCATTCATGACCACAGGAGGGAGCCCGACAACAGAATTCACAACAGGGGCCATAACGTTTGTGCAGCGCTATATGGGGCCATAACGTTTGTGCAGCACTATATGGGGCCATAACGTTTGTGCAGCACTATATGGGGCCATAACGTTTGTGTAGCACTATATGGGGCCATAACGTTTGTGCAGCACTATATGGGGTCATAAGGTTTGTGCAGCACTATATGGGTCAAGTGTCTATGTGAGGCCATAACTTTTGTGCAGCACTGTATGGGGCCATAACGTTTGTGCAGCACTATATGGGGCCATAACGTTTGTGCAGCACTATACGGGGCAAGTGTCTGTATGGGGCCATAACGTTTGTGCAGCGCTATATGGGGCCATAACATTTGTGCAGCACTATATGGGGCCATAACGTTTGTGCAGCACTATATGGGGCCATAACGTTTGTGCAGCACTATATGGGGCCATAACTTTTGTGCAGCACTATATGGGGCCATAACGTTTGTGCAGCACTGTATGGGGCCATAACGTTTGTGCAGCACTATATGGGCCAAGTGTCTCTGTGGGGCCATAACTTTTGTGCAGCACTGTATGGGGCCATAACGTTTGTGCAGCACTGTATGAGGCCATAACGTTTGTGCAGCACTATATGGGGCCATAACGTTTGAGCAGCACTATACGGGGCAAGTGTCTGTATGGGGCCATAACGTTTGTGCAGCGCTATATGGGGCCATAACGTTTGTGCAGCACTATATGGGGCCTAACGTTTGTGCAGCACTATGTGGGGCCATGATGTTTGTGCAGCACTATATGGGGCCATAACGTTTGTGCAGCACTATATGGGGCCATAACGTTTGTGCAGCACTGTATGGGGCCATAAAGTTTGTGCAGCACTATATGGGTTAAGTGTCTATGTGGGGCCATAACGTTTGTGCAGCACTGTATGGGGCCATAATGTTTGTGCAGCACTATATGGGGCAAGTGTCTGTATGGGGCCATAACGTTTGTGCAGCACTATATGGGGCCATAATGTTTGTGCAGCAATGTATGGGGCAAGTGTCTATATGGGGCCATAATGTTTGTGCAGTACTATATGGGGCAAGTGTATGTATGGGGTCATAATCAACGTTTGTGCAGCACTATATGGGGCAAATATCTTTATGGAGCATCTTATGGGGCCATAATCAGCATTTGTGCAGCATTATATTGGGCAAATATGTCTATGGAGCATCTTATGGGGCCATTATTAACCTTTATGCAGGATTATATGGGGCATATTTTCATATGGAGCATCTTATGGGGCCCATCATAAACTTTATGGAGCATTATATGGGGCTCCTGATTCAATATGGATATTCAAAAACACTTAACCTACTGATGTCTCAATTAATTTTACTTTTATTGGTATCTATTTTTACTTTTGACATTTACCGGTAGCTGCTGCATTTCCCACCCTAGGCTTATACTCGAGTCATTAAGTTTTCCCAGTTTTTTTGTGGCAAAATTAGGGGGGTCGGCTTATACTCGAGTATATACGGTATATGTAATAATATGAAATGACACATGGAAAAGTATTGAACACATGAAGAAAGAGAGGTGCAAAAAGCAATGAAAAGTCATGACACCAGCTGAAATCTATCAGTAATTAGAAAGCAATTCTGCCACTTAGTGAAAAATGATATCAGTTGGTTCAACTGATGACCTATAAAAAGGTGTCTCATTACCAAGGTGATACCTAAGAAACATCTCATGATGGGTAAAACCAGTAAGCCGTCTCAAGACCTTCGCAACATTATTGTTGGAAAACAATACTGATGGCGTTGGTTACAGAGGAATTTCTAAACTATTGAAAGTTTCAGTGAGCTCAGTTGCTGCCATAATCCAGAAGTGAAAAGAACATCATGTTGTCTTAAACCGTATATGTCGAGGTGCTCCCCGTAAGATTTCAGACACAGGAGTGAAAATCATTATTAGGCTGCCATCACACTAGCAGTATTTGGTCAGTATTTTACATCAGTATTTGTAAGCCAAAACTAGGAGTGGAATAATTAGAGGAAAAGTATAATAGAAACATATGCACCACTTCTGCATTTATCACCCACTCCTGGTTTTGGCTTACAAATACTGATGTAAAATACTGACCAAATACTGCTAGTGTGACGGCAGCCTTAGAAGGGTTGTACAAGAGCCAAGGATCACCTATGAAGAGCTACAACTAAACCTGAAATCAGCAGGTACAATTGTTTCAAAGAAAACTATAAGTAATGCACTCAACCTCCATGGCCTGTTTGCATGCTTGCCACACATCCTCTGTATGTACTCATTACACAAGAATTCATTGCTGAATAAAGAAAATGTTAAAGCGCGTTTAAAGTTTGCTCAACAACATTTAGACAAGCCTGTGAAATAAAGGTAGAATGTACAGTCATGGCCAAAATTTTTGAGAATGACACAAAAATTATATTTTCACATGATCTGCTGCCCTCTGGTTTTTATAAGTGTTTGTCTGATGTTTATATCACATACAGAAATATAATTGCAATCATATTATGAGTACCAATAGGTTATATTGACAGTTAGAATGAGTTAACTGTTGTGAATTCTGTGGCAGAGCTCCCTCCTGTGGTCACAAGTGGTACTTCGGCTGTTTCTCTCTATGAGCTTCCGTTGGTGGAGGAGAGTGGTACTGCGGCTTCTGAGTTTCCTTCCTCAGGTGATGTGGTGAAGTCGTTAGGTGCTGCTCTATTTAACTCCACCTAGTGCTTTGATCCTGGCCTCCAGTCAATGTTCTAGTATTGGACTTGTTTCCTCCTGGATCGTTCCTGTGGCCTGCTGCTCTGCATAGCTAAGATCCGCTTTTGTTATTTTTTCTGTTTTCTCTGTCCGGCTTGCATATTTGGTTTTTCTTGCTTGCTGGAAGCTCTGTGACGCAGAGGGTGTACCTCCGTGCCGTTAGTCGGTACGGAGGGTCTTTTTGCCCCCTATGCGTGGTTGTTTGTAGGGTTTTGTGTTGACCGCAAAGTTACCTTTCCTATCCTCGCTCTGTTCAGAAAGTTGGGCCTCACTTTGCTAAATCTATTTCATCTCTACGTTTGTCTTTTCATCTTACTCACAATCATTATATGTGGGGGGCTGCCTTTTCCTTTGGGGTATTTCTCTGAGGCAAGGTAGGCTTATTTTCTATCTTCAGGCTAGCTAGTTTCTTAGGCTGTGCCGAGTTGCATAGGGAGCGTTAGGCGCAATCCACGGCTGCCTCTAGTGTAGTTGGAGAGGATTAGGGATTGCAGTCAGCAGAGTTTCCACGTCTCAGAGCTCGTTCTATGTTTTTGGGTTATTGTCAGATCACTGTATGTGCTCTGACTTCTATGTCCATTGTGGTACTGAATTACCTGATCATAACAGTACTGGAGGCCAAGAGTACTAATGATTCTCAATAGAGGGAAAAAAGAAGTTCTGAGACCATTTTTTTTTCTCTGCACTGTGTTTTGCCTTTCTTTTCCCCTAGACATTTGGGTGATTCAGTACACAGGTGTAGCGATGGACATTAAAGGTCTGTCTTCATGTGTGGATCAGCTCACGGCAAGAGTACAAAAGATTCAAGACACTATTGATCAGAAATCTATGTTAGAACCTAGAATACCTATTCCTGATTTGTTTTTTGGAGATAGAACTAAGTTTCTGAGTTTCAAAAATAATTGTAAACTATTTCTGGCTTTGAAACCTCGCTCCTCTGGTGACCCAGTTCAACAAGTTAGGATCATTATTTCTTTTTTACGTGGCGACCCTCAGGACTGGGCATTTTCTCTTGCGCCAGGAGATCCTGCATTATGTAATATTGATGCGTTTTTCCTGGCGCTCGGATTGCTGTACGATGAACCTAATTCGGTGGATCAGGCAGAGAAGAATTTGCTGGCTCTGTGTCAGGGTCAGGATGAGATAGAGGTATATTGTCAGAAATTTAGAAAGTGGTCCGTACTCACTCAATGGAATGAAGTTGCGCTCGCAGCTATTTTCAGAAAGGGTCTCTCTGAAGCCCTTAAGGATGTCATGGTGGGATTTCCTATGCCTGCTGGTCTGAATGAATCTATGTCTTTGGCCATTCAGATCGGTCGACGCTTGCGTGAGCTTAAATCTGTGCACCATTTGGCGGTATTATCTGAGCATAAACCTGAGCCTATGCAGTGCGATAGGACTTTGACCAGAGTTGAACGGCAAGAACACAGACGTCAGAATGGGCTGTGTTTCTACTGTGGTGATTCCACTCATGCTATCTCTGATTGTCCTAAGCGCACTAAGCGGTTCGCCACCATTGGTACGGTACAGTCAAAATTTCTTTTGTCCGTTACCTTGATCTGCTCTTTGTCATCTTAATCTGTCATGGCATTTGTGGATTCAGGCGCTGCCCTGAATTTGATGGACTTGGAGTATGCTAGGCGTTGTGGGTTTTTCTTGGAGCCCTTGCAGTGTCCTATTCCATTGAGAGGAATTGATGCTACGCCTTTGGCCAAGAATAAGCCTCAGTACTGGACCCAGCTGACCATGTGCATGGCTCCTGCACATCAGAAGGTTATTCGCTTTCTGGTGTTGCATAATCTGCATGATGTGGTCGTGTTGGGGTTGCCATGGCTACAAGTCCATAATCCAGTATTAGATTGGAAATCCATGTCTGTGTCCAGCTGGGGTTGTCAGGGGGTACATGGTGATGTCCCATTTCTGTCTATTTCGTCATCCACCCCTTCTGAGGTCCCAGAGTTCTTGTCTGATTACCGGGATGTATTTGATGAGCCCAAGTCCGATGCCCTACCTCCGCATAGGAATTGTGATTGTGCTATCGATTTGATTCCTGGTGGTAAATTCCCAAAAGGTCGACTGTTTAATTTATCTGTGCCTGAGCACGCCGCTATGCGGAGTTACGTGAAGGAGTCCTTGGAGAAGGGGCATATTCGCCCGTCATCGTCACCATTAGGAGCGGGGTTCTTTTTTGTGGCCAAGAAGGATCGTTCGCTGAGACCTTGTATAGATTACCGCCTTCTAAATAAGATCACAGTTAAATTTCAGTACCCCTTGCCGTTCTTATCTGATTTGTTTGCTCGGATTAAGGGGGCTAGTTGGTTCACCAAGATAGATCTTCGTGGTGCGTATAATCTTGTGCGTATTAAGCGAGGCGATGAATGGAAAACTGCATTTAATACGCCCGAGGGTCATTTTGAGTACCTAGTAATGCCATTCGGACTTGCCAATGCTCCATCAGTGTTTCAGTCCTTTATGCATGACATCTTCCGAGAGTACCTGGATAAATTCCTGATTGTATACTTGGATGATATTTTGATCTTCTCGGATGATTGGGAGTCTCATGTGAAGCAGGTCAGAACGGTGTTTCAGGTCCTGCGTGCTAATTCTTTGTTTGTGAAGGGATCAAAGTGTCTCTTTGGTGTTCAGAAGGTTTCATTTTTGGGGTTCATTTTTTCCCCTTCTACTATCGAGATGGACCCTGTTAAGGTCCAAGCCATCCATGATTGGACTCAGCCGACATCTCTGAAAAGTCTGCAAAAGTTCCTGGGCTTTGCTAATTTTTATCGTCGCTTCATCTGCAATTTTTCTAGTATTGCTAAACCATTGACCGATTTGACCAAGAAGGGTGCTGATGTGGTCAATTGGTCTTCTGCTGCTGTGGAAGCTTTTCAAGAGTTGAAGCGTCGTTTTTCTTCTGCCCCTGTGTTGTGTCAACCAGATGTTTCGCTTCCATTCCAGGTCGAGGTTGATGCTTCTGAGATTGGAGCGGGGGCTGTTTTGTCGCAGAGAAGTTCTGATTGCTCGGTGATGAAACCATGCGCCTTCTTTTCCAGGAAGTTTTCGCCTGCTGAGCGAAATTATGATGTTGGCAATCGAGAGTTGCTGGCCGTGAAGTGGGCATTCGAGGAGTGGCGTCATTGGCTTGAAGGATCTAAGCATCGCGTGGTGGTCTTGACTGATCACAAGAACTTGACTTATCTCGAGTCTGCCAAGCGGTTGAATCCTAGACAGGCTCGTTGGTCGCTGTTTTTTGCCCGTTTTGACTTTGTGGTTTCGTACCTTCCGGGCTCTAAAAATGTGAAGGCGGATGCCCTGTCTAGGAGTTTTGTGCCCGACTCTCCGGGTTTATCTGAGCCGGCGGGTATTCTCAAAGAGGGAGTAATTGTGTCTGCCATCTCCCCTGATTTGCGGCGGGTGCTGCAAAAATTTCAGGCTAATAAACCTGATCGTTGCCCGGCGGAGAAACTGTTTGTCCCTGATAGGTGGACGAATAAAGTTATCTCTGAGTTTCATTGTTCGGTGTTGGCTGGCCATCCTGGAATCTTTGGTACCAGAGAGTTAGTGGCTAGATCCTTTTGGTGGCCATCTCTGTCGCGGGATGTGCGTTCTTTTGTGCAGTCCTGTGGGATTTGTGCTCGGGCTAAGCCCTGCTGTTCTCGTGCCAGTGGGTTGCTTTTGCCCTTGCCGGTCCCGAAGAGGCCTTGGACACATATCTCTATGGATTTTATTTCAGATCTTCCCGTCTCAAAAAATGTCAGTCATTTGGGTGGTTTGTGATCGCTTCTCTAAGATGGTCCATTTGGTACACTTGTCTAAATTACCTTCCTCCTCTGATTTGGTGCCATTGTTCTTCCAGCATGTGGTTCGTTTACATGGCATTCCAGAGAATATCGTTTCTGACAAAGGTTCCCAGTTTGTTTCGAGGTTTTGGCGAGCCTTTTGTGCAAGGATGGGCATTGACTTGTCTTTTTCCTTGGCTTTCCATCCTCAGACTAATGGCCAGACTGAACGAACCAATCAGACCTTGGAAACATATCTGAGATGCTTTGTTTCTGCTGATCAGGATGACTGGGTGTCCTTTTTGCCTTTTGGCTGAGTTCGCCCTTAATAATCGGGCCAGCTCGGCTACCTTGGTTTCGCCGTTTTTCTGCAACTCTGGGTTCCATCCTCATTTCTCTTCAGGGCAGGTTGAGTCTTCGGACTGTCCTGGTGTGGATACTGTGGTGGACAGGTTGCAGCAGATTTGGACTCATGTAGTGGACAATTTGACCTTGTCCCAGGAGAAGGCTCAACGTTTCGCTAATCGCAGACGCTGTGTGGGTCCCCGACTTCGTGTTGGGGAATTGGTTTGGTTGTCTTCTCGTCATATTCCTATGAAGGTTTCCTCTCCTAAGTTTAAACCTCGTTTCATTGGTCCGTATAGGATTTCTGAGGTTCTTAATCCTGTGTCTTTTCGTTTGACCCTTCCAGATTCTTTTTCCATCCATAACGTATTCCATAGGTCATTGTTGCGGAGATACGTGGCACCTATGGTTCCATCTGTTGATCCTCCTGCCCCGGTTTTGGTGGAGGGGGAGTTGGAGTATATTGTGGAGAAGATTTTGGATTCTCGTGTTTCAAGACGGAAACTCCAGTATCTGGTTAAGTGGAAGGGTTATGCTCAGGAAGATAATTCCTGGGTCTTTGCCTCTGATGTCCATGCTCCCCGATCTTGTTCGTGCCTTTCATATGGCTCATCCTGGTCGTCCTGGGGGCTCTGGTGAGGGTTCGGTGACCCCTCCTCAAGGGGGGGGTACTGTTGTGAATTCTGTGGCAGAGCTCCCTCCTGTGGTCACAAGTGGTACTTCGGCTGTTTCTCTCTATGAGCTTCCGTTGGTGGAGGAGAGTGGTACTGCGGCTTCTGAGTTTCCTTCCTCAGGTGATGTGGTGAAGTCGTTTGGTGCTGCTCTATTTAACTCCACCTAGTGCTTTGATCCTGGCCTCCAGTCAATGTTCTAGTATTGGACTTGTTTCCTCCTGGATCGTTCCTGTGGCCTGCTGCTCTGCATAGCTAAGTTCCGCTTTTGTTATATTGTTTTTTGTTTTTTCTGTCCAGCTTGCATATTTGGTTTTTCTTGCTTGCTGGAAGCTCTGTGACGCAGAGGGTGTACCTCCGTGCTGTTAGTCGGTACGGAGGGTCTTTTTGCCCCCTTTGCGTGGTTGTTTGTAGGGTTTTGTGTTGACCGCAAAGTTACCTTTCCTATCCTCGCTCTGTTCAGAAAGTCGGGCCTCACTTTGCTAAATCTATTTCATCTCTACGTTTGTCTTTTCATCTTACTCACAGTCATTATATGTGGGGGGGCTGCCTTTTCCTTTGGGGTATTTCTCTGAGGCAAGGTAGGCTTATTTTCTATCTTCAGGCTAGTTAGTTTCTCAGGCTGTGCCGAGTTGCATAGGGAGCGTTAGGCGCAATCCACGGCTGCCTCTAGTGTGGTTGGAGAGGATTAGGGATTGCGGTCAGCAGAGTTCCCACGTCTCAGAGCTCGTTCTATGTTTTTGGGTTATTGTCAGATCACTGTATGTGCTCTGACTTCTATGTCCATTGTGGTACTGAATTACCTGATCATAACAGTTAACGCAGCAAGTCAATATTTGCAGTGTTGACCCTTCTTCTTCAAGACCTCTGCAATTCTCCCTGGCATGCTCTCAATCAACCTCTGGACCAAATCCTGACTGATAGCAGTCCATTCTTGCATAATCAATGCTTGGTTTTTGTTTGTCCACCCGTCTCTTGATGATTGACCACAAGTTCTCAATGGGATTAAGATCTGGGGAGTTTCCAGGCCATGGACCCAAAATCTCTATGTTTTGTTCCATGAGCCATTTAGTTATCACCTTTGCTTTATGGCAAGGTGCTCCATCATGCTGGAAAATGCATTGTTGGGCGTCAAACTGCTCTTGGATGGTTGGGAGAAGTTGCTCTTGGAGGACATTCTGGTACCATTCTTTATTCATGGCTGTGTTTTTAAGCAAGACTGTGAGTGAGCCGATTCCGTTGACTGAGAAGCAACACCACACATGAATGGTTTCAGGATGCTTTACAGTTGGCATGAGACAAGACTGGTGGTAGCGCTCACCTCTTCTTCTCCGAATAAGCTGTTTTCCAGATGTCCCAAACAATCGAAAAGGGGATTCATCAGAGAAAATGACTTTGCCCCAGTCCTCAGCAGTCCACTCCCTGTACCTTTTGCAGAATATCAGTCGGTCCCTGATGTTTTTTCTGGAGAGAAGTGGCTTCTTTGCTGCCCTCCTTGAAACCAGGCCTTGCTCAAAGAGTCTCCGCAGTCTCACAGTGCGTGCAGAAGCACTCACACCAGCCTGCTGCCATTCCTGAGCAAGCTCGGCACTGCTGGTAGTCCGATCCCGCAGCTGAAACAGTTTTAAGATACGGTCCTGGCGCTTGCTGGTCGTTCTTGGGCACCCTGGAGCCTTTTTGACAACAATGGAAGCTCTCTCCTTGAAGTTCTTGATGATGCGATAGATTGTTAACTGAGGTGCAATCTTTGTAGCTGCGATACTCTTCCCTGTTAGGCCATTTTTGTGCAGTGCAATGATGGTTGCACGTGTTTCTTTAGAGATAATCATGGTTAACTGAAGAGAAACAATGATACCAAGCACCAGCCTCCTTTTAAAGTGTCCAGTGATGTCATTCTTACTTAATCATGACTGATTGATCGCCAGCCCTGTCCTCATCAACACCCACACCTGTGTTAATGGATCAATCACTAAAACGATGTTAGCTGCTCCTTTTAAGGCAGGACTGCAATGATGTTGAAATGTGTTTTGGGGTTAAAGTTCATTTTCTGGGCAAATATTGACTTTGCAAGTACAGTAATTGCTGTTAAGCTGATCACTCTGACATTCAGGAGTATATGCAAATTGCCAATAGAAAAAAATGAAGCAGTAGACTTTGGAAAAATTAATATTTGTCTCATTCTCAAAATTTTTGTCCATGACTGTAGTCTGGACAGATATGACCCAAATTGAACTCTTTGGATACCATAATACACACCATGTTTGGAGGCCAAAGGGCATTATAAGTCACCCCAATAACACCATACCCACATTATATTGTGCAAATATGTCATAAGTGACCCTATCTGACATCTATTCCAGCCAATTTTGCACTTCAACAGACATCCTACCTCATTCGCTGACATAGGTTATGCGAAATGTGAGAATTGCTACATTATGCAGGGTTTGTATTAAGGCATTTATTTACTAGTTGATAGCACTTTTCTATATTACTAGATGGCAGCCCGATTCTAAAGAATCGGGAGTCTAGAATCCATATATACTTTATTTATTCAAATGTAAGAATAATACAATTAATAAATAATAGTAAGAAAGAACAAAAAATGGCTGCACTCACCAGCTCTTGACAATTCTTGTTATTTAAGGTACAGTTACACAGGATCCATGAACATGCTTATGAGGGGAGGGATGAAAGACATCAGACTTGGCACGCTGTTTGCGCTTACGTGCGGCATCGGCGGCTTTTCGCTCTGCATCATTACCATACTTTATATCAGACCTGATCTTACGTGCGCCATCATAAGCTTTGGACTCTGTGTCATTAGTATACTTAACAGTGTCCATGCGCTTGCATCTATCCTCTGTACTCTTGTTAGCACGCTGTTTGCGCTTACGTGCGGCATCGGCGTCTTTTTGCTCTGCATTATTAGTATACTTTCTATCAGACCTAATCTTATGTGCGCCATCAGCAGCTTTGGGCTCTGTGTCATTAGTATCCTTACTATTAGAGCTCATGTTGGCTAAGCTAAACAGCTTTAAGCGTGGTGGTGGCAAACAACAGGTTAATAAGAGGCAGTGTCAGGTAGTAGGAAAATAGCCAGTTAATAATAGGCAATAGTTCTTTGCAGGAATGCAGATATTAATAAATAGGCAGTTTATATTGCAGAGAAATTGCTGGGCAATAATGGACAATGTCCTTATGTGGCAAATAATAGAGCAATATACCCAATGTGGCAAAGAAGAGGTTAATAAACGGCAGTCTCTCAGTATAACAGTCAGTGAATAATAGGCAGTATATGGGGAAAACACCAAACAAAAGTTCAAAATTGGTGTGAAAATGTCACTGAACCACTTCACAACTAAATATATATAGTTTTGGTAAATGGTATTATCATTTTTTTGACGAAATTCGGCAGGAGCTTGAAGAGCAACGTCACTGGACCCGCCTCCACGCAGTAGAAACTTGCTGTGAGGTAAAAATTCAAAAATCACACCAAAATGGCGGGCGGAGTGTGTCACAGTACGGCACGTTTCTGATTGGTCGCTCGCAGCAGGCGGCAACCAATCAGACACTGGACACTGTTGACGTCACTTATCTCCGGATATTAGCTCCGGACATTAGCTCCGAACATTAGCTCCGGACATTAGCTCCGGACATTAGCTCCGGACATTAGCTCCGAACATTAGCAGGAAGTAGTATTCTAGGCAATTATATATATAGATTAGTTCACGCTCATTTTCTACTTATTGCTGGTCACTACTGTTATAGTGCAGAGTATATATTATTGTTTTTAGAGCATCTATTTAGTATTTATATCATACATTTCATTCATCATTCTGTTTAGGAAATATTATTTATTTCTCTGCATTTTTTTTTTTACCTTTTGGAATTATAAAATTAATTCAATGTTCTCCTGTTCTCCCTTGTTTTTTTAACAATGGCTTGACTTTTGCGTTATTTTTAAAGCCAGTTGTATTTAATAAAGATACATTTTCTGTTCTTTTTTTGTGTTTATATTCTTTAATCATGATCGGGGAGCATTATTATAGTATATTATCATTCCTGGTATAACTTGATTTTGTGTTTCTTGAGATATTTTGTCATTATTTTTGCATTTCCTCCTAAGATTGATTGTATATTTATGGTATCATACAGAACATTACTAATAGAATCAAAGAGAGAGCTCATTTGTAATTTACACTTTTATTTATCAATCACTCAATTTTGCTACTCTGATAGAAGTAGAATTTTACATTTCTCCTCTACCCACACTCTCTCAATTATCCCACTTGTCAGTATTTCCTGCTCCTCTGAGCTGGTGTCTGCTGCCCAGTTATGTGACTTTAGCTAACGACTCCCTGCACCACCATTAACTAGACATTCCCAGGGAGCTGGATACAGGATAAAAACGTATATTACAGCATATAACTAACCGTAGTTTCATAGATTATTACAGCACTCTATATTCCAGTCTCTCCACACAGTTACACTTTGCAGCAGACATAATGATAGGAGTATGACACTGAGACTTACCAGCTACGAAGCTGATGAGGTTGAAGATTATGATCCCAGTGTTCAGGGGGAACATTTGGAATAGGAATAATGTGAGCTCCATATTAGTTGTCTAATAACAGATGATAGAACATTTTTAGTTCCTAACTACATTTCCTGCCCTGCCCTAAGCAGTCCTTACTCCTTACTTTCACTTTTTCTTTTAGAAGGAAAATAAATAAAAATTCCGAGATAGTTTCTATGGGCCCCAAAGACTGCTTTACTGTAAGACAGGTTTCCTTAATCTTCCCTATTTTTACCAAAGTTGAGTACACAGTATACGTCAGATTTGCTAAGTGATCAGAGGATGACATTTAGGGGCAGATTTATCAAAACTGAAAGAAGAACGGTCTTTCTGCCCTTAGTAACCAATCACAGCAAAGCTTTGTTTTTCTAGAAATATTTAAGAAATGAATGCTGAGCTCTTTGTTTTAAGCAGTTTATAGGCAGTTCTGATAACAGGCCTTTAGATTTCAGTTTTCTAGTGGATGTGCTGTGGCTGTGTAGCACATCCACACAAGATTTAGCCCCATCCTTATTCAGTGGAAATGACTTCTTTCACATGCACAGGATGTGAATTGTCGGCAGATTTGGTTCAGAGTCAGTGATTCAGTGTCAAATCTGACACTTGTGAACGCTGAGTACATACCCTGTAATCTGCCCCCAAAAATCTATTGCTAAGATAACTGTTGGTGGGCTATAGACTAACGTATTCTTGTATTGGCGCTTTGTGGGGGGTAGCTGGCATTGGAGAGGTCATGTGTCCTGAGAGAGCATTTTAGTCTGTTATTATAGATTGATAATCGCTGTCCTCAGCCTGTTTTCAAAGAACTGACATGAGAGAGGTTCAATACAGAGCATGTCAGTGCTCCACATTACACCTTGGGGAACGCAGTCTGTTTGAAGAATAGAAGACAGGGTGGATAGACTCCCAGCTGTGACTGTCAGAAATATGTGAAAAAAAGCACTTTTCAGCTGGGTGTTAAAAGAAAAAAAACAACAACATTTTAGTAACAAAACACGAGCAAGATATATAAAACGTTAAAATTAAGTAGGAAGAACTAATTGCTCAAAGTGGACAACCATTTTTTATATTAGATATTTACCAGTGTCCTCCATGGTTATTCCAAACAAAGTGTGATGAGCAATCACTGATTGTTATGCCACGGGACCACTGCAGCCAATGTCATGTGAGCCCTGGGAGACTAGGCAACGACATCACTGGAATGGTGTTACGCCGTCACCGCCGCCTTCTCGGGTGCCCTTTCATACTTACCGCTCCACGGCCCGGCGCGGTCCCGCTCCTTCTTTGGCGTCTTCTCTTCTGCTCGCGCAGCCGGCCTCTGCTTCTGGTCGGGTGCGCGCGCGCACTGGATTTCATGGCGCACGCGCACCCTCATCTCTTTGATTCATGGCGCTCCTTCTGCTCTGCTCTATTCCCCTGGTGAACTCTGACCCGGAAGGTATGCTGCCGCTCTGCTTATCAGGCCGCCTCTTCCGCCTGGCGGTGCCTGATTATCATTTGTATATTGCAAGTGTCTCTGGCCCTCTCGTCTCCCAGCATACTCTCCTCTCTTCCCTCCGTTCTACCTTGTGGATTGTCTTGTGCCTGACCCATGTCCCTCTTCTGGTTTTTCTTTTAGTCCTGGTCATCCTTTACTTCTGTCCCTTCAGTATTCCTGAGTTCCTGCCATTCCAGTCTACTGTCTTATCCTCGTCCGTTTTTCTGTATCTTCGCCTAGCATTCCGTCGTGGTCACCCATTACCTCCGTCCCTCCAGTGTATCTGAGTTCCTGCCATTCCAGTCTGCTGTCTTACCCTCATCCGTGTTCCTGTGTCCTCGCCTGGCATTCCGGTTTCTCTCCACTTTTCCATTCTTCCTTTCTTGGGTACCAGCTGCCATAGCAGTAGTCTCCCCTAGGCCTGCTCCTAACGCTCCCTGTATTAGGGGTGGTCTACCTGGTCTACTCGCCCTGGGGAGGTTCGCTGTCGCGGTCCTGTGGGTTCACCCTTTGGAGTCTTTACCAGTCCTAACAAATGGTGCAGTTGCGGGAGCTGAGTATCTATTATTTTCATTTTACACTTGGAATATAGAAGGAGATGTCTGTGTTTTAAGGGGTTGTTCAGTACTCAAAGGGGTTATCCGGGACTATTATATTAATGGCCTGCTGTAAAGATAGTCATCAATATACGATCGTGGGGGTTCGACACCTGGCACTTCCGACCCTCGGTTGTTATGCAGCCAAGCGTAAGCACTCAGTTTCTGTCACACATATTGCTGTGCTGTATCTCCTTGTAGTGAAAAAGTAGACGAGTTTCAGAAATTTCAGCCTTTCTTTTTTTTTTAAATGTAGAGCCGTTAAAAATGAAAGCTGTATTCTGATTGGTTGATATGAGCAGCTGCGTCACATTTTCTGTCCATAAGTTCTGATGATTCTTCCCCAGTGAGTCAGAAGTATTGCTCGTTAAGCGGCCTTCTCGGAGGTGTTATAAAAGTGCCCTACTATGGTCGCCCCTGCTCCTCCCCTGCAGAACTATTCTTTTTTATTTCTATGTTGTACAAAAAGACAATGCAGAATTTCAGGTAATATATATATATATATATATATATATATATATATATATATATATATAGTTATTTTTATTTTGTACATATTTGTTCTGTGTGATGTATAAAGAAACAAGACAATCTGAAAATAGATGACTCTGAGTATTTGTGATGACACAAATATACATGGAATATGCCCCCTCCAAATTAATATATATGTTTTATTACTTTATGGTAAAATATATGTTCATCTTTTACATATAGAATTAATCTAAAGTGTGACTTTGTAAATACATTGCCCATCTAGTAATTATTCTAAATTACATCCTGTGTTATACTCCAGAGCTGCATTCACAATTCTACAGCTTGAGAGCTGGGAGTTCAGTGGCAGCACAGAGATTGTTCTTGTGATTTGCATTTGGGGAATTTTCATCTTTACACCGGATATTGTAAGGGTATGTGCACATGTTCAGGATTTTTCGCGATAAAGACGCATAAAAAACGCATACATATGCATCCTATCATTTAGAATGCATTCCGCAATTTTTGTGCACATGATGCCTTTTTTTCCGCGAAAAAAACGCATCGCGGTAAAAAAAAAAGCAGCATGTTCATTCATTTTGCGGATTTTTCTCGTTTTTCCCGCTATTTAATGGAAAAAAAAACGCAAAAAAATGCATGCGGATTTCTGGCAGAAATGTCCGTTTTTTTGTCAGAAATTTTCGGCAAGAAAGCTGTCTTATTTCAGGAATCCTAACTCTTCCCTGCAATGCGATGTCTGTGGATAAACTTGCTGTTTCCAATAGTAACCAGCAGAATAGTGAGTGCAGCTCTGGAGTATAATGCAGGATATAATTCATGATCAGCACAAGGTAAATAATGTAATTTATCTATAAAGCGATGTAGATTAAATCAATATATAAGATGTTCATAGGACACGTGGTTTTAATATAATATTTAAAATACCATATAGAGCAATAGAAACTAAGAGATAGAAAGACAGACACAAGTGATAAAAAACATGAGTCTGGAATGGAATATTTCTTGATTTCTGGATGCAGAATAAAGTGCTAGGCATGCTCTAGAACCGGTGATTGGTGGCAGGCTATGGAGGAACAGGGGTGCTGGTACGCTGTACAGTCCCTTTCCATAGACAATAAAGGTTGCATAAAAAAACAAACCTCAAAAATACAAAAGAACGATACATCACTGAGATCTCACGGTGACGGAAGTGAAACAGTTTGTGCCTCATTAAACCTGTGGACATTTGTGCTATTTCCTTAAATGAAATCCCAAGAGCATCGGGGCTAGGATGGATTCTGATGGACAGTGTTACAAAGAATTTCCACCTTCAAGGAGCCATACACTTTAACAAAAACTTAGCAGCAATAAAGTGCAACTTTCTATAAACTCTGTCCTGGTTCTGCTTCCTCTGATTATGGGGTTAATGTTTGGAGTGAGGGGCATTGGTGTCAAGGTGGCAGTGTCCATCTAGTTCTATAACAGATGCGTATACACAAGCAGAAGCACTTTTCTGATTAAACTTTCAGTACAAGATTTCCTACAAATCCATCTCATCCGGCCCAGGAGGTACAATCAGGAGGGGTGTATAGAAGCGAGCTGCACTCACTGGTCAGTCGTCCTTTGCTGTCAAGTTGTAAGAAATGATTAAATAATTAAATATGATAAAACCTGACATAAAAAGACGACTGGTTTTTATTTACATTATTATTTTTATAAGGTGGAAATGCCTTTTAAGGTAAATGATCTTCAGCCAGGCAAGTACTCAGCACTGCAAACAGGACAAAACATGGTATGAAATCTGCATAATTCTATCAGTCCCTGTGAAACATAACCATAAGTTATTCTGTAGCTCATGCTTGCTTGTTAACCCTGCGTTTTAACCTTTTCGTCACTTGAAAAGTGGTTAAGTCACACATTAGGATAATAACTAATGGAAGCGACCATTCCCAGGCTTCACTCCCTTAATGTCCAGGCAAGAGGAGTTAACAATGATGTTGGAGGTGCAATACGTTGTGTCCGTGCTGTCCATTTTTAGATTTTATTTAAAGACAAAGTTGATGAAAAGCTGACAGGCGAGAAAAAGGCAGAGAAGGAGCCAATGGCGGGAATTCAGCAAAGAGGCCCTGGATGGTGAGCATGCAGAAAACGAGCGATGAGATGTCAGAGAATTGAGGTTCCTGTAAGCAGAGAAACAAGAGGCAAATATTATACAGTGCTGTAGTGAGAGCAAAGAGATAAGAACCGGCATAAAAATATAATAATGTATCAATATCAAGCAATGAAAAGTGAAATATCTCATTGCTACTAATATAGAACTGCATCCAAATATGAAAGGTCTATTACTCATAGTCAGTCCTAATCTTACCCATAGGAGCAGTATCATAGTAGTTGTATTCTTTTACACATAAGGGGCAGTATTATTGTAGTTATATTCTTGTACATAGGAGCAGAATTACAGTAATTATATTCTTGTACATAGGAGGCAATTTTTTTTTTAATTAAAAACAAGCAGTACATATTTCTGTACATTCTGACCATAAGTGTCAAAAGAGATTTTTGTGTACTCACTGTAAAATCCTTTTCTCCGAGACACTCATTGGGGGACACAGAACCATGGGTGTTATGCTGCTGTTGCTAGGAGGCTGACACTAAGTTGAGACAAAAAAGTTAGCTCCTCCCCTGCAGTATACACCCTCATGCTGGCTTCCAGAGACCCAGTTCAGTGTAAAAGCAGTAGGAGATCTTTAACAACATATTACATAATATTAGAGTATAACATGTCAGAGTAAGTCAAGAACCAAAAAAGGAGCGCGCCATAAGGCTAACAGGGTGGGTGCTGTGTCCCCAATGAGTGGCTCGGAGAAAAGGATTTTACGGTGAGTACACAAAAATCCCTATTTCTCCTTCGCCACATTGGGGGACACAGAACCATGGGACTTCCCAAAGCCGTCCCTGGGTGGGGAACAATACAACCAAATAACTCCATGTACCAACTGACTATAAATGCGCAACGGCCGCCTGCAGAATACGTCTGCCAAGGGCCGCATCCACAGAAGATTGAGTGTGGACATTGTAGTGCTTCGTGAAAGTATGCAGGCTGGACCATGTTGCGGCCTTGCAAACCTGCTCTGCCGATGCCTGGTGCCGAATGGCCCAGGAAGCACCCACTGACTTTGTTGAGTGTGCCCTAATCCTCACCAGGATAGGTCTGCCCCTGACCCGATAAGATTCTTGAATAGCTGATTGGATCCATCTGGCTATCGTGGCTTTAGAAGCGGCTAAACCTTTTATGTGACACCTCCGGGAGCACGAAGGAGTCCGATTTGCGGAAGGGGGCAGTCCTAGAAATGTACCTCCTGAGGGCCCTTACCACATCCAAGGTGTGAAGGGCCTTTTCAACCCTATGTCTTGGTTGTGGGCAGGAGGGAAGAACGATATCTTCATTAAGGTGGAAAGATGAAACTACCTTGGGAAGAAAAGAAGGAGATGGACGTAGGACTTCTTTGACCTGGTGGAAGGAAAGGAAGGGTGCCCTGCAGGACAGTGCGGTTGAGACTCGCCTGATAGAGGTTACTGCCACAAGGAAGGCAACCTTGCAGGAGAGAACAATCAGCGAGACCTCCTGCAGAGGTTCAAAAGGGGACTCCTGAAGAACACTCAGGACTAAATTGAGATCCCAAGTCTCTAACGGCATTCTATAGGGCGGTACTACGGCGGTACTACGTGGGAGACCCCCTGAACAAAAGTCTTGACTTGCAAGTCAGCAGCAGTCTTACGTTGGAACAACACGGATAATGCCGAGATCTGACCCTTGAGGGAACTGAGCGCCAGACCGGAATCCAAGCCGGACTGGAGAAATTCCAGAATGGAGGGAATTGAAAAAACGAGAGGAGGACGTCCACGGAGTCTGCACCATGAGAAGAAGGCTTTCCAGGTGCAGTGATAGATGCGAGCGGAAGACGTCTTGCGAGCGCTTATCATGGTGGCAATGACTTGCTGGGAAAAACCAGCTTGAGTTAGGATCCAGGTTTCAACAGCCAAGCTGTTAAACGTAGGGCCCCTGAGCTCTGGTGGTAGATCGGCCCTTGGCAAAGCAGATCTGGGTGGTCTGGTAACCGCCAGGGAACGTCAGATACGAGTTGAACGAGCTCAGCGTACCACGCGCAACGTGGCCAATCCGGGGCGACTAGGATCATAGGAACCCCCTCTATCTTGATTTTCCGGATTACCTTCGGTAGTAAAGGAAGGGAAGGAAACACGTACATGAAGTGGAACTGATGCCATGGGGATATCAGTGTGTCCACCCCGATGGCCTGGGGATCCCGAGAACGTGCTATGAAGTTGGGAACTTTTGCGTTCAGTCTGGACGCCATCAGATCCACATCCGGAGTCCCCCAGCGAAGGCAAATCTGCTGGAAGACCTCCGGATGGAGTTCCCACTCCCCCGAGGTGAGACCCTGATGGCTGAGAAAGTCCGCCACCCAGTTCTCGACGCCTGGAATGTGCACTGCAGAAATGGTGGAGTGGTTGTTCTCGGCCCAACGGAGAATGTGGGAGACCTCCTGCATCGCCGCCCTACTGCAGGTCCCCCCTGATGGTTTATGTTTGCCACAGCTGTGACGTCTGATTGAATTCAAATTGGGTGCACCGTAAGGAGGAAGTGGAAACGTCTCAGGGCAAATCTGATCGCTCGAATCTCCAAGATGTTTATCGGAAGTCTCGACTCCCGAATGGTCCAACGCCCCTGAGCAGTGTGGTGGCGAAATACCGCTCCCCAACCGAGGAGGCTGGCGTCGGTAGTCACCACCAGCCAGTGAGTTGGGAGAAAAGACCTCCCCTGGCTGAGGGATGATTCCAAAGTCCACCATTTGAGCGCTTGCCTGATCTGCGGGGACAGAGGACATGGCCGATCGAGGGATAAGGGACTCCTGTCCCAGTTATCCAGCAGAGCCTGTTGTAAGGGGCGAAGATGCAGTTAGACAAAGGGAACCGCTTCCATTGCGGCCACCATTTTCCCCAGGAGCCTCATGGCAAACCGAATGGAATGAGGAAAGGGACAACAAAGCGACCGGGTTCCCTGCTGAAGCGCTTGGGCCTTGGACCGAGGAAGCAGGACCAGCCCCTTGGACGTGTCCAGGATCATGCCTAGGAAGGAGATCCGTCGGGCTGGAACGGGGGAGGACTTGTACAAGTTGATCAGCCAGCCCAGGTGTGAAAGAGTATCCAAGGTAATGCGGACGCTTGCTTCGCAGGCCTGACAGGACGGACCTTTGATCAGGTGGTCGTCTAAGTATGGCAACACGACCACTCCTTGGGAGTGAAGAATGGCCATGACCTTTGTGAATACCCTGGGCGCGGTGGCAAGGCTAAAGGGTAAGGCCGAGAATTGAAAATGGTCCTCCTGGATGGCAAAACGCAGGAATCTTTGATGTGGAGGGAAGACTGGGATATGGAGATAAGCATCCTTGATGTCTATTGATGCTAGAAACTCTCCTCTCTCCATTGAGGAGATGACTGACCGGAGGGATTCCATCCGGAAGTGCCGGACCTTTACATACTTGTTTAGGAGCTTTAGATCCAAAATAGGGGGCACCGTCCTGTCCTTTTTTGGAATGACGAAGAGGTTTGAGTAAAAACCTCTGAATCTTTCGTGTTCTTGGACCGGAACAATGATCCCGTTTCGGCAGAGAGATTCGATGGCGCGGTGAAGTGCGCGAGACTGAGCTCCTGAACTTGCGAGACGAGAGGGAAAAACCGTGCCAGAGGAGAGGCAGAGAATCCTATTTTGTAACCAGAAGACACCAGGTCTCTGACCCATTCGTCGTGGATGTGCGGAAAGCCAGACATGTTGAAAGAGAAGCAGGCGTCCGCCTACTTTAGTGATGTCGACCGGAAGACTCCCCGAGTCATTGTGAAGGAAATCTGGAGGGCCAGGATCCCCTGGTTCTGGATTGCCTAGGCTTGCCTCGCCAGGACTGATTTGGCTTGTATGAGGGCCGAGGGTCTCTGTCTGTATGTGGAGATCGTTCTGATCTGGACGAGGCTGTGGAGGAGGACCAGAATGGGCTACTGTGAAAGGGCCGAAAGCGAAAATGTTGCTGCTGCTGAAAAGCAATTTTAGGCCTGTGCTGTGGAAGGAATTTGCTTTTCCCTCCTGTAGCATCGGAAATAAGCTGGTCTAATTTTTCTCCAAACAGACGTCCGCTCTGAAAAGGCAGAGAAATCAGAGACTTTTTAGAAGAGGAATCCGCGCGCCACTCTCTAAGCCATAGTGGTCTCCTAATGGTGACGGCGTTTGAGGCAGCAATTGCCGCACAGTTTGCTGCACCAAAAGACGCGTACATCACATAGTCTCCAGCCACAGCGATTTGTTTGGCGAGATCCACCACCTCAGATGGGAGAACCTGGTCCTGAATGGATTCTAACAAGGGTATCTCCCCAGAAAACCATCGCTTTTGCGACCCATGCCGCAGCGAAGGAAGAGGATAGATAAAAGCGTTTTGGTAGCCAAACGCGATACTGGAGGATCTACTAGTGGAGGTTCCGTCCAATCTTTGACAAGATCTGCGGAAAAGGGATACTTCGTTTCCAGGGCCTTTTTTCCCGTAAAGCGCTTATCTGGTCGCTCCCTGTGATGCAGGACTATATCTAAAAAATCCGGGTGAGAGGCGAACACCCTATGGGATCGCTTGGTTCTTTTAAAAGATACCGCATGATCCGGAGCCGAATTAGGGTCATCATCAACCTTTAGCACGTGATTGACAGCTTCAATGAGGGAATCCACAGTCGATTGAAACTCATAGAGAATCCGAGTCCAAGGATGCCTCAGACTCCTACTTAGGCTGCCATCACACTAGCAGTATTTGGTCAGTATTTTACATCAGTATTTGTAAGCCAAAACCAGGAGTCGGTGATAAATGCAGAAGTGGTGCATATGTTTCTATTATACTTTTCCTCTATTTGTTCCACTCCTGGTTTTGGCTTACAAATGCTGATGTAAAATACTGACCAAATACTGCTAGTGTGACGGCAGCCTCGGAGTCATGATCGCTACGAACCCCTGGAGAGGGTGAGCGAGAAGTGGAACTACCAGAGGCTGAATGGCGTGGTGAATGCTCAGGAGAGGTAGTGCGGATCCGTTTTTTTGATGTCCGTACCTCCTTCAGGTGAGAACGGCCCCTGTTGGCCGATGATTCCCCTGTAAGGGAGGGGTCTCTTAACCCAGGTAGACGAGTGCCGTGCTCCCCAGAGGGGTCATGAAGGGATTCAATCGCTTTGGCCAACGAAGCCATGGATTGTGACAGTAACGCGGCCCACTCGGGGGGGGTAGATACACTGGGGTCGGTAGCGGCGGAGGGCTCCTGGGCACATTGGGCTTCACAGGCTGAGCAGAAAGGGGAGCTTTGAGGCCAAGGGAGAGGAGCCTGGCAGGTAGTACACGTAGTGAAAAAGGTGGTATCTACCTTTGTAGCCTTTTTAGCCCTTGAGTGCAACATGATGTACCCCAATATAAGTAAAAACACTGCTAGTGGAAGCGATGTGGGGTAAAGCTGTAGGGAAGCACCTAGTGCAGTCTCCTTACCAAGGTCCTGTGTCCCGCAATCTGAAGATGATGGCGCTTAGTAGGGGAAGACCGGCATCCAGGAGTGCTGACACGTGCAGAGGGCGGCCAGAGCAGCTGTGCAGTGGGGAAAGATGGCTGCCGAGAGCTGGGAGATAGTCTCGCAAGGAGCGAGAAGCGCCAGGTCTGGGGGCGGAGCCGCACGAGTGATGCGAGCGGTGGGTGGGGCCTTTCAGGATGCGGCCCGCACTAGGCCGAAGCCGGGGGCTAAATTTCTGGCTTTGGCCGGCGTGCACCCGCGGACTGACGGGAAAGATGCCGCGGAGCCCTGTGGGGACACTGCCGTTATGGAGCCCTCCTATGACCGCCGGAAAAACGACCCCTTCCGGGTGGCACTTACCCCGATATGAAGGGGATGGCAGATGCCGCAGGTCAGAGCTGTGCCCGGGGTAGTTAGGACAGTGCAGGGTTGAGGGAGCCTCCATCCACCATCCCCTTAAAAGGGGGTGGAGAGGAACCATCCGCTTCCTTCCATCATCCATCCGCTTTTTTCAGTGGTGATGCAGTGGGGGCTGCATGGACGCAACGATGGAGAGTGCCTCTGAGCATCCGAGGTTATAACCTGGTGGGCAGGGCAAAATGTCAGGCAGTAGGCCTGGCTGCAGAAGAGGATACGTGGAGGTGACACTCCATGTGCTCTTCTGTTAAGGGAGGGGGAGATCGGTGCCCTTGAAGGGGCCCGTCGCCCCTAGAATCAGCCGAGGCAGTGGCATCCCATGTCGCAGGAGAGGATATGGAGAGGCGACACTCTCCGTGCTCGCCTGTTGTTGGTTCGGGGAGATCGGAGCCTTGAAAGGTTCCATCGCCCCTTCATCCAGGTAAAAAAGTTATATAGTAAAAAATAAAAAAAATAAGAAAAAATTCTGGTCTGAATAGCAGACCCTGTGTGCCTCCTACGGATACTAAGCTTGAACTGGGTATCTGGAAGCCAGCATAAGGGTGTATACTGCAGGGGAGGAGCAAATTTTTTTGTCTCAACTTAGTGTCAGCCTCCTAGCGACAGCAGCATAACACCCATGGTTCTGTGTCCCCCAATGTGGCGAAGGAGAAATATTAATTCAACAAAAGGCAATACAAGTACAATAAAATAAATATTACAATACAATTGGCTCAAGTCCATTTCTCTTAATGCTGTTCAAATTGGTTGATGTAATTTTTAAAGAAAACTCTGCCATAACAATACATAAGAGGAGTAGAGAAGTAGAACCCATCATCGTAATTCAGAATTGTTCTGTCCACCACAGGTCTCCATGTCTGATGCTACCTTAGTGTCCATGGGTAATGGCTTCCGCTTTGTAGGCGGATGGTCCTCTATCTCCCTGTCACATTCTGCTTCTATTTTCAGTTCTTCAAAATTGCCATCCGAATCAGACAGAACTTCATATCTGTTAGACTCGACCATCACACCAACACCGCTGCTGAGCTTTTTTCTGGCATTTTGGTCACTGTCATATCGTTCCTGGGGTTTACGGGAGGACGTGTTTTTTTCCTCCTTTTAGTCTGCTTGATGTTAAAATTATCAAGTAGTAATGGAGAAACAGATGCACAGGCTTCTTGTGGCTGCTGGCCTTGAGAGATGACCTCCATACTCCCCTGAGCCTCCTGTGACCCCTGCTGCTCTGGTGTTACATGGTCTGATTCCTGGTGGATTTCTGATCTTGTGAGTATCTCCCCTGACATTAACGGCTCCTCTTCCGAGCCTCTGCCTCTACCACCAAATCCTCATCAGGAAAGTCCCTGCAGATGTTATTACAGGCATCTGGACAGTCCTTGTGAGGGTGGCCAATCTTCCCACACAGGATGCACCTTATATTTTGGCAGTCTGCAGCTACATGGCCTACTTTCCCGCACATGCTGCACTTCACCACAGTACAGGTATTTGCCAGATGACCTGCTTTTCCACATTTAAAGCATTTGCAAGGCTGCGCAGGATAGAAGCAAACACCCTTTTCCCTCCCAATGAAGGAGTTGGGTAAGTGGGCAGTGATGTTGTTATTCTGCCGCAGCTTGACCAAAACTTTTCACCCTCCTGTCCAGATACCATCATCGTCTCGATTCTTGGTGAGATCAGAGACAAGGTCACTGTGTCTCCGGAGCCACACCACAACGTCTCATTGACAGCCTCATTCCAAAAGATATTTACTGTAACTGTATCTGGCCTGGAAATGGGAGCAAAGATACATTTGTTCCAACCATCTGTGTCCCCGAATTTGGGGAAATTGGCCCAGAATCTGTCCAGATCAGGCATGAGCTTAAAGCTGACGTCACAGCCCTATCTGTCTGGAAGATTAATCACTGCCAAGATGCTGACTGACGCAAACCCTACTTGACGGCACAGGAGCTCCCTGACCACAAATCTCATGTCTGGCAGATCCTCCTTGGCACATCTGTGCTTAAATCGCACCACGTTTCTTATTTTGAACACCTGGCCGGTATAATTGGCAGCGGAGGTGAAAGACGGAGCACCATTGCTCCAGCCATTACTGAGGGGGACCGGTTGGGTCACACTGGGATGACTGATGGGGTGAGGGACTGCTGCAGGGAGACCTGCCACCTCTTGTGCATTATGTATTAAAGGGGGAAAATCACACACTTTATCCTGCACATTGGTATCAACAATAATATCACTATCTTTAGGCAAGGTGACATCCACTACAAGCTGTGAGCCCCCTGCAGCCTCCAATCCCATGGGTACAGTGTGGTTATCCCCAGTCTGTGAGTCAGCATTAGAGCTCTGCTGTGCCCTATCAATACACACAGTCATACGTTCTTGTGTTGCACATTCTGGGACATGTGCCTCTGCTGCATGAATCTGAGGTACATGTTGCTGGTGCTGTATTAGTCCCTCCTGGAAACAGAAACGTGCAGATTGTAACACGGGCCGTGTCTGCTGCTTCTGAAGTTCATCCTGTACAATCTGTGATCCTAACTCCGCATCAGAGGCCATGGACTCTACACCAAAATCCGTCGTGAGATGTGAATTGTTCCTGTTTTCTGTAGGTCTCTGCCAGGGGCCCCGTCCTCCCCAGGATACTGTCTATGTCCCTGTAGGTCTCTGCCAAGGGCGCCAACCTCTCCAGGATACTGTCTATGTCCCTGTAGGTCTCTGCCAGGGGCCCCATCCTCTCCAGGATACAGTATATGTCCCTGTAGGTCTCTGCCAGGGGCCCCATCCTCTCCAGGATACAGTCTATGTCCCTGTAGGTCTCTGCCAGGAGCCCCAAACTCTCCAGGATACTGTCTATGTCCCTGTAGGTCTCTGCCAGGAGCCCCATCCTCTCCAGGATACAGTCTATGTCCCTGTAGGTCTCTGCCAGGGGCCCCAACCTCTCCAGGATACAGTCTATGTCCCTGTAGGTCTCTGCCAGGGTCCCTATCCTCCCCAGGTTAGAGTCTATGTCCCTGTAGGTCTCTGCCAGGGGCCCCAACCTCTCCAGGATACAGTCTATGTCCCTGTAGGTCTCTGCCAGGGGCCCCATCCTCTCCAGGATACAGTCTATGTCCCTGTAGGTCTCTGCCAGGGGCCCCATCCTCTCCAGGATACAGTCTATGTCCCTGTAGGTCTCTGCCAGGGGCCCCATCCTCCCCAGGTTACAGTCTATGTCCCTGTAGGTCTCTGCCAGGGGCCCCATCCTCCCCAGGTTACAGTCTATGTCCCTGTAGGTCTCTGCCAGGGGCCCCATCCTCCCCAGGTTACAGTCTATGTCACTGTAGGTCTCTGCCAGGGGCCCCATCCTCTCCAGGATACAGTCTATGTCCCTGTAGGTCTCTGCCAGGGGCCCCAACCTCTCCAGGATACAGTCTATGTCCCTGTAGGTCTCTGCCAGGGTCCCTATCCTCCCCAGGTTACAGTCTATGTCCCTGTAGGTCTCTGCCAGGGGCCCCAACCTCTCCAGGATACAGTCTATGTCCCTGTAGGTCTCTGCCAGGGGCCCCATCCTCTCCAGGATACAGCCTATGTCACTGTAGGTCTCTGCCAGGGGCCCCATCCTCCCCAGGTTACAGTCTATGTCCCTGTAGGTCTCTGCCAGGGGCCCCATCCTCCCCAGGATACAGTCTATGTCCCTGTAGGTCTCTGCCAGGGGCCCCATCCTCCCCAGGATACAGTCTATGTCCCTGTAGGTCTCTGCCAGGGGCCCCATCCTCCACAGGATACAGTCTATGTCCCTGTAGGTCTCTGCCAGGGGCCCCATCCTCCACAGGATACAGTCTATGTCCCTGTAGGTCTCTGCCAGGGGCTCCGTCCTCCCCAGGTTACAGTCTATGTCCCTGACCACATTGGCTGGTCATACACAGCTTTCCTGTCAGGATTAGCAGCCTTTAGTTTGTATATCATATCAGTCGCCATTTGCAGCATTTGTTTGTGGTACTGTAACTCGCCCATCTTCTTCACCAGGACTGGTATCTCCTCCACCAGCTGCAGCTCTGGTGAACGCGCCGTCTCTCTCTCAGGTTTTGACTTGGACAATGCAGAAGTCTCCTTGGTTTTACCTCAGACCTTATGGTGTCTTCGCTGGCTCTGAGCTCCACAGCACTTTTACTGCTGCCTCTCACCTGTGACCTTGTGCATCCTGAGTGCGCCATACCGGTCACCATGTCTCGCTGCCGCAGGTTTTCCTGCCATGTCTGTCTCTCCAGAGATGTGCGGCTCTGCCTGTGTGGAGGAATGAGCTACACACCTGAGGTGGGTAATGGCACCTGTTTCACCTTCTATGCACCAGGCTGGGGCTGTTTGCTGACAGAAAATTCCATTGGGAAATTGCTGGACCTTGTGCTTTGGTGCTTTTCTGTACTTACTGACACTTTTACCTCAGGTTTCCTTGTTGTCACTGTAGCTGGTGTATCTTCCATAACTTCACTCACACTAACTCTGCTTTGTTCCTTCATGGAAGCATTGGAGCTTTGGCTTGATGTTTTACATTGCTTTATGGTGGCTCTGGGATGTGTATCCCCATTAAAAGAAGCCTGGGAGCTTTCTCCCTGTGTAGGCCAAGAAGCCTGGGCCTTGCTTGGGAAGCTTCCCCTCCCAGGGTGGCCCCACCCCAGACTTGCTCCAGACATGAGGAGAACTGCTGATACATGTCCTTACAGCTAGGAGGCAGTATTATAGTAGTTATATTCTTGTACATAGGGGACAGTATTATAGTAGTTATATTCTTGTACATAGGGGCAGTATTATAGTAGTTATATTCTTGTACATAGTAGCAGTATTATAGTAGTTATATTCTTGTACATAGGGGCAGTATTATAGTAGTTATATTCTTGTACATAGGGGCAGTATTATAGTAGTTATATGCTTGTACATAGGGGCAGTATTATAGTAGTTATATTCTTGTACATAGGGGACAGTATTATAGTAGTTATATTTTTGTACATAGGGGACAGTATTATAGTAGTTATATGCTTGTACATAGGGGCAGTATTATAGTAGTTATATTCTTGTACATAGGGGCAGTATTATAGTATTTATATTCTTGTACATAGGAGCAGTATTATAGTAGTTATATTCTTGTACATAAGGGAAAGTATTATAGTAGTTATATTCTTGTACATGGGGGACAGTATTATAGTAGTTATATTCTTGTACATAGTAGTATTATAGTAGTTCTATTCTTGTACATAGGAGCAGTATTATAGTAATTATATTCTTGTACATAGGGGGCAGTATTATAGTAGTTATATTCTTGTACATAGGGGACAGTATTATAGTAGTTATAGTCTTGTACATAGGGGCAGTATTATAGTAGTTATATTCTTGTACATAGGGGACAGTATTATAGTAGTTATATTCTTGTACATAGTAGCAGTATTATAGTAGTTATATTCTTGTACATAGGGGGCAGTATTATAGTAGCTATATTCTTGTACATAGGAGCAGTATTATAGTTATATTCTTGTACATAGGGGGCAGTATTATAGTAGATATATTCTTGTACATAGGGGCAGTATTATAATAGTTATATTCTTGTACATAGGGGCAGTATTATAATAGTTATATTCTTGTACATAGGGGCAGTATTATATTAGTTATATTCTTGTACATAGGGGCAGTATTATAGTAGTTATATTCTTGTACATAGGGGCAGTATTATAGTAGTTATATTCTTGTACATAGGAGCAGTATTATAGTTATATTCTTGTACATAGGGGGCAGTATTATAGTTGATATATTCTTGTACATAGGAGCAGTATTATAGTAGCTATATTCTTGTATATAGGAACAGTATTATAGTAGTTATATTCCTGTACATAGGAGCAGTATTATAGTATTTATATTCTTGTACATAGAGGCAGTATTATAGTAGTTATATTCTTGTACATAGGGGCAGTATTATAGTAGTTATATTCCTGTACATAGGAGCAGTATTATAGTAGTTATATTCTTGTACATAGGAGCAGTATTATAGTAGTATTCTTGTATATAGGAGCATTATTATAACTCACCTATTTATATCCTGTTGTGTTTTCTGCAGTGATAACACTGCAGCCTGGATTTCTTTAAGTTCATGTTTCTCTTTTCCACACTGAGAACATGGTCCCTGAAAACCTATAAAACACAAAAACGTAGAAAATTAATGCTTGGTTATATATCGTCACCTCCCAGCACTTGTTGGAATAACAACTGCGTATATTATCGTTAACCTAAGATCTGTGACGAGGCGGGTTTTACATGTAGTGATAATGTAACAGGTAGGCAATCATCAAGGGAGAAAAACAGATAATGCCATTGCATAGCAATGTATGCATTAACTTGTGCTTGTGTGGGATGCAGGGTTGCCTACCTAATAAAAAAAAATGTTCTGGACCACTAGACTCAAATTCACAGTCTAAAATTTTTACTGAAATGTGACATGCCCCTGAAGACCTGAATAGAAATGCTCTCCAACAAAGAAAGTGTCTATCAATAAAAGCAACATGAAGCTCAATTATATAACACAAAGAATAACAGAAGACACACCACATAGTCCTCCATAAAGTATAATGAACCCACATAGTGCTCCATGCAGTATAATGAGCCCCATATATTACCCCATACAGAATGGGCCTCATATATTGCTCCATACAAAGTAATGTCCCCATATATTGCTCTATACAATATAATGGACCCCAAATATTGCTACACAGTATAATGGGCTCCACATATTTCTCCATATAGAATAATGGCCCCATTTATTGCTCTATACAATATAATGGACCCCATATAATGTTCCAGGCAGTATAATGGACCCCATATGCAGTGGGGAAAAAAAAGTATTTAGTCAGCCACCAATTGTGCAAGTTCTCCCACTTAAAAAGATGAGAGAGGCCTGTAATTGACATCATAGGTAGACCACAACTATGAGAGTCAAAATGAGAAAACAAATCCACAAAATCACCTTGTCTGATTTGGCAAGATTTATTTTGGAAATTATGGTGGAAAATAAGTATTTTGGTCCAACCCGCAGCATATACTGACCGTGTGCACATACCCCAATATATCTGCATACAGGAAATTGCTTTTTCTTCCTTCACAGAAGCCAACTTTCAATTAGTTTTACTTCAAGTGACAAAAACAAAATGACGCATAGTCTGCCATTTTCAGTATAACTGATACATTCCGGGACAAAGTAAGCCAACTATTGGATGACAGTCTAAAGAGACACCAAATATATCATTCAGTGTGAGCTTCTGAAAGACATTTGTTGCATTTTGAGACTTTCTAGTTAAGTTCACACTGATTAGTATATAAACCCTGGTATGTTATGTTGATTTCTGGACTAACGGATATAGAGAACACCAAGGAAATAATGAATAGAGGGTGAACTCAGTATGAAGACAGCTTTATTACTATTAAGGTTTTTCACCATAGGCTGTCATTTTCATAGAAGACTTCACTGATCAGATTTTTAAAACTTAGGAGTTTTCTAAAACCAATGGATATCTCTGTGTATCTGATAGGAGGGTCATAACAAACCGTCATCATCGGAAGATTCATGTCTGGGCTCAGGAGTGGAGCAGCTGCTCTCCGTGGTCTGGCTGCTGATGGATGGCTGCTCGCTGGCTTTCCGATGTCTTCCTTCATGGAGTCCTCTCTAGTAGAAGAAGTAAGAAATCAGAATTGGGACTCATGATATCACAGTGTGAATCATTAGACTTCAGAAGTATTGTATCAGGGAAAAAATACAGTCCTGAAACCCCTCAACTCATAAAATGACAAAAAGTGGGGTTTTTTGCAAGTTCCTCACATAAAGCCGGGGGTCACTGCCCTTAATGTAATATATTACCTTATAGAGAAGATAAGTCTGAATGCTCACAATTTAGACAGTACCATTGCAGAGAGTGTAAGGCAGAGGCAGCCTCCCTCTACTGTGCACGTAATAAAAAGTATCCCCTTATTTCACAAGATTACCAGCAGAGGGAGCTGTTGCCTACCTGGAACTCCAAGAGGCATAATTTGGATTTTAGGTATCTGATGTCACTTTTAGTCAAATTACTAAATTAATATGAATGGTTTTATATATTCTACAATCTGTCTTCTTTATTTTACACAGGTTATACTATATATATATATATATATATATATATATATATATATATATATATATATATATATATATATATATATATATATATATATATATTGAAAAACATTTTTTTACACTTTATCTTGTAGTCCCCAAGTGGAACTTCAACCTGCACTTATTTGCTTGTTCTATATACTGCAAATACCTTTGAATTGCAATACACAATAAAATGACGGCCTCCTATGAAGCCCTGCCTGCAGCACTAGTACCAAGATGGCATAGAGGGGGCCTTCAGCAATCAATCTATACCTGGCAATCACATTGAAGGGGGTGAGATGGATGCATGAACAGGCACGCCACTGGGATTCTGTGACTTAAATTCCATTGTCAGAGATTTTAAGTGGCATTTAAGTGGTTAAACAGCAGAGAATGGATCTAGCTCTGATCTCTACTGTTAGAGGCGGGTACTTGTCTATATAAAACTGTTGATACTTGTCCTCTGATACCTTCCCTGATACCTGCCCTGTGATATCTGCTGATACCTGCCCTGTGATACCTGATGATACCTGCCCTGTTATATCTGCTGATACCTGCCCTGTAATACCTGCCCTGTGATATCTGCTGATACCTGCCCTGTGATACCTGATGATACCTGCCATGTGATACCTGCCCTGTGATATCTGCTGATACCTGCCCTGTGATACATGATGATACCTGCCATGCGATACCTGCCATGTGATACCTGCCCTGTGATATCTGCTGATACCTGCCCTGTGATACCTGATGATACCTGCCATGCGATACCTGCCATGTGATACCTGCCCTGTGATGCCTGCTGATACCTGCCCTGTGATACCTGCTGATACCTGCCCTGTGATACCTTCCCTATACCTGATGATACCTGCCCTGTGATACCTGCTGATACCTGCCCTGTGATACCTGCCATGTGATACCTGCCCTGTGATATTTGCTGATACCTGCCCTGTGATACCTGCTGATACCTGCCCTGTGATACCTTCCCTATACCTGATGATACCTGCCCTATGATGCCTGCTGATACCTGTCCTGTGATACTGCCCCTGTGATGCCTGCCCTGTGATACCTGCTGATACCTGCCCTGTGATACCTGCTGATACCTGCCCTGTGATACCTGCCCTGTGATATCTGCCCTGTCATACCTGCCCTGTGATACCTGCTGATACCTGCCCTGTGATACCTGCTGATACCTGCCCTGTGATACCTGCCCTGTGATACCTGCTCTGTGATACCTGCCCTGTGATACCTGCCCTGTGATACCTGCCCATACCCGCCCTGTGCTTGCAAGTTTTATGATGCATTCACAGGCAGCAGATTTGTTGAATACATTTCTGCCACTGTCTCATGTATCTGACTGGTGCGTCCACAAATCAATGCGCTATAATAGCTGCATCTATTTAGATGAATGGAAAACATTCTCCGTGACAGAAATTTCCGCACACAAATCAGCTGTGTGTGAATACATCTTTAGCTAAATCAGAGGTGTTTACCTTGTGGTGGAGGTCCGCCCGTGGGGCCAGCATACTGGTCAGGTTCCTCTTCACGGTTTGCAGAACGCCATCCTTCTCGTATTGTGCAATGTCAGTCAGAGGATGCCAGGGCCGGCTGCTGCAGAATTCATGACATTTAATGCATTAGTCAGATGCCGCACAAATGTCACCTGAGGGGGGAGGAGGAGCACAGAGAGAATACACGGCAATTTATGTCTAATTATGGCAGTGATATTATTTTATGTTCTCATATTGTCTGACAGGCCTGATTGGTGATTAGCGCACAATCATCCAGACTTTCCCATTGAGTTAATTGTCTCAATGTACAAATGTTCTAAGTTAATGGAATTTTGATGGGTTGTCCCACAATTGAAAGATTTTCCCTATCCATACTATAGCAGATAACTCACTGATTAATGGAGGTCCGACGGCTGGAAATCCCAGTGATCCTGAATATGGTGGTATCCAGGACCTTCTCTGAATGGAGCTGAAGTGCACATCCTCGATCCATGGGACCGCCAGAGAAAGCGGAGAGCAGCGCTCAGCTATTTCCTGCAGTCTCATAGATGGTAAATGGAGCGGAGGATAGCACTCACACCTCTGCCCTATTCAGACAGGACTTTGCAGAGTTTTATTCTATAGATCATATGGAGACCTAGCGGTTCGTAAGTGAGGGGGGTAACGTTCTTCTTTAAGAGGCGACTCACTCTTCATACTTATAGCGCCATTCCGTCAGGATGTCGTCATAGACAAAGAGCTGCGGACTCCACTCCTCGTCACTCTCCTTCCTCTCCCTTGCGGCTTTTCGTTGAGCGTCCTCTATAATATACTTTTCCTCAGTGGCCTGACGCTGGTTACCATCATTGATGGCGCTGGTCACGTGTTGCCAGAGTCTATAACGGAGACACATTGAAAGTTTTAATTTGTACTCGCAAAGCCACATATATTTTTTTTTATCGATTGTTCAGTTAATTACACCTTATTTCTGTCATTGAAGTTGCCATGGTAACCATAATGATTATATAAGTTTAATTGGAGTAACTATTTACAGACATAGGAGAGGCCTTCTCTGCTAGACTGAGTAATACAAGAGCCACCGACAGTCGTGAAACGCGTGGGAATGCGACCAGTTACCGGTTTTATAAAAGCAGAGCGTATAAAGAATAAGGGGATCTATGGGCAGTGACACACATTTCCAAAATGACACGTCACAACCCGACTAGAAAGGGTTCCCATTTTTTAGAAATATGAAGCGCCCAACAAATGCGCTACTTTTATAGCACATTTCATTTTCTTCAACGAGAAGTTCCTTAAAAGGGCTCTTCTCTGCGGCAGCGCCTTTTTGTCACCAGGGGTCCCCAACATTAGGCTGAGGGGTCCTCAGTGGTCAGATTTAACCCGTGTTGGATCTGGTAGCGATTGTATAATTTCAAACCTTTAAACCTCACTCTTATTTACAGTCTCCCTTAGATAAAATATCAGGGTCCTGAAAGTGGCACCCCTTCTACCAAGTTCATTGTCTCACTCATATCTTTATTTGTTCATCTTCACTGATGTTCCATCAAAAATTTGCAGCAAATTATTACACAGGGTTTGATTTGTAGATGATTCGGCCCTTGTTTTTAGACTCATTGACAGTGACAGTGATATAATACTAAACATTGCATTAATTCTTATATACTGTCCTGCTCTTTTACATTTTGCTCATTAGTTGTTGCAGAACTACAACTTTTATTATGCCCTGCCATACTGGGAGTTGTAGTTTGCCAACATCTGTAGACCACTGACATACAGTATACATGGAGGATCATTGCTGCCGGTTACTATACTATGTAGGTTGTCGTCACCTCTCTGACTCCATTTCCGTCTGCTCTTCAAACAGCACAATGTGACGTTTGAGCCTTTGCCTTCGGATCTCGGCAGTCGGATTCCAGAATATGTCCCTGTGTCCGGTGTGTCCATCACTGAGATAAACCTCCCGATCCTGTAATAAGGGCACAGATAAGTTTTCCTAGATCACTGTATGACAACCCCTAAAGTTCCGTGTCCCCCTTTTTACAATGGGGCTGATATTCAGAAATATGGTTGATTAAATCTTTTACCCCTATGGTGCCTGTGCTGATGAGTCAATATTAAATGACTGCTGCCATTTTATCTCTGACTGGTATTATTTATGGGTGAAACTTATTTCTAAGGAAACATTGCCTGACGCTGTTTATAGGGGATAGCTGACTGACTCTGTTCATGGGGGATTTTAGGATGGGAGTTAAAAAAAAAAGTCACTTTTCTCCTATTTTAAAAGTGGAAGTATACTCTTTCCACTTATCATACACTATTTTAGGCTTCCCTATGCAAATACTATCCCCCCCCAATTCTTTAACTTTTCCTTCCATTTGACTATATTAAAACAGAGATCGCTTTTTTTTCTTGTACCGCTTGACTCCATCATGGTCCCCAATGTTGGACAAGATCACTTTTTGGGAAACCCACTTATTCCTCCCTGTATGAGAGAAGCATCACATAATCATTAGGTCCATTTTCCTATCTGTTTGTTAAGGCCGGAAATCCCAGCACAGTTTAACAGGACCCGAAATATTGGAGTCCAGCTTCATAACTCTGGATAAAAGCTCAATTTCCTATTTTGGTTTGGAGTTGCACTTTAAATAAGAATTCACAACCTTTCCCCCTTCCCTGGAATTATGTCCTACTTTACAAAGGATTCTCACCCAATGTCCATCCAGGTTTGCCAGAACTTCGCCGCCAGTTTTTATCTTCCCGCAGATCTGGTTTAATGTATCGCTTCCCCCGAAGAATGGCTGGAAGAGTAGCAGAGTGTGCGATAAATGGAGTAACTATTACCAGGCATGTACTGTAAATGGACTCATTTACATGCAGAAAAATAAAAATGAGCAATGATCAGCCGATCGCCACATTTATGAAGCACCTGCACCTCTTTTATTTTTACATACTGTATGAATGGGACGGGAAGAATTAGGTAAATTTGGGGAAAAAATTCTTCCAATTTCCTACTAGGAGTCTGAGGCAATTTTAGTCTATGCCAGATCTAAATGATGAATATGTTACATGTGGGAGAAATAATATCGCACCACTGACACACAACGCCAGCTCTACATCCCAGCATATCTAGAAACACAGAGCCCCAGATGGACATTATATGGATATTCCAGATATAATAAATATTATTCATAGTAACATGGAAAGTTGTATGATTTTCCAAGATACTTTTATATCAGATCCCCGGAGGGTTTTTAAGATCTCCGCTTGTGAGACAAATCATACTGTGTGTAGTGAAGTTGGCAATCGCGGCATACAGATGTTGCTGGCTGAATGTGATATAGTTTATTTACTGCTCTATTCATTTCTACATTTGACAGAAATGTCCTGTTTTCTCATCTGTTCTGTTACAGTCCTTTATAATCTGCAAGACAAAATCACTTCTAGTGAAATGATATAGTGCGGGATCCCAGGCTGCTGCTCCCAGACTGACATATTCCCAGACACACGTCCACCGAACATGAATCAATGCTGCCTGCGGTCCTGCGGATATTCAATTTACTTACACCTGAGAAAACAGTGACTATAAGGTATCCAAAAAGTCCCAGCCCAATTGCCGGGTGCCGCATCCTATCCTGGCTCAGGGATTATAATGCATTTTGTGACTTTTTTTTTTTTTTTTTGCTTAAATGCAAATATATTTGGCTACAAATTTTTTATTTAATGGAGTTTCATTAAACATGTTGCACCGTTTGCCTTCTATAGCCTCCGTGTTGCACTGTCTATCGCTTGCTGCAGAAAGGGTTAACTGAGAATCCATCAGTAAGCATCTTCTGAGAAACCAATGGGGAGAGATTTTCTAACTCTTAACGCTGAGCTAATTTATGACCACAGACCACATGGAAGCTGAATGTGCGGAAACGGAAAGCCACTGAAAGCAAAATGGTGCATAATGTTTAATGAAACCAAATTGCAAAAATGATTTTTTTTACTGCAAATATTTGCATTTAAGGAAAAAAAAAGGTTTTAGACATTGTGTATTGTGTTTATATAGTGCTGCAAAGGACAATTACACTCTATGAGCACAGATCAAACTATTATTGTTTGCCCTATGCGCATCAGAAGCACGGTCAGCATGTCAGCCCATAGGGTTCCTTTATATAAACCGACCGGCTGCATTAAATGACCTCTGATCAGTAAATATTTCCAGATCGATGGTTGTTAAGCAGCCTGTTTACACTGGCAGACCCAACTTACCACTGTGCTCAGCGCACATAGGCTGCCATTGCTCTTGATAGTGTGAGTTTTGTTCACACAGGACAATGCGCTGCCAAGAACAGTGATCTATTGTGCAGCTCAAAAGATCATTTCACCTGATGAACAAGGATTTTTCTCCTTCATCAGATAATTAGCAGTCTAATTAGACTACAGGATTATTATGACATGAACGCACCTAGTAGCGCTCATTTCACGATTATCTTGTGCAGTAAATGGACCTTAGTTGTTGCTGAGGCTCAGAAGGGGGGTCAGTATTTACCGAAGTGATTTTAATCTGCACAGTCCTTTCTATCGCTGCGGTAATCAATGGTTTAGTCACATAAACGTCTCACTTTGTAGTACTTATTCTAATATAAATGAAAAGTAAATTGAGCGGTATTTTCCATATCGGCATATCTATAAACCGCTAATGGAGAGGCCTACGAATTATCTTGATCCATCTGGGGAGAAGCCAGAAGCAAAAATTGCCCAAAGTTTATTTCATTACGATATCCAGGTTTCTTACCTTCAGTTTAAACTCCAGCTCCGTCGTATATCTGGTTTTCTCACACTCTATTGTAACTTTTCCTCCGAGCTCCATTGTCATTGTGCCGTACAGGAGTCCTATAAGATGTTATGTATGATCTCGATTAAATTAGACATAAAATATAGATATCATTTACCTCTCCCCAATTATGTCAAGTGGAGCTCTAATGTAGAACTACGCTTTATAAGGGGTTGGACCCATGAGGACAAACCATATGAAAATGCCTTATTAGAATATATATCTATTAAAGGGTATATCCGGGACTACAAAAAAAACAAAACATCTAAACTACGATATAGAACAGACTGAGTGTATGTGCCATAAAAAGAAATTTCATTGAATATATATTTTTAAAGGGAACCTGTCACCCCGTTTTTTCAGATTGAGATAAAAACACTGTTAAATAGGGCCTGCGGTGTGCGTTACAATAGTGTATGTAGTGTACCCTGATTCCCCACCTATGCTGCGAAATACATTACCAAAGTCGCCGTTTTCGCCTGTCAATCAGGCTGGTCAGGTCAGGTGGGCGTGGTGACATCGCTCTTTTCTTCCCCAGCTTTCCGTTGGTGGCGTAGTGGTGTGCGCATGTCCAAGTTCCGAATTTCCTGCGCACACGTGAAGAAACAGCGCGTGATCTGCGCTGTTATCCCTGTCATCGGTGGGGGCGGCCATCTTCCTGGGGCCACGCGTGCGCAGATGGAGTGCTCTGCT
Source organism: Ranitomeya imitator (assembly GCF_032444005.1). NCBI lineage: Eukaryota > Metazoa > Chordata > Amphibia > Anura > Dendrobatidae > Ranitomeya > Ranitomeya imitator. The sequence continues at coordinate 20,264,851 of NC_091290.1, forward strand.
GCACGGGGCTTCAGGAAAATGGCCGCGGGATGCCGCGCGTGCGCAGAAGAGATCGCGGCGGCCATTTTCCCAAAGCCGAGATGCAGGAAGATGGCCGCCCCCACCGATGACAGGGATAACAGCGCAGATCGCGCGCTGTTTCTTCACGTGTGCGCAGGAAATTCGGAACTTGGACATGCGCACACCACTACGCCACCAACGGAAAGCTGGGGAAGAAAAGAGCGATGTCACCACGCCCACCTGACCTGACCAGCCTGATTGACAGGCGAAAACGGCGACTTTGGTAATGTATTTCGCAGCATAGGTGGGGAATCGGGGTACACTACATACACTATAGTAACGCACAGCGCAGGCCCTATTTAACAGTGTTTTTATCTCAATCTGAAAAAACGGGGTGACAGGTTCCCTTTAAAAGGCAATAAAATACAATTAGAATACCAAAGGCTGCAAAGCTCAAAAATGTGAGATCCTTAGCGATATTATACACACGAGTTTAACATTGCCTATTAAGGTGCATGAGTTATAAAGTGCTACAGTCTACATAAATGCTAAGGCATATGGTAAAGTGCTAAATAACAACTTAAATGTGCAGACCGGGTATTAATGGTGGTTATCCTGCCGCCCCAACGCACGTTTCGTAATGTAACTTCCTCAGGAGGATATTAAAAAATATATATATTTTGATCTGCTTATTATAATATGTGCACGCAGGTAGGGGGGTTTGGGGAATTGCAGAATTTCTTATTCTTGTCAATGATGTCATTATCTGAATTGTTTATTATTATAATTTCAATAAAAATAGTTTAAAATATGTATATATATTCAATAAAATTTATTTTTATGGCACTTATACTCAGTCTGTTCTATATGGTAGTTTAGATATTGTTATATTGAGTTTTGTATAATTGCAGTTCCAAGATGTATGGGTTTTTGTGTTATCCCCCCCCCCCCCAAAAAAACATATCTGTGTTAGCACTTTCCTGCCTGCTGTGCCCGCTGCTGTTCTTCCTGGGCACAGACTGCTCCTGCCAGGGATTCAGCGGCGTCTGTTGATGCGACAGTGCGGGACTCCCGTTGTCATTCTAACAAATAGGGAAATCCCTGTATGTGTTGCCGCACTCGAACAGTCGCGAGACATGCGGCGGCGGGCACGCAAACATATTTTCTGAGCACACCGAAGACACTCGGCACAGGAACATGCTCGGATAACACCTTATCTGAACACATTCGCTCGTCACTACCGGTAAACTATAAAACAGAGACAGACCCTTACTAATAACAATTTTGTGGTCCCAGAAGTTCCAATCTTATCCAGCAGTCAACCATGTTAAAAGGAACACCTTCTCATACCTTTACAATGCGCATACGGCATGGTGATGATGTAATCTTCATCGCGGGTCATAAACGTGAGCCTCGCTTTTCCATCTAGTATTGCAGACAGCGAGTTTCCTACATAGGTGGACACTGTAAATAATCTGGAACTGTGATATGGTACTACATCACGAAAAGAAGCATTTCCTAATATACAAATATAGTTTCATCTCAGTCCTGTATTGTATATGTACAGTATTTTTCATCCCCGTGCACCACTATATATGTAGGATCTTGGCACCTTCTTGCTAACCCCTGTCTCTATCACTTATGGCATAAATCCCAAAATTTGAATGCTATACATGAGACATTTTAACCCTTTCCTACTGCACATGAGCAACTACCAAACTGTAAAAAAAAACTCTATAAAAACATCTGTTTGCTGAAACTCTTCATAAGCCTGGGTCCTTTGCTAGTTTTGAACTCAATCCAGAAACCTGAAGGCAGCAGCTCCCTCTCCTGCAGGTGTCACAGCCCCTTCCCATCTTGGGTCCCACGGTACCTCTGGTAGTCAAACTGCTCATCCAGTAATGCATGTCTGGCTTGACAATGGACAGACACCTAAACTATGGAACGATGGAATAATAATCCACTATTAGGACTGTTCTCATTTTTAAAAATAGGAATGTCAATTTTAATCTCTTAAAAAAAAAAAGTTCCTGCTTCCTTGTTCTCATTTTCTCTTGGTGGTACATACCGTATATACTCGAGTATAAGCCGAGATTTTCAGCCCAAATTTTTGGGCTGAAAGTGCCCCTCTCGGCTTATACTCGAGTCAAGGTGGGTGGCAGGGTCGGCGGGTGAGGGGGTGAGGGCGCTGAGGCATACTTACCTAGTCCCAGCGATCCTGGGGCTCCCCCTGCCGTCCCACGGTCTTCTGTGCTGCAGCTCTTCCCCTGTACAGCGGTCACGTGGTACCGCTCATTAGAGAAATGAATAGGCGGCTCCACCTCCCATAGGGGTGGAGCCGCCTATTCATTTCTCTAATCAGCGGTAACGCTGACCGCTGATAGAGAAAGAAGCTGCGGCACCAAAGACCGTGGGACGGCAGGGGGAGCCGGACGTCGGGACCAGGTAAGTATGTAATATTCACCTGTCCCCGTTCCAGCCGCCGGGCGCCGCTCCATCTTCCCAGCGTCTATGCGCTCTGACTGTTCAGGTCAGAGGGCGCGATGACGCATATAGTGTGCGCGGCCCCCTCTGCCTGATCAGTCCGAGCAGAGAGACGCCGGGACCGGACGCCGGAACGAGACGCCGGGAGCTGCAATCAAGAGAGGTGAGTATGGCTCTTTTTTTTTTTTATTGCAGCAGCGGCACAGATTTATGTGGAGCATCTATGGGACAGTATGAATGGTGCAGAGCATTATATGGGGCACAGCTATAGGGCAATAATGAACGGTGCAGAGCACTATATGGGGCAGTATGAACGGTGCAGAGCACTATATGGGGCACAGATATGGGGCAGTATGAACGGTGCAGAGCATATAGGGCACAGATATGGGACAGTATGAACGGCGCAGAGCACTATATGGGGCACAGATATGGGGCAATAATGAACGGTGCAGAGCACTATATGGGACACAGATATGGGGCAGTATGAACGGTGCAGAGCACTATATGGGGCACAGATATGGGGCAGTATGAACGGTGCAGAGCACTATATGGGGCACAGATATGGGACAGTATGAACGGCGCAGAGCACTATATGGGGCACAGATATGGGGCAGTATGAACGGCGCAGAGCACTATATGGGGCACAGATATGGGGCAGTATGAACGGTACAGAGCACTACATGGGGCACAGATATGGGGCAGTATGAACGGTGCAGAGCATATATGGGGCACAGATATGGGGCAGTATGAACGGCGCAGAGCACTATATGGGGCACAGATATGGGGCAGTATGAACGGCGCAGAGCACTATATGGGGCACAGATATGGGGCAGTATGAACGGCGCAGAGCACTATATGGCACAGATATGGGGCAGTATGAACGGTACAGAGCACTACATGGGGCACAGATATGGGGCAGTATGAACGGTGCAGAGCATATATGGGGCACAGATATGGGGCAGTATGAACGGTGCAGAGCACTATATGGGGCACAGATATGGGGCAGTATGAACGGTGCAGAGCACTATATGGGGCACAGATATGGGACAGTATGAACGGTGCAGAGCACTATATGACACAGATATGGGGCAGTATGAACGGTGCACAGCACTATATGGGGCACAGATATGGGGCAGTATGAACGGCCCAGAGCACTATATGGGGCACAGATATGGGGCAGTATGAACGGTGCAGAACACTATATGGCACAGATATGGGGCAGTATGAATGGTGCACAGCACTATATGGCACAGATATGGGGCAGTATGAACGGTGCAGAGCACTATATGGGGCACAGATATGGGGCAGTATGAACGGTGCAGAGCACTATATGGGGCACAGATATGGGACAGTATGAACGGCGCAGAGCACTATATGGGGCACAGATATGGGGCAGTATGAACGGCGCAGAGCACTATATGGGGCACAGATATGGGGCAGTATGAACGGTACAGAGCACTACATGGGGCACAGATATGGGGCAGTATGAACGGTGCAGAGCATATATGGGGCACAGATATGGGGCAGTATGAACGGCGCAGAGCACTATATGGGGCACAGATATGGGGCAGTATGAACGGCGCAGAGCACTATATGGGGCACAGATATGGGGCAGTATGAACGGCGCAGAGCACTATATGGCACAGATATGGGGCAGTATGAACGGTACAGAGCACTACATGGGGCACAGATATGGGGCAGTATGAACGGTGCAGAGCATATATGGGGCACAGATATGGGGCAGTATGAACGGTGCAGAGCACTATATGGGGCACAGATATGGGGCAGTATGAACGGTGCAGAGCACTATATGGGGCACAGATATGGGACAGTATGAACGGTGCAGAGCACTATATGACACAGATATGGGGCAGTATGAACGGTGCACAGCACTATATGGGGCACAGATATGGGGCAGTATGAACGGTGCAGAACACTATATGGCACAGATATGGGGCAGTATGAATGGTGCACAGCACTATATGGCACAGATATGGGACAGTATGAACGGTGCACAGCACTATATGGCACAGCTATGGGGAAATAATGATCTATTTTTATTTTTGAAATTCACCGGTAAATGCTGCATTTCCACCCTAGGCTTATACTCGAGTCAATAGGTTTTCCCAGTTTTTTGTGGCAAAATTAGGGGGGTCGGCTTATACTCGGGTCGGCTTATACTCGAGTATATACGGTAAATACTTTATTGAGGCTCTTGGAATATACCTCGACAGTGAAAGTTTCTGAACAGAATATCTTTTACCACTCTGACGTCTAAGATATTTTGGCTTGGTTTTTGCATGTCATCATTCTCCCTGGAACTGTCAAATGATACATGACAGGGGCTGTCGCCTCTCTTCAGTTAGATGGAGTGACAGCACCATGCTGCTTGGCTGATACTGGCAGAGGACGTATCCTGGAGGTCAGGGAGAATATAAGATTCTGGGATTTGTACGTCCAGGAATGATTTATCCTGGATGTGCTGATATATAACACATAGTGTAGATTTAGATACATGTGTGCCCCATTTTTATCAACTTCTTAGACCTGATTTATCTAGACTGGAGGGCTCACTGGAGAGCGATGCACCAAATTTAGTAAGGGGCAGATAGCACTTAATGAATTTGATGCATGTCCTCAGTGGTGTGAATTTCCTTGCCAGAAATATTATTCCATTCAAGCATTTGTGTTCAACTTTTCAAAGTGTTTTAAAACAGTTTTCTGGTTGTAAAAGCTTTGATTAATCCAAGTCAGCAAAGAGAACTTGTCATTTAGTATACCATCGCTAAACCACTGCATAGAGTTATACAGGCTAGTGATAGCCTTTGAACAATGTAGCATGCACTATTTTGTAAGGAGTCAAGGGGGCGGTACCAGTCTTCTTAAATAAGCATTGCTGGTATTAAAATCCAGCTCCAGCGGCATCCAGGCTGGTCCACCTTGCTTCACTGCGCATGCACCGGATGCTGCTGGAGCTGGCTCGTAATGCCACCATTGCCGGACTCCTTCCTGTGCTGTAGGAATGGTTCATTTTCTATGTCTTTGTTGTTTTTCAAACAGGCTTGATGTTCCTAGACCCATTATTATCAATTTAATGTGAATTTAGGACTTTGAATCCGGAAAAGATTAATTGACAACTTAATAGTCCCAGAAGTCTTCTTCATTAACACATAAAATGCTGAAGCTACCATATTCAATAACCATTTTTTGGGGGTGATCATGGGTGTTATGTGTTAATGAGGTCATCTGGCCTGGGCTAATAGCACAAGTCTTAATTACAATAAATAAATTATAGTAAGATCAGCTTATTGGCTGTTTCAAGATAGCGACAAAATATTTATTTACACAGTAGGAGCTAAAAAATGAGTCATAATGTAAAGTAATAAAGAGAATTGGCACCATATTATATTTTCTAATTGCTCATTTCTGCAGTGTATAATGCCATACAGTAACTGTTCTAATCAAGCAAAATCTAATGCACAATTAGCTGTCCTCAAGTGTCGTCTTTCTATGTGACAATCCCTATGGGTACGAAAAATCCAGTGTTTTTTTTGTATGATCTTCAGATGACTTACATAATACTATATAGAGTATTACTCATTATCTGGAACATCAATGCATCTTACACGAGTAGCAAGGGCTCTTTGCAGTTTTCGGAAAAGGACTTTTTACCAGTTTTTGCTTGTTAAATTGGCCACATCCTGAAATACTTGCTGCAGAGCTTAAAAAAAAAAAGAGTTATATTTCTCAGCTCTGTTGCGTAGATATTAACTTGTAAAGTTTAGGTTATAATTTATAAGTCCAACTGGGCGTCAACAGATATTTGTCTTTGGGGATGTGTTCTTCTACCACTGCACGACACTGACCTATAAGCTTTGAGCAGAACGTAGAAAAAAGAACATGCTCCAAAAAGGTCAGAATAACCTGCCTTCTCCTGTTAGAAGTAATGATAGCTGGCCTTGATATCTGCAGCTACAGTGTAGAGTACAGCAGGGCTGAGCATGATTACAAACACCGCCAGTTTACATCTCACATTTGTCAGTGTGGGGTGGTTGGGCATAGAGCTGAGCTATGTGTCAATACAAACACCTCTGCAGTTGAAGCTCTTCTCTCACAATTTTGACAGCCTCTCCGCCCACACTGACTGCCTTGAGATGAATACTGGAGATGTTGGTAATCACACTCGGCTCTGCTGTACTATGTACACTAGATGCAGACAGCATGGCTATCTATCATTACATCTGACAGGAGAAAGCATGTTTTTCTGACCTTTCGGGGGCGTGTTCTTTTTTTCCCCTGCATGACGCTTCTTGCTTATGATTGGTCAACATCATTCATGGGGGAAAAAGAACAAGCCCCCAAAAACAAATCTCTGGTAACGCCCAGTTCAGATAATCACAGATTTTAACCTAAACTTTACAAGCTAATATCTATGCAACAGAGATGAGAAAATAAAAAATAGCAGACGTTTTATTCAGCTCTGCAGCCACTGTTCCATGATGTGGCCGGTATAACATGCTAAAACTGGTGAAAGGCTCTCTATAATCCTGTGTAAAGGTGAATATAACGGAGGGCCATATCATAGGAAGGTAGGTGCCTCCATGTCCCATTACATGATTGAAAATAAACCAATATTACCCGAATCTAACAGGATAAAATGCTCGTACACAATATCACTAAATATACAATCCATTAAAGCAAAGAACTAAGAACTGGGCTTACAAAAATGTTGAAAACAGCCATATACATAAAAGCCAAGTTAAAAACAATGGTGGTTGAGGAGTAGTATTGTCATTATCATCCAATATACAATCATAGGCTAATACGGTATAAAAGTCAATCTGGGGAACAAGAAGCAGTGCAAGTATTGTATAGATATACAAAATAAGAATCAAACACAAAAGATATCAGAGTAAAGAAGTTAAAGTGTCAGTCACATAAGAATAAATAATAACCACTCAGACACAGGTTTATATTATAGTAGAACAACTCCTGCGCCCCTCGCTCCGTGTGTTTTGCTACATGCTTCCTCAGGGGGTGTAGGAGCGGAGGTGAGCAGTTGCCTTATATAGGTACACAACCTCATTTCTTATAAGTACACAGCACGGTGGCTCAGTGGTTAGCACAGCAGCCTTGCAGCGCTGGGGTCCTGGGTTCTAATCCCACCTTGGACAAAATCTACAAGGAGTTTGTATGTTCTCCCCATGTTTGCGTGGGTTTCCTCCCGACACTCCGGTTTCCTCCCACACTCCAAAGACATACTGATAGGGAATTTAGATTGTGAGCCCCATCGGGGACAGTGATGATAATGTGTGCAAAACTGTAAAGCGCTGCGGAATATGTTAGCGCTATATAAAAAATAAAGATTGTTATTATTTCTTGTACCCCTTTAATGGCACATATTTTTCAGTTAACATAATGTCATTATTATGGGATATCAGTTTGGCTTTTATGCTGTATTTACCTATAATTGTACAAGGGGTAATACTAAAATTCATGCTCCTCCCCCTACATAATTTTTAACATGTCCTATGCGTATATGATTTTTTTCAGTTCTCTGCAGCACAGCATTGTATATTTAGATATATTGTGCACTAGCGTTTTATCCTGTTAGATTCAGGTAATATTGATCATTTGTACTTTAAGTATCTGTGTTCTAGGGTGTTCATGTACCCATGCTGTATATCTGGCTTTGTTATATTGGCCATTCCACTATATGCCAAGTCTACCCCCCGAGTTAAAGACTAAATGATAAAGTTAACATCTAGAATAAAGAAATCAGATGTTACCATAAAATTTGGATCTGGCCAAAATGCTTCCTGTGATGCAAAATCCGTCTTTCCTGTTGCTGACATGGAAGGCCGACACTGGTGGGTGATGACTAACCTGCAAGAAATAGGAAAAATGTAGATTAAACATAGAGATACCTATGCATATCCTATATGCAAAATCGCAATGACCCGATTTGCTAAAAGTCTCTCTCCTCTCAGCTTTCTCATCAATCCATGGCATTTGCGGTTGCTAACATTGCACATCCTTATAAAGATTGCAAACTGGAGATCTACATGAGGGCTGGGAAGAAGAGCAAAATATATTCCATTTCCACCATCAGCATACACTGCGATTTGCAGGCCTTGATTCAATCTTCCCACCACATACAACCCCTGATCACTTCCCATAATTAAAGTACTGAGATCCGTTACCTGTTCTGCTATGTAAAACGTGTGACTATTTGTCTGTGGATGAAACCAACAGCAGCGAAATTTCTCTCCCAAAATGGAGTTATACGGCTTCTTTATTCCCTATAAGATTAATGGAGGGAATTAGGAAAAGTCTTAGTCATTACCCGTTAAGGCTACGTTCAGACTAGCGTTGTGCTAGTCGGCGCCGCGTCGGGCGACGCAGCGGCGACGCACGCGTCATGCGCCCCTATGTTTAACATGGGGGACGCATGCGTTTTTGCTTGTTGCGTTTTGCGACGCGTGCGTCTTTTTTGCCGCAAGCGTCGGACCAAGAAAACGCAACAAGTTGCCTTTTTTTTGCATCCGATTTTCGGCAAAAAACGACGCACGCGTCGCAAAACGCAGCGTTTTTGCGTGCGTTTTGCCGCGTTTTTCGGTGCGTTGTGCGTCGCGTCGCCGACGCAGCGGCGCACAACGCTAGTCTGAACGTAGCCTAAGCTAACTTCTCTAATGATAGAACAAGGTAACATAATTATTACCTTTGGTTTCTTATAAAATCCTGACAAATACCATTTCAGCACTTGCTTCATTCGACAGTAAGGGTCGTCTTCCACTGCTGCCCTGAAATCACAGTAAATGTTGCTTGTAAGATTAGAGGACTGTGGCATCCTGGACCATTATTATCTTTATAAATAAGTGTATATATAATAGTGGTGTAATAGCTGATGAGCAGAATGTAGGGAGGACACAGAGCTCATCTTCCGAGCGGTTATATCTCCTCCTGGTTCTTCTATTTAAAACCTTTTGCTGATTTAAAAAAAGATTAGCCAAATCATAGTCCCAAATTATTTGTACTGAAGTCTAGCGCAAGTGAGTCCAGCTACGGAAATCAAACATATTTAACATTTTTGACTCTTTGCATTATTAAATGAGATATCGCCATATAGCCCTAGCCTTATTGTATTTGGTCAGCTGGTGTGCTTTTGTTGCATTCTTTATACTCGTGATCCTAACTTCATCTTACTCTGCTTTTCCACCTTGGTCCTGACCTCGGCTAATTTGACTCTCCATTGCCTGACCTCTTGGTACTTGACCCCTGTCCCTGATTATGGTCTTGTCTCTATATTTTGTTCCTATCTGGACTCTTCTGTTACTGACCCGGCTTGTTTGACCAACTCTTGCGTCCGACTCTTTCCTGTGGCAATCAGCTACTCTGTGATCGTAACCTAGCGGGTCCTGGTTTTAAGTCGAAATCACAGTATAAGGGTAGGGTTCCTCTGTGCTAAGTCTGTCAGGGGGTTGCCTTTTTGAGCCAACGACCTTAGACAGATCCTTACACTAGCATCCTCCCCAACCTATGGGAACACTGAAAAGTCAAGTGCAATAATATATTTAATATATATGCTTATTTCTGTATTAAAAACCTAAATACAGGGAGGACACAGGTACAGTCTTCACTTATACTTTTTGAATTGCGTTGAATAGACGCTATGGTATATGTCGGCAGTGCACCATATGGAAAATGAAAATTTGCCAAAAATATTGTCTATTGCGGCTATTAGACTGCTGACTCTTTTTATTGTCACTCTGGAGCCATTTTCTGTGTGTCTTTCCACCATTTCCCGATGACTCGCTATCACACTGCAATATTCTATTTCATTTCCATTTTTACAGCATGAAGTAAATGATAATGAGCCTGAGAGTGATCCCGATGAAGAAGTTATATAACCTTAACTACATTTAATTATCCTGGTAAGCATTGAAAACTGCAAGACTCGTCCTTTTCCTGCCAGGAGCTTCGGAGTCTGTTCAGGAAAAATCTAATTCTCAGGTAATTGTTGGAATATTACTGCGCAGATCGTTTATGAAACTAACAATAAAAAAAAATTCTAAATAAAACAACAAATCTCTACAGGATTTTATGTTTTCCAGCAATTCTGTAAGCAAAGTAGATCAGACTTGTTTTCTGCATGACGATCCTGTCGCAAAACATCTGTCTGATAGATTATGATCAGAAGGAAACTTTTATTCCATATATTTTATTGATAAACTACCATCAGGTTTTTACTCCACTGAGGTCCCATCAACGTCCCATCACAGAACCTGTATTTTTAAAATACAGTACAACGCGTTTCGGCTGCTGTTTTTACAGTGCAGCCTTCATCAACAATCATACAAAAGCACTATAAGGTGATGTTACAACCTCCAAGTTTTCTTATTTATGAGGGTTCCTAGAAGGGATTAGCAGGACGGGACCCCTAGTGCTTCTGTATGTTTTTTTTTTTTGTTACCTAATGAAGGCTGCACTGTAAAAATAGCCGCTGAAACGCGCTGTACTGTATTTTCAAAATATAATTTTGTTGTTTTTTTTCCTTGTTTTTGTTTTGACAAAGTAAATTAACTTTTATTAACATTTTTTCACTGGAAGTGGATGCATTCAAAAAATCCTAAGGTGCTTAGCGCCACATTTGCTTGGAGTTTATTTTCTCTTTTAATTCACCACCTATGTGGATCCGAAGCAGGATCAACATATAGTTCTCCAAAGTGAGCTGCACACCTTATTGGATTACACAAGACACAGAGAAGAGTTGTCTAAAGCAGGGGTCCCCAACTCCAGTCCTCAAGGCCCACCAACAGGTCATGTTTTCAGGATTTCCTTAGTCTTGCCCAGGTAATAATTGCATCACCTGTGCAATGCAAAGGAAATCCTGAAAACATGACCTGTTAATGGGCCTTGAGGACTGGAGTTGGGGACCCCTGGTCTAAAGAATTGATTCCTTGAGAATCTCAACGTGCATTTCTTACCGATTTGAAGGTGAGCATAACCACAATTAAAAGAATTTTTTTACTGTTGGTAAAAACATATTACGCTCCGAGGAAGCGCCGCACTTGTCTCTTTTTTTCCCTCTTTCCCTAAACCAGGGTATTTCTAAAGGTCAGCACATTTTACAGTGTATAGTGAAGAATAGCACTATTATTTGGGCACTGTATGGCAGTAGTGTGGTTCTGGGGTATAGAACTCTATAGAGGCAAATAAAGAGAGCTGACAGTGTGTCCTGGTTGCAGGATAGTCTCCACATTCCAGTATGGTGATAGATACGTATAAATCTGCCTATTCTGTTACATTTAGGCTCCATTTGTGGAGAATAAGAAGCCACTTATCATGGTGTTGCTGAGCCTTTAGTGCTGTCTGACGTAAGTGCACTTGCTTTTGATCAGATTGATGGACCCATAATTGAATGACTCTTCTCAGGATAATCAAATAGACCAAAGACAATGCAGAAAGACATCTGCTATTCATCGTCCAGCTTTTAATCGACTGGTAGAGTGTAATCCAGACAAGCCTCTGAGAGTCGACCTTGTTTCTCTATAAGGTCAAGAAATAATGAGCAAAACCCAGGTCTTTTTAGCGGATCGCCGGAGGAGCGCAACAACACAAATTCATCTAACTGCAGACACATAGGACGAAAACTTACAGATGACGAATGAATCCAGACAAATATAGGACTTGCTTCCTGCAGACATGAGATAATCTCGAGTTTTTTATTTTCTGATAACATCACTGCCCCTGGCTATAAAACTGATAGGCCATAGCTGACATGACTCCCTTATAAATGGCATGGGGTGGAACAGTCAGAGGAGCAACTTGGAGTCATTGTGTAATCATCTCAATTCTGCTGTTATATTAGGAAGAGGAGCGAAAGCTACTGCCAGATTTATCATCTGACCACAGATTATCTCCTGAGAAAACAGGATATTATCACCAATGACCATTAACTAAAAGCGCAGAATAGTGAGTGCAGCTCTGGAGTATAATACAAGATGTAACTCGGGATCAGTAATGTAATGTATGTACACAGTGACTGTACCAGCAGAATAGTGAGTGCAGCTCTGGGGTATAATACAGGATGGAACTCAGGATCAGTAATGTAATGTATGTACACAGTGACTGCACCAGCAGAATAGTGAGTGCAGCTCTGGGGTATAATACAGTATCCGTACAGGATCAGTAATGTAATGTGACTGCACCAGCAGAATACAGTGACTGCACCAGCAGAATAGTGAGTGCAGCTCTGGAGTATAATACAGGATCAGTAATGTAATGTATGTACACAGTGACTGCACCAGCAGAATAGTGAGTGCAGCTCTGGAGTATAATACAAGATGTAACTCGGGATCAGTAATGTAATGTATGTACACAGTGACTGTACTAGCAGAATAGTGAGTGCAGCTCTGGGGTATAATACAGGATGTAACTCCAGATCAGTAATGTAATGTATGTACACAGTGACTGCACCAGCAGAATAGTGAGTGCAGCTCTGGGGTATAATACAGTATCCGTACAGGATCAGTAATGTAATGTGACTGCACCAGCAGAATACAGTGACTGCACCATACAGGTACAGTGACTGCACGAGCAGAATAGTGAGTGCAGCTCTGGAGTATAATACAGGATCAGTAATGTAATGTATGTACACAGTGACTGCAGCAGCAGAATAGTGAGTGCAGCTCTGGAGTATAATACAGGATCAGTAATGTAATGTATGTACACAGTGACTGCACCAGCAGAATAGTGAGTGCAGCACATGTGCATGAATCTAGGCCATGTGAAAACACAGAAAAACATTAAAAATGTTCAAATTAGATAAAACTTCTCAAATTTTTTTGCTCTTATATATATATATATATTTATATATCTCCTGTGTTACGGACTCACTGTGATAGGATGTCTGCGTGATAGTAATAATCCGATAATTTGTTCAGAAAAGAGCGAGGCTCCAGGATAAATGTTGGTAGAACGACCCTAGACAGGTCCATGCCGGGTCTCATTTGTTTTAGCAGCGTCCACATCAGGCTTTTGTTTTCATCAGACACTGTCTCCATCTGCGACGCTTCTCCAATCTAGTTTAGATGTAAAACAATGAATCAGTTTAGGGACATGGACACCATATCATTGCATTTCATATGTAAACAAGAAGGAACATTGAAGCAGTCAAATAATGATTGCAGATTTGGACAGGTTCTAAACTTCTGCCTCATTTTGTACCAGATATACGATGAACCACTTCTAGCTATTGTCTTCCAACAAACAAGGCTGAACACAATGTGTCACAAAAAACAGCCCCATTTTCCATATGTGATTTGTACATGATAACACTTATTGGATCCCATTCATCAGTACTGCCTTACAGGAAAACTGTCTTTCTTGGAAATAGAAATCTGAGCTCAGGTTTTACCAGAGCAGCGTAAGAAATGACTGAGACTCATCATCTCCCACCTGCGATCAGTTGTTTGCCTTGAAGGGCTGTAGTGGAGAGTGTGTACAACATGGAGTATCGTGATAGTGGAAGCAATGTACACTGAGTCTGCACGTTCCCAGTCCAGTAAAAAGCAGTATGCAAAATAAAAAGAACAGACAACTAAGTGTTTGGACAAGTGTCATCATTTCAGACATCCAGGAGAAGATATGAAAAGCTTGGGGAAACCATTATGAAAATAAATCTAGCAGGTGCAGAACAACATGTTGTTGGACCCCTTGATGTTTGGGTCTAACGGGTTTAGCCGAACAGTTAATAAAAGTTCGGATTCATGTACCAGAACAGTACCCAGCTCCGAACCCCATTCACTTGGGGGGCCTGAACATCCAGTGTTTGCCATGCTAACATGTGCATGACAACGCGGCAAACACTGCTTCTGATTGACGGTAAACTAATTACCGCGGTCCAGACAGCTGCGGTTTGCACATTGTCAAATGACAACATGAACCCGCAGCTGTGATCGGAGGTAAAAAGTTTACCTTCAGTCATTGACGCCAGCTGATGGGGCTACTGTTCCCATCAACTGATGCCTTTTGCCGCTTATAACAGTGAGAGCAGGCGGCGGCGGCTGATGGGAGTATTCATCAGCCGGCGCCTGTGCTCTAAATAAATAAATAAAATTTAAAAAAGGCTTGGGTTCCCTTGTATTTTTGATAACCAGCCAGGCAAAGCTGCCAGCTGAGGACTGCAACCCTCAGCTGTCAGCTTCAGCAAGGCTGGTTATCAAGAATAGAGCTCCCCATGCTGTTTTTAATAATAAAAAAAATGGTGTGAGGCCCCCGATCTTTGACAATCAGCCTTGTTAAAGCAGACAGCTGCTGGGGGCTGGTATTCTCAGGCTGGTAAGGGGCCATGAATATTGCCCCCCAAGCCTAAAAAATAGCAGCCTGCAGCCGCCCAGAAAAGGCACATCTATTAGGATGTGCCAATTCTGGCGCTTTGCCCGGCTCTTCCCACTTGTCCTGTAGTGGTGACAAATGGGGTTCATCTTTGTGGGGTTGATGTCACCTTTGTAGTGTCCGGTAACATCAAGCCTACGGATTTTTAATGGAGAGGTGTCTAGCCATTACTAATCCTATAGTTATATGGTAAATAAAGATACAGCCAGAATAAAGTCTTTCATTTGAAATAAAAACAAAACACACTTTTCCTTTAAAAATAACATACACAGTTATACTCACCTAACGCCTTATTCTATTTAATCCCTAGTCTCAGGAATAAAACAAAAATTAAAAAAACCAACAATATCCCTCAGATGTCCAACGTTCTGTCCTACGCCGTAATCCATGTCTGGGGATTAATAGTTTTCAACGTGGATGGTGCCAAGATGCGACCGTCCAGGCTGAGAACTACTGATGAATGAGCTGCTGGGACCGCAGCATCAGTGACCGGCGGTGACATCTTCGAGGTTACCGTAGCTCACTGAGGCTGTGTTCCCAGCTGTGCCAATGAACTGCGGTGACCTCCTTCTGGTGAGGTCACCGCTAGCACAGTGATAAAAAGTCTGACATGAGACCCGCGGCTGCTGATTTTACTACCGATCAGAAGCAGTGTTTGCCAAACTGTCATTCACCCACACAGACGTGTATCTATAATGGACACAGGGACTGCCGTCACACCCAGGCCCTTAAGTCTTGTGATTTCAAAAGGTCCCTATGGCCCTTATAAGAGGACCAATTCTGTTAAAGATATAGATAGTTGGGCTATTGAATATTTTGGGGCCCTTGAGCTTCAAGTTACACCACTGCACCCATAGGGGCCATCATTCAGGTGAAGTACATGCCTGCATGCGTTTAAACCACTATTCAGCAAGGGTTTCAGCCTGACTGTTAATAGTTACATGATTTTGTGAATAAACAATGGCATTAACAGCAAAACCACACGACCATTAATAATAATTTTGATGGCTGGTTGGTTTTGCAGTTTTCCCACCATGTCCAGCAATCAAGTTTTGAAATGGGCAATTTTCCGTAATATTGCTGGATAAAACCATGTCTCAACATACCTCTCCAAATTCCTCATACAGTTCCTCCATGTATGTGGTCCCTTCTCTATCTAGAGAGATCTCTCCGTGTAATTCGGACTGGTCGCTCTCGCTTGTTTTCCGACTTTGTTCAGTTTCAGACTCTTCTATATTGTCTTTTTCTGACTTGTCAGACAAGGCATCATTTTCTGCTACAGATTCATGAAGCCTAAAACCACAAAAATCTACTCACTAAATCAAATTATTACAAATGTTATCAGATTATTAACATTTTCTATCCGAGTACCTATCAGATTGAATTCCATGATGTCAATAATATTTTTAATGACCAACTTTATTTAAAATGAGAAAAAATTCATGTATGACTGCCGATAACCCCAAAAAATGCGACTCTCCTCATTTTGGATACCAGAAAGGTGAGATGTGAGGAGCTGTTTGTATTAATGGTGTCTGTACATCATGTGACATGGAAGGATTACTATAGATTTTTTTCTCCCTACAATGTCACAAGCAGGCACAGGGATAGCTCTCTAATTTGCTCTTTCCCATCCTATGCTTTACACTGCATCTCTACTTGATCGGACTGGCTGCTGTGTAGAGTCACAAGCCCAGCACAGACTGAGCAAGAAGTCCGTGCATGATTCTAAACTACTACCAAAGCCTGATTAAGGTTGGCTAAAATAAGTTTTGGCAATTTAGCTACAGGCCTAAGAATCTTACAGGAAGAGTTCCTGCTCTGAAATGGTAGATGCCTGCAGTAATGTGTACAGCCCATTGTGGGTCACATCAGGTGGAGTGATGGCATCTCCTTCCTTTCCTTGCTTGGGCAAATTAATCTTGAAGAGACTGGAGCACCGAAGAGCCAATTCAAGAGCATCCATCCAACATCGTCCTGAAACACAAGGAGAACGAAGTCGGAAGTCTCAAAAAAGTATAACAGAATGCCAGGCATCACAAAAGGTTAAAATGTATTCAGAGTCGAAATCTGAGCAGATATTAGATACTAGTTACCAGATAAGGTGAACTTTGGTGTACATGGTGTTTTCAAAGTTGGCCAAACACCTTAGATGAAAATGGGCTGAGGAACAAACAAACAATTGTTCGGCCATAGCCACAGCAGCAGACAGCATTGGCCGATAATATGAACTTGCTATATCTAATAGTAATTGGATGCAACCAGTGCAGAACATCGTCTGGAAAAAAGCCAACATGCCCAACCGGTATTTTAACAATTACTAACTTTTGTCAGCCATTCGTTGGTTGAAACAATCATTTATTTCATCAATGAAGCTGATGATTGTTCAGTACAGTTGAACTGATTAACTGTGATACAATGTGTAACGGCAACGTAACGACTTGCTAGCAGATGCCACCACCTGTAGTTGCTACGTCGGCCAAAATCTCATGTCTTTGGTCAGATTTAAGCTATTCGATCCAAGTTGGACAAATTCACCGAGATCTTGATAAATCAAGCATGTTATTTCTACAGGTACAGCTGAATAAGCCTCTCCTAGCCACATTTAGTGCTACTTGTTGGTGAATCCTGAAATTTAAAAGCGATTAGAAGAAAAGGATTTGATCAAATCCATGATGCATCACCATAATTAGGCCATACTTAACAATGCAAGGTAAAAATAGCATCTCACTTCATAATGCAGACAGGCACCAATGGGTTGGGGTGGAGGGAGCACATTTGCAAAGGACTGAGATATCCAGTCTCACACCTACCATCCATGCGGGTTAGTGGATGCTTAGTATTATAAATGCACATCGATAAGGTGCCAGTGACGTTGATAACATGTAGTGCACCACGCTGGCTAACAGCTTGTTGGTCTCGTCCCCATAGTATTACATTAAGCGGGTTGTGCAGCACCTATGTAAGTACACCTCATACGTACTGATACTTTATGTTTATGCTTGTTGGTGATTTCCAACAGAAACAGTTTAATCGAATCTAATAATCCATATTTTCTATCATTTATCTATATAAACAATTGCGCACAAAAAAAAACTCCGGGCTTACCATCAGATTCGGAAGCTGCCCTGAATATTAAGTAGCTGCTCGGAAGAGGTAGAGTAATGGATCCAACATTTTCACCTTTAGGACCCTGAAAAGCAAGACATTTAGTGTCTAGTGACTAAATATGGAAAAGTTCTTAGAATTTTGCCGAATCCTCATGTATAGCCTAAACATCTGCTTCTCTTATATAGATATCGGAACTTGACTACCAAGCTCGTTCCTTTGACATTATTGATCAAATCAGTCTTTGGGCCCCCTCAGAGGAGTCTTTGGCTCCCACTACAATATCACTTCTGACTATAGTCCGGTAATCCATCTTAGTGCATCATCCATTTCTTATAAGTCAGATACATTAGAATAACCGAAAAATTACCTTAACTGCCCAAATGGACTGATCCAGTGGGTGATAAAGTTTAAAACAAAAGCCATCTTTCTTGGTGGGTCTCTCAATCAGTTCGCACGAGTGGATCATTAATGTTCCTACCCACTGCCCGATCTTTGGTGTTTTGTATATTAGTAGCAGTCCTGGCTTCAGAACACACCACAGCTTAGTCCAGCTCTTCAATGTGCCGCGAATCTGAAATAACCAATAATGCAACAGCTTGAAGAAAATATTCACACCTACAAATTGTCTGCTGTGTATTTTGTGCCACATCTGTAGCAAATGTGCATAAAAATCCACTGAAAGGCTATAAAAACACAATATCTTCTTCAGGCAGATTCCGCCATGTGAAACTATGTGAAAAACATATCAGAAAATGCTTCACAGAATGAACATATGCACAGCAAGACATTTTTTTCCAAATAAATGCATATGTTCAGTATTATGAATGTCTTTTTACCACTTAAGGTTTCCAAAGCCTTAGGTGGCTAAAAGAAGTAAGTGCACTATTCTACTGGCACTTTCCGCGAAAGGACAAACAAAAAGATGGCCTGATGTCTTTTGTAATGTTTTGACATTGTATTTGCTTAACAAGAAAATTGTTTTGTTCACTATTCAATGTCACTGGAAAATGAAAAAAAAAAAACATGGGAAAACCCGTCGAAAAAATTCCAGAAGCCAAAAGGGTCAAAAAAAGCCTAGTAAACAACTGGAAAACCGTTACAGGAAAAATATGCTAGCATTTCCGGAATGATTTTCTGTTTGAAAAACTCAGAGGGTTTGCCCGAGTTTGTGAATTTTATTGCATAGGATTTTCCTGTGGCGTCCAGTTTGCTACTATTGTAAATCCAGATGGAAAATCTGCTGTATGTAAACATACCATAATATAAAATATAACCACTATAATGCTGCCCCCTATGTACAAGAATATAACTGCTATAATACTGCCCTCTATGTGCAAAAGTATAACTACTATAAAACTGCCCCTATGTACAAGAATATAACTACTATAATACTTCCCCCTATGTACAAGAATATAACTACTATAATACTGCTCCTATGTACAAGAATATAACTACTATAATACTGCCCCCTATGTACAAGAATACAACTACTATAATACTACTCCTATGTACAAGAATATAACTACTATAATACTACTCTTATGTACAAGAATACAACTACTATAATACTACTCTTATGTACAAGAATATAACTACTATAATACTACTCCTATGTACAAGAATATATCTACTATAATACTGCCCCTATATACAAGAATATAACTACTATAATACTACTCTTATGTACAAGAATACAACTACTATAATACTACTCCTATGTACAAGAATATAACTACTATAATACTGCCCCTATGTACAAGAATACAACTACTAAAATACTGATCCTATGTACAAGAATATATCTACTATAATAATGCTCCTATGTACAAGAATATAACTACTATAATACTGCCCCTATGTACAAGAATATATCTACTATAATACTGCTCCTATGTACAAGAATACAACTACTATAATACTGATCCCATGTACAAGAATATAACTACTATAATACTGCCCCATATGTACAAGAATACAACTACTATAATACTGATCCTATGTACAAGAATATAACTACTATAATACTGCCCCAAATGTACAAGAATATAACTACTATAATACAGCCCCCTATGTACAAGAATATAACTACTATAATACTGCCCCATATGTACAAGAATATAACTTCTATAATACTGCCCCTATGTACAAGAATATAACTACTATAATACTGCCCCATATGTACAAGAATATAACTACTATAATACTGCTCCTATGTACAAGAATATAACTACTATAATACTGCTCCTATGTACAAGAATATAACTACTATAATACTGCCCCCCATGTACAAGAATATCGATAAATTAATGCAGTCCTCAATCCCTTGTGGTCACTGCAGTTTATCTCTCTCTTGATATATGTAATTTAGGAGATTGGAAGGAATACCCTTCAAATATATTTTGGCGCCGCTCTGATTATAAAGAGCAGTAATGTTGCTCCAAAGCAGCTCCTGTTTGTTGATAATAAGCCCAGTGACTTTGTATTGTAGACACCTGATAGAAGCATTACAGAATTTATGGACAAGTTCAATGTTCCCGTTGAATTACCTTTAGCCAGTCGGCCACAATCACTACACTGGGGTCTTTTAGGGCACTGAAGAGCTGTTTTGTGGCCCTCTTCTTCTCCTGTCTGTAATTCTTTTTCTGAACCTGTTAAACAATAGAATAGAGGAAGATTAATTGTTGCACAAAATACCCTTTGTTCTGAACTGGAAGTCTAAAATTTGATCTTGAGTGGGTTGTATATAAAAACTGGGTCTTGTAGTCATATGGTACTTTCTTCCCTTTTCCTCCCTTTCTAAAGGCCCCCTTACATATTAAACTAGCGTCGGCTAAATCTGTCAATATCAACAAGTTCGACCAACGGTCTGTGTATAGTGGACGCCGACTTTCCCCTGACAGATGATGTATTGATGAGATAAGGATCCAGCTTGTCTGATTTCAGACTGCCGATTCTTTTGTTCTGTAACAGATAATCCTTATCCAGAGATATCTGACATTGGCTCTCTGATCGAGAACACAGGCATGCTTGGCACAGCGAGAACTTCAGATATGGAGGATTCGTGCAAAAACAAATGCTGACTTGGCAATCGTTTGGCCGACAGCTATGTAGTGCATGGAGGACTTTAGTTATCAAAAAGATAAAGAGTACCGCATAACTGCAGGATCAGGCCACATAGGATGTGTTCCGTAGTCTTTAATCATAGAGATACCAAGGGGCTGTACACACAAAACAGTGGTTCCTTCAATTTTTAATTTTAAATGCAATGGAGCAATGGAAAATATTGCAACATTACACTCTCAACATTCCTGTATCCTTTATTGATCCCTTCATTCTTACAGACTTTGACAAAGTGATGCTCTTATTGTATCTATGACAACTCAAACAATAACTTTGCGTAGATTTACTAATTATTGCGAGTCTCTAGCCTTGAACACCATGCTGTCATCACTTTAACACTCCATTTTTCCCCCCCTGATACACAGCTCTAAATAGCCCGTATACGCAGTGCAATATGGAGTCTGTCAACAGGTTTCACACTATTAAATCACTAACAAGGACGGATAGGTCACATAAACACGTGTGCAAATATAAAGTACGTATGGAAGGCATTTATTGAGCCAGCAAAGCTGAAAGAATGAAATTTCATTAAATCTCACAATACTGTGCTAACAAGCCGAGCCGAGGAAATGTCCAGCAAACACATAGTGTGATCCTGATATGAGTCTGATTTACAGTTTGTTTTATTCAGCTATGTGAGCGCTATGATTTCCACTATACTTTAGTAGTGCTTGCACTTGTTTTTATGTTACCCAGCTTGACTGATTGCAGACACAGATAGAGGAAACTTACTGAATACGTTATTATAATTTACCCAACTCATGAAGAAAATGTATGTCATGGTCAGTAGCTAGTTCTTATCCTGACGTGCATTTTTGTAAGACTAATCTTGAAGAGGCACGTAATCCAGCCACAAGATCAGTTGCACGTGCAGAGCTGTAACTCATAGTCCTGATACTTGTACAATTGCCAGGATTGAAGCTAGCTTCTGAGCAAGCCTAAGGATACCACAGTCGATAATGATGGTGGGGACAGTGCTCCCTCTGTGACCGACCCCATCAGCACCCCTGCAATCTGATGGGCTGTTTTGGCAGCCGGGAGTCTAACAATGGCTCCCCTGTGGCTGCCTTCTAAGTACACCTATTAGACACTGCCTTAAGGTACCTTCACACATAACGATATTGTTAACGATATCGTTGCTATTTGTGACGTAGCAACGATATCGTTAATGAAATCGTTATGTGTGACAGCGACCAACGATCAGGCCCCTGCTGGGAGATCGTTGGTCGCTGAATAAAGTCCAGAACTTTATTTCGTCGCTGGATCTCCCGCTGACATCGCTGGATCGGCGTGTGTGACACCGATCCAGCGATGTCTTCACTGGTAACCAGGGTAAACATCGGGTTACTAAGCGCAGGGCCGCGCTTAGTAACCCGATGTTTACCCTGGTTACCATGCTAAAAGTTAAAAAAAAAAAACAGTACATACTTACCTACCGCTGTCTGTCCTCCAGCGCTGTGCTCTGCTCTCCTCCTGTACTGGCTGTGAGCCGGAAAGCAGAGCGGTGACGTTGCTTTCCGGCTCACAGACAGTACAGGAGGAGAGCAGAGAAGCAGAGCGCACCGCTGGAGGACAGACAGCGGTAGGTAAGTATGTAGTGTTTGTTTTTTTTTACTTTTAGCATGGTAACCAGGGTAAACATCGGGTTACTAAGCGCGGCCCTGCGCTTAGTTACCCGATGTTTACCCTGGTTACCGGCATCGTTGGTCGCTGGAGAGCGGTCTGTGTGACAGCTCTCCAGCGACCAAACAGCGACGCTGCAGCGATCCGGATCGTTGTCGTTATCGCTGCAGCGTCGCTTAATGTGAAGGGGCCTTTAGGTATGTTCCTACTAGATTACCTGTTAGTTTACACTGAGAGTCAAGATACTATGCAAAACTGATGTATTCCAGTGTATGATACAAGAGAACAGGCATTACATGTTCAAGTACGAAAGTGGGGCTAAAAAAGGTTGAAAAGTTTAAAAAAGTTTTAAAGACTCGGAACATGAAAGCCATGACAAATAATTAAATATATAACACAGAATTACTATGTTTGTTTATCCGATCTAAAAAAGAGTGACATAAAATGTGATAAAAAATTCATATGTAACCCTAATTGATGCAGATAAAATAAAATTAAAAAGGAATAGCAGTCATGAAATCGAGACACAAAAACAAATTACTTTTTAAGTGCTTTCATTATTTGTATATTTTATTTAGTTTTTATTATGGTAATAAAATATACCGTATATATAAATTCAGTATTGAATTGTGCTGACACGCAGAATAAATGTAGCAAATCATTTATACTATGTGGTGATTGCTGTAAAACTGAAATCTAAAATATTAAATGAATTGTTATTTTTTTTACTTCCATAAAAAAAACTAAAAACGATTAATAAATACCTTACATACCCCAAAATAGCACCATTAAAAAAAATAAAAACTTGTGCCGCAAAACCTAAAGACCTCGTGGCTACAATGACTAACAAATACAGATGTCATAGCTTCAGGAATATGATGATAAAAATAAGTGAAAAAATGGCTCCTTAAGGGGTTAATATTGCATTCACTGTATAAGTAGTATTAAATTAGCTCATTCTATTGGTGACTACAAGAAACAATAGCTTTATGTTATGGACGGTAAGGCTGCAAAAATTAACAGCATCAGGAACATACTGTATGTTTTAGTCCCCTAACCAGTCTATTATAAAAAGGACTGTGAAATTAATCAGGAGGGATGTATGGTGGATATTCTTTACTGTTGGTAATTTTACTGATAATAGTATATAGTGAAGTTAAAAAAATATATATATTTTTTAAAATAAAAAAACAAAGGAAGAAAGGTTTAGTATTAGATGATTTTGAGGATAATACTGTGATACTGCCCAGTGGCTACTCTAAGGCACAGCATTGATGAATGTTACACTGTCCTGATGTAAGACAGATAATGATCCAGACCCTGAGAACACGCCAGTATTACAAAGCCCGCAAGTCATATTGGTTATTTCCTTTGTAACACAATATATCAGACTACGGTTACTTGACATCTTTTACCTTGAGGGTGTCCATCTTGACCGACTTGGATGTTGGAGATAAGCATTCCTTGTCTGTCCCATTGCAGAGTTTATTATCACACTAGAAGACAAAGGTCATTAAATTATAAAAAGACAGTAAGAAATGACATCTTCATTAAGACATTAACCCTATGATAGTATCTGCACCAGAAAAGTTCTGCAACTTGTTCCAAAGACTCCAAGCGAGGCTTGATGAGCAGGAGCAAGGATTGTATTAAATAAGTCACATATAAAATTTGTATTCCATAATCCATTCTAATTATCTATATAATGGTGTGTAAATAAATAAAATGTTTACCAATTGCCAAAAACAATAGAAATGTACAACTTTTAAGGCCGAGTGCGTCAGAAATACAGCAAACATAAAGATCTCAAAAGTAAAAGTAGAAAGGAGATCAAACCTACAAAGTTAGCCCAGAGAGACAAATTGCCAACAACAACATTAAAATAAATCTAAAGAAATATTAAAAATGTATTTTTGCCAAAAAGAAAAATATCTCTGGCCCATAATGGATGAGTAGAGGAATATAATTGTAGAGGACAAAGGCAAGGCCAAGATATTACACATGCACAGTCCATCTGTGTTCACCAATGTAGTGCCTGTGCAGGTATCATTCAGGAAGGCAGCAATCAAAGTTTACCACCCAATAACACTAACTTAACACAAGAAGTATGGCTGCGACTGAGAAAATTAAATATTGACAAAGGCCCAGGCCCTGGCATTCATCCACTGGTATTGAGGGAGTTGAGCTCAGTAATGGCTGTATCTCAATTTTTCAGACTCTCTTGTAATTAAAACAAAATAATAATGTCAGTGCCACAAGATTGGAGGATGACTGGAGTGGTACCAATATAGAATAAGGGTAAGAAAGTGTCTAACATTTTTAGGGCATTATAAGAGATGACCTGCAGAAGTATATTCCAGAGAATAATATAATAACTAACAACCAGCATGGATTCATGAATTAGAAGTCGTGTCTAACCAACATGCTGGGTTTCTATGTGGAGGTAAATGAAAATCTGGATGTTGGTCATACAGCTGATGTGATATATCTGGACGTTGCAAAGGCATTTAGTGCTGTATCACATACCAGCTTTATACTGAAGCTCCAGAGGCAGGGACTAGGGGACACTATATGCACATGGATAAGAAACTGGCTAAAGGACCGAAAACAAATAGTCATTGTAACCAGTACATTCTAGTAATGGGATAAAGTCAGCAGAAGGGACCACAAGCATCAGTACTGGTAGTGGTGTGGACCACAAGGATCAGTACTGGTAGTATTGTTGGCCACAAGAATTAGTACTGGTAGTATTGTGGGCCACAAGGATTAGTACTGGTAGAAGTGTGGGCCACAAGGATCAGTACTGGTAGTAGTGGGAACTACTAAATCAGTATTGGGAGCAGTAGTAACTACAAGGATCAATGCTGGTAATAGCGTGGATCACAAGCATCAGTACTGATATTAGTGGAGACCACTAGATCAGTACTGGGAGCAGTGTGGACCACAAGGATTAGTACTGGTAGTAGTGGGAACCACAAGGATCAGTACTGGTAGTATTGGGAACCACTAGATCAATATTGGGAGCAGTAGGGGCTACAAGGATCAGTACTGGTGGTAGTGTGGACCACAAGGACCAGTACTGGTAGTATTGAGGACCACAAGGACCAGTACTGGGAGCAGTAGGGACTTCAAGGATCAGTACTGGTAGTAGTGGGGACCACAAAGTTCAACACTGGTAGTAGTGGGGACCACAAGGATCAGTACTGGTAGTAGTGGGGACCACTAGGATCAGTACTGGTAGTAGTGGGGACCACAAGGATCAGTACTGGTAGTAGTGGAGACCACAAGGATCAGTACTGGTAGTAGTGGGGACCACAAGGATCAGTACTGGTAGTAGGACCACTAGGATCAATACTGGTTGTATTGGGGACCACAAGGATCAGTACTGGTAGTAGTGGGGACCACAAGGATCAATACTGGTAGTAGTGGGGACCACAAGGATCAGTACTGGTAGTAGTGGGGACCACAAGGATCAGTACTGGTAGTAGTGTTGGCCACAAGGATTAGTACTGGTAGTATTGTGGGCCACAAGGATTAGTACTGGTAGTAGTGTGGGCCACAAGGATCAGTACTGGTAGTAGTGGGAACTACTAAATCAGTATTGGGAGCAGTAGTAACTACAAGGATCAGTACTGATAGTAGTGGGGACCACAAGGATCAATGCTGGTAATAGCGTGGATCACAAGCATCAGTACTGATATTAGTGGAGACCACTAGATCAGTACTGGGAGCAGTGTGGACCACAAGGATCAGTACTGGTAGTAGTGGGAGCCACAAGGATCAGTACTGGTAGCATTGGGAACCACTAGATCAATATTGGGAGCAGTAGGGGCTACAAGGATCAGTACTGGTGGTAGTGTGGACCACAAGGACCAGTACTGGTAGTATTGAGGACCACAATGACCAGTACTGGGAGCAGTAGGGACTTCAAGGATCAGTACTGGCAGTAGTGGGGACCACAAAGATCAACACTGGTAGTAGTGGGGACCACAAGGATCAGTACTGGTAGTAGTAGGGACCACTAGGATCAATACTGGTTGTATTGGGGACCACAAGGATCAATATTGGTAGTAGTGGGGACCGCAAGGATCAGTACTGATATTAGTGGGGACCACAACGATCAATACTGGTAGTAGTGGGGACCACAAGGATCAGTACTGGTAGTAGTGGGGACCACAAGGATCAGTACTGGTAGTAGTGTGGACCACAAGGATCAGTACTGGTAGTAGTGTTGGCCACAAGGATTAGTACTGGTAGTATTGTGGGCCACAAGGATTAGTACTGGTAGTAGTGGGGACCACAACGATCAATACTGGTAGTAGTAGGGACCACAAGGATCAGTACTGGTAGTAGTGGCGACCACAAGGATCAGTACTGGTAGTAGTGTGGACCACAAGGATCAGTACTGGTAGTAGTGTTGGCCACAAGGATTAGTACTGGTAGTATTGTGGGCCACAAGGATTAGTACTGGTATTAGTGGGGACCACAACGATCAATACTGGTAGTAGTGGGGACCACAAGGATCAGTACTGGTAGTAGTGGCGACCACAAGGATCAATACTGGTAGTAGTGGGGACCATAAGGATCAGTACTGGTAGTAGTGGCGACCACAAGGATCAATACTGGTAGTAGTGGGGACCACAAGGATCAGTACTGGTAGTAGTGGCGACCACAAGGATCAATACTGGTAGTAGTGGGGACCACAAGGATCAGTACTGGTAGTAGTGGCGACCACAAGGCTCAATACTGGTAGTAGTGGGGACCACAAGGATCAGTACTGGTAGTAGTGGCGACCACAATGATCAATACTGGTAGTAGTGGGGACCACAAGGATCAATACTGGTAGTAGTGGGGACCACAAGAATCAATACTGGTAGTAGTGGGGACCACAAGAATCAATACTGGTAGTAGTGGGGACTTCAAGGATCAGAACTGGTAGTAGTGGCGACCACAAGGATCTGTAATAGGCTCAATTATTTTTCATCTCTTTATTAATGATCTCATGCATAGGATTGCCAGTAAAGGTGTAACAGTATTGCTGATTTTTTTTTTTTTTTTTTTTTCGGGTGGAAACGGTGCAAAGTAGTTTATAATATTAATTAACAGCCTTTTTCATTTTTCATATAAATTGACATTACAGACCTGACCTTCTTCTTCCTGAACAGTAGGGGGCACCATTGTTATCACCTAGGGAAAAGTTGATGACTATTTTGCTCCAGCACAATGGATTATGTGACAAGAAGAGGTAGCGCAGCGGGTATAACGGCACACACAGTCCATTAGGGCAGCGTTAATACTGTGAATCTTGGCTCCTTTGTAACGCAGCGCTGCCTCCTCCTGATTTAGCTGCTCAGTGGATTCTGCTGTTCTCAACAGGACTAAAGAAATTAAGAGCGACACGTCCCTGCTGGTTAAATGTCACCGGGGAATTTTATACAAACATTCTTGCTTCTCTCAGCAGAAAATGCTCCTCGTTGCATCTCCTTTCCCAGGCAATCCATAAAAGACGCCTCAGTACGGCAGAGAATTAATCAATGTATCTGCTGCATGAGGACACATCCCACCTCCCATCGTACAGGGCTTATTATACTGTACAGCACCAATACGGTTTCAGGTGGAAGCTTACACAATATGTTATATTATTTGTGTCTTCATCGGTCTATCCTCTGGATAGATCATCAATATCAGATAGGTTGGGAGCTGACACACCGTAACCCCACCGATCAGCCATTACCAGCCCCTGTGGTGGCAGGAAATTCACAGTGCACAGAACTAAACACCACGGCTCCATACACTGCATACTGGCCTTCTTGGGTTCTGCACCTCAGTTCCCAATCACTTCACTGCATAACTATTTGGCAGAGGTGCTGGGTATAAGACCCCCACCGATCTAATGCGGATGACTTATTCTAAGGATCATCAATATCTTAATCCTGAACAACCTCTAACTTTTTATTGAAGGAAATCAAAAACTGATTTAGAATATTGTATAGTTCTAAAAATTATCAGAAGATATGGATTTTATGAGGGTTAACACTGTGTGAGACCTCCAGGACCTGGAAAATTAAGCTCTGTATAACGACTATATTTTTCACACTATAAGACTCACTTTTTTAGCAGGATAATAACTAGCTAAAATGTGTCTGCATCTCATGTTCTGAAGGCGGGAGGTCCGGAAGATGACTGCTTCCTTGAAGGCAACAATAGGCAAGCGGTTCTCTTCTTGCTGAACACCACTCCCAGAGTGTTGGTGTGCACTGTCTGTATATATATACCTTTTATAAGCAATGATTATGTGCCTGCAGTACACTCCATCTCACCTTGTTACTGGATAGGACTGTCACACGATATATAAGTCTCAGTGCTCCCCTCAATTACCATAAGCTCTACATAAGGACAGCGGGACAGCGCCATTTTTGTGCCCTAACAGTATTTTATACATTTACTCAATAGCAGGAGCACCACAACACAATACACTATTCAAGTGTAGCATGTTTAGGAAAATTTCCCCCAATTACACGGATCAGATTTGGTGACTAGACTTCTCTATGGACAATACCATTAGTGGAATTATCCCTTGCACTTCCTTAAAGGGTTATTCTCATGTTAAGAAATTGCTTTAGTTAGACAGCATGAAAGTAAGCAAGTTTGCAACTGACTTGCTTTTTCTATCTCCTATAATTTCTCTTCTGTGAGAGCTTTGCCTCCTCTGCCTGCCCAGACCCTGGTCGAGAGTGTGCAGCAGTTACATCCCAAGAGAAGGGGTTAACTCCTAAAATACCAGCCAGTTCTCTCCAGCCCTTGGATTTGTATACAGCAGTTATCTGCACATCTCCCTCTCAGCTCCTGATGAACTGCTGTTATAAGTCTTGCAAAATCACCGGCTTCTCTAATCACTGCTCTCACTGTCCCGAACTGTGTACTTTTCAAATGCACTGTTATTTCTATATGCAAATAAAGTGATAGCAGTCTCTACTCGAGAACAAACCTCTAATAACAGAATGTGTGCTGTGCTTCATAGTTCTCCTAATACTACAATTCTACTTATCACAAGAACTATTGCTCAAGGAGGAGAGCCCACCATGCCAGCAACCAGGAAATTAAAGAAACTCAAAAGCTGTGGGCTACTCCGGAGACAACTTGACTATACCCCTTTAAACCACCTGAAATTTTAATTTGTATTAAATATTGTTTTCTTATTTTCTATCATCTAGACCTGGGGTGCGTCTTATAGTCCAAAAATATAGTAATCTACAATGATGGGTGTAATGTAATTCTAGAGTTCACAGACATTTCTGCTCAGGTTTTATTAGCTCCCTCGGTGGCATTGTATGCTCCTATTATAATGTGCAGCAGTAGTACTCTCATGCTGCCAGTCTTCCAGGCTTCCCTCCGTAAACGCTCACACTTTGGATTTTTACAATACATTTCCAGGTGCAGTTGCTCAAGCAGAGGTAATTACCCCAAATTGGAGATGTTTTCCAATGTGGCTTAACAAATTCATAGCAGTAAAACTGTAATTGAAAACTTATTATAAAATCGCTCTATGTTGCCGGAGGTTAAGTTTGAGTTACAATATAGTTTGCTATTTTTTAAAACTGAATCTATTATAATGTATGAGAAAATTATTATAGGGGGGGGGGGTCCTCATAAAAGACTAATGATGGGAAAAATATAATAAAAAATTAATAAACATTGGAGTATGTAAACGTTATTTCTAATAGATTCTGAGGCAGTCTGAGCTCTACCTCCAGTAGAATACTCAACTGTTTCTCTACACCTCCCCCATACTTTACATTGCGGTTCTGCTTGTTCACATTATTAGCATTAATATCACAGAATTGACTTCTTTCTCCTATTGTTATGACCAAGGGAAATTTTGAGGAAAAATTTCCTCCAGCACTATAGACTTTTACGCCAAGAAAAGGTAACCAGTATCTTGGCACACAAAGTCTGTTAGTGCAGCGTTAATAATGTAAATCTTGACAATATTACAAGCCATTAAATGAAGAACCAAATTCCAGTGTAGCAAGGAAAGGAATGATTTGAATCTACATAACTAATGAAAAAAAAAATATATATATATATATGTTTTTCATATGTTTGTATTCAGCACAATGAACCTTAACCTCTTTCCGACATCGGGTGTAATAGTACACCAATGTCGGACTCCCCCTGTTTGGTGCGGGCTCTAGCGCTGAGCCTGCACCTTTCCGGGCACATGACAGCTGATTTATACAGCTGACATGTGACTGCAACAGTCGCAGATGGAATTGCGATCCACCCGTCGCTGTTAACTAGTTAAATGCCTCTGTAAATCTCTGACAGCGACATTTAACTTGTGCTTACCGGAAGAGCGTCGTAAATCCCGCCTATCGGTGACCCCGTCACATGATCGCAGGTCACCGATGGGTTGGCAGAGGTGTCCAGCAGACCTCTATGGTTGTCATTGTTAAATTGCTATGGGCGCCGCCCCATGGTCGATGCTCATAACAAGTTGGCATTTCTGTTACAGGCGATCTGATCATAGCCTGTGCATATCAGAGGAGATCAGAGTACTGCAGCTTCTAGTCTCCCATGGAAACTATTGAAGAATGCAAAAAGTTAAAAAACCAAAAGTTTTAAAAAATATAAAAAATAAATAAATAAAATCAAATATACACATATTTGGTATCGCCGCTTTCAGAATCACCCGATCTATCAATATAAAAGAATAATTAACCTGATCGCTAAACAGTGTAAGGGTACCGTCACACAGTGGCATTTTGATCGCTACGACGGCACGATTCGTGACGTTCCAGCAATATACTTACGATCTCGCTGTGTCTGACATGCTCCTGCGATCAGGGACCCCGCTGAGAATCGTACGTCGTACCAGATCGTTTGAAACTTTCTTTCGTCATCAAGCATCCCGCTGTGGCGGCATGATCGCCTCGTGTAACAAAGGTGAGCACGATATTGTATACGATGTGCGCATAGTAACCAACGGCTTCTACATCGCACATACGTCATGAAATTATCGCTCCAGCGTCGTACATTGCAAAGTGTGACTGCAGTCTACGACGCTGGAGCGATAATGGTGCGATGCTGGAGCGTCACGGATCGTGCCGTCATAGCGACCAAAGTGCCACTGTGAGACGGTACCCTAACAAGAAAAATTGTAAAACGTCAGAATTACGTTTTTATGGTCGCCGCTACATTGCAATAAAATGCAATAACGGGAGATCAACAGATCGTATCTACACCAAAATAGTA
Source organism: Ranitomeya imitator (assembly GCF_032444005.1). Taxonomy (NCBI): domain Eukaryota; kingdom Metazoa; phylum Chordata; class Amphibia; order Anura; family Dendrobatidae; genus Ranitomeya; species Ranitomeya imitator. The sequence goes on from NC_091290.1 coordinate 20,296,843, forward strand.
TCAATAAAAACATCAGCTCGGCGCACAAAAAAATAAGCCCTCACCCAGCCCCAGATCATGAAAAATGGAGACTCTACAGGTCTTGAAAAATGGTGCCATTTTTTTTTTTTGTACCAAAGTTTGGATTTTTTTCCACTACTTAAATAAAAAATAACCAATAAAAGAAAAAAATCGGCACCGCTGAGACCCAAAGTCTGTACCTCCACCGCTTAATGTCGCTGCTGTTGCCACAACTGCCTAAACAAACAAGACCCTCGGGTGCAAAGATCCAAAGATAATGTAAAATCCAATACAAGAAAAAATAGGAATGCACTCACCAGTCTGTTGAAGCAAAAAAATCCTTTATTTGGACATGTGCAGGAGACGACAGGGAGAACGTGGAATAAAAGGACGACAATTGTTTCGCTCTGCTGCGCTTCTACGGACATGTAAAATCAAATTTTATTTAACCCCTTTCTGATTTTATGCTACATAGCAGCGAACATAAGATCGCTGCTATGTAGCAGAGGCGATCGCGTTGTGCCTGCTTCTAGCCTCCCATGCAGGCTATTGAAGCATGGCAAAAGTAAAAAAAAAAAAAGTAAAAAAAAAAAAAGTAAAAAAAAATGTGAAAAAAATTAAAAAAAATATAAAAGTTTAAATCACCCCCCTTTCGCCCCATTCAAAATAAATCAATTAAAAAAATTGAAGCTACACATATTTGGTATCACCGCGTTCAGAATCGCCCGATCTATCAATAAAAAAAAAGCATTAACCTGATCGCTAAGCGGCGTAGTGAGAAAAAAATTCAAAATGCCAGAATTATGTTTTTTTTGTCGCCGCGACATTGAATTAAAATGCAATAACAGGCGATCAAAAGAACGTATCTGCACCAAAATGCTATCATTAAAAACGCCAGCTCGGCACGCAAGAAATAAGCCCTCACCCGACCCCAGATCACGAAAAATGGAGACGCTACGAGTATCGGAAAATGGCACAATTTTTTTTTTTTTTTTTAGCAAAGTTTGGAATTTTTTTTCACCACTTAGATGAAAAATAACCTAGTCATGTTTGGTGTCTATGGACTCGTAATGACCTGGAGAATCATAATAGCAGGTCAGTTGTAGCATTTAGTGAACCTAGCAAAAAAGCCAAACAAAAAACAAGTGTGGGATTGCACTTTTTATGCAATTTCACCGCACTTGGAATTTTTTTCCCGTTTTCTAGTACACAACATGGTAAAACCAATGATGTCGATCAAAAGTACAACTCGTCCCGCAAAAAATAAGCGCTCCAATGGCCAAATTGACGGAAAAATAAAAAAGTTATGGCCCTGGGAAGGAGGGGAACGAAAAATGAACACGGAAAATCCCAAGGTCATGAAGGGGTTAATCTGTTTAAAAAAAGTGAAAAAATCTACATATTTTTGTCCATGTAGAAAGACCTGGATTAAGAACGTTGTAGCATTGGTTTTTACATAGTGTATTCACTTCAGCATTTTGCAAATGTACCGTATATTTTTTAATCAACTAAATTAAATGTGATGTTTTTTATATATACTGGAAGCTGGATTCTTTACCTTTCATGGACATTTCTATCTAAAATGCCATGCAGTATTCCGCTTTCTGGACTTCCCCACTAACTGGATTAATTTTGACAAAGGGATGAGCTGGATCATGTTATTCATTAGGCTATCACTTCACATTCTCATGGACACGCGAGAGGAAAAGCAAGGGAGATATAAACACGCAAAATCTTTTAAAGGCTATGTTGATTATTTTAATTTATGTATTGCATGTATTATGTGCTGTAAGCCATTTCAGTAATTTATTTTGTTTCATTTTTTGTCTTCTACAGCTTGCATGCATTACAGCACATTGCAAGCTGCTTAATGCTATTCGGCCTCAATCTTGACAGCCTTCTGTATGTCAGCTCAGTCTCTAGCTCCTCTCTCCCCTCTGATGACGGCGCATCTAAGCTGTTTTGAGCTTATATTCGCATTGGAGAGGAAAAAATAGAGGAGCTGAAAACTACCCAGGACAGGTACAGTAGTTGGGATTGAGACTGTACAGAATTCAGCAGCTTGGAGTGTGTTGAAATATATGCAAGGAAAACTGCAAAAATTATTTGATTCTTTGAAAATTGCAGAAATGTTTAAATCCATATAATATATAAAATGCCCTACAAAAATTATGCAAATGTTTCCATATCCTTTAAACTATTGCATATGAACCTAATTTAATTTTGCATGAAAAAATATATATATATATACCGTATATAATGAGTATACATATAATGAATCAGAAAAAAAGGAATGAGCATTTATAATTGTTAAGCATACACAGCAGAGTAGATGACATTTGAATATGAGAATTGTGTCAGTCTCACAGGATATCAATAGTTTATTCTTATGAGTAAACCGTTACAATAATACAATGTAGCGTTTATTGACAATCTGGGTAATTAGCATATTTCCCAGGCTGGAGATTGTGGGTATGAATAATGCATGGGCACGGCACTGGTTTATGTACAGTATGTTGACTGCAGAGTCTCTGACATGAATTATTTACATCTGTGCTAGAACAGATTGTGCTGCAGTCTCCTGGTCCGGGGCTGGGGCTGGACCCTGACTGCACAGCTCCATTAAACCAGTACAGCAACAGTAGTATCACTCATTACACCCTTAAGATTTAGGAGGATATTTCATGTGTTCGGTTGCCAGGACACAACAGACAAAGCCAGATTTTCAGGACTGGATCATATCCACAAAAATGCATCTGAGCAATGAATTGGGTTTCCTGGTTTTAAAAACGCTGTACAAAAAAAGGCCATTTCTGTACAAAGGCTGTGTCTGTATTGCAGCTTGCTTAAAGGGAACCTGTCACCCCGTTTTTTCAGATTGAGATAAAAATACTGTTAAATAGGGCCTGCGCTGTGCATTACAATAGTGTATGTAGTGTACCCTGATTCCCCACCTATGCTACGAAATACATTACCAAAGTCGCCGTTTTGGCCTGTCAATCAGGCTGGTCAGGTCAGGTGGGCGTGGTCACATAGCTCTTTTCTTCCCCAGCTTTCCGTTGGTGGCGTAGTGGTGTGCGCATGTCCAAGTAACGAATCCACTGCGTGCACGTGAAGAAACAGCGCACGATCTGCGCTATTACCCCTGTCACCGGTGGGGGCGGCCATCTTCCTGGGGCCGCGCGTGCGCAGATGGAGTGCTCTGCTGCACGGGGCTTCAGGAAAATGGCCGCTGGATGCCGCGCGTGCGCAGATGGAGATCACGGTGGCCATTTTCCTGAAGCCGAGATGCAAAATGTCCGCCGCGATCTCCATCTGCGCACGCGCGGCATTCCGCGGCCATTTTCCTGAAGCCCCGTGCAGCAGAGCACTCCATCTGCGCACGTGTGGCCCCAGGAAGATGGCCGCCCCCACCGATGACAGGGGTAATAGCGCAGATCGCGCGCTGTTTCTTCACGTGCGCGCAGTGGATTCGTCACATGGACATGCGCACACCACTACACCACCAACGGAAAGCTGGGGAAGAAAAGAGCGATGTCACCACGCCCACCTGACCTGACCAGCCTGATTGACAGGCGAAAACGGCGACTTTGGTAATGTATTTCGCAGCATAGGTGGGGAATCAGGGTACACTACATGCACTATTGTAACGCACAGCGCAGGCCCTATTTAACAGTATTTTTATCTCAATCTGAAAAAACGGGGTGACAGGTTCCCTTTAACCTCACGCACATAGACAAGAATTGTTGTTTCCCCCCCAAAATAAAAGCATCTATTTTTTTTTCCATACATTTCATGCAATAGAATTCTATAAGTTTTATAGGGGCAGGATGTGATTGGAAAGATGGAGTCTGATTTCTTTTTTTTTTTTAACAAATATCATCACTCTTAGGTTTAAATTACACTGAGCTGCAATAGAAAACACAGGTAAAGAGCTGCGCTATACAAAGGGAAAAAGAAAACTCTTTCCGTCTAGTCTCAGACAACACCTTAAAATATCCAAAATAATAAACTTTAAAATGGGCATTTAGCCATCCAATTATGTTTAATATAAACAAGACAAGAGGACGATAATGCAAGGAAAGGACCACAGGCAACGCCACATTCACTGAGCTATGAAGCAGCGGATTCCTTGCAGGGTTGTCTCCCTCCTTGGACAACTCCTTTTTAAATCAAGCAGTTCCCTTTGTAAAATAAAAAAAATAATCCCTTCACCTCTCACACAGGCAACTTTCCAGAGATGCCAGCTCTGGGTCTGCCGGGTTCACATTGTATTGTTATGCCGCGCAAGAGCAAATCAGCCGCCACTATTGGGCGTCTGCACTCCTTTTTTTCACTTTTCCAACATTTGTCCAAGGGAAGTAAAGTTGCAGCAGCCCAATAGTGGACTGACGTGGCCTAATAATGTCACGTGAACCCTAGGAACCCCAGAGCCTACATCACTGGAATGGCAAAACCAAAAACAAATGGGCTACTTGCACAGTGAACAAGTCTGTAGAATCCTGTTCACACCACCAAAGAACTTGAAGACACAAAAGCGCACAGAGAGGTAAAAAAATACTCTTGTAAAAAAGTCACAGTAAATAAGCAAGTGCTAGTCAAAAAATGAAAAAATACAAAAATGCAGGGTATTTAGTTAATACGTTTTTTTGCAAAAAAAGTATGTTAAGCTGCTCCACCAATCGCCAAGGTATACCCATAATAGAGCAGTTTTTCTTTTTTTTTTTTTTTTTTGCAAAAAAATGTATTCTTTTACCTCTCTGCGCTTTTGTGTCTTCAAGTTCTTTGGTGTGAGCAGGTTTCTACAGACTTGTTCATTGTGCAAGTAGTCCATGTGTTTTTGGTTTTGTGATTGTTCTCTTGTTTCTACAAGACTGGGGAGTCCACCACTCCTCTGTGGGCCATTTGCATTGTAGCTGTTCCATCCTGCAAGTTCCACATGGATATTTTCTCTCTGAACAATGCTTATACAGGTACTATATAGATGATCAGGTTTTTAAATACATCAGATAGGGATTATATACATTAGATACGACTGCTCTATTATGGGTATACCTTTGCGATTGGTGGAGCAGCTTAACATACTTTTTTTTTGCAAAAAAACGTATTAACTAAATACCCTGTATTTTTGTATTTTTTCATTTTTTGACGAGCACTTGCTTATTTACTGTGACTTTTTTTACAACAGAGTATTTTTTGACCTCTCTGTGCGCTTTTGTGTCATCACTGTAACGGCGCACGTGCAGAAATTCTGTTATTTTTATTTTACAATGGGGTCTACTTAATTAAAAAAAAACCTTTAAGTGAAAATTGACCCTCCCAAAATAAATGTCTCCTGAGTATAAATCATGGATACACATTATTCCAAATACATATCTGGTACCTTATTAGCAGCATTTGGAGTCAGCGGAGCTTCATCTTTCACATTTGGTAAATTGTTATGTTCGGTATCTTTTCCTGCAGAGGAACAATAAAAGAGCATGAACCCCTCATTAGCCTTCGTTATTTATAAATCAGCTGTAATATTGTATCACCGGGTGTATTAGTGGCAAGAGGCATAATTGGCATCAAAATAAAGATATAAGATCCATCAACAGCAGTGCTTCCGCTTGTTGTTGGTCCTCAGGAAGACATTTATCTTTCACGTTACACTTGTGTCTGGGAGTAACAGGTCACTTCATAAATCACTGGAGACCCCAATACTCACCTGTATTAAGTGCATTTATATCATGATCAGCTCCAAACGACAAGTTCCGCGCCAGCTTGTTATTATCATTCTTCTGAGGGGTAATGGTGGTGGGACACAACGAGAATCTGCGCCGGAGGAAATTCTCCTCCTTCATGTTGTGCGCCGGGGAGGTTTTCTGAAAATAAAAAGTGAAAGGTGAGAATTAGGAGGCAAATGTGGGATTTATAGTAATATGTGTCCATGAGGTCTCTATACCAGCCCATGGGGGTCACATGAAGTTTTGAAGGTTCAGCCAACGAGTCCCTCACCAGTGTCTGTGTAACCTAGTGCCCTGCAATGACGCCTCTTTCCATGTGACGACTGCTACGGTTGCATGGAACGAAATATATCACAAATGGTCAGCTTATATACTTTTTGAGGATTTTAAACAAGCTCTTAGAATATAAATTAAAGCCTAGCAGAATATATCAACAGCAAGGAGCCGACTTGCTTGTGGCTTCCAGGGAGCCCTACAAGCTTTGCCGAAAATAACATAAAAAAAAAAAATAGTAACTCCTTTTCATAGTTTACGTAAAATGACCAACAGCCTTTCTTAAACGTCAAGATTGATCTCAGCGTCTAGACTCAACCTTCGGGGTCATTAATTGCTACAGTCAACACATAATCTATGATTATATTGTTCTGGAGAATATTTGCAGCGCAGAACACGTCGACCCAACTGCTGAATATAGTAATAATCCACATTTCTCCCATGACTAATATAAATGACTGCACAGCACCGCTGGCACCAGATTACTGCTTATAAAAAGCCTCTACATTTAGCCCCTGAGCAGCAGCCGCCTATATGCTATGAGGTTGGGTTTTTAACGGAACCTCAAGAATTCAGCCGGTGTCCGTGCCATGAGAGTAGTCAGAGGTTGTCCGAGCAGTGTCAGGAGGGCACTCTGAGGGGCTGACAGACATTGATCTCTCACTGACCCGCGGGAATGCGTGGGTGTCGGGTGAGAACTACAGACGTCATTGGTTACTGTCACACAAGTCACTTCTAGTTAACGTGCATTATGGGTAAAAGGTTTCTGGATAATAAAAATGTTTACATGAGTCACCATCATTTTTCATGAATAATCCAATTTACACATAGGTTTCCTTAAAGTAAAGGATTCAAGGTAATTGTTCTGATTCAAACAACCAGATATATTCTACATAAACGCCACCTTGTTACATACATAATTTCTCTATTCTGATCCTGAGTTACATCTTGTATTATACTCCAGAGCTGCACTCACTATTCTGCTGGTGCAGTCACTGTGTACATACATTATATTACTGATCCTGAGTTACATCCTGTATTATACTCCAGAGCTGCACTCACTATTCTGCTGGTGCAGTCACTGTGTACATACATTACATTACTGATCCTGAGTTACATCCTGTATTATACTCCAGAGCTGCACTCACTATTCTGCTGGTGCAGTCACTGTGTACATACATTACATTACTGATCCTGAGTTACATCCAGTATAATACCCCAGAGCTGCACGCACTATTCTGCTGGTGCAGTCACTGTGTACATACATTACATTACTGATCCTGAGTTACATCCTGTATTATACCCCAGAGCTGCACTCACTATTCTGCTGGTGCAGTCACTGTGTACATACATTACATTACTGATCCTGAGTTACATCCTGTATTATACTCCAGAGCTGCACTCACTATTCTGCTGGTGCAGTCACTGTGTACATATATTACATTACTGATACTGAGTTACCTCCTGTATTATACTCCAGCGCTGCACTCACTATTCTGCTGGTGCAGTCACTGTGTACATACATTACATTACTGATCCTGAGTTACATCTTGTATTATACTCCAGAGCTGCACTCACTATTCTGCTGGTGCAGTCACTGTGTACATACATTATATTACTGATCCTGAGTTACATCCTGTATTATACTCCAGAGCTGCACTCACTATTCTGCTGGTGCAGTCACTGTGTACATACATTACATTACTGATCCTGAGTTACATCTTGTATTATACTCCAGAGCTGCACTCACTATTCTGCTGGTGCAGTCACTGTGTACATACATTACATTACTGATCCTGAGTTACATCCAGTATAATACCCCAGAGCTGAACGCACTATTCTGCTGGTGCAGTCACTGTGTACATACATTACATTACTGATCCTGAGTTACATCCTGTATTATACCCCAGAGCTGCACTCACTATTCTGCTGGTGCAGTCACTGTGTACATACATTACATTACTGATCCTGAGTTACATCCTGTATTATACTCCAGAGCTGCACTCACTATTCTGCTGGTGCAGTCACTGTGTACATATATTACATTACTGATACTGAGTTACCTCCTGTATTATACTCCAGCGCTGCACTCACTATTCTGCTGGTGCAGTCACTGTGTACATACATTACATTACTGATCCTGAGTTACATCCTGTATTATACCCCAGAGCTGCACTCACTGTTCTGCTGGTGCAGTCACTGTGTGCATACATTACATTACTGATCCTGAGTTACATCCTGCATTATACTCCAGAGCTGCACTCACTATTCTGCTGGTACAGTCACTGTGTATAAAGGCCCTTTAGTACACGCAGAGGCCTGTAAATAATGGTATATATACTAATAGCCATGTGACGATACAGTTGTAGCATAAAGTTAACCAGGAAACGGAGCTGGTGCTGGAAAAATGTATTATCGACTGATTTAGTTCTTGTCACATAAATAACTCTAAATAATAGAACATAGACATAGATTCCCATATGGACCCAGATCTCAGCCAGGCTGGCTCTTGATGGTAGAGCATATGCTCTGTTTTACTAATTACACTATTTTTTGTTTAATTCAGTAAGAATTTCAGCATCAGTAAATACAGCGGCTGGGAGCCTTCCGCACCTCAGTCATATGTGACCCTTACAAGTGATCTATTGTGTGTTTTGCTAAGGCTGATATTCCCTGTACGTACAGTGGGTACAGAAAGTATTCAGACCCCTATAAATTTTCACTCCTTGTTTCATTGCAGCCATTTAGTAAATTTAAAAAGTGTTTTTTTCTCTCTCATTTTTCTCATTAATGCGCACTCTGCACCCCATCTTGACTGAAAAAAAAACAGAAATGTAAAAATTTTTGCTAATTTATTAAAAAAGAAAAACTGAAATATCACATGGTCATAAGTTTAAAGACCCTTTGCTCAGTATTGAGTAGAAGCCCCCTTTTGAGCTAGTGCAGCCATGAGTCTTCTTGGGAATGATGCAACAAGTTTTTTACACCTGGATTTGGAGATCCTTGGCCATTCTTCCTTGCAGATCCTCTCCAGTTCCATCAGGTTGGATGGTGAACATTGGTGGACAGCCATTTTCAGGTCTCTCCAGAGGTGCTCCATTGGGTTTAGGTCAGTGCTCTGGCTGGGCCGGTCAGGAATGGTCACAGAGTTGTTCTGAAGCCGCTCCTTCGTCATTTTAGCTGTGTGCTTAGGGTCATTGTCTTGTTGGAACATGAACCTTCGGCCAAGTCTGAGGTCCAGAGCACTCTGGAAGAGGTTTTCATCCAGGATATCTCTGTACTTGGCCGCATTCATGTTTCCTTCAATGACAACCAGTCGTCCTGTCCCTGCAGCTGAAAAACACCTCCATAGTATGATGCTGCCACCACCATGTTTCACTGTTGGGATTGTATTGGTCAGGTGATGAGCAGTGTCTGGATTTCTCCACAGGAAAGATATATATCTTGGTACCATGTTAGCCAGTAGGTAGAAAAATATGTAGAATTGAGTCATCAGTGGTTGATACCTTTTAATGGCTAACTGAAAAGATGGTAACAAATTGCAAGCTTCGAGACTACTCAGATCTATGCCTGATGAAGGACTGAGCACTCTCAATTCTAAATATTTTTGGTTTTCTCCACACATACCGCTTAGAATTATCACCAAAAAGTCTATTATGGTCTCATCAGACCAGAGAATCTTATTTCTCATAGTCTGGGAGTCCTTCATATGTTTTTTACCAAACTCTATGCAGGCTTTCATATGTCTTGCACTGAGGAGAGGCTTCCGTCGGGCCACTCTGCCATAAAGGCCTGACTGGTGGAGGGTTGCAGTGATAGTTGACTTTGTGGAACTTTCTCCCATCTCCCTACTGCATCTCTGGAGCTCAGCCACAGTGATCTTGGGGTTCTTCTTTACCTCTTTCACCAAGACTCTTCTCCCATGATTGCTCAGTTTGGCTGGACGACCAGGTCTAGGAAGACTTCTGGTGGTCCAAACTTCTTCCATTTAAGGATTATGGAGGCCACTGTGCTTTTAGGAACCTTGAGCACTGCAGGAATTCTGTTGTAACCTTGGTCAAATCTGTGCCTTGCCACAATTCTGTCTCTGAGCTCCTTGGCCAGTTCCTTTGACCTCATGATTCTCATTTGGTCTGACATGCACTGTGAGCTGTGAGGTCTCATATAGACAGGTGTGCGCCGCTCCAAATCAAGTCCTATCAGTTTTATTACACACAGCTGGACTCCAATGAAGGAGCAGAACCATCTCATGGAGGATCACAAGGAAATGGACAACATGTGACTTAAATATGAGTGTCTGAGCAAAGGGTCTGAATACTTACGACCAGGTGATATTTCAGTTTTGAATTTTTAATAAATATGCAAACATTTCTACATTTCTGTTTTTTTTTTCAGTCAAGATGGGGTGCAGAGTGTAACATTAATGAGAAAAAAAGTGAACTTTTTTTGAACTTACCAAATGGCTGCAATGAAACAAAGAGTGAAAAATTTAAAGGGGTGTGAATATTTTCTGTACCCACTGTATGTGTGTATATAACATGGATAGATAGGTAAGTAGATAGATAGATAGATAGATAGATATAAAGATAGATAGATCCTCCGATCCTCACAAGATCTCCTTCTCTACTCCCCTCTTATCTCCACTTCCCACAATCGCATACAAGATTTCTCTCGTGCATCACCCCTACTCTGGAACCCTCTACCACAACACATCAGACTCTCGCCTACCATCGAAACCTTCAAAAAGAACCTGAAGACCCACCTCTTCCGACAAGCCTACAACCTGCAGTAACCACCGATCGACCAAGCCGCTGCGCGACCAGCTCTATCCTCACTTACTGTATCCTCACCCATCCCTTGTAGATTGTGAGCCCTCGCGGGCAGGGTCCTCACTCCTCCTGTATTCTCACCCATCCCTTGTAGATTGTGAGCCTTCGCGGGCAGGGTCCTCTCTCCTCCTGTATTCTCACCCATCCCTTGTAGATTGTGAGCCCTCGCGGGCAGGGTCCTCACTCCTCCTGTATTCTCACCCATCCCTTGTAGATTGTGAGCCTTCGCGGGCAGGGTCCTCTCTCCTCCTGTACCAGTTATGACTTGTATTGTTTAAGATTATTGTACTTGTTTTTATTATGTATACCCCTCCTCACATGTAAAGCGCCATGGAATAAATGGCGCTATAACAATAAATAATAATAATAGATAGATAATGCATAAATAGAGTTTCATGGCTTGTGAAAGTCTCAGTCTTTGAAGAGCCAAAACATTGCACATAAATGGGTGAGTAAAAACCACAGTTTGTTTACACTATTTCACATCTGTAGTGCTGCCATTTTCTCTGTATGTATCTGGAGGATGCTGGGTATCCTGAGGTGTGCACCTGTTTGTTATATCTGATTTGTATAGTGCTGCTTTCCTTTGGGGCTACAGATAGGCATCTCAGCTGCTGCAGAACCACTTTGTGAAGTGGACATAAGCGTTTCAAGTCAGGCAGTGAGATAAGTTGTCTAGTGTAAACTCCAAGTGACATCTCAATGTAGTATCTATGATTTTGCATAGGACTGCAGGTACACTGTGAATATTACAAAGCAATTTTTAGTCACTTGCTGCAGTCATTATAGTTCGAGTTTCTTATATTTACACAATGCAGCTTTCTATTTCCTTTTGCTTAAAGAAAAACAATGTAAAATTAATTTGGCCAGTCCACAGCACCACCATTGTCATCATGGCACTACCTGTCAGGAGGTGGTTACATAACACTGCACTCAGCCATTTATGTCAATCTGTTCCAGACAGGTTCTGTTACATAGAAACACGTAACCTACATAGTCAGTGAGGTTGAACTAATAGCCGCTCAGTGCACTGGCCCAGTAAATGGCTACAGGGGGATGTGAGACACAGGGCTGGGGAGCAGCATCCTGCAAAGACCTACGAGGAGGTGGAACGAGACGGATGCCATATTAATTATCACACATTAGTATTGGCACTGGACACTGTGACGTAGGAGACGTTTTTAGAACAGAGTCACGCAGCTCATGATGAATGTCTCCACTATTATATTCACATGTAGCAGATATGTTGCATACATTTCTGCAAATGTTCTTTTCATCTTAATCATGCTAGCAGAAATCCATGTCCATGCACAGGCTGCAGAAGTAACCCCTCAGATGTTCTTAGTAAATTCCCTTATGCAAAGTATGCCAGATCTGACTCATGATACAGAGCCCATAATGGCTGGGACGGATAGGTTAGCCATAGTGATAGCTGCTGTTGTCTAAGGCTTCATTCACACTTCCGTCGTTTGGCATCCGTCGCAATCTGTCGCTTTGGGCAAAGAACAGATACTGCAAATGTGCTCGCAGGATGCGTTTTTTTGCCCATAGACTTGTATTAGCGACGGATGGCCACACGTCGCGTCCGTCGTGCGACGGATCCGTCGTGTTTTGTCGGACCGTCGTCACAAAAAAAGTTAAATGTAACTTTTTTGTCCATCGCGTCCACCATTTTCGACCGCACATGCGCGGCCGAAACTCCACTCCCTCCTCCCCGGACTTCAGAATGGGCAGCGGATGCGTCGAAAAACTGCATCCGCTGCCCACGTCGTGCAAAACTTTCAAAACATCCGTCGGTACGTCGGCCCGACGCATTGCGATGGACCTGTACCGACGGAAGTGTGAAAGAGGCCTTATAGAGGGTCTCTCTGCGATGTCGCTATGCCCTAATGCTCCTGATGAGTTGTCCCCTGCAGATACCAGAGGGCAAGTAGTACTAGAGGTACTGGAAATAAGAGGACTGTCCTGGGAGAGCGTGACACATGGGAGTTTAGGGTGTCGTAACCCATAATCTCCAGTGATTATAATGTAAGCTTTATCAGTCACAGCTGTAGAATAAATAATACAATTATATATTCTGGAATACGGAGAAAAGTAACAAGCCGTAATTGCACCATTGGGAGATGGTTCCTGTACAGGCAAGTCTTAGATCTTCAGAGACCGAGAGACAGCGGCAATTTAACACATCAACAACTTAACACCTCAGCAAACAGCCAGAAATGTCTCATCTAAACAAATCTACAGAATCCTGCAGATGAATGATATCAAGTAGCAGCAGGAGAACCCACACAATCTACAGAAAAGACTGTGTCTACCACTCAAATGTATGTCGACCGCTCCTCCATGTATCTGTATCCAGTGGAGTAGCCTCTTCTGGACCCACTGGGGAAGAACACTATATGCAAAAGATTAAAAAGATACGGGATCAGCTCCCTAGTGAAATACTGTTAGGGTAAAAAAAGAGAAGTGCAGACGTACAGTACATGTCTTTGCTCGGCTACTGAGCTGTGCAAAAAAAGCCTAGCACATTTCTGTATTCTATCTCTTTATCCGGGCCTCCCTGGTTGGGGTAGTATGGGTACAACAGGTTAATTTCAATATTAGAAGAATGAGTTTGCATCAGGCACTGTCAGCTCGTATTAACACAGTGCGCAGAGCTAATTTCTTAGTTAAAAAGGTAAAATAAGAGAATCCAATAAAAGAGACAGTACCAAAAGCGCTAGAACAAGCACATTTCTACTTTAAGCTCATTGTCACTATTCATTTTTGGATTTGTGATAGCTCTGGCTCTGCTTTAATTTAAACTTTGTTTTTTTGCTTTCGTGACAGCAAGGGTTAATGTCAGTTTCCTTTCTGGCAGGTGCTGTGTTGCTGGTCAGCTGATGTGGGTGGTGACCACTCCCACCATCCTTTTAATAGCCACATGATGCATCAGCTGACTGTTGGTAATAGAGTTTTTCTTTGAAGACCAGCCTTGAATTTGGGAGTTCTCTGGTGCCAGCAGTGTATCAGCTGCTTTAGTTCCTGGTTCCATATCCTCTGATGTGTGGAGCTTGCAACAGAAGCTGAGCTAAATTTTTGTTGTTTATTTACCTTGTCTGTCTTGTGCTTGTCACTCTCCCCTGTGTTTGTACCACCTGCATTGGTGAGGCTAGTGTCCTTGCAGGCCAGTGCACTAGCCAGGGATTAGTAAGGTTACAAATATGGACTAGGCATGTGATGGCAGTGGGGGGAAGGACCGGCATAGGCGTTAGGGGAGCTTAGGGATAGGCACAGGCTGTGTTAGGAGGTGCCCCATCCCTCGTTCCCTATTGTTAGGGCCTTCCTCTCCCTTTTCCATCCCACTGTGTGTTGTGCCATCTGCTGGACCGACCCCTGTTGGATTCTCACACTCGTCTTTTTTCCTAACATCGGAAATCATCTGTGACCCACTAGGGAGACCCTGATGATGAATGACAAGGTCTTACAATTGATGTTACAATCAAATCCAAAGATGTTCTATTGGTTTGAAGTTAGGACTCTTTGCAATTAATTCCTTGCACTTTGTGCCTGTGGTCACTGTCATGCGAAACTTTAGGAGCAGTGAGATTTTGAAAGTAAAAGGCCCTCAAACCATACAAAATTACCCAATTCCATTATTTGGCCCCCATTAAACTGACCAGTCCATATTCTGTATCTGGACAGGGAAAAACAATGTGGAGCATTTAAATACTTAACTTTTATTATAAACATTTGAAACCAATATAGTGGATATAAAGTGCACCACACAATTGAAACATTAAAATCTCAAACTCCAGGGTAAAGTTTGTAGCATCTAAGCACAAGAAGCAACACATATATATGACAAGTATATACGGGCAGTTTCCTCAGTTTAAGGGGACCAGTACCAGTTTTATTATCATGCACAGCCCTAAGGCTTCCTATTTTCATGTCCCAACTAATATAGACTAAGCCTCATACCAACCCCAAGTATACCAACAGAGCATGCTAAAAAGGACAGTTAACTTTAGTGCTCTTAAACGGATGTTGGACATCAATACCATAGCCGCTATTAGAGACTAGCGCCCTAAAAAAGATTAGTGCCCTCACAAACACATTTGGCAAACTTACTCTATAGAAACTCCTCTGGCCCTATGTCCTGGTCAAGGCTATAATGTCTAATCCAACGCGTTTCATCCTATTGGAATCATCAGTGGATGATAAAATAATAAATGGTAGATTAGAATTATGGCTCAGTGTGTGGCATGACAGCCCTGCCCTTGTTGTTTTTATGTATCTGAACTTGAGCTGTTTAAGACATCAACTTTTCTTCAAATTGTGACTACTTCTTCACTGGCCTCACTTAGTACCCTGGACAAACACAGCGGCCTATAGTGGCACATAGGCAACTCTAGTTTTGCCATAGATATTCCTTTTTTCAATTATTATAAGTTCATTATATATATATATATTCAATAATCATTCTGAAATAATGAATATGATTCATGTAGGAAAAACTGTATTCACAAACCAAATCAGTAGTTATGACATTAACTAAGCAATTTTTGTTTTGACTACCCATTATTGGGTCATAATGACTTCATCTTCTGGTCAGTATCATACATGCAATCCATATTTGTATGTTGCATCAGATATACAATATTTATGATTGCTACCCATCATTGCTCCAAGACCTCTATCTGCCAACCCTGCCAATCAACTTCTCAACAAAATCCTCCTGCTCATCAATACTAACCTCCTTTTGGGACCTCTTGGTGTACCTCTAGGGTGTACACAATCCCTGATTCTTAGTCTCTTGAAAGGTCACTGAGCAGCAAAGTTTAACCAACTTAGAATAATTAAGAGACCATTTTTCCATTGCTCACTGCCTGAGCAATAAGGTAAGCTCAGGCGCAGCTTGATTCCCACCGGCCTTCTTTCTACAGGTTTGGGGAGAACGTTGCCTTCTGTGACCACGGGCCATCTGACTACATTTCACTATTCTTTCTTTTATATATATATATATATATATATATATATATATATATATATATATATATATATATATATAATACATACATACAACCACACACAGTGGTGTGAAAAAGTGTTTGCCCTGTGACAGTCGCTGGCTTTGTGGAGGAAAGGAGGTATGTGTCACTGCACATGCAACGGTAAGTGATGTGAAACTGAAGTGTTTTTGTGTTTCCAGCACACAAGGTGCTGAGAGCCTGGTACAGAGTTTAATGGGCCGGTTTTATGTGAGCACCCGCAGTGCGGATGGGAGGGTGCTCACCATACTCCTTTTCCCTGCAGTGATGTCATGATCACATGACTAGTACATGTGATATATACCTGGATCTGTGGTTCAGTCGGGGGGTGTTGGGAGAGAGGTGGAACTCCCACGTGGCTCTCGTAAGAGCTAAGGAGCTGTGTGCATTACCTGCAGTGCAGCCTGCAGGACAAGGACTCTGAGAGACTTTACCTTTGTTTTACCTTTTTGCCAGAAAGGCTTTGTTTGTTTTCATGAACCATACGAAGGTTTACGCTGTCTAAAATAAACCAGCAGGTGAATTTCTACTAGGACTGTTCCTGTGTCTACCTTTTGAAGCAGCGGAGCGATTCAACCCCTTACAGCCCGCTTCCTGATTTCCTATTCTTTTGCATGTTTGTCACACTTAAATGTTTCAGATCAGCAAACAAATGTAAATATTTGACAAAGATAACACAAGTAATCACAAAATGCAGTTTATAAATTAAGGTCTTTATTATTAAGGGAATAAGAAGTCCAAACCTACAGGGCCCAGTGTGAAAAAGTGATTGTCCCCTAAACCTGATAACTGGTTGGGCCGCCCTTAGCAGCCACAACTGCAATCAAGCATTTGCAATAACTGGCAATGAGTCTATTACAACACTATGGAGGAATTTTGGCCACTCATCTCTGAAGAATTGTTATAATTCAGCCACATTATAGGTTTCCGAGCATGAGCCCCCTTTTTAAGTTCATGCCGCAGCATCTCAATCAGATTAATGTCATGACTTTGACTAGGCCACTCCAAAATCTTAATTTTGTTTTCTTAAACCATTCAAATCTGAACTTGCTGATGTGCTTTGGATCATTGTCCTGCTGCATAACCCAAGTGCGCTTCAACTTGAGGTCACAAACAGGTGGCCGGACATTCTCCTTCAGGATTTTTTGGTAGACAGCAGAATTCATGGTTCCATGTACCACAGCAAGTCTTCCAGATCCGGAAGCAGCAAAACAGCCCCAGACCATCACACTACCACCACCATATTTTACTGTTGGTATGATGTTCTTTTTCTAAAATGCTGTGTCACTTGTACATCAGATGTAATGGGACATGCACCTTCCAAAAAGTTCAACTTTTGTCTCATCAGTCCACAGAATATTCTCCCGAAAGTCTTAGGGATCATCAAGATGTTTTCTCGCAAAACTTAGACAATCCTTTATGTTCTTATTGCTCTGCAGTGGTTTTTGTCTTGGAACTCTGCCATACAGGCCATTTTTGACCAGTCTTTCTTATGGTGGAGTCATGAACACTGACCTTAACTGAGGCAAGTGAGGCCTGCAGTTCTTTGGATGTTGTTGTGGAGTCTTTTGTGACCTCTTGGATGAGTTGCTGCTGCGCTCTTGTGGTAATTTTCGACCACTCCTGGGAAGGTTCACCACTATTCCATGTTTTCGCCATTTGTGGATAATGTCTTTCACTGTGGTTCACTTGAGTCCCAAAGCTTTAGAAATGGCTTTACAACATTTTCCAGACTTTGTTTTTCATTTGTTCCAGAATTTCTTTGGATCGCGGCATTATGTTTAACTTTTGAGGAACTTTTAATCTACTTCCTTTTATCAGGCTGTTCCTATTTAAGTGATTTCTTGATTGAAAACAGGTGTGGCAGTAAACATGCCTGTGTGACTAGACAATTTGAACTCGGCTTCCCAAAGATGTGATAGACCACAGTTATTTTATGTTTTAAGGGGGTGGCAATCACTTTTTCACACAGGGCCCTATAGGATTGGATTTCTTTTCCCCTCAATAATAAAGACCTTCATTTAAAAACTGAAATTACTTGTAAATATTAGACAAAAGATAACACATTTGTTTGGTGATCTGAAACATTTAAGTGTGACAAATATGCAAAAGAATAGGAAATAAGGCAGGGGGCAAACACTTTTTCACACAAATGTATATAGAAAGAGGAATCCAACATCTGTCAGCAAATTTGTAAAAAAAAAAGGTTGTGACCCTGAAAATTGATGCTTATAGCCAGCATATAGGGGTACAGGTGTGAAAATCCGAAAAACCCTTAGATTTCACTCCTTAGTTTAACCCCAAGCCAAGCTTATTGCAATTCAAACGTTTTGCAACTTTCCAGTTAGGCTTTGTGTCAGCAAAGCCTCTAGGTGCAAAGCCATAGATATTACTATGTGTAGCTTACTATTACGATTTTACGCTTTATCATTTACAGACCCAGAGTACGACAGAACAATTCATTACTTACAGCTTGGCGCGATCCTATATTAAATGTATGAATCTGGAAATTGCATGGAGCCCTCTTTGCCAACCTCATGGGACTTGTAACCTGTTAATTAAAACCCCCATCTATTTGTTAAAAGCTGAAGATCCAGGAAACAAGGTCAGAGAGCAGAATCCATACAGATTTATGGACTGTGACGTACATTATCCCTGGGCCTGGACTTGGCAGAGGGGTTACATTATTTCAGCTTGTGGATGTAATTTGTCAAGTTAATGAAGCGGAGCCATAGGAGTGCCAGCGACATTGATGTGGGCACTCTTTTTTTTTTTTTTTTTTAAATTCCTCTTCCAATTATTAGGACACAGGAATAGGAATTTCGAGCCTGCTAAGTCTCACTGCACCAAGTCACTATGTAGACGGTGAAGCAAAGATTAAGCGCTAATCCTGGGAGCTGCACGCTGCTGCGGGGATATGATCTAGAAAGGCATTTATTATTGTTGTTTGTAGCTCGACAGAAAAGCTTTAACCCTCAGCATTTCATTCTCAATAAAGAAATTAAAAATGCAGACATATAAACAGGGATTTAATCAGAATATAAATACCGTATATACAAATAGTGCAAAAAATGGGTCAGGAATGTATGATAAAGAAATAAAAATATATAGACAAATAAGTAGACAAAAATATATGAAAGATACAGAAGATAGAATAAGATATATAGAATAGGACTAAAAAAATGTTTTATGAAAAGTAAAAAAAAAATATAAACAAAAACATTGAAAGCTCAAAAAATCTTTCCCCATTGTTTACTTGAAAAATATAAACAATAAAAAAATAAATAACATTAGTATGACAGTGTCTATAAAAATCCGAGTGATTAAAAAAATCATGTTATTAAGGCTACTTTCACACTAGGGTTTTTTTCAATACGTTGCAATGCGTCCTTTAGGGGAAAAAACGCATCCTGCAAAGTTGTCTGCAGGATGCGTTTTTGCCCCATAGACTAACATTAGCGACGCATTGCGACACGTCGCAACCGTCGTGCGATGGGTGCGCCGTGTTGTGGCGGTCCGCCGGCAGCAAAAAACGTTACATGTAACTTTTTTGCTGCCGACGGTCCGCTTTTTCCGACCGCGCATGTGCAGCCGGAACTCCGCCCCCACCTCCCCGCACCTCACAATGGGGCAGCGGATGCGCTGGAAAAATGCATCCGCTGCCCCCGTTGTGCGGCGCTTTTGCTGCTTGCATCGGTGCGCCGCAACGTCGCATAGCGACGTGCGGTGCACGACGCAAGTGTGAAAGTAGCCTTGTCTAGCAAGGTGAACACTGTAAAAAAAAAAAAAAAAAAAATCAGAATTGATATTTGTTTTTATGTTTGGTCAACTCCACCAGTGGAGAAATATAATTATAACTCTCAGTCTCAGTAAATATGGCAAGTATCAAAACAAAACCATGTACATTTTATATTGCCATTATTGAACTGTAAAAATAAACTCTCCTCCCCCAAAAAAGACAATTAAAAAAATGTGGAATTGCATTTTTTTTTTTGGGGGGGGAGGGGGATATTTTTAACACATTATATTGTACATTACATTTTGCCATTTAAAAAGTACAATTTCTAAAACAAAAAGGGGAATAGTATCACAACCATCTCTGAGTTTCACATACATTGTAGCACATTGTTCAGTGCGTCAGTGACTGAAAAGTGTGTTACTGAGTCGTTAAATCGTATGGCAGGAAATACTATAATCTTTTCATATTCAGTAAAAAGTGGACGATTTCTTCCTGATGTTATAATTCCATGTCTTTAGGAGAAAAAGACATTAATCTTTTCATATCGTACAAAGGGGATGGTGAGATTTTTTGATAATATAGAGAAATCTACAGCTTCAGTGTCCAATAGTAGACCCCAGCTTGTAGGGTTCATCACTACTTTACACAAAGTTGAAAGGGGTTTCCTAAATAAATTAATCACAGGTTGGCAGAAGGTGTTCATTTTCTTTGCAGTGTCATCTCAGAAGTAAAGTATTACACAGTTTACATTGACATTTATGGGCTTTCAAGTAATGCCCAGATGTGCCAGGTTCTCCAGACACAATTAAAACAGTGACTCCTTAGACTTCCGAAGAGAGAGTCACATATATGATAAATGCATGGTCACCACTTAGTTGTAGTGACGTAGCATCAATAGCATCAGTGGGGGGCCTGGTATGGAATGACCATGTCCACTGCCTATCATTGGGGAACTTCGCCTGAATCAAGTGTTGAGCAAGTTCCTTATCTGGTGGGTGCCAGCTGTTTCACACAGGAGACAGCTCTGATCATAGAAGTTTACTAATTAAATGCCAATGATGAACAGCAACCATGGCACCTACGTGGTTAGACATGCCAATGTGATCGAAGGAACCTGATGGGTTGTTTGTTTGCAGCTGGGTCCCCTGGGATGTCCCAAATTGGACCTTCATTGTAGGTGGCCAATTTTTATAAATTCTACTACTTGACGGGATATGATAACCCAAGCCATCATGAGCGGGGGTGACTATTGGAGGCTCTAGAGCATGTGCCCTCTCTGTTATCTAGCAACATCTATGAGCAAAACACAGCTACAACACAGAACTCTCTCTGTGCCCCCTTACACATTAGACTGATGTTGGCTGCTACCTCCAATACCCATGAATTCAGACAACACTGTAATGTATATGGACGCATGGCCAACTGATTGTTGGTGGAGATGTCGATTGGTCATGTCTGACAATCGATATGTTCTCCTGGAGATGTTTGTCGGAAGCGTTCTCATAGAAAAATAAAGGAACGCTTGGCCAAACGAGCGCTTCTGTGTATGGGAGAGATGTCCAAGATAGCTATGGGCTGAATGATCTGCCAAACCACCGTTCATACGACTGCCATCTACTGTGTTTGGAGGCATTAACTCAACAGTTCTAATCTACACCGATACATTGTAACACAGAACCAGGCAGGTTTTAGAATCTGAATATAAATAATAAATGTTTCCATTCACAAACAGCAAAAAGAGATCTTATAGTATACTAGTCTAAATGGTGGCCCGATTCTAACGCATCGGGTATTCTAGAATATGTATGTATGCATTTATATATAGCAGCCACATAGCATATAGCATAGGCCACGTAACACAGAAAGCCATGTAGTATATAGCACAGCCATGTAGTATATAGGAGGCACGTAGTATAGAACACAGCACACGTAGTATATAACACAGCCCACGTAGTATATAACACAGCCCACGTAGTATATAACACAGCCCACGCAGTATATAACACTGCCCACGTAGTACATAACACTGCCCACGTACATAACACTGCCCACGTAGTATACAGTTAGGTCCATATATATTTGGACAGAGACAACATTTTTCTAATTTTGGTTATAGACATTACCACAATAAATTTTAAACAAAACATTGCAGATGCAGTTAAAGATCAGACTTTCAGCTTTTATTTGAGGGCATCCACATTAAAAATGGATGAAGGGTTTAGGAGTTTCAGCTCCTTAACATGTGCCACCCTGTTTTTAAAGGGACCAAAAGTAATTGGACAGATTCAATAATTGTAACTAAAATGTTCATTTCTAGTACTTGGTTAAAAACCCTTTGTTGGCAATGACTGCCTGAAGTCTTGAACTCATGGACATCATCAGACGCTGTGTTTCCTCCTTTTTGATGCTCTGCCAGTCCTTCACTGCTGTGGCTTTCAGTTGCTGTTTGTTTGTGGGCCTTTCTGTCTGAAGATTAGTCTTTAACAAGTTAAATGCATGCTCAATTGGGTTGAGATCAGGTGACTGACTTGGCCATTCAAGAATATTCCACTTCTTTGCTTTAATAAACTCCTGGGTTGCTTTGGCTTTATGTTTTGGGTCATTGTACATCTGTAGTATGAAATGACGACCAATCAGTTTGGCTGCATTTTGCTGGATCTGAGCACACAGTATGGCTCTGAATACCTCAGAATTCATTCGGCTGCTTCTGTCCTGTGTCACATCATCAATAAACACTAGTGACCCAGTGCCACTGGCAGCCATGCATGCCCGCGCCATCACACTGCCTCCACCGTGTTTACAGATGATGTGGTATGCTTTGGATCATGAGCTGTACCATGTCTTTGCCTTACTTTTCTCTTTCCATCATTCTGGTAGAGGTTGATCTTGGTTTCATCTATCCAAAGAATGTTCTTCCAGAACTGTGCTGGCTTTTTTAGATGTTTTTTAGCAAAGTCCAGTCTAGCCTTTTTATTCTTGATGCTTATGAGTGGCTTGCACCATGCAGTGAACCCTCTGTATTTACTTTCATGCAGTCTTCTCTTTATGGTAGATTTGGATATTGATACGCCTACCTCCTGGAGAGTGTTGTTCACTTGGTTGGCTGTTGTGAAGGGGTTTCTCTTCACCATGGAGATTATTCTGCGATCATCCACCACCGTTGTCTTCCGTGGGCGCCTAGGTCTTTTTGCATTGATGAGTTCACCAGTGCTTTCTTTCCTTCTCAGGATGTACCAAACTGTAGATTTTGCCACTCCTAATATTGTAGCAAATTCTCGGATGGGTTTTTTCTGTTTTTCCGCAGCTTAAGGATGGCTTGTTTCACCTGCATGGAGAGCTCCTTTGACCGCATGTTTACTTCACAGCAAAACCTTCCAAATGCAAGCACCACACGTCAAATCAATTCCAGGCCTTTTATCTGCTTAATTGAGAACTACATAACGAAGGGATTGCACACACCTGTCCATGAAATAGCCTTGGAGTCAATTGTCCAATTACTTTTGGTCCCTTTAAAAACAGGGTGGCACATGTTAAGGAGCTGAAACTCCCAAACCCTTCGTCTAGTTTTAATGTGGATACCCTCAAATGAAAGCTGAAAGTCTGAACTTCAACTGCATCTGAATTGTTTTGTTTAAAATTCATTGTGGTAATGTTTTTAACCAAAATTACAAAAATGTTGTCTATGTCCAAATATATATGGACCTAACTGTATAACACTGCCCACGTAGTATATAACACAGCCCACGTAGTATATAACACAGCCCACGTAGTATATAACACAGCCCACGTAGTATATAACACAGCCCACGTAGTATATAACACAGCCCACGTAGTATATAACACAGCCCACGTAGTATATAACACAGCCCACGTAGTATTTAACACTGCGCACGTAGTATTTAACACTGCCCACGTAGTATATAACACTGCCCACGTAGTATATAACACAGCCCACGCAGTATATAACACTGCGCACGCAGTATGACACTGCCCACGTAGTACATGACACTGCCCACGTAGTACGACACTGCCCACGTAGTATATAACACTGCCCACATAGTATATAACACAGACCACGAAGTATATAACACTGTCCACGTAGCATATAACACAGCCCACGTAGTATATAGCACAGCCCACGTAGTATATAACACTGCTCATGTAGTATGTAACACTGCCACATAGTATATAACACTGCACACGTAGTATATAACAGCCCACGTAATTTATAGCATCCATGCAGTGTATAACATTGCCATCGTAGTATATAACACAGCCCACGTAGTATATAACACAGCCCACGTAGTATATAACACAGCCCACGTAGTATATAACACTGCCCACGTAGTATACAACACTGCCCACGTAGTATACAACACTGCCCACGTAGTATATAACACTGCCCACGTAGTATATAACAGCCCACGTAGTATATAACACTGCCCACGTAGTATACAACACTGCCCACGTAGTATATAACTGCCCACGTAGTATATAACACTGCCCACGTAGTATATAACAGCCCACGTAGTATATAACACTGCCCACGTAGTATACAACACTGCCCACGTAGTATATAACACAGCCCACGTAGTATATAACACTGCACACGTAATATATAGCATCCATGCAGTATCTAACACAGCCCACATAGTATTTAACATTGCCCATGTAGTATATTACACTGCCCACGCAGTATATAACACAGGCCACACAGTATATAACACTACCCACGTAGTATATAGCAGCCTCGCAGTATATAACACAGCCCAAGTACTATATAGCACTGTGGGCACCAAATCCCTGTTACAAAAGGAATGAAAATATAAAATAGTTATATACTCACCCTCTGGCGTTCAGCGAAGCTGTCCCTATGCGCGCGATGCGGCCGCCAGCTTCCGTTCCCAGTGATGCATTGCCAAATTACCCAGATGACTTAGCGGTCTCGCGAGACTGCTACGTCATCATCTCGCGAGTCCGCCATGCATGGCCCGGAGCGTAGCGATAAGCAGGAAAGAAGCCGGAAGGTGAGTATATAATGATTTTTTATTATTTTTAACAATAGATCTTTTTACTATTCATGCTGCATAGGCCGCATGAATAGTAAAAAGTTGGTCACACAGGGTTAATAGCAGCTTTAACAGACTGCGTTACACCACGGCATAACGCGGTGTAATGCAGCCATTAATGCTGTGTGAGCGCTGACTGGGGGGGAATATGGAGGGGGCACTGACAGAGAGTAGGAAGGGGTGAATTCGCGGCTGGACTGTGCCCGTCGCTGATTGGTTGCGGCCTGCCGGCCGCGACCAATCAGCGTCGCGGGATTTCCGTGACAGACAAACAGATGGAAGTGCCCCTTAGACGATTATATATATAGATGGTGGCCCGATTCTAACGCATCGGGTATTCTAGAATATGTATGTAGTTTATTTATGAAGATTTCAGAATAATGCAATGAATACACAGGATTCGGCCGGCCGTGACCAATTAGCAAAGCGTGGTTCAAATCTCTCGCCAATTCGCGGCCAGACTGCCGGTTGCGACCAATCAGCGACATGGGATTTCCGTGAAAGACAAACAGAAAAACAGACGGAAGTGAACCTTAGACGATTATATATATAGATTTTTGACACAATGTTCTTTTTTATGGGCTTAAGATCTGCCTATACTTGAATTTTCTTGTTCTTTCCAGCCTCGGTCTTCTGATTACTCCAAACTTGTTAGGAATTCAACATCTCAATAACCACGCAGCTCACAGCCGAGGATAGGAGTGGGAGACAAGTCTCGGCTCTGACACCTCGACATTCATCTCATTAGTGTTCCGCAACCTCCTATCTATTTGTAGCCGAGAACTTCCCGTGTCTTTGGTTGGGTCTGCACCAATTTATAATGAATCTCCTGACAGCCTGCCACAGTCTCACCACAGCAAAGTACATTTCTCTTCATGGAGAATTTTCTGTCAAGAGGACGAGGTCTTTCAGATATTTACTGAGAGAATTCTGATAAGGACAGTTTACAGATTACACAACAGCACAGAGAATAGGAAATGTCACCGGGAGACAAGCTGCCGCTGATTACAACGGAGCGTACATGTTAATGGCAAAAATTGCTTTACCTACGCAGGACAAGACATCATTCACTCACACACAATGGCATGAAAATAGCGAACAGTATGTGGTCAACAATATCTTATCATTAATCAACCATTAATACATTCTGACTTCAATAGGACTGATGACAAAGTACCGGAATCTGCCCTGTTAAGGTCTAGATAATGCAAGTGACTAGCACACTCCAAAGTGTTGTGATGCAAACGGGGGTTTATTTACATACAGTAATCAAACGTTTCGGTCGATACAGGACCTTCATCAGTGTACTAGTGATAACTGTAAACCTGGTAGAGCCCCCAATTTAAGAGAACATTGCATCCAAACAGCTGGCCTAAAAGATTTGAGCCGCAAACAAAGTGGAACCTGCCCACTATTACAGGATACACGCGGTGTCCACCGCGTGTATCCTGTATCCTGTAGTAGTGGGCAGGTTCCACTTTGTTTGCGGCTCAAATCTTTTAGGCCAGCTGTTTGGATGCAATGTTCTCTTAAATTGGGGGCTCTACCAGGTTTACAGTTATCACTAGTACACTGATGAAGGTCCTGTATCGACCGAAACGTTTGATTACTGTATGTAAATAAACCCCCATTTGCATCACAACACTTTGGAGTGTGCTAGTCACTTGCATGATCTATATCAAGGTTTGGGAACCTATGACTGTGCACCTCCCCCTCTAGGCTGTGCTGAGCATCTTCTATACCACTGTTAAGGTCTGGGACATGGTCTCCAATTGACTAGTAGTCTCTGTAGGAAATAGTATTGCATGTAAAACATTCTTTAGATGGCTCCTCCACTTTGGACAATCTCTATTTGTTAAAAAGGTAGCTTGACCATAAGTGGATCGGAAGGGGTCCACAGGTTAGAACCTCAGAATTCATCTTTAATCTGTGGCGAAATCTTGTAGCAAATGCTCTTATTCCCTGCAATGTCCTCACAGGTGAAATTAGGTATTACACAGGGAGTATTCACATAATAATTTGTTTTCTGTGAAACGTAGGACAGGACACTCCTTACTCAGGGATAGATGCTCCTTGGTCATGGCCATGGTCACACGTTCAGTATTTGGTCAGTATTTTACATCAGTATTTGTAAGGCCGGCATCACACTCCGCGTATGAAAATACGGTCCGTTATTTACGGCCGTAATACGCAGAAAAGTCCCCAAAATAGTGGTCCGTATGTCATCCGTAGGCAGGGTGGCGTATTTTGCGCATGACATCCTCCGTATGTAATCCATATGGCATCCGTACTGCGAGAGGCTTGCAATACGGACATACAATGGATCCATGGGCTCAAATAATCGCCGGCATTTCCTATCTCCTTCTCAAACCCGACATGATATGAGACATGGTTTACATACAGTAAACCATCTCATATCCCTTTTTTTTTTGCATATTCCACACTACTAATGTTAGTAGTGTGTATGTGCAAAATTTGGGCGCTCTAGCTATTAAATTAAAGGGTTAAATCACGGGAAACATTGGCGTGGGCTCCCGCGCAATTTTCTCCACCAGAGTGGTAAAGCCAGTGACTGAGGGCAGATATTAATAGCCTGGAGAGGGTCCATGGTTATTGCCCCCCCCCCCCCCGGCTAAAAACATCTGCTCCCAGCCACCCCAGAAAAGGCACATCTGGAAGATGCGCCTATTCTGGCACTTGGCCACTCTCTTCCCATTCCCGTGTAGCGGTGGGATATTGGGTAATGAAGGGTTAATGTCACTTTGCTATTGTAAGGTGACATTAAGCCAGGTTAATAATGGAGAGGCGTCAATTATGACACCTATCCATTATTAATCCAATAGTATGAAATGGTTAAAAAACCACACACATTATTACAAAGTATTTTAATGAAATAAATACACAGGTTGTTGTAATATTGTATTATACTGCTAATCCACCTGAAGACCTTTGTCACCTGAAACAAATGTAAACAAAACAATCAACAATATTCCATACCTTCCGACGATCAGTCTCGTCCCACATTGTAAATCCATCTGAAAGGGTTAACTAATTTTACAAGCAGAAGCCTGCTAATGCAGCCGCCCCTGCCTGTAAAAACCCGGCGAATGAATGGAATGTAGGTGAATGACCTGTAGTTACCTTGAGTGGCGGTGATGCGCCCTCTGCTGGATGTCCTCATATGAACTCGAGCCTGGGAACTTTTCAGAGTATTTTTCCTGCGTGGGACGAGACTGATTGTCGGAAGGTATGGAATATTGTTGTTTGTTTTGTTTACATTTGTTTCAGGTGACAAAGGTCTTCAGGTGGATTACCAGTATAATAAAATATTACAACAACCTGTGTATTTATTTAATTAAAATACTTTGTAATCGTGTGTGTGTTTTTTTAACCATTTCATACTATTGGATTAATAATGGATAGGTGTCATAATTGACGCCTCTCCATTATTAATCTGGCTTAATGTCACCTTACAATAGCAAGGTGACATTAACCCTTCATTACCCCATATCCCACCGCTACACGGGAATGGGAAGAGAGTGGCCAAGTGCCAGAATAGGCGTATCTTCCAGATGTGCCTTTTCTGGGGTGGCTGGGGGCAGATGTTTTTAGCCAGGGGGGGACCAATAACCATGGACCCTCTCCAGGCTATTAATATCTGCCCTCAGTCACTGGCTTTACTACTCTGGCGGAGAAAATTGTGCGGGAGCCCACGCCAATTTTTTTCCACGATTTAACCCTTTAATTTAATAGCTAGAGCGCCCAAATTTTGCACATACACACTACTAACATTAGTAGTGTGTAATATGCAAAAAAAAGGGATATGAGATGGTTTACTGTATGTAAACCATGTCTCATATCATGTCGGGTTTGTGAAGGAGATAGGAAAAGCCGGCAATTGAATTACCGGCTTTTCTCCTATCTAGCGCTGTATGAAAAATTAATATATATACACATATGTGTGTCTCACTGACATATATATATATATCTATATATACACATATATATATATATACCCCCCTATACTATGTGTAGACATTTATCTTAGCTATTCTGTTCTAACCTGTCAGTGTGATTTTACTGTACACCGCACTGAATTGCCGGCTTTTCTATAGAACACCGCTACGTATTTCTCGCAAGTCACACTGCTGGTCCATGTGTAATCCGTAATTTTCTCGCCCCCATAGACTTTCATTGGCGATTTTTTTGCCCAATACGGTGACAAACACAGCATGCTGCGATTTTCTACGGCCGTAGAAGACCGTATAATACGGATCAGTAAAATACGGCAGATAGGAGCTGGGCCATAGAGAATCATTGTACTGTATTCAATCCGTATTTTCTGCACCTCTCATACGTCCGTAAAACTCGCTAGTGTGACGCCGGCCTAAGCCAAAATCAGGATCGGAACAATCAGATGAAAAGTATTATAGAAACACATCACCACTTCTGCATTTTTCACCCACTCCTTGTTTTAGCTTACTAATACAATGTACTGACCAAATTCTGATCATGTGTACATGACCTGATACTCTCAATTCTGGCTAGAAAGTGAAGATCCTGAACATATTTCACTACATATTTTATGTTAAACTCTGCGGCTCAATAAAAAGGAGCTGAAGTGCTGATTAGAGCTGAGATATGGGTTTTTGAAATTTAGGGTGTCCAAATATGCAAATATTCCCATTCAACTAAGGAGGCAGTAACAGAATTTCTTCTCTGGGGTGTTAACTTTTTCCCCTCTATAATGCTGCCCAATCGTAAGATGGCAACATCTCGTGCCCTAAGGCGGGGTTGATGTATGTGGTGCTCTGACCTGCCCCCTAGTTTGCATAATAAATATCTGTATATGCTATGTATAAAAAAGCTTCTGCAGGCAAGAGCCAGCCATGGCACCTGCTCTGCAGCAAAATCACATGTTTTGTGTGCCAATAGTACATTTTTTTTCAGGCTATTCAGGTAGAGGAAAAAAAAATAAATTTGAAAATGGTTCCCACCGCACCTGCGCAGTGGCAGCTATCAGTGTCTGCAGCTGTGATCCGATAGCTGTTACTGCGCATGCACCGGCAGCGCCAACTTACTGGAGAAGAAGAAGAAAATTTCTCCTCCAAGATGGTGCCACCTCAGCAGTAGCAGGTCGGAGACAGCCGAGAGCTGCTACTGCGTAGGCGGCGCCATCTTGGAGGAGGAATTTTTTCTTCTTCTGCAGTAAGATGGCGCCGCCGGTGCATGCGCAGTAACAGCTATGAGATCACAGCAGCAGACACCGATAGCAGCTACTGCGCAGGCGTGGCAAGCGCCATTTTCACATTGATTTTTTTACCCTCTACCTGAATAACCTGAGATAAAAAATGTAATATTGTGCCACAAAACTTGCGATTTTCCTGCAGAGCAGGTGCCATGGCTGGCACCTGCCTGCAGAAGTGTTTATTTTTTTTTTTAAGTATATACAGATATTCATTATGCAAACTAGGTGGCAGGTCAGTGAGGCATCAGTAACCTGTCAGGAGTCTGCATTATGAATATCTAATCAGAGCACCACATAAAGACCCCCCTGCAGACCCTCCTTAGGGCACGAGAATCTCATTAACTACAAACTGAAAATAGACGGATTTAGTCAACCAAGGTATCATTTTAATCAGTATAATGGCGCCGACATGACAGTGTGTGTAGGTTACTGTGCACAATCCTGCTGACAGGTTCCCTTAGGGACCCTCCTCTATTAGTTCAGGATACACTAAAAATGGTATTGGTGAATTGTTTTTGTATAGATGCCATAGACTGGTTGTAATCTGCTTTCTATATTATTTTAATAGTGAGTGAAAGTAGATGCCAGATATTTCTGATTATGCTTATTTCCAGAAAAGGCAATACATCGGATTGCCCTAAATCCAACTTTATCCTTTTTTTTTCCTGAATGACAGATGTTGAAGGATGAGGCCAAATATATATTAGACTACCAATGGATCCTCTAATTAGCTTTAAAGTATTTCTCCAGAAATATATAAATGTCTATCTGTATGAACAAGATCCCTAAAAAATCTTTATCAGTGGAGAAAAATGGTAATCCTTAAATAAGACCCATAATGTTCTAGACTAAAAATGTCCAAAAACTTATCGAACGGTTATAAACATATAATATGTGGTCACTGTTTCAAGACTAAAAAATACAAGCAAATCTAAGAAACCTGTAATATATCTTTAGGAGAGAAATCTGCCTCTTTACACAATTATGAGCAATTACTTCTCTCTCCTACATCGTGAGCTTATTATTGGGCCGGGGTCACACTTGCGAGTACAATGCGAGAAACAGAAACACCTGCAGCCGCATGCTCCGGTTCCGAGTGCCGGCGGTAGTGCTGGGCAGGGCTGGACTGGCCATCTGGCAATTCTGGCAAATGCCAGAAGGGCCTGTCTGGTTGTGGGCTGCCTTGTCTGCTATGTTAAGTAAATAAGGCAGCGCACTGCAGCGCTGAAACATGCAAACTTGAAACACGAAATTTGAACTGCATTACTGCACTAGAAATATGAAAAATGAGAGCGTTTAGCGCATAAAAATGGCCAATTTTATGTGTACCTGGTAGCCCCTTTACGGCATCTCTCTTATACCAGGTCCTACACTTGCCTAACCTCGCTGAGAATAAACGTCTCCATCTGAATGGGTACATGTGAAACCTCTTCTTAGACTAAAATTCTCTCTCTCTGTGGAGGGGTATTGGACCTGCTGTAATTAAAACACCTGTGGCTAGGAGGCGGAGTGCACGATCAGAAGGCTAAAGGATACATTTCAAAAACCTGACCGGCACATCCAAACATAGACTAAGTGTGAACAGGTGCTGAACCTAGAGTCGCCAACTCGTATATAGTTAAGTAAATAAGGCAGCACACTGCAGCGCTGAAACATGCAAACTTGAAACACGAAATTTGAACTGCATTACTGCACTAGAAATATGAAAAATGAGAGCGTTTAGCGCATAAAAATGGCCAATTTTATGTGTACCCGGTAGCCCCTTTACGGCATCTCTCTTATACCAGGTCCTACACTTGCCTAACCTCGCTGAGAATAAACGTCTCCATCTGAATGGGTACATGTGAAACCTCTTCTTAGACTAAAATTCTCTCTCTCTGTGGAGGGGTATTGGACCTGCTGTAATTAAAACACCTGTGGCTAGGAGGCGGAGTGCACGATCAGAAGGCTAAAAAATACATTTCAAAAACCTGACCGGCACATCCAAACATAGACTAAGTGTGAACAGGTGCTGAACCTAGAGTCGCCAACTCGTATATAGTTAAGTAAATAAGGCAGCACACTGCAGCGCTGAAACATGCTAACTTGAAACACGAAATTTGAACTGCTATTGTCTGCTATGTTAACAGAATCGGAGTTCTCAAGACTCCCATACTGTTAAGAGTTGTGACGTAGCACAAAGTCGCTGACTCAATCACTCACTCCAGCAGGCCACCGGTATCATTAGAAATATTGGTCTTGTAGTAAATCTTGCTTTCCTCTATTCAAGGTAATATTAGCAATATATCCCATCTAGGGATTGGGGACAGGGACAGCATGGGCCTGTGCGATTTCAAATGACAGGGCTAAATTTCAGCCCCAGTCCGTACCTGGTGCTGGGTATTGATGTGAGAGAGTAGTGTGAGTTTCTCGCATTGCACTCTCAAGTGTGACCCCGGCCTCACAGCTACGCTGCTCAATACAGATGTATGTTATACTCCAGGATATTGCTGATACTTTTGAACATATGCCATATATAAAGGATAGCGGGAATCACTCATGTTTCTGTCTGCAGTGTATGCGAGCCATCAAAGTAGTTAGCTTCCATAGATTAGTTCAATGACAATTGAAAATTTAAGGGGGAGAACTTGTGAAAAAATGCAGGATACAAGTTAGGTAATGACCATGAATAGTATTCTTTCTTCATAAACGCAAGCAACAGCGTATCCTGAAAAGTCCCCTGAAATGACAGCTACACTTTAAGAAATTATTTTATTCATAATTTTGGTCCTACAGTATTTACATTACATGAACATGAAGGATATTCCAACTCTAGTCAAGGCTGTAAGATAAGGAACACCAGGGATCTACATACAAATCTTGGGCTAGGCGGCATAATTCTATATGTACAGAACGTGAAGAAAAGGTTTCCCTGTAGATGTCTCACATTAGATTAGGAAATCCAGTCTTGTAAGATAAAATGAGACGGTTCTATAAAATGGAGATTAATGGATAGGACGGATAAGGAATATAATGACTCTGAATAGACTGCTTTATTAACCAGTAGCAGTCTATAAAATATGCTAGAACATGTACAATGTATTGTGAGATTTTTCTGCATTTACTATAGTAAAGGGTATTCTTCACCCCAAAAGCCAAAACTCACCTGGAAGATACTTGCCTTCATTTTCGTCTTCTTTTCTACAAGCTTTTGTGCTCGGTTATAATGACAGAATTTTGGAAAATGTCAAGAACCACAGATAGCCATGACAGCTCCCCATGGGGATGTCGCCTATTAAAGTCCTCTCACTTGCATTGCTAGAATAATTCTAAGCTGTAACACTCATTGATCTCACTTTTCTGTTAGACAAAAAGTAAAAGAGCTGAAATCCAGATTCAGGAAACGTAGTCACCTGCACCTGTGCCTAAAGGGCGGCTGATGTTACAGATGGAGGGAGTTACAGTACAGACCAAAAGTTTGGACACACCTTCTCATTTAAAGATTTTTCTGTATTTTCATGACTATGAAACAACTGAAATTATGTCTTATATTCTAGGTTCTTCTAACTAGCCACCTTTGCTTTGATGACTGCTTTGCACACTCTTGGCATTTTCTTGATGAGCTTCAAGAGGTAGTCACCGGGAATGGTCTTCCAACAATCTTGAAGGAGTTCCCAGAGATGCTTAGCACTTGGCCCTTTTGCCTTCACTCTGCGTTCCAGCTCACCCCAAACCATCTCGATTGGGTTCAGGTCTGGTGACTGTGGAGGCCAGGTCATCTGGCGTAGCACCCCATCACTCTCCTTCTTGGTCAAATAGCCCTTACACAGCCTGGAGGTGTGTTTGGGGTCATTGTCCTGTTGAAAAATAAATGATGGTCCAACTAAACGCAAATCGGATGGAATAGCATGCCGCTGCAAGATGCTGTGGTAGCCATGCTGGTTCAGTATGCCTTCAATTTTGAATAAATCCCTAACAGTGTCACCAGCAATGCACCCCCACACATCATCACACCTCCTCCTCCATGCTTCACGGTGGGAACCAGGCATGTAGAGTCCATCCGTTCACCTTTTCTGCTTCGCACAAAGACACGGTGGTTGGAACCAAAAATCTCAAATTTGGACTCATCAGACCCAAGCACAGATTTCCACTGGTCTAATGTCCATTCCTTGTGTTCTTTAGCCCAAACAAGTCTCTTCTGCTTATTGCCTGTCCTTAGCAGTGGTTTCCTAGCAGCTATTTTACCATGAAGGCCTGCTGCACAAAGTCTCCTCTTAGCAGTTGTTGTAGAGATGTGTCTGCTGCTAGCACTCTGTGTGGCATTGACCTGGTCTCTAATCTGAGCTTCTGTTAACCTGCGATTTCTGAGGCTGGTGACTCGGATAAACTTATCCTCAGAAGCAGAGGTGACTCTTGGTCTTCCTTTCCTGGGGCAGTTCTCATGTGAGCCAGTTTCTTTGTAGCGCTTGATGGTTTTTGCCACTGCACTTGGGGACACTTTCAAAGTTTTCCCAATTTTTCGGACTGACTGACCTTCATTTCTTAAAGTAATGATGGCCACTCGTTTTTATTTACTTATCTGCTTTTTTCTTGCCATAATACAACTTCTAACAGTCTGGACAGTAGGACTATCAGATGTGTATCCACCAGACTTCTGCACAACACAACTGATGGTTCCAGCACCATTTATAAGGCAAGAAATCCCACTTATTAAACCTGACAGGGCACACCTGTGAAGTGAAAACCATTCCCGGTGACTACCTCTTGAAGCTCATCAAGAGAATGCCAAGAGTGTGCAAAGCAGTCATCAAAGCAAAAGGTGGCTACGTTGAAGAACTTAGAATATAAGACATAATTTCAGTTGTTTCACACTTTTTTGTTAAGTATATAATTCCACGTGTTAATTCATAGTTTTGATGCCTTTAGTGTGAATGTACAATTTTCATAGTCATGAAAATACAGAAAAATCTTTAAATGAGAAGGAGCGTCCAAACTTTTGGTCTGTACTGTATGTGTCCGACTTCTTTTCATAACCCGACCACATGTATAGGATAATGATCGGGCAAAACGGGACCAATCAATCATCCATTGATGGAAATGGCACCATTAGCCACAAGCCAGCGACAGCTTTACTACTTGACATATTGGCGCTAATATTTAGAACTTTCAGGGAAGAAAAGATGATAAAAGATAATGGTAACACTTGGAAATAAATATTGTAATCGGTATGTGTTTATTCTAAATATGTATAAAACCTGGATTTGTAATTAAGTTGTTTTCTTTCTGGTGCATCATTATTATTGATTACATTTTCCTATTTTATTTGTGCTACACTCAGCTTTGCTACGTCTATGATACATTCATGCGGTCAGATCAGATGCACCTTACAGCCAGAAAACTAAAGAATTTCCAGGGCATCCGTGCCCTCATCTAGACTGGTGATAGCGTCCTCTGATTTTATGGCCCCCTCCTGTCTGCAGGCTGCACAGCTCCGGGTACATCATGAACTCACTAGGAGTGCAGATTCTCCCTGGAGTCCAGGGAATGTATTGATCAATGTTCTATACTAGGAGATAAAGGCGCTACTCGGAAAGGTCGCTTCATCCCGGAGGCTGCTGTACTGAACGTCTGCTCTGAGGCAAACAACCAGATCTTGTGTTTTCATTGATCTTTGCATCGGTTCAATCAGCTGTAAACAGGGAGGATGAATTGCGCAGCCACGGTCCATTAGGAGCCTTCACAGAGCTTCATAATTGCTATATATATAATGGCCATTTTCCAGATCCAATATGTAGAGGAGAGTTATCTGCTGATATTAAATGGGTTGCTCAATATAGAAAAAAATAGGACACAAATATGCATAAATAAAAAAAAAAACATGGCATATACCCATCTTCCAGTGCCCCTGCAGATCCAGCAGAGCGGAGGTCTGCACAGGCTCCAGAAACTAGAGGACTGCTGCAGCCTGTGACTGGCTGCAGCAGTCGGGTGACTAGTCCTGTAGCAGCGGTCTTCTGACTTCCACACAAAGCAAGTGTACCTTCTGGAGCGGGCGCAGACCTTTCTATAACAGACAGCCCCTTTAATCCAATGTGCATCGACACCTATACGGGTACGTGTCCACGATCAGGAACAGCAGCGCACTTGCATTGCGTCCAAACTGCTGCGTTCTACGATACAATCACAGTGGATGGGATTTATATAGAAATCCACAACAGAAATGTCCAGAATAGATTTGTATTGGATGCGGTAAATCCGCATTGTTCAGTCAACACACGCGGATTTACCTGTGTGATTGCAACACAGCTCTGTGGACGCCACAAAAATACGCTGCGTCTAAAGCGCTGCTACTTCCTGATCGTGGGAACGTTTTGAAAATGTCTTGCAAATCTCCAAATTTACGACAACCATTATCCAGCCAACGGCCACCATGTTTGAAGCTCTTGTCTAAAGCTGGTCATAAATATGAGATGTTTATGTACAGAGCAGGGGCAGATCCACCATGGTGAGATCTGCTGAAAATGCTATGTCTCTATTGCTCACAACTCTGATAAATCAGATGACATCACATGGCACAATGGAAGTGCAATATTTCCAAGCCTTATCAATAATAATCGGCTGCGAACACCATCCTCGCATATGTTTGATATCGGAGGATATAATAGCTTGTGTGGTTCCAGACGCCAGGTTTTTTTAGCCTTGGGAAACCACCGAATTGTATTATCAACCTGAATTATGGATATATCATAGCCATGTTTGATGAGTCTAAGACTTTGAAAGTATGTTCAGAAATATGGTGGTCATATTATTTCACTAAGGCATCCCTGTGGGAAAATATAACAAATTAGAATTATGTCCTACACTCAACTTTCTTTGCATACAATTAGCCATCTTCCTGTCACCTTACCAGGTAATTCAGGATAATCTCGTGAGAAACAACAAGTATTATAAATCTGTCCAAATTTCCAAATATGCCATTCCAAACTTCGGAATATACATTTTACCTGAACTGATAGATTGTAGCAAACTATTCTTTTTTCCATAGAAACGGTAGAAGAGACCTTTAATGACATGATTTGCATTGAAGGATTTTGGAACTGAGAAATATATAATACAAAAGTATGTGACCATCAGCATTGTAGAAGGCTGCTGCACAATGCTGTGTGTTTATTGCATAGGACAAAAATGGTGACAGGTCCCCTTTAAATCTCTTCCATTTGTGTGGGCACAGAAACCAATGGTGGCTCTCGTAATCACCGGACCGTTATGTCTCCTCTCTAATAAGCGGCAGATAGCGGTGTGACCAGCCAAACAAACAGATTTTCCTGGCTTCCCAATGGAATTTAACAGCGTGAGAATGAAAGGAACAGTTATTCACAAATCCTCTTTAGTGTTTATCAAAGCAGTCAGATCTGGCTGCAAACACTTCCAGAATGTGCCGTGTGGATGTGTGGGAGATGCTTCCCGCTCCCCCTGGATATACAACACCTTGTCATTAGCTGGGGTTTCCTCTTAGGTTTTACTGGAGTTATGCACAGGGTCATGAGGAGTGACCCAGGAAGGCTTAAAGGGATTGGCCGAGATATAAAACGTTTCCTCCTAATTGGCATAAACCTTTTTTACTAAACCATAAGAGACAGTAGCCAAAGTTTTGTAACAATGTGTCTATAACTTACAGAGATATTGACGTTTTTCTGTTTAATGGCGGCAGCCATTTTGCAAAAGTGGCAACAGGAAGTGCAACTACATCAGTGCTTTTCATTGAATTAGCTTCTCAAAAATTGCTAAAAATTTGTGATTGATTGAACATGCTCACAATACATCAATATATCGTTTTTCAGCATATCACAATATATCAGTTGCTGAGAAGTTAATTCAAGAGTGACTTCCTATATGGCAGCAAAACGGTTACATCAAGTTAACTAGAAAAATATCGATGACATTACAACTATAGTGTACAAGACAAATATTGAGCTTAGCAGCTCATACCATCTAAATGTGCAGAGCTCAGTGATTGGCTGCAGCGGTGATGAGCGCTGTAGTCGTGATGTCACAGATGCAACCCAAACACATAGACTGTATAAGTGGTGGAGACCCAAGGCTGACCCCCGGGAAAAGTGTGCACACAGCCATGTTTGTTGTTTTACAACTATGCATTTCTTTGGGCACCATGTTTGTGAAAGTAGAAAATCCCTTTAATTTCATAACAATTAAAGGAGTGTTCTCATTTTCTTATCTCAGGAGCGCACCATTCGCCTGGCTCCTTGTTTGCCAAAGGAGGTGAGCTCCTAAATATTGACAATTTTGGTTCAGCGACATAGTTGCGCTGCTGGTCGGTACTGAGAGCGCTCCTATGTTGTTAGCAGAGCAAAACTAGCCAGGTCCAGCAATCCCAGCCAGACGCAGAGCAGCACTTGTGGACTTTAAAGCGCTCGCTCCTTGCCTAGTAACCTTGGCAGTAAGCTATAAAATTAAAAATTCTTCCATTCTTGAGAACAGAGAGGATCTTTTGTAAATAAATTGTAAAGTTGCTTTTTTTTAATTTATTTTTTTACAAGCACCTTGGAATTAAGATCATGTAGTAAGACAATAGATCGCCTTTAATGTTCGGCTCTCCTTGTTTTTTCTTATAAACATTTCTTATTCGTGCAAATGATACCATTTATCCAGTGTCCAACTAAGGAATATACAAGAAAGCGAACTACTAAAGAGTCATTACACAGTAATGAGATCCATTAGGTAACACAGTAAAAATTAACAAAGCCAATTCATTATCCCTACACGAGTTACCCAAGAAGCTGAGGATTTCATCAGGACTGAGATGCTGAGGAGATTTCTAGACTACCTTGTTAATTAACACTTTGTACATATCTACTATAGAGACATATAGATAGATAATAGATAGATAATGGATAGATAATAGATAGATGGATAGATAATAATAATTTTATTTATATAGCGCCAACATATTCCGCAGCGCTTTACAAATAGAGGGGACTTGTACAGACAATAGACATTACAGCACAACAGAAATCACAGATCAGAACAGATACAGGAGGAATGAGGACCCTGCTGCTCGCAAGCTACAAACTATGAGGAAAAGGGGAGACACGAGAGGTTGATGGTAACAATTGCTTTCATTGATCGGACCGGCCATAGTGTAAGGCTCAGGTGTTCATGTAAAGCTGCATGAACCAGTTACCTGCCTAAGTATGTAGCAGTACAGACACAGAAAGCTAATAACTGCATAAAGTGTATGAGAACATGATGCGAGGAACCTGATTATGGTTTAAGTTTGTTGAATAGGCCACACAGGGATAGTTAGGTTAATGCGTTGAGGTGGTAGGCCAGTCTGAACAAATGCGCTTTAGGGCACGCTTAAAACTGTGGGGATTGGGGATTAATCGAATTAACCTGGGTAGTGCATTCCAAAGAATCGGCGCAGCACGTGTAAAGTCTTGGAGACGGGAGTGGGAGGTTCTGATTATTGAGGATGCTAACCTGAGGTCATTAGCGGAGTGGAGGGCACGGGTAGGGTGGTAGACTGATACCAGGGAGGAGATGTAGGGTGGTGCTGAGCCATGGAGCGCTTTGTGAATGAGGGTAATAAGTTTGTACTGGATTCTGGAGCGGATGGGTAACCAGTGTAATGACTGGCTCAGGGTAGAGGCATCAGTGTAACGGTTGGTGAGGAATATGATCCTGGCTGCAGCATTCAGCACAGATTGGAGCGGGGAGAGTTTTGTAAGAGGGAGGCCGATTAGTAGAGAGTTACAATAGTCCAGATGAGAATGAATAAGAGAAACAGTAAGAGTTTTTGCAGAGTCGAGAATTAAAAAAAAAAAGGGCGAATTCTAGAAATATTTTTGAGATGCAGATAAGAAGAGCGAGCCAGTGATCGGATGTGGGGGGTGAATGAAAGCTCGGAATCAAGGATGACCCCAAGGCAGCGGGCATGTTGCTTGGGAATAATGGTGATAGATGATAGATAAATAGATAGTGGATGGATAGATGAGATTGATAAATATATACTTGATAGATAATAGATAAATAAATACTAAATAGATAATAGATAAATATTAGATAATGGATAGAGAGATAATAGATAGATGCTGAATCCTACCTGCCCTTTAGCTTTTAGCCATGTCAGATAAATATGAGTTTTAGGGTTCCATCACAGGAAGATCGCCTTGTCATGGCTGGTGGGCTCTCATGATTTGGCTATGTCCTTTCATTTTATAAGTATAGTCTATATAACAGTGATGTAGTGTAAATGTCATAAATGCAATGTTTGCACATCTTAGCGCTTACCCTGGCTGTTGTATTCTTTTGTTTGTACATAGATAGATAAATAGATC
This sequence comes from Ranitomeya imitator, assembly GCF_032444005.1. Taxonomy (NCBI): domain Eukaryota; kingdom Metazoa; phylum Chordata; class Amphibia; order Anura; family Dendrobatidae; genus Ranitomeya; species Ranitomeya imitator. The sequence continues at coordinate 20,337,094 of NC_091290.1, forward strand.
AAAGTTTGTTCACTATGACATTTTCCTCTCATTAAGGGACTGCTTAAAGGGGACAATGTTTCAAGGTAAACAACTTTGAGACCACTTCAGATGATAAGTAGATCTAGTTGCACACGACTGTATGTTCTCCACCTGAGAAAATTGTTCCGATATGCTATTCAGACCCTGATCAGATCATAAAAAAAAAAAAAAAAAAGTTTCTCCATATTTTCCATTCAGTCTGTCACTGAAAATCGGAACACACTCGGATGTCATCCAAGTGCGGTGCAATGTTTTCCATGGACCCATAGACATGAATGGGCGTGTGCCATCCAATTATTAGAGGCAAACCGTGCATGCTGCGATTATTTTTTTTCCTGGACATATTCGGACCGAGGAAAAAATTGAATATATGCACGGCCCCTAGAATAACATTGGTCCGAGTGCGATCCATCAAAACTATGGTGGGCTCCATGAACCCTTATAGAAACACATAAAGCTCCCAACAAGAAAAAAAAAAGAATTGATAAAGACCTAGGGGGTTTTAGATAATTAAAGTGCTGTTCATTTTCTTACTACAAACATTGCCAAACGTTTTCTGAAAGGAGACAATCCCTTTAAATTCATGGGTTTACTTAGTTTTTCTCCCTGCACTGTGGATATTTATTCAATGTCCTGAATAAAAGACATGAACGGTATAACGGTGTGCGCTGTTTGTTTAGTTGGATTGTAGTTAGACACTTTGGGCTTTTCCTATTATTTCCCGCAGTGAGGACAAAGCAGAACAGATCAATCCCAGCCTGACGAGACATGATAGCCGACAGTCAAATTCAGGCAGAGGGGGGCAGAGAAACCAAACTCCACATCGTCAGGATGACATTTGTAAATGTCAGTTTCCAGGATTATATTGGCAGATATGACATTTTGAAATGTTATAAACGTGAAAGAAGTAAAGAGGCCTGAGATTATTGGGCCTTTTCTGCGGTCAACTATAAGCACAGTGTGGCGGAACTGCAGAGGAAATCCCATTGGAAAATGGTGCAAATGTTCTGACTTTTCTGCATCTGGTCCTATTTCTCCAAGAGCGTCCCCAAGGAATACGCTTATCATGGTACATTAGGCACATAAACCACACCTCAGTTTAGTAACTCTGTGGATACTTTACATAACTTGTCCTGGTCTAAACTTCTGTTACATTTCAGAGCTGAAATCTCCCAACATTCCCTGTATAAAGAGTCTTCTGCTGATTTTCCATCTGGAAAGTATCTTCTTTACAATAAGCACAGTACAGTCATCTAGGAAAACTTACACATCATATACGAACGTATCTGTACACAGGCCTAACTGGTACTAATGGCAACCAGCAGAATAGTGAGTGCAGCTCTGGTGTATAATACAGGATGTAACTCAGGATCAGTAATGTAATGTATGTACACAGAGACTGCACCAGCAGAATAGTGAGTGCAGCTCTGGAGTATAATACAGGATGTAACTCAGGATCAGTAATGTAATGTATGTACACAGTGACTGCACCAGCAGAATAGTGAGTGCAGCTCTGGGGTATAATACAGGAGGTAACTCAGGATCAGTAATGTAATGTATGTACACAGTGACTGCACCAGCAGAATAGTGAGTGCAGCTCTGGGGTATAATACAGGATGTAACTCAGGATCAGTAATGTAATGTATGTACACAGTGACTGCACCAGCAGAATAGTGAGTGCAGCTCTGCAATATAATACAGGATGTAACTCAGGATCAGTAATGTAATGTATGCACACAGTGACTGCACCAGCAGAATAGTGAGTGCAGCTCTGCAATATAATACAGGATGTAACTCAGGATCAGTAATGTAATGTATGTACACAGTGACTGCACCAGCAGAATAGTGAGTGCAGCTCTGCAATATAATACAGGATGTAACTCAGGATCAGTAATGTAATGTATGTACACAGTGACTGCACCAGCAGAATAGTGAGTGCAGCTCTGCAATATAATACAGGGTGTAACTCAGGATCAGTAATGTAATGTATGCACACAGTGACTGCACCAGCAGAATAGTGAGTGCAGCTCTGCAATATAATACAGGATGTATCTCAGGATCAGTAATGTAATGTATGTACACAGTGACTGCACCAGCAGAATAGTGAGTGCAGCTCTGGAGTATAATACAGGATGTAACTCAGGATCAGTAATGTATGTACACAGTGACTGCACCAGCAGAATAGTGAGTGCAGCTCTGGGGTATAATACAGGATGTAACTCAGGATCAGTAATGTAATGTACACAGTGACTGCACCAGCAGAATAGTGAGTGCAGCTCTGGAGTATAATACAGGAGGTAACTCAGGATCAGTAATGTATGTACACAGTGACTCCTCCAGCAGAATAGTGAGTGCAGCTCTGGGATATAATACAGGATGTAACTCAGGATCAGTAATGTAATGTATGTACATAGTGACTGCACTAGCAGAATAGTGAGTGCAGCTCTGGAGTATAATGCAGGAGGTAACTCAGGATCAGTAATGTATGTACACAGTGACTGCTCCAGCAGAATAGTGAGTGCAGCTCTGGAGTATAATACAGGATGTAACTCAGGATCAGTAATGTATGTACACAGTGAATGTACCAGCAGAATAGTGAGTGCAGCTCTGGGGTATAATACAGGATGTAACTCAGGATTAGTAATGTATGTACACAGTGACTGCACCAGCAGAATAGTGAGTGCAGCTCTGGAGTATAATGCAGGATGTAACTCAGGATCAGTAATGTAATGTATGTACACAGTGACTGCACCAGCAGAATAGTGAGTGCAGCTCTGGAGTATAATACAGGATGTAACTCAGGATCAGTAATGTAATCTATGTACACAGTGACTGCACCAGCAGAATAGTGAGTGCAGCTCTGGAGTATAATACAGGATGTAACTCAGGATCAGTAATGTATGTACACAGTGACTGCACCAGCAGAATAGTGAGTGCAGCTCTGGGGTATAATACAGGATGTAACTCAGGATCAGTAATGTAATGTACACAGTGACTGCACCAGCAGAATAGTGAGTGCAGCTCTGGAGTATAATACAGGAGGTAACTCAGGATCGGTAATGTATGTACACAGTGACTCCTCCAGCAGAATAGTGAGTGCAGCTCTGGGATATAATACAGGATGTAACTCAGGATCAGTAATGTAATGTATGTACATAGTGACTGCACTAGCAGAATAGTGAGTGCAGCTCTGGAGTATAATGCAGGAGGTAACTCAGGATCAGTAATGTATGTACACAGTGACTGCTCCAGCAGAATAGTGAGTGCAGCTCTGGGATATAATACAGGATGTAACTCAGGATCAGTAATGTATGTACATAGTGACTGCACTAGCAGAATAGTGAGTGCCGCTCTGGAGTATAATACAGGAGGTAACTCAGGATGTGTAATGTATGTACACAGTGACTGCACCAGCAGAATAGTGAGTGCAGCTCTGGGGTATAATACAGGATGTAACTCAGGATCAGTAATGTATGTACACAGTGACTGCTCCAGCAGAATAGTGAGTGCAGCTCTGAAGTATAATACAGGATGTAACTCAGGATCAGTAATGTATGTACACAGCGACTGTACCAGCAGAATAGTGAGTGCAGCTCTGGAGTATAATACAGGATGTAACTCAGGATCAGTAATGTATGTACACAGTGAATGTACCAGCAGAATAGTGAGTGCAGCTCTGGGGTATAATACAGGATGTAACTCAGGATTAGTAATGTATGTACACAGTGACTGCACCAGCAGAATAGTGAGTGCAGCTCTGGAGTATAATGCAGGATGTAACTCAAGATCAGTAATGTAATGTATGTACACAGTGACTGCACCAGCAGAATAGTGAGTGCAGCTCTGGAGTATAATACAGGATGTAACTCAGGATCAGTAATGTAATCTATGTACACAGTGACTGCACCAGCAGAATAGTGAGTGCAGCTCTGGAGTATAATGCAGGATGTAACTCAGGATCAGTAATGTAATTCATATAAACAATCACTTGAGCAGAATAGTGAGTGCAGCTCTGAATATTATTCTAGATAAGACCAGGATAAGTAATATGAATTATCTTACACGGTGACTCAACAACATAAATTGTATAATACTGTATGTGACATGTCACCGCTTCTCCCTTGAACGGGCAGATGAAATTGCAGCCTTGTTATGTTGAGTGTCTGAATGTCGCAGTGTCCAGCAGGTTGTCATCCTGTGAACATCAGACAGTAATTAAGGTAGCTGACCCTCCCAGTGTCTCGCTGCTCACAGTGTTATAATTTATTATATCTCAGCCTGGATTTAGTAAAGTGCCACCATGATAAGCGCTACCACGCAGTCCCAGCAGTTGTGACACTATCAATCTCAATGCTGAGGTTTGTAGTACCACATTCGCAGGGGAATGATGTTGAAAATATGTGAGATAATTAATAGGCATAAATATTACATTACTGTATTCTCCATCCTTTACATTATATTTTGTAATACTCTCACTATATTACATTATTTATAGAAAACCCTTCAATGAAAATTTCCCATTGTCATCATTGTAGAAAACTTCACATTCTAAGGTCATAACCTGATAATTAGAGATGAGCGGCGCTAGAACGATGCTTATCTCTACTGCAGAAGCAGGGAAACTTTTGCTCCTTTTTACTTTTCACAACAATTCAGCTTCTGCAGAACTTCAAAGTACAAGCATAAGCAGCTGCAAAACCGCATAATAAATTCCTTAGCTGCTGCAGAACACTATAACTCACACCTTAGCTGCTGCAGAACCTCATAATACACACCTCAGCTGCTGCAGAACCTCATAATGCAGACTTCAGCTGCAGCAGAATATTATAATACACATCTCAGATGCAGCAGAACCTCATAATACAAACCTCACCTGCTGCAGAACATTATATTACACACCTCAGCTGCTGCACAACCTCATAATACAGATCTCAGGTGCTGCTGCAGAATATTACAACACACACCTCAGATGCTGCAGAGCCTCATAATACACACCTCAGCTACTGCAGAACCTCATAATACACACCCCAGCTGCTGCAGAACCCCATCATACACACCTCGGCTGCTGCAGAACTTCATATTACACACCTCAGCTGCTGCAGAACTCATATTACACACCTCAGCTGCTGCAGATCCTCATCATACACACCTTGGCGGCTCCAGAACTTCATATTACACACCTCAGCTGCTGCAGAACCTCATAATACACACCTCAACTGCTCCAGAACTTCATATTACACACCTCAGCTGCTGCAGAACCTCATAATACAGGCCTCATCTGCAGCAGAATATTATAATACACACCTCAGCTGCCGCAGAACCTCATAATACACACCTCAGCTGCTCCAGAACTTCATATTAAACACCTCAGCGCTGCAGCGCTGCTGCAGAACCTCATAATACACTCCTCAGCTGCAGCAGAATATTATAATACACACCTCAGCTGCTGCAGAACATTATATTACACTCCTCAACTGAAGCAGAAACATATTTCACAACGATGCCCCTTCACTCTAGAAATTATTGCGCTACTCAGCTCATAGCGTCTGCAAAAGCAATTTTAATCAGAATTACATTGTAATTATTATATAATAACACAAAAACTCTGCAACTTCTTCTGTTTTAATTTCTCATCCTTTTACGTTGTTTGTTTTCCGTCAGTGGAATTAATAGAAACTATAACATGAATAAACCCTATACACCATAAAATGTCAGGTATTACCCATTGGTTTTTAGATATACTGTATACTTTTTTATTTTTATTATGGACTGACTGTTAATTACACTGGATACAGTGAAGATCTCACATTATATCTACATTAACTTTTTATCAATTTTGTGCAAGAGACCAAGAGAAGCAGAATAACTGTGTGACAGCTGAAGCAGCTTCCCAGCTAATGAGCAGGCAGAGAGCAATGTCTCCAGCCAGAGAAACACATTTCCCTGGTTTCCTAATGGCATTCAGCAGTGTTTTTGTGAGAGTGAAAGGAAGAGTTATTCACACATTCTCTTAGTGACATCAGCCAGGTCTGCCGGCAAACACTAGGAGAATGTGCAATGAAGCCCGAGAAACCCCACAGATTCATTGTATGGAGAAAAGAATTATGGATACAAACCATAGTGTCTTTTCATAGGTGGGAGAACTATAAGTCACATAATGCATAGGCCTCTGTGGGAGATACATAGGTTAGACATCACAACTTTCATTGATAATGGACCTAAGGCCGCTCTGAGGCCGTGTCGTTGCATATTCAGTTGCATTTGGCGGAAAAAAATACCACCGCCTGCAGCGCTATTTTACTGTGAAAACTCCTGAGAATCAGACAAAACACACCGGACCCCATTACAAGTAAGTGGGGTCTGTCCGATGCCTTTGGTGTCCATCATGTGACAGACTCTGTCATTGTTATTTTTCCTATTACGGAACAAAAAAAAAATGGAAATGATAACGCAGTTTAGTACCACAATCATGAAGCACCAGTGTATGTTGTATGTTATGATCAGGTGGCCTTGGAGCAGCATGAAAAGACCTTCGCTGGAGCAGTGGTAACTTTACTGACCGCAAACCCTGATCCTATTACCGCAACTAGAAGTAGCCGTGGGGTGTGCCTAACCAGACCTAGACACCTCGACACAGCCTAAGGACTAAATATCCCTAAAGATGGAAATAAGAAAACTCTCTTGCCTCAGAGTAGATCCCCAAAGGATAGGATCCCCCCCACAAATAATGACTGAGAAAAGAGGAAAAGACACACGCAGACAGAAAACAGGGATAAGCAAAGGAGGCCACTTCTACCTAGATAGGAAAGGATAGTACAGGATACTATGCGGTCAGCATAAAACATTACAAAATATCCACAGCAGAAAAATACAAAAACTCCACCACCTAACTAAAGATGTGGAGAGTATATCTGCGACTCCAGCGAGTTCAACTAGACTGAGAAAAACATCAGGCACAGTCTAGCAGGAACAAAATAGAAACAAAATAAGCACAGAAAATAAACACACAGCAGTGTGTCTAAAAAATGAAGCAAACACTTATCTTAACTGAATTGGCAGCAAGCAGGAGAGGCCAGGCAGAGGACCAACACTTCCAAAGGAACATTGACTACTGGCAAGGACTAATGAGTCCTTCACAGCTAAATACCCCATTCAGAATTGCAATTAGCAGAAACACCTGTCCAAGACTGCTGCTCAGGAATAACTGCAGTACCATCAACAACCACCGGAGGGAGCCCAAGAGCAGAATTCACAACAGTTGTAACCGTGAGCGGATAATACCAGCTCGCTCAGAGCACCCTACGGGTGCCCAGCCTCCAGGACCACTCCAAAATAGTACCAACACAAAAACACGGAGCAAAAGAGTCCACATCAACATAATAATTATATATAAAAATCTACAAAATTTTATTGGTTATAACAGTATCATTAATGTATCAATACACAACAATATTAAGATTCAGAATATGTGTGCTGTCTGCACTAGCATATAGCAGGGTACAATAAGAAGAGGATATGACGGTAGCCAAGTTAAAGGGGGGATGCTGCAATACATCCTTATGGCAACAGCATGAATAAATGACAAACCGTTCTATGCGTGGTCATACAAGTCTCCAGTCTCGTATATAGCAGTGTGCTCCATCAGACCACCCCCATATGTAAAATCATACAATTACACATGACTCATGCTTACCCATCGGTAGTCAGGGAAGGCACCCCCACCTCACTTAGCACCCCCGGACGCGCGTTTCGCATTCTTAGCTTTTTCAACAGGGTAGATTTTTATGTATAATTATGTTGATGTGGACTCTTTTGCTCCGTGTTTTTGTGTTGATGACTCAGTCTTACTAGGATAAAAGTTTAGTTTCTCCAAAACTTGACCCAGTAATCTTCAGTACAACCCCCAATATTATTATTGTATTATTTATTATTATTTATTTATATATAACACCATTAATTCCATGATGCTGTACATGAGAAGGGGGTAACATACAGAGTTATAGATATCGTTTACATATATGTCGTAGTTGTTAGCACGGCAATACCAGTAGTATAACTTACCGCTATTCTCCATGCCACTCTCCATAAGGAGAAACGTTACCCCTTAGACCCCAGTCCAGAGCCTCTCACCTAGCCAAATCAGTTCTCATGCTTCGCACTGACGAGGGCCAACAGCCCGAAACACCGTGTCTGCGAATTGAGATACTGATTTGGCTTTTATCCTAAGTCATATTGCACGACTCGTTAAAGGGTTGATTGTGACTGGTAGGATCGCTACTTCCAACAGGAGCATTGCATGGCGAATAAGCCTCCTTACCTTGACAAGCCAGAGATGGTATATCACTCTCCATAAGGAGAAACGTTACCCCTTAGACGCTATTCTCCAGTCACCCAACTATAACCTACCGGGTGTAACTATAGTGGGTGCAAGGGTTGCAGTCGCACCTGGGTCCTGGAGCCCAGATGATGGTCCACAAGTTCCCTTTGGCCCATATGAGAAGACCAATACTAACAACGACCTGTGATAGTTGGGTGCCGTGTTTGAAATGTTAGATGGTCTATAAATGCGAGTTACACCACTGTACCCCATAGTCTTTAATGTACACTGAACTATATACCATAGCCATTAGTACAGCTCCCATTACATCCATGTCCTAGGACTCTTACCCGCTCAATCTCTTAACATACATTGTTGTCATTCACACTAACACCTTGTTATCTACCCACTTAGCAGTTTTCTAGCTGGGATGAAACTGAGCCTTATACCTGATTGTCATTAGGACGACTTCCACTACAATCTATTTTCAATTGTGCAACTTCTTTTATGACCCCTACTTTACCTAATGATCATTTGTCCAACACCTATAATACCCCACACCCTCACTATGACCAGTACTCACTTTTATGACTCTTCTTATCCCAAATGGTCAAATCATTCAACTCCCAGTAGATCCCATTGTTGATATTTTCTACTATAGCCCATGGTATTGCGTATCACCTTTATATTCCATGGTCATCCTTACAGCCCACATTATACCCCACAGAAAAGAGATCAACCTCTTTCTCCTCGTACACCATGGATATTCACGCAATTGTTATATGCACCTCTCATATCCCTCTACCGTCATTTCTACAACCCCTCATTATATTCTATGACCTTTGACCAACCCACAACTAAGAAGTTGAGTAAATTGTTATGTCCTCATTTTACACCACTTATTATATCCCACGGTCATTTGTAGGACCCCCGATTATGCCTTATGGTCTTCTTTCACCACCACACTACGCCCAATGGTCATATTTTCAACCCCAACAATGTAATGTCCACATATCGCACATCCCCTTCATACCCCTCGGTCATCGCCAGATATGCCCGTGGTCTATGTACAACCCCTCTTGGCCATTCATAAACCCCGATAACGGTGAAGTTCTGTGGTCTGCTATGTGCACGTTTCACAGCCTCGTTCTATGATCATTTACCCACAGACATTTGTACAACCCTCGCCACAACCCTTCGTGTCCCTCCATTCATTCCCTATCGGCCTCTGTCATGGATGTAGCTATTGTTTACGTCTTTCTTCCTACAATTACCGTCACATTTCTCTCATTGCTATGTTCTATTATAAAAGGCACCAGCAACAGATAATGGTAAAAAAACAGTCTGCTCACAGCATCTCGAGTCACTGGAGACGGAAGAAAGGGGGAAAAAAGGAGAATGGATTCTTATTTCTTACCTTGTCAGTCAAGGGCAGGATCTAGTGGCACATTAGGGCGTCAGGGCACTGCCCAACTGGCAGTTGTCCTGATGTTACGGAGTCTCCAAAACAAGAACATCATTGCAGATCATTGCCTTGTCCTGTGTGCTGTGCCATCTCCTCCAGAGGATGCAAGTCTTACAGCCCAGGCTCTTCTCACTTTCCCTTCCTGCTGTACAGTCTCCTCAGATATAGGACTAGCAGCACCGGCTTCTACAGCACAGAGCGGCCGATGTCGGTGGCAGAATGTGGAGTGTAGGCAGCACAGCACCAGCCCACAGGGACAGCAGGAGGAGGAAGCACAAGTCTGATGTCAGAGGATGAGCAGAGATGTGGAGGGGAGCGGGAGCTGGACGTGACCACGGGATCCGTATTATATGCTCCGTATCTTATCCGATTCCCATAATAAAGTACAAGCGACTGCATAAATAGCAATTTCCCAATAGATTTCTGCATTAGCAATTATCTGTTTCTTAGAACCAAAAAAGGCCCATGAAGTGTATATAAAACAATTGATAAAGTTTATTTCGAATACGTATCCATAAAATCATGTAAACAGTATATAATGCATGCCTCAACAAACGACCAACAACCAACAGCAGAAGAACACACTGATTCACATACAGGTATATACCATGATAAGTATCATAATCATATGGGTGCCCCCGAAAGAAAAATAGGCGAAACGCACGTCGGGGCGAGACGCAGTTACATTGACACTTCACACAGGTATCAGTATGTGACTCCATGCACTTTATATTTTCCAAATAGAGTAGCACTATGCAGATAGACACTTTAGCATACTACATGTATTGATGGTAATCACCATACCATGGATGGATTGTTATTAGGGTGTACCATAAATAGCACTTGTATCTATAGTAGATTGGATTTGAGCAATGGTTTTGGTGGTTACCATATGATTGATACTTATCATGGTATATACCTGTATGTGAATCAGTGTGTTATTCTGCTGTTGGTTGTTAGTCGTTTGTTGAGGCATGCATTATATACTGTTTACATGATTTTATGGATATGTATTCGAAATAAACTTTATCAATTGTTTTATATATACTTCATGAGCCTTTTTTGGTTCTAAGAAACAGCTGTTATGTACGGAGTGTGACCTATGGTGTTTAGGTTATGTGTTTGGACTAATATGTACACGTATTAGTAATTATCTTTACTACGGTGTTCATTTTAGGACATGGTCACAAATCAAAGTCAAACATCAGAAATACTCTGTCTGATACCTCATTCTGATACTTGAGTCTGATACCTGAGTCTGATACCTGAGTCTGATACCTGAGTCTGATACCTGAGTCTGATACCTGAGTCTGATACCTGAGTCTGATACCTGAGTCTGATACCTGAGTCTGATACCTGAGTCTGATACCTGACTCTGATACCTGACTCTGATACCTGACTCTGATACCTGACTCTGATACCTGACTCTGATACCTGACTCTGATACCTGACTCTGATACTTGACTCTGATACCTGACTGATACCTGACTCTGATACCTGACTTTGATACCTGACTCTGATACTTGACTCTGATACTTGACTCTGATACTTGACTCTGATACCTGACTCTGATACCTGACTCTGATACCTGACTCTGATACCTGACTCTGATACCTGACTCTGATACCTGACTCTGACACCTGACTCTGATACTTGAGTCTGATACATGAAATTAGTAAAATTAGTAAAATTAGCTAAAATTAGTACCTGGGATCACTCGAGCTTGTGGTGCAATGGTAAGGCCAACGGCTGTAGTGTCTAGACGCAGGATCGTTTTTTATTCCTCCGGATCGGTTTTATTTTTCTGCCGGCTCCGTTTTTTTTCGCCGGATCCATTTTTTCTGTCGGATCTGTTTTTTTACGCCATATCCATTTTTTATGCCGGATCCGTTTTTTTTACGCCGGATCCGTTTTTTTTTTTTACACCGGATTTTTTTTTTTGCCGGATCCGTTTTTTTTCACCTGATCCATTTTTTTACGCCAAATCCGTTTTTTTTTCGCCTGATCCATTTTTTCTTCCAGATCCGTTTTTTTTTTACGCCTGATCAGTTTATTTTTGCGCCGTATCCGTTTTTTTACGCCGGATCCATTTTTCTTCTGCTGGCGGAAAAAAAACGGATCCGGCGTAAAAAAAACGGATCCGGCGTAAAAAACGTTTTTTTAAACGCCTGATCCGTTTTTTCTGGTGGCAGAAAAAAAAACGGATCCGGCGAAAAAAACTGATCCGGCGTAAAAAAAACGGATCCAGCGTAAAATAAATGGATCAGGTGTAAAAAAGAAACGGATCCGGAAGAAAAAAATGAATCCGGCGAAAAAAAACGGATTTGGCGTAAAAAAACGGATCCGGCGAACAAAAGCGGATTTGGCGTAAAAAAAACGGATCCGGCGAAAAAAAACGGATCCGGCGAAAAAAAACGGATCCGGCAAAAAAAAAACAGATCTGGCGAAAAAAAAACGGATCCGGTGTGAAAAAAAAAACGGATCCGGCGTTAAAAAAAACGGATCCGGCGTAAAAAAAATGGATATGGCGTTAAAAAAAAACAGATTCGGCAGAATAAAACGGATCCGGCGAAAAAAAAACGGATTCGGCGTAAAAAAAACGGATCCGGCGTAAAAAAAAACGGATCCGGCGTAAAAAAAAATGGATCCGGCGTAAAAATAAACGGATCAGGCGTAAAAAAAAACGGATCCGGAAGAAAAAATGAATCCGGCGAAAAAAACGGATTCGGCGTAAAAAAACGGATCCGGCGAAAAAAACGGATTTGGCGTAAAAAAAACGGATCCAGCAGAAAAAAAACGGATCCGGCGGAAAAAAAAAAATCGATCTGGCGAAAAAAAAAACGGATCCGGCAGAAAAAAACGGATCTGGCGTAAAAAAACCGGATCCGGCAAAAAAAAAAAAACAGATCTGGCAGAAAAAAAAAGGATCTGGCGAAAAAAACCGGATCCGGTGTAAAAAAAACGGATCCGGTGTAAAAAAAACGGATCCGGCGTAAAAAAAGGATCAGGCAGAAAGAAAACGGAGCCGGCAGACAAAAACGGATCCGGCGGACAAAAACGGAGCCGGAAAAAAAACGGATCCTGAGGAAAAAAAAACGGATCCTGCAGAAAAAAACGGATCTGGCGGAAAAAAAACGGATCCAGCCGACAAAAACGGATCCGGCAGAAAAATAAAACCGATCCGGCGGGAAAAAAAAGGATCGGCGGAAAAAAAACAGATCCTGCGTCTAGAGGCTACAGCCGTCGGCATTACCATTGCACCACAAGCTCAAGTGATCCCAGGTACTAATTTTAGCTAATTTTACTAATTTTACTAATTTCATGTATCAGAATCAAGTATCAGACTCAGGTATCGGAGTCAAGTATCAGAGTCAAGTATCAGAGTCAAGTATCAGAGTCAAGTATCAGAGTCAGGTATCAAAGTCAGGTATCAGAGTCAGGTATCAGAGTCGGGTATCAAAGTCAAGTTTCAGAGTCAAGTATCAGAGTCAAGTATCAGAGTCAAGTATCAGAGTCAGGTATCAAAGTCAAGTATCAGAGTCAAGTATCAGAATCAGGTATCAAAGTCAAGTATCAGAGTCAAGTATCAGAGTCAGGTATCAAAGTCAAGTATCAGAGTCAAGTATCAGAGTCAAGTATCAGAATGAGGTATCAGAGTATTTCTGATGTTTGACTTTGATTTGTGACTTTGATATGTGAAAGTCAGGTATCAGAATCAAGTATCAGAATGAGGTATCAGACAGAGCATTTCTGATGTTATTTCTGATGTTTGACTTTGATTTGTGACCATGTGTGAAAGTCAGGTATAAGAGTCAAGTATCAGAATGAGGTATCAGACAGAGTATTTCTGATGTTTGACTTTGATTTGTGACCATGTCCTAAAATGAACACCGTACTTTACAGGTCAGTTCAAGTTACGTCCTCTGCCTTAGCTGAATATAGGGACCATTTATGGAAACTTATAGCAGCACGTACCGCCGCGGTCCTAAAACTATCCTGATACCTGGAGTTGGCTTCACCCTCAAAAGCAGTAAAGGACAATGAGTGAACCATCAAGTTCTTCACTACCACACTGCATCAAACATGCCTTTATGGGCCTTGCTTTGTGCACGGCGGCACAGTTGTTGGGAACAGAAAAGGGTCTTCTCCAAACTGTTCCCACAAAGATGCTAACTACAATTGTCCGCAATATCTTGTGCTGCAGTGTTAAGATTCCTCTTCACTTTTTGGCGGATGTCAAAAAGAATCCCATAGCATTATCCCCCTCCACCAAACTACAGTGGGCACAATGCAGTCAGGTGGGTAACGCTGAGCAAACCCAGACTCCTCCATCACACGCAAATAAAGTGCAATCGGTCACTGTACAGAACACGTCTCCTCCAGAGTCCAGTGGTGGCGGCTTTACACCACTCCATCTGCCGCTCGGCATTGTGCTTGGTGATGTACGGCTGTATGCAGCTGTTCGGCCATGAAGCTCCCAGTGGGGGCACAGTGTTTGTGCTGATGTTATACCAGAGGAGGTCTGGACTCTGCAGTTATGGGGTGAGCAGAGCAGTGGTGACTTTTCTGCTTTCTGCTCCTCAGCATTCGGCCCCCCGCTCTGTAACGTTATGGGGTCCCCACTTAGTGGCTGAGTTTCTGCAGTTCTTTCCATGATTCAATAATATCACTCACAGGTGATGGGGAAGATTTATGAGGGAAATGTCATGAATGGACTTGTTACTCTGGTGGCTCCTATTACAGGACCGCACTGGTACCAGTGATCTCTGCACCACCGGCTGCTCTGTCATATGTTAGTAAAGGCAGAAGGCATGGTGTTATACACCTGGTGATGAGGCGTCGGATGTTATATACTGGGGGAGCAAGGGGTGCTGGAAATTATACACCAGGGTCAATGGGGCCATATGTTATACATTAGGGCTGGGTGTTATTCATCAGGGGCAATGGGATGTGTCCATATTGCATAGTTATAATAGGATATGTTCTTGTATCTTTGGCGCATGTGACATACATTTAAGTCATATGTATACATATGTATAACACACACCTTTTGTGTTAAAAATATGTTAAAAAACTGAGATAAAAAAAAAATAGCGCAAAATAGGGTCTTATCCGGTGGATGATTATCAGAATTGGTATCAATATATGCTGACCTGATCTAGGGTTATATGGCTGCAGCAAATCCATGAATGATTTCACCAGAAAATACAAATAAAAATGGAAAGTTTGTGGTCTATATCCATGCTGCCAGATGATGATGAAATGTCAAACGCCAGAGAAAATATCATTAAAAAAAATTGTCTTTATTTTTCTATGCGTTTCGAAGTGTAACTCACTTCTTCCTCAGGAAACCAAAGCCAACATTGTGGGTTAGAAATATGGATCAGTGTTTAAAAGAATTTTGTGAGGATAAAAACTAGATGGGAAAAAGTGATGGAGTGATTTCTACACTGTGTGCAAAATTATTAGGCAAGTTGTATTTTAGAGGATTATTTTTATTATTGATCAACAACTATGTTCTCAATCAACCCAAATGACTCATAAATATCAAAGCTTAATACTTTTGGAAGTTGGAGTGGGGTTTTTTAGATTTGGCTATCTTACGAGGATATCTGTTTGTGCAGGTAACTATTACTGTGCAGAATTATTAGGCAACTTAATAAAAACCAAATATATTTCCATCTCACTTGTTTATTTTCACCAGGTAAACCAATATAACTGCACAAAATTTAGAAATAAACATTTCTGACATGCAAAAACAAGCCCCCCAAAAATTAGTGACCAATATAGCCCCCTTTCTTTATGATGACACTCAGCAGCCTCCATCCATAGATTCTGTCAGTTGCTTCATCTGTTTACGACCAACATTGTGTGCAACAGCCACCACAGCCTCCAGACACTGCTCCGAGAGGTGGACTGTTTTCCCTCCCTGTAGATCTCACATTTTATGAGGGACCACAGGTTCTCTATGGGGTTCAGATCAGGTGAACAAGGGGTCATGTCATTATTTGTTCTTCTTTGAGACCTTTACTGGCCAGCCGTGCTGTGGAGTAGTTGGAGGCATGTGATGGAGCATTGTCCTGCATGAAAATCATGTTTTTCTGGAACGATACCGACTTCTTCCTGTACCACTGCTTGAAGAAGTCTTCCAGAAACTGACAGTAGGTCTGGGAGTTGAGCTTCACCCCATCCTCAACCTGAAAAGTCCCACAAGTTCATCTTTGATGATACCAGCCCATACCAGTCCCCCACCTCCACCTTGCTGGCGTCTGAGTCGGCGTGGAGCTCTCTGCCCTTTACTGATCCAGCCTCTGGCCCATCCATCTGGCCCATCAAGAGTCACTCTCATTTCATCAGTCCATAAAACCTTTAAAAAGTCAGTCTTAAGATATTTCTTGGCCCAGTCTTGACGTTTAAGCTTATGTTTCTTGTTCAGCCTTCCTTACCTTGGCCATGTCCCTGAGTATCGCACACCTTGTGCTTTTTGTTACTCCAGTAACGTTGCAGCTCTGAAATACGGCAAAACTGATGGCAAATGGCATCTTGGCAGCTTCACGCTTGATTTTCCTCAATTCATGGGCAATTATTTTGCGCCTTTTTTGCCCAACACGCTTCTTGCGACCCTGTTGGCTATTTGCCATGAAACCCTTGATTGTTCGGTGATCACGCTTCAAAAGTTTGACAATTTCAAGACTGCTGCATCCCTCTGCAAGACATCTCACAATTTTGGACTTTTCAGAGCCCATCAAATCTCTCTTCTGACCCATTTTGCCACAGGAAAGGAAGTTGCCTAATAATTAAGCACACCTTATATAGGGTTTTGATGTCATTAGACAACACCCCCCCCTCATTACAGAGATGCACATCACCTGATTTACTTAATTGGTAGTTGGCTCTCAAGCCTGAACAGCTTGGAGTAGGACAACAAGTATAAAAAGTATCATGTGATCAAAACACAACTTGTCTAATAATTCTGCACACAGTGTAACGTGGGGTTTAAATGCCCCTAATTTGGTATTCCAAATATTGGTAATTATGATCCAAATGTGACAAACATTCCAAAACTCATGGACATTGCTGTGGAGTTTGTTGACCCTGCAGAATTGTTTATTTAACTCCTATTCTTCCATGAAAGTTTTAAAAGGCCATATTTGCAGTAATTTTGCTAATTGTTTTGAAAAATGTCTTACCACTTTGTGCCCACAGCTCCTATGCATTCTATATATCTCCAGACTACAAACAAACCTTGTGCAGTCATATGTTATTCTCTTCTACTGTCTGCAGGTCCAGCAGATAGAGTAATAGGAGTAAGACATGATGGTAGGATCCGACTACACAAGGTTTGTTGGTAGTCTGTAACCATGGAAACATGGATCTGCATAGGAGCTGCAAGCACAAAATGATGGGTAAGTTTTAATCTAGGCTTTTTACAAAGTTGCTTCATTTTCTTATTTCTTGAGTACTAAACCAATATAATGTGGATTGAAAACATACTGTATATTCTTTAAGTTAGATTTTTGCTGCTGCAATTCGTAGCAATTAGTGATCAGCGCAAATGCTCATTACTCGAGTTTGCCTAGGCTGCTCGGGTATGCACAGAGTATCAGGGGTGCTCGAATGAGAAGTTTGCGTCCCTGTGGCGGCATGTTTCGCAGCTGTTAGAGAGCCACAAAACAAGCAGGGATTGCCTGACATACGGCAACAGACGCAACACAAGCAGGGATTACCTGACATACGGGCGACAGCCACAAAACAAGCAGGAATTGCCTGAAATATATGGGGCAACAGCCACAAAACATGTGGGGATTGCATGACATACGGGCAACAGCCACAAAACATGCAGGGATTGTCTGACATACAGGGGCAACAGCCACAAAACATATGGGGATTGCCTGACATACAGAGGCAACAGCCACAAAACATGCGGGGATTGGCTGACATATACGGGCAACAGCCACAAAACATGCAGGGATTGCATGACATATACGGGCAACAGCCACAAAACATGCAGGGATTGTCTGACATATACGGGCAACAGCCACAAAACATATGGGGATTGCCTGACATACAGAGGCAACAGCCACAAAACATGCGGGGATTGGCTGACATATACGGGCAACAGCCACAAAACATGCAGGGATTGCCTGACATACAGGGGCAACAGCCACAAAACATATGCAGATTGCCTGACATATACAGGCAACAGCCACAAAACATGCGGGGATTGCCTGATATACAGGGGCAAAAGCCACAAAACATGCGGGGATTGCCTGACCTATACGGGCAACAGCCACAAAACATATGGGGATTGCCTGACATATACGGTAACAGCCACAAAACATGCGGGGATTGCCTGACATACAGGGGCAACAGCCACAAAACATATGCAGATTGCCTGACATATACAGGCAACAGCCACAAAACATGCGGGGATTGCCTGATATACAGGGGCAAAAGCCACAAAACATATGGGGATTGCCTGACATACAGAGGCAACAGCCACAAAACATGCGGGGATTGCCTGATATACAGGGGCAAAAGCCACAAAACATATGGGGATTGCCTGACATATACGGTAACAGCCACAAAACATGCGGGGATTGCCTGACATATACGGTAACAGCCACAAAACATGCGGGGATTGCCTGACATACAGGGGCAACAGCCACAAAACATATGGGGATTGCCTGACATACAGAGGCAACAGCCACAAAACATATGGGGATTGCCTGACATACAGAGGCAACAGCCACAAAACATGCGGGGATTGCCTGACATATACGGTCAAGCGTCGCGTGTTTTGTGGCTGTCTTGACAGCCACAAAACATGCGGCTGTGGGGATGCTAATTTCTCACCCAAGCACCCTTGGCAAACTCGATTAACGAGCACTTGCGCTCATCACTAGTAGCCATTTAACCACAAGGACAATAGTGAAGTCCTGATGAGTCGGTAAGACGCACCGTGTGACGTCTAAAATATAAAAAAAGTGCATGGCTCCATCTTTAATTTATGTAATATACAAGAGATTGATATGATAAAATGCCAGTGATAAATGTGCCGACAAACTTCACAAAAAGATAAATACAGTTTGAGTTATTCCCGGAGTGCCTATCCCTTTAAACACTTTGCAGCTATTCCATTCATAGAGATGTCCCCTTTTTTTTTTTTTGCTAAAATCTGATAACGCTCAAAAAAAGCCGGGACACATTATTGAAAGCTTCCGTCTCTTCCTCCGCGTCTATAAATGTGGATTTTTTTTTTTTGCTCTTACATGTTCGCTCCTCTCCCTTTTCATTTTCTTGCAAGGTTGCTATGCAACACACCATAAATGCCCTCAGCAATGTGTAATTCCGTTCTGATAGAGCGCCATCTCTCTGCAGTGACGGTAAATAGCAGGCAGAATCTGACTACAGATATACAATGTGTCTATACAGTACACGTGTCTATATAAACCAGTCCTCGTAGTACACGGGCACTAAGCATAGATGCAGACTCAGGATTTGGATTTTGCTGGCATCTTCCACTTGGGAACACTGGGCAAATCTATTCTTTATTGATTTTGATTAATTTAGAGGGAAAATTCATATATAAGTCTACATGGGGCTGTTCTATGCTGAATAAAAGAGGTGTCCAGACCTTATATATTGATTATTGGATGCATTGGGGAGCCTATGTTTCCTTCCAGTAAAATAATAACACTTATACTGCCAGCGTCGTTCCAGCGGTGTCCGTGTCCTCTCCTACAGACATAATTGACATCTGGATGAAGTGAGAGCTGCCGCTGTTCTCTCACTTCCTCTGGATGCCTTGATTTGTCCATAGGAGAGGAGAGTGAATGCACTATTTGGCTGCAGGGATAGCATAACATAACGTCACACAATCCCTGAGAGAGCCAGTGCTGACACCACAAGAACGGCTCTGGAACTGAAGGCGAGTGTGTTATTATTTTACTGGGAGGAAACACAGGGATTCAGAAGAGGTTGTCTGAGTAGTGGACATCCCCTTTAATTTCTTATTAAAGGAGAGTTCTCTTTCAATAACATTCTATCTGTTCTCTCCACTAGAGGGAGCTCTGTGGATTGCTTTTGCTCTGAACTCACTAATGAAACTGTTTGCAGAAAGTTATTGCGCTCCATCTAGTGGTGACCGCAGGCAGTCAGAATTTTATTTTTTCCAGTAAATTATTTTCCCTTTATGTAGTTGTCTAGAATAAAAGGTAAACTTTAAATCTACTTCTAAAGAAGTCCAAAAGTGACATCTCGTTATACGCTTTTGGAGATCTGTGCAGCACCTTTTATATTCATGCTTCTGACCCTTCCTGTCCGAGCTGCCAGTGGAAATAAAGTTGACAGCAACAACCCAGCTCTGGTTTGTGATTACCTGGTTATGAATTGCTTAATTAAATCACACAAAGCAAGAGGAAAAAAGGTTAAGGGTCAGCAGGAAATATTATATTCTTTTTTAGAGTTCTCATTTCAAGGGTAGGTCATCTTGTGTTTGCAAAATTCACTAGAAAATTGAGCCTGAAGCCCAGTAATACAGGTAAATAAAATACATAAATATATAGATGTATACCCCTTCTCACAAGTAAAGCGCCATGGAATCAATGGCGCTATAATAATTATATATATATATACATATATGGGTACATATGAAGTAAACCCCTTAATATATATGGTACATATGAATGAAGCAAATTTCAGATATAGAAGCATTAAATGCAGTTATTACCATGACCCGAGTAGTGAGTCATTACAATTGCTTTGTGTGTGGATGTAAAATTCATATGAAAGTAATCAGTCCCGCCAACCTTTATCGTCATCAACACGGATATTATTTATATAGGATTACTGTACATCAGCCATAAAGAGAATATCTAGCAACAATATAGAAGATTTCATTGTTTTATTTTCTGAGACATAACTCACATTTTAGAGCTCGCTAATAGCAGGATCCAGTATCCTAACTATTCCTCAAAAGCTGAATCCCCAAAAACGTGTCAAGAGAGGAATCTCTTTATGTTAGTGCATCCATCTTTTTCCCTTTTCCCTCCATGGTACTGCGTGCAACTGTATACTGTGCCACAGATGTTTCCATACAGTGCCAGTGATACAAACATAAAGGGGGAGATTTATCAATGAAAATGCACCAGAACTCTGCAACAATTTGTTCCAAAATAACTGTTTAATGACTCGCACCATATTTTGTTATCTTGTCTGGACGATGTTGCATGGGATTCACTGGAAAGGGACATTGCTTAGTCAGGAAGAGGAGTAACACCTAGGATGCAACACTGTGCACCAAAATTGTGTGACATGGTGTAAACTTACACTAGACAGTCTTAAAATTTCCCAGATTTATCAAACACCATGAAGCCTATTCATCAATTGTGATTTATTTTTAAGTCATTTTTCTCTTTTAGCCTTGCGGAATTCACTTGCATTCTTTTTTTGCGCCAAACCATTCAAAATGTTGCACGTGGTTCATAAATTTTGTGCAAAGTTATGGATCTTCAGTCAATTTGCGACTTTTTTATCGAAAACATCACATGGTCAGCTAAAATATCACAACATTTTTGCAGAAATTCCAGTTGTACATAAATTATCCCAGGGTAGTGGGTGCTGTATATTTGAACAAAAATGTTATGACTTTTTAAAAAGTCGCAATTCATGAATCAGCGGAAAACATCTGGAAGTCCACATGCACACGCTGAGTATTTGGTGAGTTTTTTATCCCAGTATGTGTAAGCCAAAACCAGGAGTGGAACGGTCAGAGGAAAAGCATAACAGAAACATTTGCACCACTTCTGCATTCTTCACCCACTCCTGGTTTTGGCTTACAAATACTGGCGTAAAAAAACTCACCAAATACTAAATGTGTGCATGAGGCCGAAAACTCAAACCCTGCACATAAAGTTGTGCATGAAAAAAGCAAAACAGGAGAACCCATAAGACAGACTTTACAAAGGTGCAAAGTAAAACGAATTTGGTGAAAATAAAAACACCTAAAGCTAGATATAAAAAAAGACACAAAATCAATAATGAACTAGCCACCGTGATAAATTTGGGAAAATATAAGATTGTCTAGTGTAGATTTGCACTGACCAAAAGTTAACACTGCATTGATAAATCTGCCCATAGAGTCCCAGTTGTGCAATAAATTGGCTGTAATGCCCCAGACCGTGCCAAAAAGCCCCAGACAGTGCCAGGTACAGAACTGGAGATACAAACTTCTACAGTCAGAGGTAAAAATGCTCCTGTGTAGTGCCGCAAATTCTCCCATACTGTTTCACATACACATATAGAAGTACACATATAGTGCTAGAAATGTTTCCATGAAACACCAGAGACCCTACTATACAGAGATAAGTGTGACGCAAGTCACTACTGAGTGTGACGCTAGTCACTACTCACAGACTTCCCATGAGGCAGGATAGTCAAGAGGTCCGGGGTTAGTACCAAGAAGGCTCGTAATAGACAAAGGGAAAAGACAAAAGCAGAGTGAGGTCACAGTCGAAGATCAGAGTATCAGGAAAGTAGCGGATCAAGACAAAGGGGTAAGTCAAGCAGATAGTCAAAGGTAAATCCAAGGTCCGCAATAGAGATGAGAATACAACTCAGAGCACAAACACACCCCGCTTCAGTAAAGCTACAATTTGCAATGGTCTGACCATTGTGAGAGTACTAAATAGCCCTGTAATCACCCAGAACGGATGACACCTGGAGGACAGCCAGATAGGACGGCTGAGCTGTTACTCACAATCCTGACAGCTCAGCCAGACCTCGACCCCATAGGGCGGCAGAGCTGTCATTCACTGTGAGTTGTGAAATTGCGACGCTAACTATGCTCCCCTTCAATGCCAGAAATGTACACACAGTGCCTAAAATACTACCATACAACGCCAGAGGTGTCCAGTGGGCCCGATCTACTGTGATTAACCTGAATTGGACTAAGACATTTTTCAGATCCCATTTCAGCCTCCATTCCTCACTCCAATAGAGGATTCTTTTTTGAAGCTTAAAAAATGGATTTGAGACATGCCCTTGGCGATACCATAGACCTATCCCAAAACATGCAACTTGGGTGCTGTTTGACCTTCTTTTCTCGACAGTGTCTTCCTCTTAATCAACATAAAATAGCATAGTCTATCATTTGCTTACTGATGTCTTATGGCCTCTTCAGGGCAGGTCTGAATTCCATATTTTCGGGGAGCACAATAGAGTAACGGGGCCTGAAATATGGTGTAAAACCAACCTCGATGTCGTGGTCGTGCTATGTCTGTGTCATATTTGCTTCAGGCTCTTCACAACTATGTTGTTATCACTGAAACCTTCAACACCAATCGTGTCCCAAATCCAAGAAAATCTGGTATCTGTAGTACTGATGGACATAGAAGTAAATTATATATATATTCTTTTCTACTTTTTAGATATGAAGCCAGCAGAATTCTATTGTAAAAGTAACTGATGGATGGAACCTAAGAACATGCATTAGAACCGCTGTTTGGGTTTTTTCATGTCACCACTTCAGTGTAATTCAAAGTGATCAACAAGGATGACCGCTTTTTTTTTTTTTTAGAAAAAGATTTATGTATCTCTGATGACAACAGTCAGCTTGGTAACATTTTTATAACTTTTCGTATTACATAATTTAATAAAACAGGATCAACACTATGAAGTAAAAACTACAGCACCTGATTCATCATTTCCCTTTTTTTCAGTCACTTTTCTTTTTTGCCTTGTGATATTCGTAGCGTTGGTTTGCACCAAATTCATCAAAATGCAGCACCCGGGTCATGAAAACGTTCTTTATTCTTGTTTTTTACACTTTTATAGCATCTTTTTTAAAGCAAAATGGTTACAATTTTGCACCAAAGTTTGTGACGTACATAACATCACTGCAGAGGAGGACAGGAGTGTGTTTGCTACAAATTTAGTAACTTTTCGGGAAAAAAAAATGCAAACGATGAATCAGTCGAAAACATCTGGAAACCCTAAACTATACCCAAATGTGGCAAACTAACAGAAAAAAAAAACAAGTAAACAAATAATAAAATAGATTAAAAAAAAAAAGAAAAACACAATTGAAAAAATGAATATTAAAGACGCAAAACACTAAAAACTCCACAAACACAGTTACAAATTCTATAATGAGCCAGGCACCAATCCTTTTGAATATTTTTATAGTTTTGCATCTATTTTTATATTGCTCTAATGAATCTGAAATTAAATAATGCTCTCAATATTTAAAATACAAAGTTTTGTGTATGCAGCTCCTATGCCGACTTATTCATCTCCAGGGTTACAGACTACAAACTATGATAAGTTGATAACCCATTGCAGTCTGATCCTGCAGTCATCATGTATTTATTATTATTATTATTTATTATTATTATATATTATTATAGCGCCATTTATTCCATGGCGCTTTACATGTGAGGAGGGGTATACATAATAAAACAAGTACAATAATCTTGAAAAATACAAGTCACAACTGGTACAGGAGGAGAGAGGACCCTGCCCGCGAGGGCTCACAATCTACAATCATGTATGTTGTTCCTCTCCCAATGGCCCCATTTCTACTGTCTGTACTAATGACGGAAGGATCAGACTACTCTCGGTTTGTTTGTAGTCTGTAACTAAGGCGACACATAGGTGCTGTATACACAAAACGGTAAAGAGAATTCCTTATCAGGACTATTTGTAAAGTTGCAGCATTTTTGCAGTGGTGTATATGGTTGCCCTTGTACTGACCGGCCTCTGGTCTTCTGACCCAAGCTTAAAAGCACCATATTCACTATTTTCTTAGTATAGTGTACACAAGTGTGACATGTCGGGGTACGCAGAGGTTAACCGCAGATATACCCAGATTTTATGATGTTATACACAACAAATATAATATTTAATATATATTTTTAGTGGTGAGAAATATTTTTTAGATGCCTTTTTCCTCCATATAATCTAGTAATAACTTTCTAAACTTGCTCAAGTCAATATTAGTACAGCAACCTAGATTGGGTGCAATGCAGTACTCTGATCCCGGGATACTTTTTTTTTTTTTTCTCCCCCACCTACAGATCAGAAGAAATTTCTTCTAGATCCACAAAACGCCTTCAAACTGCTTTTCCACGAGAGAACATGCCGTCCCTGATTACGATCCATGGTGCTGCATTGTGAGCAGGATCCGTGCTCCTTTGAAATGTCCTTATTGTGGCGAGATGAAAGCCCGGGCTGATGAAATGATTTTTTTTTTTTTGTGCAGGATAATTCTCCCTTTTATATTACGAGGACTTTAATTTGTGCATTAATAAAAAAAAAAAAAAAAAGCTGTAAGAGGTATTGGGGTCAGTGAAGGCAATGCAGATGTCTACAGTGCAGAATTCAGGGGGGTTCATGCAGTCTACTTACAGTACAGCAAGGCATGAGTGATGCTTCTCAGCACAGATTCTCGACAGCCACATGCAGGCGAAGCCTCTTCGGTCATGTTCCCGGTTGGTTATACGGTGATGTTGGCGGCCTGCCAACACAAGAAGCGATAGCACAGCCAATCAAATTGTGCAAAGCTGTCACAGCACATAGGGGCATCTAGCCATTAGTCTTCTGTGTAGGGCTGTCATATGTGCAGTACCCAGGGGTCCAGACTGCACAAAACACCTGACATTACTATCTACAAAATAGTGCACTATTAATTTCAGAGGTGCCAACAGTTTGCAGCAGAAAGGATGCTGCTCCGCTGCGTGATGGAGCCTGGAGGAGACGAATTCAGCCCAGTAATATGCTAATAGCACTGAGGAATCAATAGCTTCGAGGAGCATTTGCTCCATTAGAGATCAGTCCGGGATCACAGCTCTCAAATCTTCATCCATCATCTTGTCTGTGGCATGTACAACCTTCCTCTTTACGCTTACAAGCTATAAATTGACTTTAGCTGATTAAAAATAATTTTGAAAAGTGAGGAAGTCCACCCCTATAAAATGTAGATATGATCACGTTGAAGAGCTTTGTAAAAATAAGTTAAAAGAAATATCAAGAGTTTGTTTTTGGGTGTTTCTCCCCCCCCCCCCCCCCTTAAATACCGTATTCATGGTTAAGTCTGGGACTGTGATGTTTTGCAACAAGCTGGCGGATTATATACAAATAAGTTACAGTTAGTTTTCTTAACACTAGAAGTCCCAGAAATTTCAAGCTCCAAAGGTAGAAATGTTAAATGACCACTCTCTGGGACTTCTAGTGTTAAAGGAAATGTATCATTTGCTCGTATCTCCAAGTCTTTTATTTGTCATGTTTCTATTGTGTTTGGACTTTTTAAGCCAAATTCATCAAAATGACACACAATGTTTGATGAAATTAACGCACTCAAAATGCCATTTCTTTTCTCAGCACTTCTACGTTATTTGCACCTTCTTCTGAATAAAAAGTAAATGAACAATTATTTCAATAAGATTTTAAATGTTGCAGGTTAGGCTACTTTCACACAATGCACGTTGTGAAAATTTGGCACGACGTGGGCAGCGGATGCAGTTTTTCAACGCATCTGCTGCCCATTCTAAATTCCAGGGAGGAGGGGGTGGAGTTTTGGCCGCGCATGCGCGGTAGGAAAAGGCGGACGCGACGTACGAAAAAACGTTCTCTTGAACGTTTTTTCGGGATGACGGTCTGCCAAAACACGACGCATCCAGTGCACGACGGACGCGACGTATGGTCATACGTCACGATCCGTCGGCAATACAAGTCCATGGGCAAAAATCACATCCTGCGGGCACATTTGCAGGATCCATTTTTTCCCCAAAACGACGCATTGCGACGGACGTCACACGACGCAAGTGTGAAAGTAGCCTTAGTCTTCATCGGCACAAAATAAATAGATTTTGTGATTCACAAGGACTGGACTACACAATAAAACAGCCACAGAAAAAGCAGCCATATTTGCCAATACCTGGTCACAACGCTAATGTGCTGCAGCAAACAGCAGCCCCCAGTGATAAAAGGCGAAGGCAGCAAAGATGCAAAACACAAATGAACAACACTCATGCACCCATCATCTATGAGGGAGGGTTGCTTAGTATTCCAAATACATATGGATAGGACTTGTATAGGGCGTCAGTCACACAGATAAGTGTCATACTCAAGGCCGGCTCCAGGTTTTTGAGGGCTGCGGGTGAAAGAGTCTCAGTGGGCCCCCCCCCCTTTAACACATACCACGATTCATAATGCACAGATACAGCAGAGAAATATAGGTATAGTACAATGCCAGATTTCACTTCTTACATGAGTGATAGCTATTGTAGATTCTATAATACCATACAGCAGAGTGGCTTTATATAAGTCAACCCCTTATATGCCCATTTTTGTGACCTACTCCCTCTTCCTCAGTTACCAGTAGTCATTTTATTGTTAGGTGAACTTGCTGCAAAGAAAAAAACTGCATACATTGAATATGAAAATTTTTTAATGGAAAACTTTTTAAAGTAAATATTAGAAAGTATTAACGTAGAACATTTGTAAAAGTGCAAAATGGGTAGCATATAGCACAGCCTACGTAGTATATAACACAGCCACGTAGTATATAACACAGCCCACGTAGTATATAACAGCCCACGTAGTATATAACACAGCCCACGTAGTATATAACAGCCCACGTAGTATATAACACAGCCCACGTAGTATATAGCACAGCCACGTAGTATATAACACAGCCACGTAGTATATAACACAGCCACGTAGTATATAACACAGCCCACGTAGTATATAACAGCCCACGTAGTATATAGCACAGCCCACGTAGTATATAACAGCCCACGTAGTGTAAAACACAGCCCACATAGTATATAGCACAGCCCACGTAGTATATAGCACAGCTCACATAATACATAGAACAGCTCATATAGTATATAGCACAGCCCACATAGTATATAACACAGTTCACGTAGTATATAACACAGTCCATGTAGTATATAACACAGTCCACGTAGTATATAACACAGTCCACGTAGTATATAACACAGTCCACGTAGTATATAACACAGTCCACGTAGTATATAACACAGCCACGTAGTATATAACACAGCTACGTAGTATATAACAGCCACGTAGTATATAACACAGCCCACACAGTATATAGCACAACCACGTAGTGTATAACAGCCACATAGTATATAACACAGCCTCGTAGTATATAGCACAGCCCACGTAGTATATAACACAGCCTCCGGGTGTGGAGGAGCGGAGACTCTCCTCCAGGGACTGGGCACCATATCCCTACTAAAAAAAGAATTAAAATAAAAAAGAGTTATATACTCACCTTCTGGCGGCCCTCGGATCCAGCCCTGGCCGAAATCTCCCATTCCCAGTGATGACGTAGCAGTCTCGTGTGATGCTACGTCATCTGGGGTCATTTTGTAAGGCACTACTGGGAACGGGAGATGCCGGGAGCATTGCGAGGAGCGGGAAGGCTGTGGGGAGCCGTCGGAAGGTGAGAATTTCATGATTTTTTTATTTTTTTTTATTATTTTTAACACATCTTTTTACTATTGATGCTGCATAGGCAGCATCAATAGTAAAAAGTTGGTCACACTTATCAAAATGCCCCCCCCCCCCGTCTCGCTAGGGCCCCGGCACTTGCCTGGGTGCGCCGGGTGCTGATGCCGGCCCTGATCATACTATTTGATCAGGTGGGCTGCCCAGCACTGAAAGGACAGAAACTTATTCCCCACACAAAAACTACAGGGCCTGGTTGCATCCTGCAAAGATTTAAAAAAAAATGCATGGGGTCTCTGGTCTTAGTTGATATTTTGGCCAAAATACGCACGCTGACAAAGCACGTCAAGGATTGTCTTGAGAGTCCCTACTGGAGCACCATTGCAGAAAAATGGTCACATTTTGAAAAGTCTAAAATTACGAAAACATCAATAACTTAAACCATTCCTTCACTGTCAAGCAAATTTTTTTTAAAGAACTGAAAAAACGATAAAAAAATCTTGGTCTTGGTTTTTATGCAACTGTCACAGGTTTACCACGACAAAGAGGAGCCAGAAGACTGCAGCTTCTGATTTCTCCTACTCATGCACTGTTTAGAAGCACTTCACCTTAATATTAAATATTTTCAGAAATGAATTTGGTACATCTTAGTCCTGCACATGAAAACTGGCGTATAAAATATGGTTTGGGGCAGCACAGTGACTCAGTGGTTAGCACTGTTGCTATGCAGCACTGAGGTCCTGGGTTCAAATCCCACCAAGGATAATGTCTGCAAGGACTTTGCATGTTTTCCCCTTGTTTGCATGGGTTTCCTCCAGATTCTCCTGTTTCCTAACTTATTCCACTGACATACTGATAGGGAATGTAGATTGTGAGCCCCAATGGGGACAGTGATTATGTTTATAAAGAGCTGTGGAAATTAACCCCTTAACGACGAGAGGTATTTTTGGTTTTGCATTTTCATTTTTTGCTCCCCTTCTTCCCAGAGCCATAACTTTATTTTTCAGTCAATATGGACATGTGATGGCTTGTTTTTTGCGAGATGAGTTTTACTTTTGAATTACACCATTGATTTTACCATGTCGTTTACTTGAAAACAGGAAAAAAATTCCAAGTGCTGTGAAATTTTAAAAAAAGTGCAATCCCACAGTTATTGTTCAATTATTTTTTTTTTTACCATGTCCACTAAATGCTAAAACTGAGCTGCCATTATGATTCTCCGTGTCATTATGAGTTCATAGACACCAAACATGTCTAGGTTCTTTTTTCTCTAAGTGGTGAAAAAAAATTCTAAAGTTTGCCTAAAACTGATGTTTTTAATGATACCATTTTGGTGCAGATACGTTCTTTTCATTACCCGTTATTGCATTTTAATGCAATGTTGTGGTGACCAAATAAAACTTAATTCTGGTGTTTAGACTTTTTTTCTCATTGCTCCGTTTAGTGATCGGGTTAATTCTTCTTTTATATTGACAGACCAGGCGATTCTGAACGCGGTGATAGCAAATATGTATATGTTTGATTTTGTTTTTTTATAGCAATCTAGCAGTGACAACCATAGAAGTCTACTCGAGACCTCTGTTTGTCATTCCAACCCATCGGTGACCCGTGATCACGTGACGGGGTCACCAATCGGCAGGATTTCTGGAAGAGTTTGACAGCGGCATTTAACTAGCTAACGGCCGCGGGTGGATCGCAATTCCATCCGCGGCTGTTAGAGGCACATGTTCAAAACAGCTGACGTGTGCAAGAAAAGATGTGGGCTCAGTGCCGGAGCCCATATCAAAGCGACACCCGATGACGGAAAAGGGTTAAAGAAATTGTAATTTACACTGTCTAATATGTGCTCATTGTCGAAATAGTGTATTTTCAATTCTATTTCAAAGAGAGAAGTTATAAAAAAAAGTTTTGTTACTTGACATTAAAATATTCATTGACCTTTAAATGTAAAAGATCCATAAGGAGCTAAGAGCACAATATTATGGCTGGTTGCATTCAGATATGGTCTTGACAAGAGAATTACCTGGGGTCTGGGAAGTGTAGCTGCAGCTCCAGAGTAATCTCACAGAATGAAAAATCACCTCCAAAGGCAAAAATAGGACAGCAAGGACAAAACATGATCAATGCATGCACAGTACATGTGTCACAATATGGCTCTAACCTAAAAAAAACTACTTGTAAAAAGTCTACAGTTTCTATACGCTTATTGTTTTGAACATTTTGGGTCTAAAAATACGGTTTCCATGGTAAAAAGATTCCATTTATAACATAGAAATGAGACACAGAGGGAGCCTGCCAGATCCTGAGTAAAAGTGGTCAAAGGATTTATCCATGAAAATTAGGATTCTTAAACCCTTTGTGAACGAACCAATTTTGACCTGTTTAAACCTGTAGTTCCGTCCATCATCATGGGGAATGTTCAATCACTGGGTAATAAGTCGGATGAACTGCTGGCATTAATACGGACCCAGAGGGAATACAAGGAATGCAGTTTGATATGTTTTACTGAAACATGGTTACGTGGCGAGATCCCGGACTCAAGTGTTTCAGTACCAGGATTTCACATGGTCCGGGCGGATAGAGACACTATGAAGAGCGGCAAAAAAAAGGGTGGTGGAGTTATACTCTACATAAACAATGGTTGGTGCAATCAGGGGCATGTGACTGTAAGGGAGCGCCATTGTTGTCCGAACATTGAATTGCTAGCTGTTGGCCTCAGACCTTACTATATTCCTAGAGAATTCTCGCTTGTTATTGCAATAGTGTTGTACATACCACCAACTGCAAACCATGAGGCTGCAGGTGAAGTGCTGTCAGGAGTCATTGCTCGGCTCCAGCTGAAACACCCCAACTCGCTTACTGTAATCTCTGGGGATTTTAACCGGGCTAAAATGTCTACTGCCTTACCTAAATTCTATTAATTTGTTAAATGTACAACACGTGACAAAATTACGTTGGACTTACTCTATGCGAATGTCAAGAATGCTTATTCATCGTCTACCCTGCCGCCCTTGGGGAAATCTGATCACAATCTTGTACTATTGTCACCAGTCTACCAACCTGTTGTTAGTACACAGCCTCCTAAGATTAAATCAGTTAGAATGTGGAATCCAACAAATGAACAGGCTTTACAGGATTGCTTTCATCTTACAGACTGGGATGTGCTGCTTGGGACAATGGATGAGTATACAAATGTTAATGAAGTGGTTGGTAGAGTGACTGACTACATTAACTTCTGCACTGATATGTTGGTGCCGACTAAAAAGATTAGGTGTTTTGCAAACAACAAGCCATGGATAACAAAGGAATTGAAGCATTTGCTCAACAGGAAAAAAAAGGCATTTAAACTGGGTGACAAAGAGGAAATTAAAATGATACAGCATGAATTGAAGCATAAAATAAAGGAGGCCCAGGAAGCCTTCAGAATTAAACTTGAAAAGAAACTGTCCCACAATAATACCAGAGAGGTTTGGGCAGGAATGAAATTACTGACTGGGCTTAAGTTGAGGCTTGAAAATGATCCAGGAACAATGGACAAGGCTAATGAGATGAATGAGTATTTCAACAGGTTCAGCAGTACATGTGTACATGTGCCAACTGATAGTGGATGGGAACTGGGTGCAAATTCGGCAACATCGATATTGGAGGATGAGCAGACCTATTTTAGAGTATCCGAAAATGATGTGAGGAGGCAGTTTAAGTCACTTAACATTGGTAAAGCTGCAGGACCAGATGGACTCAGCTCACGTGTCCTTAAAGTGTGTGCAGACCAGCTGTGTACTGTCTTTACGCGCCTATTTAATGGAAGTCTACAAACACAGAGGGTACCGGTGTTATGGAAAACTTCCTGTCTGGTGCCGGTACCCAAGACGACTTCTCCTGCAACCCTAAATGACTATCGTCCTGTAGCCTTAACATCTCATGCTATGAAGGCCTTGGAAAGATTAGTGCTTGCTCACTTAAGACCGAGGGTCAATGCTTTTATTGATCCCCTTCAGTTTGCTTACCGACATAGATTGGGGGTGGATGATGCTATTCTTTCTCTGTTACATAGGGTACATTCATTTCTGGAGAATGACGGAGCCACGGTGCGAGCGATGTTCTTCGATTTCTCGAGTGCATTTAACTCCCTGCAGCCACTTTTACTACACAAAAAGATGACTGATATGAAGGTTGAGGAGGGGATGAGAAATTGGATAACTGACTACCTATCAGATCGGCCACAGTTTGTACAGATGGGAGCAGTGGTGTCAAGCAGATTATTGAGCAGTGTAGGTGCCCCCCAGGGAACGGTGCTTGCGCCCTTTCTATTCACACTGTATACTTCAGACTTTCAGTATAAATCTGAACTTTGCCATCTTCAAAAATTTTCGGATGACTCTGTGGTTGTGGGATGCATTAGGGGAGATCAGGGGGATGAGGAATACAGAAGGGTGGTGTCGAATTTCGTGGATTGGTGCAATGGTAACTATCTGCAGCTAAATGTTAAGAAAACCAAGGAGTTGGTGGCCAACTATAGCAGGATAAAGTTGGAATGCTTACCGATCACTATTGCTGGTCAGGAGGTAGAGCAGGTGGAGAGTTACAAATATTTGGGGGTCCATTTGGATAGCAAACTGGACTGGAGATGCCACTCAGAGTTTGTCTACAAGAAGGGGATGAGCAGACTGTATTTCCTAAGGAAACTGAGGTCTTTTAATGTGTGTAGCAAAATGTTAGAAATGTTCTACCAATCTGTGGTGGCAAGTGCCATCTTTTTTGCAATCACGTGCTGGGGTAATAGTGTGCGGGCCTCTGATGCTAATAAGCTGAATAAGATTATTAAGAAGGCAAGTTCTGCTGTCGGCTGCAATCTGGACTCTTTTGGGGAGGTAGTGGAGAAAAGAACTCTGAGAAAGTGTATGACAATTATGAACAATAATGCACATCCATTATATGAGCTATTCATGAGACAGAAGAGCACCTTCAGCAACCGGCTAATACTTCTGAGGTGTAAGAAGGAAAAATATAGGAAATCGTTTGTGCCAACTGCCATGGGAATGTACAACAATAACATTAGGGTTAAACCACCAAGGTGAATGTCTACTTATTTCTCTACATTTCAGTTCACTCGTTGTGTATGTCCTATTCTAATGTATAATGTATAATGTTCTTCTGTCAACAAACTGTCATGTCAACTATGGAATTCCTTTATGATTTTTATGATTTAAGTTGTGCTGCTGTGATACCATAATTTCCCACGGGATCAATAAAGTGTATCGTATCGTAATGACCGGGCCAATTCTTACAATTCTGACTACTGTCACTTTATGAGGTTATAATTCTGGAATGCTTAAACAGATACCACTGACTCTGAGAACTTTTTTTCGTGACATATTGTACTTCATAACAGTGGTAAAATTTCTTCTATGTGACTTACCTTTTTTTGTGAAAAATGTAAATTTGACATTTTGAAAATTTTGCAGCTTTTAATTTTATGCCCTTAAATTAGTTATGTCACACAAAATAGTTAATAAATAACATTTCCACGTGTCTACTTTACATCAGCACAATTTTTTAAAACTTTTATTTTGTTAAGACGTTATAAGGGTTAAAAGTTGACCAGCGAGTTCTTATTTTTCAAAATAAAATTTACTAAACCACATTACATTTGAAATTACTTTGAGGGGCCTATATGACAGGAAATACTCAAAAGTGACACCATTCTGAAAACTGCACCCCTCAAGATGCTCAAAACTACATTCAAGAAGTTTATTAACCCTTCAATTACTTCAGAGATAATGAAGCAATGTGGAAGACCCAACCTTTTTTATTTCATGAGGCTAAAAGGAAAAAATGGACCACAAAATTTGTTGTGCAATTTCTCCTGAATATGCAGATACCCCATTTTGTGGGGGAAATCTACTGTTTGGGCGCACAGCAGGGCTCGGAAGGGAAGGAGCGCCATTTAACTTTTTGAATGTAAAATTTGCTGAAATAATTAGTGCACACCATGTATTAATACCGCTCTTCTCACTTGTTGTACAAGCGCAGGGTATGACTAACCTCTGCACTCTTCTCACGCTACTCCACTAAAATATATACTTTCTTCAAGATCCACTAGTTCCTATACAAGAGAGACAAGAACAACAAAACAAAAAGGACATAAGATCAGGACACCTTTATTGCTGGTTCAGTAAATCTTTACAGTGTTTACACCAGACAGAACAGTGTATGACAGATTTCACATTTGACTCCTGTTTGACTCCTTAAACTATTGGAGCATTATTCATTCTTTACATTATCGGCTCCTTCACTGCATTTAAATTAATAAAACTACATTTAGGTCAAAGGATATTTAACAAAAAAAAAAATCACATGAAGGATCATTTACATATTAAATAACATAAAATATTATAATCTTTCAAGTTTTCCGACACCTTTGTGCATAATTATCACATATGATTACTTCAAATATTCTCTATAAAATATATATATATGTATAAAATCCTCTCTTTACAGTAAAAAAGACTACCAAAACAAGAGTAAGGGTATGTGCACACATTGCGGATTCTGTGCGGATCTGCAGCGTTTTTTGGGGTGCAGAAACGCTGCAGATCCGCAATTGATTTACAGTACAATGTAAATCAATGAGAAAAAAAAAATGTTGTGCACACTTTGCGGAAAATCCGCTGCGGTTTAAAAGAAGTAGCATGTCACTAATTTTTTTGTGAATCTGCAGTGTTTTTGTACCCATTCCATTATAAAAAACCGCAGGGGTAAAAACCGCAGCAAATCCACAAGAAAACCACAGCAAAAACGCACAAAAAACACTGCGGAACCACAGGTGCATTTTCTGCCAGGAGAGGCAGAATCCGCACCAGAAATTCCTAAGGCTAGGTTCACATTGCGTCAAGTACATGGCGTTAAACGGATGCGTTAAACGCATGTACAGAAACGGAGCAAAAATATGTGAAATTCGTCGTCACGGTAACGCTAGCGTTAACGCATGTGATCGCGTTTTTTCATTTTGATGTCCGTTTACGAAGTATCCGTTTGTCTGCGTTTGCGGATATGTCTGCGGATATTTTAATGGCCGAAGTCACATTTCCTGTCACATGACCACATGTGACCACCCTCAAACGCTATTAAAACGTGTGGTTCTATTTGGAAATTTTTCATGATTTGCGTCTGACTGCGTTTGCCATAGCCTTCTATGGCAGAATGAACGCTTCCGTTAGTAGTGCGTTAGCTTGGCCGGACCCGAAAACGCTGCAAGCCGCGTTGAAGGTCCGTCAGAAAAAAAACGTTATGTGACAAACGCATACCAATTGAGGGATGCGTCACGATGCGTCAGACAATGCAAGTCTATGGGCGTGTTAGTATGTGCGTTACATTGCGTTTTTACTACTTAAAAACGAGTCCGTTAGACGGACACACCTAGCGCAATGTGAACCCAGCCTAAGGCTAATCCGCAACGTGTGCACATAACCTTAGCGCTAGTATCTTATTCTGGTAACATTCAGAAAATCAGAAAATGGAAGAGAAGATAAAGCTTTTTATAAGTTCGCTTGATTTTTATGTAACGTGTCAGTAAACGAACTGAAGGCCGCTTTGGTTTATGGCATCATCATATAGAAATGATAGCAGCAATATAATGTAACGAAGGTTCTTTCAGATATAATAAACCTAATGTGGTTTAACCACATTAGAAAAAGAAAGTTCTAATCAGGGTGAAGTCAATTTGAAGGCGATGTCCACTGTCTTTTTTTTTTTTAGGATCAGAGCGGTCTAAAATGCACCTCACTGATCATCACCTTCCACCTCTTTGGACACTGGTCTCCACTTCCTTGTCCATCTCGGCACACAGGAAATGACTGCTCAGCCAATTAATCGCTGCAGTGGTGATACACCTCAGTCAGTGATTGGCTGCAGTGGTCACATGTTCTTGTGTAATCGCGTAGCAGGAACTACTTACCAATGGGGACTGGGAAGTGTCATAACGGCAGTGGATTGGGGTGGTGAGCACTTTTTTTTCCTGTCTCATTCTAAGCCATTTTTTTTTTTTTTTTTTTGAAGTGGACAACCCCTTTATTACCTGATGTATATGTTTTATACAAATCTGTAAGAGTACGTCCACTGCCTTTACAAGCAATATGCAGTGCCTCTTGTATTTTTTCTATTTATATGATTTTTCCAGCTCTGAATATTAAATAATCCACTCTATTTGTTAATGCAGAATTGTGTATCTCCATGATTACAGGAGTCACATGTTACATGTTAGGAGTCCATCTAAGAAAAAGACGGTTTTGTTTGTGGTCTGTAACAGTCAACACACATAGGTCAGCATAGGAGCTGTAAATTTAAAAAAGTACGAATTTTTTTTTTCAATCAAAACGGTTTACAAAGTTCTGACATTATTTTTTTGTTGGATGCATTGAAAATTAAAAATGTTTTAAAAGTGCTCACAGTGGATGAAACAGTTTCTGTATCATGGAGGTTTATCAAGCTGTGGAAATTAATAGAGATCTTTTCAGAAAATAAATAATTTGCATATAGTTAAGAATGTGTCATCAGTTGGATGAGTACATTTCTGTTTACTACAGTGGACCGGTCCTGTTAATTCTCCAGTGCAGCATATTATCCAGAGGCTTTTTCCTCCGACTACAGCAGTTCTACAACTAGATTCCTATATAACACATTCTGGTATGTACAAAAAAAAATAAGAAAATCGTTTTTTACTTATATACACATTTACAACAATCCAAAACTTCTCCATTCTATAAATTACATGGGTTCAGTGCAAGAAATACCCTGAGTAAAATCTTCCACAGGTACAATAATGGTCAGCACGTTTTGTATAAATTGGTAATTTTCATTGCTAGGCAGACTTGCAGAAACTGGAAATAAAAACATAACATTTATATACGTAATAAAATATCTATATGCATATTCCATAGGATGTTTAAAAACTTTGTAAAAAAAAAAATCTTATTTTTAATAAAAACAATAGTGCAAATGAAAAAAGGTTTAGCCAAAAGCAACATCTACAATTGTCATGGTTGCTATAGGGGACACCTAGATTTTCCTTCACACAGGCTTTAATAAATGTCAAATATATATATATATATATATATATATTATGTAGGATTTTACACATACTGTACATATACATTTGCAATTATTTCACAATATTTAAAAATGATCTCCCATAAAAAATAGATTTGATCTGGTCAAAATGTCTCTATATATGTATAACATTTTTAGGCACTGGAATGGTCAATGAATTGTTGGAGTATCTTTGCCCTTTTAACATAGGATATACTATATCTATCCAGCAGATTGTAATAGTACATCCATGAATGGACAGTGACATTGCATTTTTTTAAAAGTGTCTTGTATTCTTTGGCCCAAAATATAAACAATTAGTTATTCAAAGTGCAATTCCCTTCTTGGTCCTATGATAATTGTAAATCCAGAAATCCCAAGAGCCTTCTTTCTGAGAAGTTCCTTGGTTAAAAGTTTGTCTTTTTAAAAGAAGAAGTACTCGTATTCTGATAGATCGCTGATGTGTTTTGGTAAATCAGATCTGGATCATTCATCCTCGGAGCCTTGATAATATCCAGCGCACACTGATTTAGGAAAATGTATTGGCTCTGCAATGTAAACGAATGATAAAACTGTTAGATACAAACCTTTAAGGGGCAACAGATTAAATCAACCCCTTCAGATCCAGAGAATTAAGGGGATTAGGCACTGGTTAATTCTCCAATTAATCTAATGCTTACATGCACATAAGGTCAAATGTAGATGTGCTACAGTTCCCTGCACAGCCACGGGGGAACGTGGGTGAGCTGGCAATGTATAGGGAAAACGTAGGAAGGGAAGCCAGCGCTGCATGCCCTTCATTCTTAGGATGGTCCCCTAGTGTGAAAACCCCTCTCCTCCTATCATAGAGGCATATACTTTCAGTCATTACAGTCAATAAACTGATATGCAGAAATAAATCTATTATGATGTATTTATTTGCCAGTCAAAGGAGTTTTCACAGGAAACAACAATCAACAACAAAAACCAAACCGAGGTATATTCTAGGTGCATGGAGAGATGCTGTATGCAAATCTTTTCTCCTGCTTTTTTTTATCCTAGAAAAATAACACCCCCCCCCCTTTTTTTTCAGACATTAATTAGTAGGGTATGGGGTGTATGTATATTCTGTGTCAATCAAATAGTAATGGTTGGTACTAAATCAAATCCCCCATATTTATACTACCTCGATATAAACAATAGTCTAAAGCACTCATTAGTGCATAAAAATGGATGTATATCACAGAGCCAAATAGCTTATCTCTGAGTGCGACTTTTTATGGTTTAGGGACCTTAAACATCTCATATTGTTGGACCAATGAGACCCTACTAATTAGTGTCTGAAAAAAAGGGGGGGTGTTATTTTTCTAGGATAAAATAAAGCAGGAGAAAAGATTTGCATACAGCATCTCTCCATGCACCTAGAATATACCTTGGTTTGGTTTTTGTTGTTGATTGTTGTCTGTCTTTTGCATCTTGCACCTTTTTTATGATTGTTTGTTGATTTTAACGGCTAAGTTAAATATGAAATATAAATAAAAATCAATAATCTGAGTAGCATTACGTCCACGGTAAAAGGAGAGCGGGCGTTTGGTGGGATGAGCCCTGGTCCATTCAATTTTGGCTAGGGGACTAGAGCACCCTCTGGCCCCTCGTTTCTCCTCACATGGCGTTCACCATATTTTTTAAGACTTGTAGACACTTTTCATTTTTTTTTGTCAGACAAGGTGAAAATTTCTGGCACAAGATAAGCCAACTAATTATAATAAGTGGTGTAAACAAAGACTGGATAGTCTAAAAATGTGCCAGATTTTATCAAATGGCATCAACCACTACAATAAATCTGGCACATTTTACGACAGCCTAGTCTAAATTTTCAAGGTCTGTGGATTAGATACTATTGATAAGTATGGATTATTAAAGGTCTGCTGCAAAATTGGTGCAGCTAAGGCTGGTTTCACATTAGCGTTTACCTGATGTGCGGCGGGCTGCGGACTTCCTCCGTGAAGCCCCGCTCTCGGCCGCACCTCCGCCGCTAGCTCCGCCTACTTCTGCATGTGGCCCGCATGCGGCCTGCGTACCAATCTTTAACATTAGGTACGCAGGTCATGTGGCTGTATGCGGATGCTGCCGCATGCGTCGTTTTGACGATGCGGCGACCAGCGTAGACGCAGCCTGTAGCATTTTTTTTTTCTGCGTCGTCAAAACAATACAAGAATATATCTACTATAATACTGCCCCTATGTACAAGAATATAACTACTTAGTACTGCCCCTATGTACAAGAATATCACTACTATAATACTGCTCCTATCTACAAGAATATATCTACTACTAGCTATTGAACCCGTTCTACGCCCGGGTGGCGAGCATTTATATTGGTATATGGTCTCCATCCTGGTATGTGCTGCTCCATCCTGCGTCCCCATCCTGTCATGTGCTGCTCCATCCTGCATCCCCATCCTGTCATGTGCTGCTCCCATCCTGCGCCCCGTTCTGTCATGTGCTGCTCCCATCCTGCGCCCCCGTTCTGTCATGTGCTGCTCCCATCCTGCGCCCCCGTTCTGTCATTTGCTGCTCCCATTCTGCGCCTCCATTCTGTCACTTGCTGCTCCCATCCTGTCATGTGCTGCTCCCATCCTGCGCCCCCGTTCTGTCATGTGCTGCTCCCATCCTGCGCCCCCGTTCTGTCATGTGCTGCTCCCATTCTGCGCCTCCATTCTGTCATTTGCTGCTCCCATCCTGTCATGTGCTGCTCCCATCCTGCGCCCCCGTTCTATCATGTGCTGCTCCCATACTGCGCCCCGGTTCTGTCATGTGCTGCTCCCATCCTGCGCCCCCGTTCTGTCATGTGCTGCTCCCATCCTGCGCCCCCGTTCTGTCATGTGCTGCTCCCATCCTGCGCCCCCGTTCTGTCATGTGCTGCTCCCATCCTGCGCCCCCGTTCTGTCATGTGCTGCTCCCATCCATATGCCCCATACGCTGCTCCATAAGATGCTCCATAGTATATGCCCTGTATCAGGTGGCGTAAGTAACAAATAGCTGTGGCATGAAGTGCCACAGCCTCATGCCACAGCAATTTGTTACTTGCGCCACCTGATTCCTTTCCGCCACCATTTTCTTGGTCCTCCTGCTGGCGGAATCGGCGCCTGCGCAGTCCGCGATTTCCGGCGCCATTTTCTTGAAAACACACCTGCAGTGTGTCTTCAAGAAAATGGCGCCGGCAGTGTGCCTTCAAGAAAATGGCGCCGGAAAGCGTGGACTGCGCAGGCACTTCATGCCACAGCTTCATGCCACAGCAATTTGTTACTTACGCCATTCCTTTCCGCCCATTTTCTTCGTCCTCCTGCTGCCGGAATCGGCGCCTGCGCAGTCCGCGCTTTCCGTGTCTTCAAGAAAATGGCGCCGGAAAGCGCGGACTGCGCAGGCGCCGATTCCGGCAGCAAGACCAAGAAAATGGCGGCGGAAAGAAATCAGGTGGCGTAAGTAACAAATTGCTGTGGCATGAAGTGTCACAGCTTCATGCCACAGCAATTTGTTACTTACGCCATTCCTTTCCGCCCATTTTCTTCATCCTCCTGCTGCCGGAATCGGCGCCTGCGCAGTCCGCGCTTTCCGGCGCCATTTTCTTGAAGACACACCTGCAGTGGAGCCGGAGTGTCTTCAAGAAAATGGCGCCGGAAAGCGCGGACTGCGCAGGCGCCGATTCCGGCAGCAGGAATCGGCGCCTGCGCGGTCCGCGTTTTCCGGCGCCATTTTCTTTAAGACACACCTGCAGTGGAGCCGGAATGTGTCTTCACGAAAATGGCGCCGGAAAGCGCAGACTGCGCAGGTGCCGATTCCGGCAGCAGGAATCGGCGCCTGCGCTTTCCGGCGCCATTTTCTTGTAGACACACTCCGGCTCCTCTGCTTGTGACTGGTCAGAGGGCGGCACCGGCGCGCATTAAGCGCGTCATCGCGCCCTCTGAACTGTCACAGCAGAGGAGCCGGGACACGGAGCCGCACGCAGCGCTGGAACGGGGAAAGGTGAATATACTTACCCTCCTGGCGGTCCCTGACTCTCCGGTGGAGATCGCGGTATGCGTTCAGTGCTTACGCATACCGCGATCTCCTGGGAGCGTTACTCTGTGGGGGCCAGACTGCGCCGGCGCTTGCGCCTGCGCAGTCTATAAAGGCTTCGGACAGAGTGACGCTCCCAGCGTTATATTATAGATAATACTGCTCCTATGTACAAGAATATATCTACTATAATACAGCCCCTATGTACAAGAATATAACTACTATAATACTGCCCCCTATGTACAAGAATATATCTACTATAATACTGCTCCTATGTACAAGAATATAACTACTATAATACTGCCCCCTATGTACAAGAATATAACTACTATAATACTGCCCCTATGTACAACAATATATCTACTATAATACTGCCCCTATACACAAGAATATAACTACTATAATACTGCCTCCTATGTAGAATAATATAACTACTATAATACTGCCCCTATATTCACTGTGTGCAGAATTATTAGGCAAGTTGTATTTTAGAGGATTATTTTTATTATTGATCAACAACTATGTTCTCAATCAACCCAAAAGACTCAAATATAAAAGCTTAATATTTTTGGAAGTTGGAGTGGGTTTTTTAGATTTGGCTATCTTAGGAGGATATCGGTTTGTGCAAGTAACTATTACTGTGCAGAATTCTTAGGCAACTTAATAAAAACCAAATATATTCCCAGCTCACTTGTTTATTTTCACCAGGTAAACCAATATAAATGCACAAAATTTAGAAATAAACATTTCTGACATGCAAAAACAAACCCAAAAAAATTAGTGACCAATACAGCCACCTTTCTTTATGATGACACTCAACAGCCTCCATCCATAGATTCTGTCAGTGGCTTGATCTGTTTACGACCAACATTGCGTGCAGCAGCCACCACAGCCTCCCAGACACTGCTCCGAGAGGTGGACTGTTTTCCCTCCCTGTAGATCTCACATTTTATGAGGGACCACAGGTTCTCTATGGGGCTCAGATCAGGTGAACAAGGGGCCATGTCATTATTTTTTCTTCTTTGAGACCTTTACTGGCCAGCCACGCTGTGGAGTAGTTGGAGGCATGTGATGGAGCATTGTCCTGCAGGAAAATCCTGTTTTTCTTGAACGATACCGACTTCTTCCTGTACCACTGCTTGAAGAAGTCTTCCAGAAACTGGCAGTAGGTCTGGGAGTTGAGCTTCACTCCATCCTCAACCTGAAAAGGTCCCACAAGTTCATCTTTGTTGATCGCAGCCCATACCAGTCCCCCACCTCCACCTTGCTGGCGTCTGAGTCGGAGTGGAGCTCTCTGCCCTTTACTGATCCAGCCTCCGGCCCTTCCTTCTGGCCCATCAAGAGTCACTCTCATTTCATCAGTCCATAAAACCTTTGAAAAGTCAGTCTTAAGATATCTCTTGGCCCAGTCTTCACGTTTTATCTTATGTTTCTTGTTCACAGGTGGTCGTTTTTCACCCTTCCTCACCTTGGCCATGTCCATGAGTATCGCACACCTTGTGCTTTTTGTTACTCCAGTAACGTTGCAGCTGTGAAATATGGCAAATCTGGTGGCAAATGGCATCTTGGCAGCTTCACGCTTGATTTTCCTCAATTCATGGGCAGTTATTTTGCGCCTTTTTTTGCCCAACACGCTTCTTGTGACCCTGTTGGCTATTTGCCATGAAACAATTGATTGTTCGGTGATCACGCTTCAAAAGTTTGGTCATTTCAAGACTGCTGCGTCCCTCTGCAAGACATCTCACAATTTTGGACTTTACAGAGCCCATCAAATCTCTCTTCTGACCCATTTTGCCAAAGGAAAGGAAGTTGCCTAATAATGAAGCACACCTTTTGATGTCATTAGACAACACCTCTCATTACAGAGATGCACATCACCTGATTTACTTAATTGGTAGTTGGCTCTGAAGCCTGAACAGCTTGGAGTAGGACAACATGTATAAAACGTATCATGTGATCAAAATACAACTTGCCTAATAATTCTGCACATAGTGTACTATAATACTGCTCCTATGTACAATAATATAACTACTATAATACTGGTCCTATGTACAATAATATAACTACTATAATACTGGTCCTATGTAAACGAATATAACTACTATACTAATGGCTTCTATAATCAAGATTATTACTCCTATAATGCATATATATATAATTATATAGTATATCCTTAGACCTTAGGCATGTGAAAAATGAGAAAAATGTCATCCACTTACTTCAGTTTGCACCATTAATCCTCGGTGCATCCGGAGATCATAAACGACTCCATACACATCTATTTGGCTTTCTGTTTCAATTTGTTTCATAACACGATCAAGTGCTATCAAAGTACCCGTCCTGCCCACTCCAGCACTAAAAAAAGAAACAGCAACAGAATATATAAATAGCAGATAAATTGCACAATGATGATGTCTCTTTCACAAAAAATACATTGCATTGTTTTATAATCGGACTTGAGACACTAGTAAAAAAAAAAAAAATCAATGGAGTCGCAAGATACACAGCATTCTGCAATGTTGGGTGTACAGGTGGTATACAATTGTGTAATCCAGTAGGTGAAGAAAACCTTGGCACTCCAAATATATTGGCTTGAAAAGACAATTCTTTAATGTGTAGATACCGTAATTAAAATATACACATCTCATTCTATCCTAACCCTCAGGCCTTCATCAGAAATAAGGACTGCACAGCAAATGTTCAGAATATACGAGCAATAACTAAAGAGGGCATAGTGCTCACAAGGAGGCCACGTGCCTGTTGTTCTGGCACTGATGGTATCTTTTTTACATGTCAGAAGATACAGGAAAGTTAATTTTTCATAGATTTGAGCACAGTTTACTACAATTTAGTTAGTGAATGACAAGTATAGATCAGAGAGAATTATAAAGGTGATTATAGGGTACCAGAGGGTTTTTAATGATATAGAAGGGCCTAATGAAGGTCCTCAGACTGGTCATCTCTGTACTCCTCGTAAGCCATGCTAATACAGGAGTATGGCCATAAATTCTATCAGCAATGAATTAACTGCACGGTCCAGTCTCCTAGTGAGTGTAAAAAATAAAAAGTAAAACTAAATATAAAAACATTAAAAATTAACCTTTCCCTTTATTACAAAGTGCTTTATTGTGTAACAAAATAATAAAGCTCACATTTTTATAGCAGGAATCTTAACGATCCATTATATCAAACTATAGTTATCCGGCACAATTAGTTAAAAACAATGTCAGTGTTTTTGTATCTCCAGACTGGAGAAAAAAAAAAGAATGTAATAAAAAGTCATAAAAAATGTATATGTACTCCAAAATGAAAACTACTGGCTATCCCGCAAAAAAAAAAAAAAAATCCAAAAAACCAAAGCAAAAAAATAAAA
The DNA here is from genome assembly GCF_032444005.1 of Ranitomeya imitator. Lineage (NCBI taxonomy): Eukaryota > Metazoa > Chordata > Amphibia > Anura > Dendrobatidae > Ranitomeya > Ranitomeya imitator. The sequence goes on from NC_091290.1 coordinate 20,381,871, forward strand.
TATGCGGAAACATAAAAAAAGCTTTATGGTATGTTACAAAAACATTTTTAAAATGATTGCAATTGTGCAAAAGTAGTAAAATATAGGATATATATGAATAATGTTCTGATGTGCAGAATAAAACCCATCTTGTCATTTATACTGCATGTTGTGAAAGAAATGAAATCCAAAATAGGTTAGTGGCCCAAAGTAATGGATTCAGAAGCAATTGTGAGCAATCCAAATCTATGGAGGCCCATGGGTAAAACAACTATTTGTGGACTAGATGAGAAAAAAAAACAGGGAAAATATACAGCTATAATACATAAAAAAATATTGCAAATAAAAGGACAAACAGTAAATTCTCCACAGACTGCTGAAATAAGAGTATCAAACACCATCCCAACTAGCTATATAAAAATAAAGATTATTATTATCCCAACAGTTCTTTCTGTACAGTGCCAAATAACTCCACCATACAAATCCCAAATAACACTGATCTGGAGGAGCGGGATAGCAACTATTATTATGTAACGGCCTTCGGCTCGACCTTGAGTCATTGCGACTTGATGGATGAATACTTGGTAGGAAGGTCATTCTTGTGCAAGCCTAGACAGGCCCACAAGGGTCTTCTCCATCGTTATCTTGATAGTATAAAGCCATTGGGTTGGTGACCACCTTCTTCGTGTTCTTCTTTCTATTCTTCAACCCATAATATCCTTCACCACTGATTGTTCTTTTCATATGAGGTGTCGAAAGCAGGCAAGTCGTAGCTTGGTGATCCTTACTTCAGTGATCTGTCTGAATTGATTTGTTCCAAAATTGATTTGTTTGTTCTTCTTGCCATCCATGGTCTTGATAACTTCCTTCCGTCTTGTTTCTTTAACATCTATGTTTCACATCTGAATGTTACCACAGAAGAGACCAAACCATGTACGAGCCGCGTCTTCGTTGCCAGGGAAATGTTCTTCGATTTGAAGACCTTGTGTAGTGAGTTCACTTTTGATTTGTCCATAGATATTCTCCTATTGACTTCAGGTGTTGTCGGTGCATCTTGAGTTATCATCGATCATCGGTTGAAGTTCTTTACAATTTCCAGTTCGTTGCCGTCCATCTCAAATACAGTTGCATCTCACAAAATTAGAATATCATCAAAAAGTTAATTTATTTCAGTTCTTCAATACAAAAAGTAAAACTCATATATTATATAGAGTCATTACAAACAGAGTGATCAATTTCACGTGTTTATTTCTGTTAATGTTGATGATTATGGCTTACAGCCAAAGAAAACCCAAAAGTCATTATCTCAGTAAATTAGAATACTTTATAACACCAGCTTAAAAAAAAATATTTTAAAATCAGAAATATTGGCCTAGTGAAATGTATATACAGTAAATGCACTCAATACTTGGTCGAGGCTCCTTTTGCACTGATTACTGCATCAATGCGGTGTGGCATGGAGGCGATCAGCCTGTGGCACTGCTGAGGTGTTATGGAAGCCCAGGTTGCTTTGATAGCAGCCTTCGGCTCGTCTGCATTGTTGGGTCTGGTCTCTCATCTTCCTCTTTACAATACTCCATAGATTCTCTATGGGGCTAAGGTCAGGCGAGTTTGCTGGCCAATCAAGCACAGTGATACTGTTGTTTTTTTACACCATGAATTGGTACTTTTGGCAGTGTGGACAGGGGCCAAGTCCTGCTGGAGAAGGAAATTTCCATCTCCAAAATCTTGTCAGCAGAAAGAGGCATTAAGTGTTATAAAATTAAAAATTTCCGTTTAGACGGCTGCACTGACTTTGGTCTTGATAAAACACAGTGGACCTACACCAGCAGATGACATGACTCGCCAAACCATCACTGATTGTGGAAACTTCACACTAGACCTTAAGCAGCTTGGATTGTGGCCTCTCCATTCTTCCTCCAGACTCTGGGACCTTGATTTCCAAGGTCTAGTGTGAACTATCCACAGTCAGTGATGGTTTGGGGAGCCATGTCATCTGCCGGTGTAGGTCCACTGTGTTTTATCAAGACCAAAGTCAGCACAGCCGTCTACTAGGAAATTTTAGAGCACTTCATGCTTCCCTCTGCCGACAAACTTTGTGGAGATGGAAATGTCCTTCTCAAGCAGGACTTGACCCCTGTCTACACTGCCAAAAGAACCAATACCTGGATTACAAACAACAATATCACTGTGCTTGAGTGACAGCAAACTCACCTGACCTTAACCCCATAGTAAATCTATGGAGTATTGTCAAGAGGAAGATGAGAGACCCCAGACCCAACAATGGAGACGAGCTGAATGCTGCTATCAAAGCAACCTGGGCTTCCATAACCCCTCAGCAGTGCCACCGGCTGATCTCCTCCATGCCACGCCGCATTGAAGCAGTAATTGATGAAAAAGGAGCCCGACCAAGTATTGAGTGCATTTACTGAACATACATTTCAGTAGGCCAACATTTCAGATTTTAAAATCATTTTTTCAACCTGGTGTTATAAAGTATTCTAATTTACTGAGAATGACTTTTGGGTTTTCATTGGCTGTAAGCCATAATCATCAACATTAACAGAAATAAACACATGAAATAGATAATTGTTTGTAATTAGTCTATATAATATAGGAGTTTCACTTTTTGTATTGAAGAACTGAAATAAATTAACTTTTTGATGATATTCTAATTTTGTCAGATGCAACTGTATATGTATGACATCTGGCAGTAGTGAATATTTGACACTTCGTAAGAAGACCTTCATTCAATCTACACGAGTCACCATAAATGTTGTATCATCTGCATATTTAAGATGGTTGATGATTTGTCCAGCAATTTTGACTCCTTCGGATAGCATCTAGCCAAGTACAAGAACAGTGTTGCTTCCCTCAGCAAACAAACTCCAGCTATTTTCACTTGGACTAGTTTTTATAGTCCTCTCACATTTTCATTTGATGATCACTCATTGTCTAAGCTTTGCACATACCTGCAGTGAACCACTATAGGTGAATGCATTGAGTCGTCATTCGTCACGTATTCACGAACTAAATTTCTAAATTCTATTAGAACACTGGTTGCCTTCGGAACGCCGTGGTCTGGCCAAGCTGTAAAATGGAAATGCCGGACTACTTTACTCTGTCTTGTCTTCATCTAAATATAAAAAAGACAAAATAAAGTGATTATTTCTATAGTTTGAAATACTAAATATGCAGTGGTACATGGGGGGGGGGGGGGGGGGGGAGGTTTCAGATAACATTCAATCCACTTCAATCCATTACTCTCATGAAATAGGTTTATCTTTGCACTAATATTTCATAACCTTGGTTTTGTGAATGTCTCATCACATATATGATCTGATATAATTTTTTTTTCTGCCTTTATGCTTTTTATATAAATCTGTTCCCAAGAGGAAACAAAAGTAATGATAATATATGCAGCTTTGCAAGAGTAAATTGTTTTGAAAACATTCTTCAGCCATCTGTCCGTGACAATTAAATTAACATTTTCTCAGAAGCCATACCTGTGAATATACATTTATATAGCACATATATAAAGCAGATTGTGGCAATGATTGTGACTTTAGAATATGCAGCAAAGAACTAGTTGTAAGAAAATCTTCGGCCGGCTGCTTTATTGGATTGTATAGGTAATGTGTCAGTAATCCTTTGATACTTCACTATTTACACCTCTTAAAAGGGATAAAAAGTTATGGATAGGGGATAACTGACAGATTGCTGTGGTTTCGACAGATGGAACCCCTACCCCACCAACGATCCTGAGAACGGGGCTCCGTTTTCATAAACGGACTTACAGCAATCAATATTTAAACGTGATATATTTTAAAGGGTTATTATCAGAAGGAAAAGCTATGTGGGTCAATAAATAGTGACTAAATGCAACTGTGTACTGGCCAAAGCCATATAGTTCTCAATTAAAATGGTTTTCATTACTATATTGTGGTTTATTTGCTATTGTTTATAAATCCATTCTCCAAAAAGGGCAGAGTATATGAAAATGAACAAGAAATCCCCTTAGTGCTCCCCTAATGTGTTTTGGATACTATACTGTGTCATCAGGTGGCATTGCTGGAAGAAAACGTACTCACAGGAAAACTTCACCTCATTTTAACAAGCAAAATTCATATTCAAGTTGGCCCTCACCTCTGCTAAACAAGACTACTTCACCGCCACTGTATTTTCTTTATCCTACAAGCCCAACCAGCTATTCAAAAGCTTTAACTCCATCCTCCACCCACCAGCGCCCCTCTGAGCCCCATCATCTCTGCAGAAGACTTTGCAACACATTTAAAAAATAAAATCAACCAAACAAGGCAAATATTTACTGCTTATGCACCACAACTCCTATGTATAACAGGTCACTGTCCCTCTCCCATAACCTTCCTGCTCACCATCACTGAAGGAGAGCTTACTCATCTCCTCTCAAAAGCACACCTCACCAGTTGTGCACTCGACCCCATCCCATCTCCTCACCAACCTCACTACCACACTTATCCCAGCTCTAACCCATCTCTTAAACCTACTGCTAACTTCTTGTACCTTCCCCTCTGCTTTCAAGCATGCCATGATCACACCTGTCCTGAAGAAATCATCACACGACCCGACCTCTGCGTTCAGCTATTGCCCCATATCACTGCTCCTGCTTATCTCCGAGCTCATCGAACAAAATGGCCATGCTGAACTTTCCTTCCATCTCTCATCTATCTACCTCTTTTTGACGACCTACAATTCAGCTTCCGTCCACACCACTCCACAGAAACTGCCCTGACCAAAATTACGAACGATTTACTGCCAAAGCTAAGAGACAATTCTTTATATTCCTCTTTCTAGACCTGTCCTCTGCCTTCGACAGTCAACCATTCCCTTCTACTACAGATTCGCTCTTCCCTTGGCATCAAAGACTTTGCCCTCTCCTAATTCTCCTCACATCTTTCCAATCGCACATTTAGAGTGTCCCACTTCCACGCTACCTTCTCATCCCGCCCTCTCTTTGTCGAGGTCCTTCAAGATTCTGTCCTACTTTTCCCAATCTGTAGCTTTTGCCTGGGACAACTCATATAATCCCATGGCTTCTATTACCACTTATATGAGGATACTCAGATCTACCTCTCTAGCCCAGACGTCACGTCTCTGCTGTCCCGAATCCTAGAGTGTCTATTAGCCATATCATCCTTCTCATTACACTTCCTAAAGCTCAATGTGGACAAACCTGAACTCAATCTTTCCTCCAGCTCACCTAATGCCCCTAACTGATCTATCACAATAAATGACATCATGCTTTCCCCTGTATTGGAAGTCCGCTCCCTCGGGAGTTACCCTCAACTCTGCTTAGTCTTTCAAACTAAACATCCAAGCTCTCGCTACCTCATGCTGCCTCCAACACAAAAATATTTTCAGAATTCGTCCTTTCCTCAACCCTGAATCTACTAGAATGTTAGTGTATGCCTTTATCATCTCCTGCCTTGACTACTGCAATACCCTCCTCTGTGGCCTCACAGTAATACTCTCGCACCTCTTCAGCCTGTCCTTAACTCTGCTGCCCGACTAATCCACCTTTCTCCATGCTATTCCTCCACTTTTCTCCTCTGCAAATCCCTTCATTACCTCCCAATTCGCCAACGTATTCAGTTCAAACTACTAACTGACCTAGAAAGCCGTCCATAATCTGTCTCCTCTGTACACCTCCGAACTAATCTCCCGATATCTTCCAACACGTAACCTCCGATCCTCTAAAGACCACCTCTTCTCCACACACTTATTCTCCTCACCCCATTGCCTCCAAGATTTCGTCTTAGTGTCTGCCGTCCTCTGGAGTTCTGTGCTCCAACACGTCTGATTATCCTCCACATTCGGATCCTTCAGACTTAACTTGAAAACGCAATTCTTCAAGAAAGTGTGTACAGCCTGTAATAATCTCGGTGCCACCTCGCCACCACCGGAACTAATGCGAAACCCTCAACCTACGGTCTCCTTCCCATTATTCCCATAAAACTGTAAGGAAAAAAAGGCAGAGCTCTCGCCTTCCAGTATGCGTCTGTCATTGTTAGTTTGTTCCCCGTAATTCATATTTTGTATGTAACCCCTTCTCATGAACAGCAATATGGAATCAATGGTGCTCTTAAAATAAATAGTAATAATCATCAGGTGTCTGAGACACCTTAAGAATGGTAACAGATTGCCTTTTTCACTGTCACAGACAAGCGGTAGCAAGTCACACTGTCATGTGGCCTAAAGACTAAGCGCTTCCTCATTCAGTCCCATGGATCAGTAGTGGTCCCAGCGATTATATCTTCATCAACTGTTCTCTTCCATCTGTATATGAAGCAATAAAGTCTGGTAACTCACATCCACTAATGTAAAATCTCTGGTGGTCCAGTCTTGTAGAACATTTTCATCGTTCATGGATACAGAAAGGTTTCCATAAATCCTTGCACTTCTCTGGGGCCAATATTCTTCACATTTAACCTAAAATATCATAAGATACAACAGAATTACCTTTTAGTCCTTTGTTGCTTATATAGTGCCAACATGTATCACACCGCTGCCTATCTGAGACATAATGGCAACATGTAGCATATGCATATACTTTAGAGATCAATACTATAGATCATTCTTACAGCCTCTTAGAAAAATACAACAAAGATTGGAAAGAGAAATATTTGCAAAATTGCACTTATAACAAAAGTCAAAATAAGCAATTTATAACACCAAGGCAGAGAGAGGATCACACCTTGCTCCCAAAGTACCGCAAGTGCATTAAAGCAGGTAATAACTAATGGAGTACAAGAAAACCACCAAAAAGAATTAAAGCAGGTCATATCAGTCAATGACCGTTGTTAAGCCCCTCACACGGCTGCTACTCCCACATAATTAAAATGTTTCAGTCCTTAAAAAAATAAAAACGTCAAGTGATGCACATAAGCCTTAACTTGACTGTTTTACCTTTCCGAGCTCAACACATTTTGTGAGCATAATTACGGCCCGAACATTTTTTTCCCATATCATACGCCAGAAATCATTGACAGTCCTTGGTAGAGGACCCTGTGCTGCAATGTACTCTTTTGTAGAATTGTAACCCTGAAAAAGAGACAAGAAAAACATAATAAAACATACACTGTACAAAATGTATAGATCTACACTATATGGAAAAATATGCCGCCCCCCAACATCCCACCAAAGGAGCTTTTCTGACCTCCCATTCTACATCCATAGACATTAATATGGGGTCGTCCCTCTGCAGATATAATGGCTCCCTCTCTTCTAATTCTACAAGTTTTTGGAGGCATCTGTGGGAATTTTTGCCCCTTCATCTTAAGGCCTCTTTCACACTTCCATTTTTTACAATCAGTCACAATCCGTCAAAATGTTGAAAAAACGGATCCTGTGCAGATTGTAAAAAACGGATGCACTGGGTCCGTTTCTTTGACGGATCCGTCGAGGCTATGTGCACACGTTGTGTATGCGTCTTTGCCACGTTTTTCCGCTGTGAAAACACATACACAACACAACCCATGATAAAAATAATTAAAAAAATAAAAAATCGTGATATTCTTACCTTCCGACGTCCCCCGTGGCCTTCCCGATGCTTGCGATGCTCCCGCTCCCAGTAATGACTTACGAGACAATGACCTGTGAGCCTGCTGCGTCATCGGGTCATTTTGCAAGGCATCACCGGGAACAGGAGCTGCTGGGAGCATCGGGAAGGCTGCGGGGGACGCCGGAAGGTAAGAATATCACGATTTTTCATTTTTTTTAATTAATTTTAACATTATATCTTTTTACTATTGATGCTGCATAGGCAGCATCAGTAGTAAAAAGAGATCGAGAGAGAATTTCACTGACGGGAAATTCTTCCTCGCATGCTCAGTTTGAAAAGATGGTATCCGTCGCTGGATTCCTGCTTTTGACAGTCAGCAATGGATCCTACGTCCATAGGCTTCCATTATAGCCAGCGACGGACAGCGCAGGATCCGTCGCTGAGCGATTTTCTGACGTACACAAAAAACGTTTCTATGTGCGTTTTTTCCACCCAACGGACAGCAATTTTACGACGGATCCAGCGCACGACGAATGAAACGTGAGGCCATCCGTCACAATCCGTCGCAAATACAAGTCTATGAGAAAAAAATGGATCCAGCAGAAACATTTGCTGGATCCGTTTTTTTTTTTTTTTTTCACAAAACGACGCATTGTGACGGAAAAAGAAAGACGGAAGTGTGAAAGAGGCCTAAAGACCATTTGTGAGGACAGGGCCCGACTCTCTGTACTGATGGATGAGAGGAGTCCGCACTATAATTGTTTTTTTCAAAATTGTTTGCAATAGTGATTTTGCCTTTAAAAGCAAAGCTTGCCATGTCCTGGGCTTTCCATCCAGACAGAATCATTTTTAAACATGACAGGTTCTCTTTAAAATAATGAGCAATAAAGAACCTATGGGAGCCTAAATCCCTAATTGTTAAATCAAATAAACGTATTTGTATTAAATGAAAAAAAAATCATATCAACCCAATTGCTACAAAAGTGCAAAAAGAACTTTATTTTTCACAATTACATCAGGGCAAAAAAATTTTAAAGATTTTTGTCCAAATAAATTACGTCACACACATAATGAAAACAGCACACCGTTTAAAAACCAGAGAATAACAATGCAACCATGGTGCGACCACACAGGCAAAGAATAATTAGAACAGGGATCAATACCATCCAATAGCATGAGAGCCGTGTTATATACCCTGAACTAAAGACATATGGGGAAAAAAAAATGGAGGAGCCAGACGGGATATACTAATGGGTCTGAGCCGCGTCCATATAAGATTCATTTTACAAGTGTACCATGTGGATCGTCCCCGGTTCCATGTATCAATGACAGAGACTCATGACACGTATATCACCAAGAGGCTACATGTAAGGGTACCGTCACACTAAAACGACGCTGTAGCGATACGACAACAATGTCGATCGCTGCAGCGATACGACAACAATGTCGATCGCTGCAGCTTCGCTGTTTGGTCGCTGGAGAGCTGTCACACAGACAGCTCTCCAGCGACCAACGATCCCGAAGTCCCCGGTAACCAGGGTAATCATCGGGTTACTAAGCGCAGCGCCGCGCTTAGTAACCCGATGTTTACCCTGGTTACCAGCGTAAATGTAAAAAAAAAACAAACACTACATACTTACATTCCTGTCGCGTCCCTCGGCGCTGTGCTTCTCTGCAATGACAGTGAGCGCCGGAAAGCAGAGCAGTGACGTCACCGCTGTACTTTACGGCTGGCCGGCGCTCACCAGTCAGTGCGGGAAGCTGAAGGCGAGGGACATGACCAGACACCGGGAATGTAAGTATGTAGTGTTTTTTTTTTTTTTACATTTACACTGGTAACCAGGGTAAATATCGGGTTACTAAGCGCGGCTCTGCGCTTAGTAACCCGATGTTTACCCTGGTTACCAGTGAAGACATCACTGAATCGGGGTCACATATATATACACACCAGTTTGCCATTGTTTGTTTACTGTAAGTGATATTTGTATTTTGATGTAACCCCTTCTCATGTACAGCACCATGGAATTAATGGTGCTATATAAATTATATATATATATATATATATATATATATATATATATATATATATATATATATATATATACATACACACTAGATGGTGGCCTGATTCTAACGCATCGGGTGTTCTAGAATATGCATGTTTACGTAGTATATTGCCCAGCCATATATATACATACATACGCACACCGTATATACACGCACATACAAAACAGATTTCTTCGGAAAGTTGGATGGAAGCTTGAGATGCTTACAGGAATGTAATTTGCATTAATGTAATCTTCTGTGGGGTTCCCGACACTTGATAATACAACACGAGAGACGTCATCTGATGAAAAAAAATAGACAGAAGAGGATCATATTTACTCACAGCAATGGTGCTTGTTTTTATTTAATACTACCTTTTTTCTAAGGAACTTTTATACATTTTCGTGCACCAATAAAAAAATTCAATGACTTAAAATTTACTTGGCTACCAATGTAATTATTTTTTAGTACAACACATAGGTCCGGATTCAATAGGATTGGCATTTCGTATGTCAGCCTTAATGAGGGGTGTGCCGGAATAAGATCCGTCAAAGTCATTAAGAGGTGCATGCCACTAAATAAATTCAGACATTCGTAACATTTCCGGAGGAAGAAACACACCATTGATTCATTTGATGGCGGGCGCAGCCACGCCACTTACAATCCCAGTTTCTCCCCAGCTTGGCTCATTTTGCCGACGCTACCTGAAAACGCCAAAAGTCTTACAATTTTTGTGTAACTCCACAATTACTCCGCAGTGCATTAGGTCAGTTTTCTGACATAAACTAGTTGATAAATCTGGACCAAAATGCCCATTTTTATACAGAGCATCATGACATGAATAATGGTCTGTGTGGGTTATTCAGATGTGTATGATACTGCAAATTATTTTTTTTTCTGGATGTGCAGCAAAAAACAAATATATTATATGTAGAATTGTTTTGGATTTCATCCAGTGCTATGCAAAGGGTACAGTCCACCGTGAAAACCCATAAGCTTTACTGACATCAGTATTACTGATCTGTATTTTTGAGCCACTCCTGATTTTAGCTTAGAAATACTGAACAGCTGTAATTTTTTTATTATAGTTTTTTTTTTAAATATTTATTTTGGTTTAAAAATATTGATGCAAAATACTGACAAAATGCTCATGTGTGAGTAAGGCCTTAGAAAGAACTGACAAGCTGGAAATGTAAAATATGTACAGCATGCAAATTTCTGCATTGACATCATTAGGTAAAGGTGTAGAAATCTGCAGCATATCCACTACATCTTAACATAACCTAAGGTAAGATTTTAGTTAAATTCTTGATTATCCCACCCATATGAATAGAATTTGTAAAAATCTAAAAAAAAAAAAAATGCGGCAGAAATAATCCTATATAAATATAAGGAACAGATTTTTAGTTGCAGAAATTACTACATAAAATTTGTCAAGTGCAAAAATTTGCTTACTACATCTAGAGTCTACTACATCTGAGTGTCTGCCTTCAGTAGGAGTAAACGCTCGAAAATTATGCCCGTCAGACTCCATGCTCGCTCTGTCGTTACCATTATTTATAGTCTATGGCTGGGTCAGAGCACACGTCCGAATCCCGTTTTGGGGGGTTCGGACGTAAGCCCCAACAAGGCCACCGAACGCGTGCTTGAACGCAATGTGAAGTCACCCTTACACGTACTTACATGGCAACACATTGGTGTATCTGTTCTTCTCTCTATTCTCTACTTCATCAGCAAATAATTTTGTTTGTTTGGTGCCAACAGATGATAATTTCTAAATGAAAAATAAGGAAAAAACAAAGTGTTAATAAGTATAATTAATTTGCTCTAATCCTAGAAATAGTGACGAAATCATAACTCTGTAACAGAATCCTGAAAATAAAACACTTGTGATGACAAAACAATCATATTGCCGTTTCTACTGTCCAGGACTTGGTTGGACTTTGCAGTGTTGTGTGCTTCATTTCCTGCAATAAGTTTGGTTGCTACAGATCAGAAGACATTAGGGGTACGTGCAAATGGGAAGCATAGGCAGTGGAAAATCCGCATCTTGGTGCAATAACTGCTCTGTTTATGACGATTTCAGAAATCTCAAGCACAAGCTGCAAAGAAAATTTCAGAGCAAAATTAACTAGCACTGCGGATTTGAATTATGCGTTATGTTAATTAACGTTGCGGAAGTTACTATGGATCTCATACTTTGAACATTTTTGGTGGCATGCTCCTTATATACCTAGCCTAAAAGTCACATTCACAAACTGCATATTTGGTGCTGGTTTTCGTATAGAAATTCTGCACCGTAATACAGTAGCAATTAAGTAAATAAGACTTCATTAAATCTTATCTACACGTTGCTATAGTTTGTGCCAGTTTTAAAATATGCAGCATGGCAATTCCGTGTGCATAGTTTGGATTGCACCCTTTGTAGAGAGAAGGATAAAATCTGCTCCAAATCTGCAGCAAAATCCGCATGTAACACACAAGGATTTTGCTGCATATAAATTGCAGATAAGCTATGGAAAAATCCACACTAAATGTGGAACATATGAACTTTAGGCTAAAGAGGTTGTTTTGGCTTAGAAAAGCATAGCCACTCCTCTGCAAGGCTTTCATGTTCTTGCAGCTTAGTTATTAGAAAAATATTGCGGTGATTTTTATAAGGAAAACATGACTGTTTTCTTAACAATCCCCTATATAAGGCACACTCAGTGCCCTCTATGACCAAATCGGAGAACTGTAGTTTGTGCTGCTGGCAGTGATCATGGTCTTCAGGTAATCCCATTTTCAGCAGAGCTGGGAGAAATTGGCATATACAGTGCCTACAAGTAGTATTCAACCCCCTGCAGATTTAGCAGGTTTAATAAGATGCAAATAAGTTAGAGCCTTCAAACTTCAAACAAGAGCAGGATTTATTAACAGATGCATAAATCTTACAAACCAAAAAGTTTTGTTGCTCAGTTAAATGTTTATAAATTTTAAACATAAAAGTGTGGGTCAATTATTATTCAACCCCTAGGTTTAATATTTTGTGGAATAACCTTTGTTTGCAATTGCAGCTAATAATCGTCTTTTATAAGACCTGATCAGGCCGGCACAGGTCTCTGGAGTTATCTTGGCCCACTCCTCCATGCAGATCTTCTCCAAGTTATCTAGGTTCTTTGGGTGTCTCATGTGGACTTTAATCTTGAGCTCCTTCCACAAGTTTTCAATTGGGTTAAGGTCAGGAGACTGACTAGGCCACTGCAACACCTTGATTTTTTGCCTCTTGAACCAGGCCTTGGTTTTCTTGGCTGTGTGCTTTGGGTCGTTGTCTTGTTGGAAGATGAAATGACGACCCATCTTAAGATCCTTGATGGAGGAGCGGAGGTTCTTGGCCAAAATCTCCAGGTAGGCCGTGCTATCCATCTTCCCATGGATGTGGACCAGATGGCCAGGCCCCTTGGCTGAGAAACAGCCCCACAGCATGATGCTGTCACCACCATGCTTGACTGTAGGGATGGTATTCTTGGGGTCGTATGCAGTGCCATCCAGTCTGCAAACGTCACGTGTGTGGTTGGCACCAAAGATCTCGATCTTGGTCTCATCAGACCAGAGAACCTTGAACCAGTCAGTCTCAGAGTCCTCCAAGTGATCATGAGCAAACTGTAGACGAGCCTTGACATGACGCTTTGAAAGTAAAGGTACCTTACGGGCTCGTGTGGAACGGAGACCATTGCGGTGGAGTACGTTACTTATGGTATTGACTGAAACCAATGTCCCCACTGCCATGAGATCTTCCCGGAGCTCCTTCCTTGTTGTCCTTGGGTTAGCCTTGACTCTTCGGACAAGCCTGGCCTCGGCACGGGAGGAAACTTTCAAAGGCTGTCCAGGCCGTGGAAGGCTAACAGTAGTTCCATAAGCCTTCCACTTCCGGATGATGCTCCCAACAGTGGAGACAGGTAGGCCCAACTCCTTGGAAAGGGTTTTGTACCCCTTGCCAGCCTTGTGACCCTCCACGATCTTGTCTCTGATGACCTTGGAATGCTCCTTTGTCTTTCCCATGTTGACCATGTATGAGTGCTGTTCACAAGTTTGGGGAGGGTTTTAAATAGTCAGAAAAGGCTGGAAAAAGAGATAATTAATCCAAACATGTGAAGCTCATTGTTCTTTGTGCCTGAACTACTTCTTAATACTTTAGGGGAACCAAACAGAATTCTGGTGGGTTGAGGGGTTGAATAATAAATGACCCTCTGAAAAGACTTTTCACAATTTATAAAAAAATAAATAAAAAAAAAACCAACATTCTTTTTTGCTGCAGTGCATTTCACACTTCCAGGCTGATCTACAGTCCAAATGTCACAATGCCAAGTTAATTCCAAATGTGTAAACCTGCTAAATCTGCAGGGGGTTGAATACTACTTGTAGGCACTGTAAATAGCAAGTGTCACAAAATTTAGGTGCAACCAAAATTTTGCGACTTTTCAGAGCTTTTATGCCACTTTTTTGGGCGTAAAAGCTTTGATCAATTGTAGTTAATGTTTTATTCAGCCCTGTAGTCACTATCATTATGGGGCCCTATTAATATACTAAAACTGGCGAAAGGTCCTTTTTTATGCAATTACAAATTCAACCAATAGGAGGCACAGTTGGAAAAAACAAAGAACTCACCTCATACTCTTCACTAAACCCTAGATTACAGTCGGCTTTCTGCCTGTCAAAATGACTAATAAAACTATTAGTACTCATGGTCTGCGATCTCCTGTGAAAAGAATAAAAGATTTATCAAAATCATGAGAAATTGAATTTTAGCTATACATAATTTTCTAATTTTTATGGTTAAAACAATTAAAAAGGTATTTTTACAGCATTACAATTTTTTAATAATAATATACACAAATATATTGTACTGTATGAGAACGTTCAAAAAACCTTTACACTTTGTTTTGCTCTATAAACATGTACGAGAGTTCACTTTTCATTTCTATTCATCTTTTGAAACAATTGAGATATATATATATATAGATATATATATATATATATATATATATATGTATATATATATATATGTATATATATATATATATATATATGTGTATATATATATATATATATATACATATATACATATATATATATATATATAGATATAACATAGTAACATAGTAACATAGTTAGTAAGGCCGAAAAAAGACATTTGTCCATCCAGTTCAGCCTATATTCCATCATAATAAATACCCAGATCTACGTCCTTCTACAGAACCTAATAATTGTATGATACAATATTGTTCTGCTCCAGGAAGACATCCAGGCCTCTCTTGAACCCCTCGACTGAGTTCGCCATCACCACCTCCTCAGGCAAGCAATTCCTTGCTTCTATATATCTATATATATATATCTATATAGATATCTATATATATATATCTATATAGATATATATAGATATATATTAGTACAGACCAAAAGTTTGGACACGCCTTCTCATTTAAAGATTTTTCTGTATTTTTATGACTATGAAAATTGTAAATTCACACCGAAGGCATCAAAACTATGAATTAACACACGTGGAATTATATACTTAACAAAAAAGTGTGAAACAGCTGAAAATGCGTCTTATATTCTAGGTTCTTCAAAGTAGCCACCTTTTGCTTTGGTGACTGCTTTGCACACTCTTGCCATTCTCTTGACGAGCTCCAAGAGGTAGTCACCAGAAATTGTCTTCAAACAATCTTGAAGGAGTTCCCAGAGATGCTTAGCACTTGTTGGCCCTTTTGCCTTCACTCTGCGGTCCAGCTCACCCCAAACCATCTCGATTGGGTTCAGGTCTGGTGACTGTAGAGGCCAGGTCATCTGGTGTAGCACCCCATCACTCTCCTTCTTGGTCAAATAGCCCTTACACAGCCTGGAGGTGTGTTTGGGGTCATTGTCCTGTTGCAAAATAAATGATAGTCCAACTAAACGCAAACCGGATGGAATAGCATGCCACTCCAAGATGCTGTGGTAGCCATGCTGGTTCAGTATGCCTTCAGTTTTGAATAAATCCCCAACAGTGTCACCAGCAATGCACCCCCACACCATCACACCTCCTCCTCCATGCTTCACGGTGGGAACTAGGCATGTAGAGTCCATCCGTTCAACTTTTCTGTGTCGCACAAAGACATGGTAGTTGGAACCACAGATCTGAAATTTGGACTCATCAGACCAAAGCACAGATTTCCACTGGTCTAATGTCCATTCCTTGTGTTCTTTAGCCCAAACAAGTCTCTTCTGCTTGTTGCCTGTCCTTAGCAGTGGTTTCCTAGCAGCTATTTTACCATGAAGGCCTGCTGCACAAAGTCTCCTCTTAACAGTTGTTGTACAGATGTGTCTGCTGCTAGAACTCTGTGTGGTATTGACCTGGTCTCTAATCTGAGCTGCTGCTAACCTGCGATTTCTGAGGCTGGTGACTCGGATAAACTTATCCTCAGAAGCAGAGATGACTCTTGGTCTTCCTTTCCTGGGGCGGTCCTCATGTGAGCCAGTTTCTTTGTAGCACTTGATGGTTTTTGCCACTGCACTTGGGGACACTTTCAAAGTTTTCCCAATTTTTCGGACTGACTGACCTTCATTTCTTAAAGTAATGATGGACACTCGTTTTTCTTTACTTAGCTGCTTTTTTCTTGCCATAATACAAATTCTAACAGTCTGTTCAGTAGGACTATCAGCTGTGTATCCACCAGACTTCTGCTCAACACAACTGATGGTCCCAACCCCATTTATAAGGCAAGAAATCCCACTTATTAAACCTGACAGGGCACACCTGTGAAGTGAAAACCATTCCCGGTGACTATCTCTTGAAGCTCATCAAGAGAATGCCAAGAGTGTGTAAAGCAGTCATCAAAGCAAAAGGTGGCTACTTTGAAGAACCTAGAATATAAGACATTTTCAGTTGTTTCATACTTTTTTGTTAAGTATATAATTCCACATGTGTTAATTCATAGTTTTGATGCCTTCAGTGTGAATGTACAATTTTCATAGTCATTTAAAGATTTTTCTGTATTTTCATAAGGTGTGTCCAAATTTTTGGTCTGTACTGTATATATGTTTATTGTGTAATTTTAGATATTTGATTTACTTAATGGATATTCCTCCACTGTAAAGCTTTGCACTCCAATATGTTATATTGCAAGACATAGAAAAAAATGACTTAATAACTTACTTAATTGATGGAAGTTGGACACGGGAGTTCTTCTTCTCTCCTTTCCTGTAACAAATAAGAACATCTATGTACATGTGTACAGGCCAGAAATGATCTAACCACATAGATTATAGGGAAAAGGGAGTAAACAGCTGTGACTTGTGTCTAGGTAACTGAGCTCAGCTGTGGATTAGTCGGAGCCATTCCCCTGAGGCACACTGTGGGACTGTGGGATGTTGTATCCAGAGCCCTGTGGGACTTGCACTTGTCAGTACTAGGCTAACCAGCGCAATTGTCATGAGTCGGAGTGCCAACATACACTACACATTTATCCAGGGTGCTGTAAAAGAAATGCTCAGTTGCCCCTAGGCTTTACATCTGAAACCAGCCCGGCTATAACCAGAGAACTTTTATTGGAAGTTTTACTTTGCATAGTGAAGAGCAGGACCCCCAACCAGCAATAGTAGAATCGGGCACAGAAGGATAATGAGTGGGCTGCAAAGTTGGAAATTATGTTTGCACCTCAGCAAAAAGAAAAGATCCCTAAAGCCACTTTTGGTTGAGTCAGGAAGTTAGCAATGAAAGGCAATGCAGTGCTGCCATCTGCTGCTCTCAGCGATGTATGTAAGAAATACACAGCAGTGACAGTGACACAGCATGCCTGGACCCACGACTGTAGATATTTCTACATACATTATGTTATATGTTGTGTTCCCACATGTAAATATGCTGCATTTTTCTCCAGATGTGCAGCGAGCACCCAGGTGCTTCACAGAAGTTTATAACGTTGAGCCATGAAAAGACAAAAAAAAGATCACATTTTCCCCACAAGTGTGTTCTTTTAGCTCCAATTTTTTTTATTTTCTCAGGGATAACAGGAGAAAATTGACCCCAAATCAAAAAATGTTGTGCTATTTCTCCCGAGTACACCAATACCCCACATGTGGTTGAAAACTACTTTTGAGGCAAAACGCAAAGCTCAGAAGGGAAGAAGCGCCATACTGGAGTTCAGATTTTGCTGGACTGGCTTGAGGGGGCCATGTCACATTGGTAGAGCCCCTGAGGTGCCAGAACATCAGAACCCCTCATAAGTGACCCCATTTTACAAACTACACCTCTCAATGATTTATTCTAGGAGTGCAGTGATCATATTGATACCACAGGTGTGTCACAGAATGTTATACTATTGGGCAGTGAAGAAAAAATAATTACATTTTTCCACCAAAATTTGGTTTTAGCCCCAGATTTTACATTTTCAATAATGGCACCAAAATATGTCCCACAATTTCTGCTGAATGTAGTAATACCCCATATGTGACTGTACAGTACTGCTTAGCCACACGACGAGACTTGGGAGGAATGGAGCTCAGACTTTGCTAGAATAGTTTGCGGACTTCATATCCCCTTCATGACCGGGGGATTTTTCGTTTTTCCGTGTTCATTTTTCGCTCCCCTCCTTCCCAGAGCCATAACTTTTTTATTTTTCCGTCAATTTGGCCATGTGAGGGCTTATTTTTTGCGGGACGAGTTGTACTTTTGAACGACATCATTGGTTTTAGCATGTCGTGTACTAGAAAACGGGAAAAAAATTCCAAGTGCGGTGAAATTGCAAAAAAAGTGCAATCACACACGTGTTTTTTGTTTGGCTTTTTTGCTAGGTTCACTAAATGCTAAAAATGACCTGCCATTATGATTCTCCAAGTCATTACGAGTTCATAGACACCAAACATGACTAGGTTATTTTTTATCTAAGTGGTGAAAAAAAATTCCAAACTTTGCTAAAAAAAAAAATAAAAAATTGCGCCATTTTCCGATACTCGTAGCGTCTCCACTTTTCATGATCTGGGGTCGGTTGAGGACTTATTTTTTGCGTGCCGAGATGACTTTTTTAATGATAGCATTTCGGTGCAGATACTTTCTTTTGATCGCCCGTTATTGCATTTTAATGCAATGTCGCGGCGACCAAAAAAACGTAATTCTGGCGTTTCGAATTTTTTTCCCGCTACGCTGTTTAGCGATCAGGTTAATACTTTTTTTTAATTGATAGATTGGGCGATTCTGAGCGCGGCGATACCAAATATGCGTAGATTTGATATTTTTTTTATTGATTTATTTTGATTGGGGCGAAAGGGGGGTGATTTAAACTTTTATGTTTTTTTTATTTTTTTCACATTTTTTTAAACTTTTTTTTTTTACTTTTGCCATGCTTCAATAGCCTCCATGGGAGGCTAGAAGCAGGCACAGCACGATCGCCTCTGCTACATAGCAGCGATCTGCTGATCGCTGCTATGTAGCAGAATTGCACGTGTGCTGTGAGCGCCGACCACAGGGTGGCGCTCACAGCGACGGGCGATCAGTAACCATAGAGGTCTCTAGGACCTCTATGGTTACCATCCAGACGCATCGACGACCCCCGATCATGTGACGGGGGTCGGCGATGACGTCATTTCCGGCCGCCCGGCCGGAAGCGGTAGTTAAATGCCGCTGTCTGCGTTTGACAGCGGCATTTAACTAGTTAATAGGTGCGGGCAGATCGCGATTCTGCCCGCACCTATTACGGGCACATGTCAGCTGTTCAAAACAACTGACATGTCCCGGCTTTGGTGCTGGCTCACCGCGGAGCCCTGCATCAAAGCAGGGGAGCCGGCATCGGACGGTATAGTACGTCCGATGCCGGTAAGGGGATATACAGAACCCTTAAGTGCTGGACGGGCAGAATATCCAGCGATACCAGATTTATAGCGGTTTTTATGTTTTGCAGCTGTCACACACTAACAGATGCTTTTTATTGCAAAAACAAGTTTTCGCATCCCCAAAATCTTGATAAATATTTTTCCATATTTCGGCCCACAGAGTCATGTGATGGCTTCTTTTTTGCGGGACATGTTGATGTTTTTATTGTTATCATATTCATGCACATTACATTTTTTTTTTTTTTTTTAATAGCTTTTTATTCCAATTTTTGGGAGGCAGAAGGAAAAAAAACAGCAATTCAGGAATTTTTTTTTTGGGGGGGGGTTTATGCTGTTCACTGTATGGTAAAATTGACAAGTCAGCTTTATTCTTTGGGTCAGTACGGTTATAGAAATACCACATTTACACTTTTTTTATGTTTTGGCGCTTTTATTCTGAGAGCTATACATTTTTTTTTATTTTTCCACTGACTGAGTTGAATGGCGGCTTATTTTTTTTTTTGAGAGAAGATGACGTTTTCAGACATCCAATATTTATTTACATTCATCCTTTCGTGTTTTATTCCACTTTTTTTTTCCACAGTATGATGATTAAGCATAGATTTTTGCCATTTTTTTTAACAGTGTTCACTGAAGGGGTTAATTAGTGGGTCAATTTTATGGGGGGGGGGGGGTCATTCTGGACCCCAATACTAAATATGTGTACTTTTTTGTTTATTTTTACATAAAGAAATGTATTTATTTGATTAATTTTTTTTTTGTAAATTTTTGTAAATAGTTTTACAAATTTTCTTAACTTTTTTTAAAAACTTTTTTTTACATTGTCCCGGGATGGGACATCAACTTTATATTGACAGATCGCAATGACATATTCTCGCAAAAACTTGTAGGGGGAACGAAAATAGACCAAAAGAAGCACAGTTTAACAGCACCTATAAATTCACACGGCTGTTCACACCAGTTTTGATGAGGGGGAGCGCTAAAGTTAGGGGAAAGCCTCTTCATGAATCAGGACCGTCTGACGAGTGACGTACACCTCTGTGTCCCCGCCTCACAACAAATCCTACTCCAGTCCCTGCTGGAGAAAGATTTGTGCTGCTGCTCGTCATGAATTTGATGACCGGTGGTCGCCACACCCACTTTGTCAGATATCGGCAAAAACGGCACAAGAACGCCAAAAGTTGCATAATTTTAGAGCAACCTCAAGTTATGACAAAATTATGCGACTTTTCAACATTTTTTTAAGCCAGAATACTGGAGTAAAAGCCTTGATGTATCGGGCCCACAGAAGGAGAAAAATTGGAAATGGCTTTAATGTTCAATTTAAGAAAGCACAGGATCAGCAAGAAAAGTGAATTTACTTTTCAGGTGAATTTAAGTGTGTTGAACTGATAGCTACATAGTTCACATAGGCTCATAAAATTTTCTGACTCTTACCTTCTCATCTTCACGATAAAAAATACTATGACACCGATAACAATGGCACCCAGAATACTGCCGACAACGGCTCCCGCAATCATTCCTAAGAATAAAAACACAAAGCTCAGCAATAACAAATTACAGATGTGCCCTTCACCCAAAATGTCCCAAGACACGTTACACAAACATTAAGAATTAAAAAAATATATAAATTACATTTGAAGGTTAGCCAACTGACTAGCACCCCACACTGATCTCTTGTGTATGATATATACCATAACTATAGCACTGACATCTTCTTGAAGGGAAGGTCAAACGTGGAAAAAAAATTGAAATTATGTTTTTAGAACAATATTCTGGGGCTTACAGACCCGCGGTAATCCCGGTTGATCCAGAAAGAAAAAAAAAACTTCATGAATCCATTTTTAGGGTTTAATTACGTTTTTTTATGTCGTTTATCAGGAGCCATCATTGTATGTTCCCATGTAATAAAAGCCTGCCATGGTCGTAAGATGAACAAGAGGGCGCAGGGCTGGTAAGACTGACGAGAGTTCTGGACTTGTATCCATCACTCAACTAGAACAGATTTTGTTTTCTTCTGAGTGTAAACTATAGAAGTTCCATTGAATGACACCAAGCAGAGATGGTGAAAATGGTGAAGAATTGATAAAAAAAAAAGTATATTCGAAAACTATGATGAGGGGCATCACGCTTCCTTGTTTGCCAGGGGGCGAGAAGCTGCTGGGTTTTAGAATACCTAGATCAGATCATGTTAGGAGGATCCATTACCCCTAGAACTTGCACTAAGATGTCAGTCTGAAATACAAACTGTAAGGTAAAAATGTGCCAAAAGGCGTTTTATTAACCTTTATGGTAATAATTAAAATATAAAAAAAATAGCAAAAAAATAAGATAAGAAAAAACGTCCCCAAAATTAGCATGACGGAAAGGATGGGGATGAACACATTAAAAAAAAATAAAAGCAATTTTAGTACGTTGGGGTATAAAAAAAATAATACAATTTTTTTTTGTCAATTTCTCCTGCTTTAAAAAAAAAGTGAATATAAAAATTACATGCAAATAAAGCTCCATGTGTCACAAAAGAACCCTTCAAAATGGGTGAATGAGTGATAACAAAAAGTATAGTTTTCAAATCTGCATGTATTTAAAAATATAATAATATTAAAATTAATTTAGCCAAGAACAGGGCAAATAACTGGTCTTGAAATACCGTAGTTACACTGAGAGGGAGAGATAATAAATGCAGCTTCACATTCAATGTTCCAGGGGAACGGAGGGCAGTGGGTGGGAAGACATGATTAATTTACAGCACGCAGCAAAGCGCTTACCCCACTCCAGGAGATGCCCGTCTGGACACCACACTGTAGCACGACGATTCACAATATTTACAGAGCAGGACTAAATATGTGGCCATTACTTTGTGGCACTTACCTGCATTATTCTCTGTTTTGAAAGATCCCTGATAATCAGTAATTGAACCTAAAGACTTTGGCGATATATAACCATTTGGGTCACGTTCAAGTTTAGTAAAACCTGCAATAGCAATCCTAGGAAAAGATCACAATAATAAAAAAATTACAGAGATATGATTAATTACTTCATCACTTGGCTTTTGTAGATTAGCCAATGGAGTTGGCAGTGGTGTCCGCCACCCTTAGCGCCCAACATGCCTATACTACAAAAACCTCGGGTACAGCAGGATACAATGAGCTATTTATGGGACACACACGGGCATTACTATTTGTAGGTACTCGGGGTTTATTATCACTATTTGTGGGTGCTCAGGGAGCATTATTACTATTTGTGGTTACTCAAGAGGCACCATCTCCAGTTTTGGGAGGTCAGGGGGCATAAATACAATTTGTGGGACACGGAGGGGGCATAATAGCTATTTATTCGGCATTGGGGCATTGTTACTTTTTGAAGGACGCTTGTAGCATTACTAAGTAAATGGGCACTGAAGGTGTACTATTACCCTATAGACAGCACATTATTATTTTGTAACTGAACACAGGGCATTATTACTTTATATGAGTACTTGGGGACATTTTTACTTTCTATTACTCTTTTCTGTTTGCTGGAATATGAGAACTCAAATGCAGGGCGGCATGGAAGAGTCCTTAAAACGATCTTAGAATTAAAAAATGGTTAAAGTGCAACAACCTCCCATCAGAAAGCACGGCACTTATGAGTCACTGTATTCAGCTCTGGCAAAAAATAAGAGACCGCTGCAAAATGTTCAGTTTCTCAGATTTTTCTCTTTATAGGTATATTTTCGAGTAAAATGTAAATTGTTCTTTTATTCTATAAACTTCTGACAATGTCTCTGAATTTCCAAGCAATATATATATATATTTTTTTTTCGAAAAGGAGAAATGGTCAATATTAAAAACAAACAACAAAACAAAACAGTTTCAGACCTCAAATAATGCAAAGAAAACAAGTTCATAGTCATTTAGAAACAACAATACTAATATTTTAACTCGGGAAGAGTTCAGAAATCAATATTTTGTGGAATACCCATGATGTTTAATCACAGCTTTCATGCGTCTTGGCAGCTTTCCACCAGTCTTTCACACTGCTCCCGGTGAAAAAATGTAAGCAGTTCTTCTTTGTTTGATGGCTTGTGACTTCGATCTTCCTCCTGATTACATTCCAGAGGTTTTCAATGGGGTTCAGGTCTGGAGATTGGGCTGCCCACGACAGGGATTTGATGTGGTGGTCTCTTAATTTTTGCCAGAGCTGTATAACGGTACTTTTGTCACTTACACTGTCTGCAGAAATGGTATCTACCATTATTTCGTCACAGTAGGGTGGTAAAACTGGTTTTGGGTGCCCTCTATACCCAGTAGGATGAAGGTGAGCCTCTGTAGCGGGTACAATGGATTACCTGGGTTGGGGGTCCACTCAGATGCATTTTGCTTCCCCATACACAAACTGTGATAGGTCTCTAGCTACACCTCCGCTTTATTTCGATTTTTCTGCAATTTAATAAAGCACTAAAAAGTATGTTTATCTTTGCATTGTTTGTGATGTGTTATTATATATATATATATATATATATATATATATATATATATATATATATATTGTGATATGTTATTCTAAGTCTGTAAACATCCAGGGGGCTTTGTAGATGAGCTGGCGGTGCTCCCAGTGAATATAATGAACATGTTCAAATATATTATTGATGGATACCATTTTGCTTTCAGAAAAGTCACCAATATTCTCACACTAGAAAGCCATGACCAATAAGTACAGCTATTCCCCCGTTATCAGTAGAAATACATAGCTTATTTACCAATATGCTGTTCCAGGATCCAGACCCCCATTTTTATAAGGTGGATCATTAGAGTCATCTCCAATCGTCACTGATTGAGTAGGTGCACGGCCGGACCTCTGTGAAGATTTGTTCTTTTGGATAATCTTTGCAACGTATGCATCGGTTTTCTTACTCTTAAAATCATCGTATGTGTTCAACAGATCATTTTGAGATGGTTTACCATTTCCTGATGAGACAGAAAATATATGTAAAGTATCAGAATCTATGAATATTTTGTAAATGTAGTAAAACATAAAATCTTTACCAATTTCATACTGACATACTCGTAGTGCTACAAAGAAAAAAATTAATGTAGCATTTTTAATGCACAGTTAATGCTGTAATAAAATCCAAAAAAACAACAACAAAATTGCTCTAATGTACCTCACAAAGAAATAAAACTAAACCTTGTCATAAACAAGTGTAACAGAAAGCATTTTTTTTCTTATTTCTATACTATAAATGGCAAGAATCTATTTATTTACAAGACCCAGTGTAGTGGCCAATTTCTTATTTTGTGGCCATCTGCGGGGACTTTGAGAGCCACCTTCTACCTCCCAGCATTTGCGGCTCCTCTTTTAAATAGCCAGGATGGGGCAAAGTCACATGTGCATCCTTTCAACAATAAGGTCACGCCAGGCTGGCTAATCAAAGGAGGAGTCGGGGATGAAGTCAGGTAAGAGGTGGTTCACGTGGCTCCTGTCTGACGGCCACAGATTAGGGACCCGGCAAATACACCACATCCTGTACCATCTCTATTCTATACCATTTACATTTCACACCAAATGTCACTCTGAATTCTTTAGCTTATTACATTCACATGAATAGAAAACGTGTAGATTTTTATGTAATACATGTCCACAAAACTATTTTATAAAAAATTGTATTTTTTTTTTTTTTTTTTTTACTATTACTACATTAATGTCTTTCGAATTTTAAAATAATATATGTCCTCTGTCACAGGCTGCTGTTCAGACAACACTTTAAACCTTAAGTTAAGGGAAATGGTGCCCAGCTCAGGTAAAAACAGTGCATTTATTTGTAGAAAATAGTTAAAAATATATCTTAAGTGTGAGGAGGATGGGGGGGTCAGGACAAAGTAGGCAGATGAAGCTGACCCCAACCCCCCCTCCCCCCATGTCCCGATGAACCCTCAGCACCCGAGTAAAGGAATGAGTGAGAGGCTAAGGTAAAGGGACCCCTAACGTATTCCCACTTTGTCACCAAAAAATGTCAGCAGAAGTTTAAAAAAAAATAAAAAGTGATCTACTTTAGCAGTACGGCTTAACAGGGAGTGGTGCTGACTGGTTTCCATTAAAGTGTCCAACATTTGGAAGATGCCCTAATGGAAACTAAATGGATAATGGGATACGGATATGTATGATTGTTTTTAAAGAAGCACTCCTCCTCCCATCAAAATTTATATTTTCTTAATATATTGCAATCATCATATTATATGACACCGTGAACTTACAATTGCTCATTTTGCCTTTCTGCCCAGTTAATTCTTTTCTTTTCCATTAGGTCTATGATATCACACGATTATTAACTGACTAGCTGAATCCTTCTAAGGGTATGTGCACACATTGCGGATTTTTCTGCGTGGATTCTAAAAAATCCGCAGGTAAAAACGCCCTACGTTTTACCTGCGGATTTACCACGGATTTCACCTGCGTTTTTACACATGCAGATTCCTATAAAGTAATAGGTGTAAAACGCCGCAGAATCCGCACAAAGAATTGACATGCTGTGGAAAATAAACCGGTGAGTTTCCGCGCGGAATTTTCCACAGCATGTCCACTGCGGATTTGGTTTTCCATAGGTTTACATGGTACTGTACAACGCATGGAAAATTGCTGCGAATCCGCAGCGTCAAATCCGCTGCAGATCCGCAACGTGTGCACATACCCCAAGTCAGGTCCATATACATTTGTGTCTCCTGAACATACAACTCCAAGCATGTCCTTAACAATAGTAAAAAGATGCTGGGAGTTGTTGTAACCAGCCATTACCAGAATTTGGCCCATACAGGAACCACAGTACTGATGAGACGTAGTCAGTATCAACAAGTAAACATTCACACCCAGGAACCTTATGGTGACCTCTTATCTAATGGAGTCTTTTCTCTCTTTTTGTCTCCATCTTGTCCGGACACCATGATGACTTTTCATATCCACAGCTCTTCTCTGCAGACTTCGACAGTTTTCTTCAACACATCCCGACATGGTGCCCTTTAAAAATAAGTTTTATTATAATGCCCTCTGCATAAAAATATTTGACCATATAATGTCCTAAATAAGCCTCCTATGGTATATGGCTTCCACAATGTCCACGATGAGCTATAACCGCCCAACTGACTCATCAGCTATAGTCGCCCCAGTGTATGCCATTATCAGATATAACCGCCACACCGTCTGCCGTTATGAACCACGGCCTATACCATGGTTGTGCCCTCTTTAGTTTCCCCTTACACTCTATATCCCCACACTGTCCCCCCGCTATGCTAACGTCTCTCCATACTGTGCCCCCATTTCACTTTGCCCCCTCTCCATATCCAGTCTTTGCCCCTTTTCACACTATGCCCTCATACTGCCCACCATGTTGTCCTCTCCAGACTGTATCCTTACCTTACACTATCTCCATACATGGTATGATGGTGACCACAGCCATCAATACAGTGTGATAAACCCTTAACAACCACCCAATATACAGTATGATTCCCCCCACAGCCCCCTATACTATGATGCCCCCCACATATTCTATATAGTATGATGTCCCGACAGCCCAGCATTTTCTGCTCCCCTCCTTCCCAGAGCCATAACTTTTTTATTTTTCTGTCAATATGGTCATGTGAGGGCTTATTTTTGTAGAACCTCCTCAGCATTAGCCTAATTGTGCCTTTTCCTTTTCTTATGTGGTGGCCGTCACTTTTGTTTCCGCTGCATTTAGCTTAAACCTGTTTATGAATACGCAATTTACAGCCATCAGTTTTTTGGGGCAGTATTTGATTTGTATATATGTATAAATTGTATATAATCTTGTATATATCCCCACATATACGCACGTATTTGACCAATGTATTCTGTTGTAGATAACCTACATTTGTCCTGTACATACCTGGCACTATGTGTACTTGCACTGGGATGTTCCCATATTTCATGTACCATTATCTCTTGTTCATTTGCCTTTACAATGTCTAATTTGGTGTATTTCTATTGTCTCTTCCAGCGAGGTTGTGAAAAAGACCCATTACGGGGTCGAAACGTTACCTCGACACCCTTTTGTTTTACTGTGGTGACTTCAATAAATGTTTGCCCGATATGCATTTGAAAATCCATATTTGGAGTGCGGCTGTTTTTCCCAAACTTACAATTTAATTGGATATATTCCAAGTTCAGCCTGCACCTGGTTCTAATTTTCAGTGTGCACGCCATTATTCTATAAATTACCAGTTCATAGACACCAAACATGTCTAGGTTATTTTTTATATAAGTGGTAAAAAAAATTCCAAACTTTGCTAAAAAAAAAAAAAAAAAAATTGCACAATTTTCCGATACCCGTAGTGTCTCCTTTTTTTGTGATCTGGGGTTGGGTGAGGGCTTATTTTTTGCGTGCCGAGCTGATGTTTTTAATGATAACATTTTAATGCAGATACGTTCTTTTGATCGCCCGTTATTGCATTTTAATGCAATGTCGCGGCAACCAAAAAAACGTAATTCTGGCATTTCAATTTTTTTTCTCGCTACACCGTTTAACCCCTTAAGCCCCGAGGGTGGTTTGCACGTTAATGACCGGGCCAATTTTTACAATTCTGACCACTGTCCCTTTATGAGGTTATAACTCTGGAACGCTTCAACGGATCTTGGCGATTCTGACATTGTTTTCTCGTGACATATTGTACTTCATTTTAGTAGTAACATTTATTCGATATAACTTGCGTTTATTTGTGAAAAAAACGGAAATTTGGCGAAAATTTTGAAAATTTCGCAATTTTCCAACTTTAAATTTTTATGCCCTTAAATCACAGAGATATGTCACGCAAAATACTTAATAAGTAACATTTCCCACATGTCTCCTTTACATCAGCACAATTTTGGAACCAAAATTTTTTTTTGTTAGGGAGTTATAAGGGTTCAAAGTTGACCAGCAATTTCTCATTTTTACAACACCATTTTTTTTTAGGGACCACATCTCATTTGATGTCATTTTGAGGGGTCTATATGATAGAAAATACCCAAGTGTGACACCATTCTAAAAACTGCACCCCTCAAGGTGCTCAAAACCACATTCAAGAAGTTTATTAACCCTTCAGGGGTTTCACAGGAATTTTTGGAATGTTTAAATAAAAATGAATATTTAACTTTTTTTCACACAAAATTTATTTCAGCTCCAATTTGTTTTATTTTACCAAGGGTAACAGGATAAAATGGATGCCAAACATTGTTGTACAATCTGTACTGAGTACGCTGATACCCCATATGTGGGGGTAAACCACTGTTTGGGCGCATGGCAGAGCTCGGAAGGGAAGGAGCGCCATTTGACTTTTAAATGCAAAATTGACAGGAATTGAGATGGGACACCATGTTGCGTTTGGAGAGCCACTGATGTGCCTAAACATTGAAACCCCCCACAAGTGACACCATTTTGGAAAGTAGACACCCTAAGGAACTTATCTAGATGTGTGGTGACCACTTTGACCCACCAATTGCTTCACAGAAGTTTATAATGCAGAGCCGTAAAAATAAAAAATCATATTTTTTCACAAAAATGATCTTTTCGCCCCCAATTTTTTCTTTTCCCAAGAGTAAGAGAAGAAATTGAACCTCAAAAATTGTTGGCCAATTTGTCCTGAGTACGCTGATACCCCGTATATGGGTGTAAACCATTGTTTGGGCGTATGGCAGAGCTCGGAAGGGAAGGAGCGCCATTTTACTTTTCAATGCAAAATTGACTGGAATTGAGATGGGATGCCATGTTGCGTTTGGAGAGCCCCTGATGTGCCTAAACATTGAAATCCCCACAAGTGACACCATTTTGGAAAGTAGACCCCTTAAGGAACTTATCTAGAGGTGTGGTGAGCACTTTGACCCAACAAGTGC
The DNA here is from genome assembly GCF_032444005.1 of Ranitomeya imitator. NCBI lineage: Eukaryota > Metazoa > Chordata > Amphibia > Anura > Dendrobatidae > Ranitomeya > Ranitomeya imitator. Next base: position 20,411,143 of record NC_091290.1, read on the forward strand.
TTCACAGAAGTTTATAATGCAGAGCCGTAAAAATAAAAAATCATATTTTTTCACAAAAATAATCTTTTCGCCACCAATTTTTTATTTTCCCAAGGGTAAGAGAAGAAATTAGACCACAAAAGTTGTTGTGCAATTTGTCCTGAGTGCGACGATACCCCATATGTGGGGGTAAACCACTGTTTGGGCGCATGGCAGAGCTCGGAAGGAAAGGAGCGCCATTTGACTTTTCAATGCAAAATTGACTGGAATTGAGATGGGACGCCATGTTGCGTTTGGAGAGCCCCTGATGTGCCTAAACATTGGAACCCCTCACAAGTGACACCATTTTGAAAAGTAGACCCCTTAAGGAACTTATCTAGATGTGTGGTGAGCACTTTGACCCAACAAGTGCTTCACAGAAGTTTATAATGCAGAGCCGTAAAAATAAAAAATCTTATTTTTTCACAAAAATGATCTTTTCGCCCCCAATTTTTTATTTTCCCAAGGGTAAGAGAAGAAATTAGACCACAAAAATTGTTGTGCAATTTGTCCTGAGTGCGACGATACCCCATATGTGGGGGTAAACCACTTTTTGGGTGCATAGCAGAGCTCGGAAGGGAAGGAGCGCCATTTGACTTTTCAATGCAAAATTGACTGGAATTAAGATGGGACGCCATGTTGGTTTGGAGAGCCCCTGATGTGCCTAAACATTAAAAACCCCCACAAGTGACACCATTTTGGAAACTAGACCCTCTAAGGAACTTATCTAGATGTGTTTTGAGAGCTTTGAACCCCCAAGTGTTTCACTACAGTTTATAACGCAGAGCTGTTAAAATAAATTTATTTTTTTTTCGCAAAAATTTTTTAGCCCCCAGTTTTGTATTTTCACAAGGGTAACATAATAAATTGGACCCCAAAAGTTGTTGTCCAATTTGTCCTGAGTACGCTGATACCCCATATGTGGGGGGGAACCACTGTTTGGGCGCATGGCAGAGCTCGGAAGGGAAGGAGCGCCATTTGGAATGCAGACTTAGATGGATTGGTCTGCAGGAGTCACGTTGCATTTGCAGAGCCCCTGATGTACCCAAACAGTACAAACCCCCCACAAGTGACCCCATATTAGAAACTAGACCTCCCATGGAACTTATCTAGATGTGTTGTGAGAACTTTGAACCCCTAAGTGTTTCACTACAGTTTATAACGCAGACCCGTGAAAATAAAAATTCTTTTTTTTTTCACAAAAATGATTTTTTAGCCCCCAGCTTTGTATTTTTACAAGGGTAACAGAATAAATTGGACCCCAAAAGTTGTTGTTCAATTTGTCCTGAGTACGCTGATACCCCATATGTGGGGGGGAACCACTGTTTGGGCTCATGGCAGAGCTCGGAAGGGAAGGAGCGCCATTTGGAATGCAGACTTAGATGGATTGGTCTGCAGGCGTCACGTTGCATTTGCAGAGCCCCTGATGTACCCAAACAGTAGAAACCACCCACAAGTGACCCCATATTGGAAACTAGACCTCCCATGGAACTTATCTAGATGTGTTGTGAAAACTTTGAACCCCCAAGTGTTTCACTACAGTTTACAACGCAGAGCCGTGAAAATAAAAATCCTTTTTTTTCCCACAAAAATGATTTTTAGCCCCCCAAATTTTTATTTTCCCAAGGATAACAAGAGAACTTGGACCCAAAAAGTTGTTGTCCAATTTGTCTCGAGTACGCTGATACCCCATATGTTGGGGTAAACCCCTGTTTGGGCGCACGGGAGAGCTCGGAAGTGAAGGAGCACTGTTTTACTTTTTCAATGCAGAATTGGCTGGAATTGAGATCGGACGCCATGTCGCGTTTGGAGAGCCCCTGATGTGTCTAAACAGTGGAAACCCCCCAATTATAAATGAAACCCTAATCCAAACGCACCACTAACCCTAATCCCAACTGTAACCCTAACCACACACCTAACCCAGACACACCCCTAATTCTAATCCCAACCCTAATCCCAACCGTAAATGTAATCCAAACCCTAACCCTAGCCCCAACCCTAGCCCTAACCCTAACCCTAACCGGAAAATGGAAATAAATACATTTTTTTTAATTTTATTATTTTTCCCTAAGGCTAGGTTCACATTGCGTTAGGGAAATCCGTTTAGCACTAGCGGATTGCGCTAACACAATGTCTTTTTAGGTGTCGTGTTTAGTGGTCGCGTTAACGTCCCCGCTCTGGAAGATCGGGGATCGGACCTCGGGCGCGCCGCGGACGCTGCAAGCAGCGTCTGAGGCGCGCCACAAAAGAATGGCACCTTGCTAGCGCGAGCCGAAAATGGCACGCTCTAGCGATGCGCTACACCTGAAAATCACATTGCTGTCAATGGTTGTGCTAACGGACCCGTTGCACGGCGTTAATTGTGACATTTTCGCCGTGCAACGCTGTCCGTTAGCGTTAACCCATTAACGCAATGTGAACCTAGCCTAACTAAGGGGGTGATGAAGGGGGGTTTGATTTACTTTTATAGCGAGTTTTTTAGCGGATTTTTATGATTGGCAGCCGTCACACACTAAAAGACGCTTTTTATAGCAAAAAAGTTTTTGCGTCTCCACATTTTGAGACCTATAATTTTTCCATATTTTGGTCCACAGAGTCATGTGAGGTCTTGTTTTTTGCGGGACGAGTTGACGTTTTTATCGGTTACATTTTCGGACACGTGACAGTTTTTGATCGCTTTTTATTCCGATTTTTTTGTGAGGCAGAATGACCAAAAACCAGCTATTCATGAATTTCTTTTGGGGGAGGCGTTTATACCGTTCCGCGTTTGGTAAAATTGATGAAGCAGTTTTATTCTTCGGGTCAGTACGATTACAGCGACACCTCATTTATATCATTTTTTTTATGTTTTGGCGCTTTTATACGATAAAAGCTATTTTATAGAAAAAATAATTATTTTGGCATCGCTTTATTCAGAGGACTATAACTTTTTTATTTTTTTGGTTATGATGCTATATGGCGGCTCGTTTTTTGCGGGACAAGATGACGTTTTCAGAGGTAACATGGTTATTTATATCCGTCTTTTTGATCGCGTGTTATTCCACTCTTTGTTCAGCGTTATGATAATAAAGCGTTGTTTTTTGGCTTGTTTTTTTTTTTTTTTTCTTACGGTGTTCACTGAAGGGGTTAACTAGTGGGCCAGTTTTATAGGTCGGGTCGTTACGGACGCGGCGATACTAAATATGTGTACTTTTATTGTTTTTTTGTTTTTTTTTATGTAAAGAAATGTATTTATGGGAATAATATTTTTTTTTTTCTGCTTTATTTAGGAATTTTTTTTTTATTTTTTTTTTTACAAGTGTGGAAATTTTTTTTTTTACTTTTTCACTTTGTCCCAGGGGGGGACATCACAGATCACCGATCTGACAGTGTGCACAGCACTCTGTTAGATCGGTGATCTAACATACAGCCGGGCAGGATTAGAGCTGCAGCTGCAGCCTGATCCTGACCCGGAAGTGCTCCCTGCAGGACCCGGATGCAGCCCGGCGGCCATTTTGGATCCGGGGACTGCAGGGAGAAGACGCTCGGTACACGGTGAGCACATCACCGTGTACCGATCGTCTCAGGGAAGCCCGCAGGGAGCCCCCTCCCTGCGCGATGCTTCCCTGCACCGCCGGCACACCGCGATCATCTTTGATCGCGGTGTGCCGGGGGTTAATGTGCCGGGAGCGGTCCGTGACCGCTCCTGGCACATAGTGCCGGATGTCAGCTGCGATAGGCAGCTGACACCCGGCCGCGATCGGCCGCGCTCCCCCCGTGAGCGCGGCCGATCGCATATGACGTACTATCCCGTCCATGGGAATTAAGTCCCAGGTCACCTGGACGGGATAGTACGTCATATGGGATTAAGGGGTTAATGATCAGATTAATCCTTTTTTTTTTATTGATAAATCGTGCAATTCTGAACACGGAGATACCAAATATGTGTATATTTGATTTTTTTATTGTTTTATTTTGAATGGGGCGAAAGGGGGGTGATTTAAACTTTTATTTTTTGTTTTCCACATTTTTTAAAACATTTTTTTTCACTTTTGCCATGCTTCAATAGCCCCTATGGGAGGCTAGAAGCTGGCACAACTCGATCTTCTCTGCTACATAGGAGCGAAGCTCAGATTGCCCCTATGTAGTAGAATTGCTGCATTGCTATGGAGCGCCGACCACAGGGTGGCACTCACAGCAATCCGGCATCAACAACCATAGAGGTCTTCAATAGACCTATGGTTGTCATGCTGATGCATCGCTGACCCCCGATCACGTGACGGGGGTCAGTGATGTGCTCATTTCCGGCCCGATGGCCAGAAACGCCAGTTAAATGCCGCTGTCAGAGTTTGACAGCGGCATTTAACTAGTTAATAGCAGCGGGTGAATTGCGATTCCACCCGCCACTATTGCAGGCACATGTCAACTGTTCATAACAGCTGACATGTCCCGGCTTTGATGCGGGCTTCACTGCCGGAGCCCACATCAAAGCGGGGGTTCCGACCTCAGACGTAATATCCTGTCCGAGGTCAGAAAGGAGTTAATGTCACGCACAGCCTCTCTTGTGATATGTCTCCCAGAGCCATCCCCATATATGTCCCCTAGAGCCAGCTTTTATAAAGTAACCCATTCATTGACAAAATATATTAAAAAAAAACAAAACACAGCTTATACTCCCCTAATCCCGGCTCATTGTACATAGCAGCCGCCGTCTCCTTGTTTCCCATACAGCAGTGGACGTTGTATGGTGTGATGACGTCACCTTAAGGCGCCATCCGACATCTATTGCGTGTGCAGTCTCCAACAGGGTGCAGGCCGAAAGTGGCCTGCTTTCTGCTGGAGATCCTGGCAGGGCAAGGAGCTGATGATAGTTCCTCTGCTCCTGGCACGGGCGGTTCAGCTCTGATATTAATTGAATTTGCTTCTAATAGACGCAAAAACCATTGAGTGCAATGTGGGAGCGATGGCCGGGTCTCAGGACAAAGAGGGGTGAGAGGTGTCAGTGACTGATATTGCTCATCTCTGTGCCTATGCATCTCCCCAGGTAATCAGCTGCTGCAATGATGTTACCTTCCCTTCGGGGAGGGTGATGTCTCGCTTGGAGGCAAAGGGGTCCTATCTATCAGGTAAGGAACTCGCATTCAACACAATCTGAATCTAGGCAAGGAGGGGGAGCTCAGGACCCGGATTCAGGGGAGCAACACTTAAAGCTCCACTTAGTTATAAGCATCCTGACCTGGAGGGGGAGCCAGACAGTTGGTCTGGGGAGACCAATCAAGCAGTCAGTCAGTCTCAGAGAGTCTGAGAGAGACAGTGGAGGGAGACATTTGGTCTCCAGTAGCTGAAGGAAGTCTGGAGCAGATGTTGGGGCCAAGCAGCCAGAGAGAGCTGTTACCCCTGGAAAGAGAAGAGAAGGAGAGTTGAATTGTGGAGAGCTTAGAGGGAAGAAGCACAGGAGAGGAAAGGGCTCAGGAGGGGAACAGTGGAAGGACACCCTCAGAGCCAGAGCGTAGAAACCGGGTACCGGGAGCCCGAGGTCACGTTCTCCAGGATGCGCAACAGAACTGGAGGGCATAGGACTATATGTTATTTGCCCGTATTAAGTCTGAGGTGAAGCAGTAACCCAAAGAGCTGGGTCATCTAAGAGATCCTATAAACAGGCTCGAACTGCCTATCGTACAGACGTCTGTCTTAGGACAGGAGAGAGAGGACTTTGCAACGAAGCTTCAAGCAGCAGGGACTCCACCAGCTAAAGTAGCGCAAGTAGGAAAGGGTTACAGACCTCACCTGGGAGAGGGAGCTCCTATTGCCTCCAAGCTGGCCGGACCACAGCTACCCTGCACCTGGTACTCAGGACTGAGGACTTCTAACATCAGTAAACCAGGTAAAAGACTGCAAACTCTGTGTCCTCCACTTATTCGTCGGCATACACCATCCTTGCCACACACCTCGGGAAGCCCTTGCTGCATACCATCACCCCAGAGGACCCCTTTAAGCAGTGTCGGTCCCTACTGACCGAACACCACCAAGTGGCGTCACGAACAATAGACTTTAACTACAAAACCCCTAAAAGACCTTTCCCCTTTAATTGGGCACCCAGGGCCATGGACTGGGTCACAGCAACCGTGATATCCCCTTTAAGAAGTTACTAAACCCGGTACAGAGTGCCCCGCTGTCCTACCGGGGCGCTCCACCTGCGCATCGGGCACCTCACAAAGTGAGACTAACACACAAACTCGCTAATCAAAAGATTAGGTTAAACTGAAAAGGGACTTAATTCCTTACGAAGCAGAACTTCCCGCTTTATAATACAGCTGCTTTATCATGGGACAGTGGGGCATTTATGTACTAGGTATGGCTACATGGAGCTAATGTTATCAAAGTTTCAAATTGGCAGCAACATCTGTAAATGCACTAATACAGAAACTCAGTAAGAATCAAGACCGACCAGAAGATGAACAAGCCAGTCTCCTGGCCCGGAACAGAAACATGGTTTTACATTGTTTTTAGTGTTTTTATAACATATTTGCCCACAAACAATACAAAAGTTCACACCATCTAATCATAGATGACCTACAACAATGGTTGGGCCTTAATTGGTCCTTTCAGTCCATATAAAAAAACCTTCTCAGGGTATGTGTCCATGTTCAGGATTGCATCAGGATTTGGTCAGGATTTTTCATCAGTATTTGTAAGCCAAAACCAGGAGTGGAACAATTAGAGGAAAAGTACCGTATATGCTCCACTTTTGCATTTATCACCCACTCCTGGTTTTGGCTTACAAATACTGATGAAAAATCCTGACCAAATCCTGATGCAATCCTGAACGTGGACACATACCCTAAGGCTTCTGTTACCTTATATCTTAATATTATGTGATATCTTACCATATGAACGTGATACAATTATGGCATAACCAACAATAGGTCCATTAGTGGAATCAAACTCCTCAAAAGAAAACGTTAAAGTGTAATAAGTAGGAGTAATGCCGGTAATATTCTGCTCAGGGATTGCTGCTGCTGCAAAAAAGGAAAAGTATCCATATCATTTTTTTATATACAGTATCTGCTGCAACGACATTTTGAAGATTATTGCATGATGTCTATATACCATACGTGTTGTTGTATACTCAAATTCCTCCTAAATCTACATACTCACCACAGATTAGTAGTAGAAAATGAATGTCCAACACTAAAGCAATACATTGATGGTACAATATGCAATACTTAGTTATTAAACAGTGTTTGTTTAAAATGCAAGTTTTCTTCCCATGCTCCCAGTTTGTTTAGCTTCCCTCCCATAGGATAAAGGATTCTTGCTATGCGATTATGTTTTATGATTATGTAAATGAGCCATATTAAGGTGAACGCACATGTAGCAAATATGTTGACTGTAAATTTTACAGAAAGACCATGCAAATTCGAGACAAAATGCAGACATTTTACATTTTTGTTTTGCAAAAGATTGTTTATTTCAAAACAAAATCTTCTGCAAAAGATATAAATGTTCTGTAGATGTTCTGCGTCTGAAAAATCTTTACAACATGTAGAAGAGATTTGTACAGATGCAGTGCAGATTTACTGTATTCACTCTTTATATGATATTCTGGGTTGTCTGGACCAGTTCTGTTGTACAAGCAGTGAGATTTGTAACCCCTTCAGGACTGGACTATTTTTCATTTTTGTGTACGTTTTCCTCTTCTTTTTTCCTTAAGCCATAAGGCTGTGTTCACACGTTGCGGTTTTTTCGCGGTTTTTCCCGATAAAAATGCTATAAAACCGCAAAAAAAACGCATATAGTAAGCATCCCATCATTTAGAATGAATTCCGCATGTTTTGTGCACATGATGCGTTTTTTTCCGCGAAAAAAACGCATCGCGGCAAAAAACGCAGCATTTTCTATAATTTTCCGTTTTTTTTGCGGATTTCCCACTCCAAAATGCATTGGGAAGTGTCTGGAAAAAAACGCGGCAAAAACGCGTCAAAACCGCGGCAAAAACGCATGCGGTTTTCTTGCGGATTTCTTGCAGAAAATGTCCGGAATTCTCAGGAATTTTCAGCAAGAAATCCTGAACGTGTGCACATAGCCTAACTGTTTTCCATTTGCATTGTCATATATCATACTTTTTGTGGGACGGGTTGTAGTCTTGAATGAAAAAATAATAATTTTGCCATATAATGTACTGGAAAACGGGAAAAAAAATCCCAAGTGGGTTAAATGGTGAAGAAAATGCAATTTTTCCAGAATAACAACATTTTGGGAATACTAAACTTGCAGTGCAGTTTTTTTTATTATTTTTTCAGTAGTTAAAAAAAAATCTGAACTTTGTAAAAAAAAAAAAAAAAAAAAAAAGAAAATTTGTATCACCATTCTTAAGGCTCATAATTTTATTTTTCCATCAATGGTCCTCTGTGGGGCTCATTTTTGTGTGTGTTCAGCTATAGTTTTTATTTTTTACCACTTTGCAGTACATACAACATTTTGATCCATTTTTCATGTCATCTTTGTGAAGTGCGGTGACAAAGTTAGGAAATCCTATCCTTTTTTTCCCTTCTTCATTACACAGTTTATCATACGGGTTAATCCATTTTAGATTTTCTTAGTATGGACTTATACTAATATAGCAACACCAAATAAGTGTTTTTTTTTTAAATTAGGAAAAGGCTAGTGGTTTAAATGTTAATTTTTTAAAGGTTTTTTTTTTAAATTCTGAAAACATTTTTTATTTATAATTTCTACTTAATTTTTATCTCTCTTATAGGACTTGAACCTGCAATCAACTGATCGCTTATACTATATACTGCAAAACTGCTATATATGGAGAAATTCATAGTTTTCTATGAAGCCCAATGTGGATGCAGTTGGCGATGGTTACACAGCAGCGATCGAGTAGGCTTGGGTGGCTGCTGCTAAAAGCAGATGCTGGCTGTACAGCACAGCTGACATATGCTTGATATGGAGTAAGCTCAACCTTTGAGTCCGTTCAATACACTTGCAGCGTGAAAGTGAAGTAATATTACAAAGGGGTTAAGTGAACTCATAATAAACATGCATTGATCACATGCAGAAAGAATTGAAGTCAGCCAAGTGTTCAGGAAAATGTAGACCAAGCTGACACTTGAATTCCATCTGCATGTCCACTGAGTGCTGCCTTTTTTTTCTCTAAGGAGAAGCTTTGAAATTATTATTTTCATGCAAGAAAAATGGATAAAACAAGGACTGTAAGAACTAGCTCATGGATGAAAAATGTATTCAGAACACTGGAAAAATTAAGATTAATTTTTTTGCTTTTCGGGGGGAAAACAGATCTGTGAATGAGCGTTTTAGCAGATCTGACTGCTCTCTCAAAGGAGAAAAAGGTCAAAAAGTACACAAACACCAATAACATACAATAGGTGTATGTCCAGCCCTGGGATTGATGGGGAGGAATGTCTAGGTTTAAGACCATGTATTAAAAACAGTAGAAGTTAACGTGATTTATAATTTATGTCTAATTAAGTAATCTGTATAAAATTACATAATCCAGCTAATAAGGTTTAAAAGCAATTGATTTAAGGCCCCCTTTACACGTCCATTTAAAACCAGTACCGGAAAATACAGTACCGGTGAGGGTGTTTTGGATCAATGTGCCATCAGTGTCTTTACAAAGCTCTTGCTATACTTTGCAATGTTAAACATGTACAGCACACGGATGGCACACATGGTGCCAACCATGTGCTGTACGCGTTTTACACGGACCCATAGACTTGTATTGGCCCTTGTTATCCGTACTGTCAGTAAAAAACGGATATGCCTCTGTGTGGTTTACACAACAAGTACTGCAAACACGGACATGTGAAGGGGACCTCAGAGAGATTTTCTTCAACACTGGAATATTGCTGAATATGGTATTCAGTTCATCTACTTACGGCTTCCTATCCCGGTTTGACATGTCGCCAGTATTACCGTACTGGATCTGCCGCACGAAGTCAGAGTTATCACACTGGCCGTATAATTTGTGTTGAAACTTAAATCGTTCATTGTATAACTATATGGATCAGGATTGCACTTGGCAACAGAAACATTATTGGTGGTTGAGGTTTTGTTGGTTGCTATAATTGTAAAGCCGGTATACAGTCCTCCTGGACAGCTCCATGTGAAATTTAGAGATGTTGAATTGAATTGACCCACACAGTTAAAATCATTTACAGCATCTGGATCTAAAAAAAACAAAAAAAAAAAAAATACATTTTATTGAGATCAGTCAGGATTTGGTCCAAAAGTTGATATCCATATGTCAATCACAGTCTGTAAAAAAATAAGATCAACGCTGTAAATATTAAGTCTACACATAAACTTATGAAATGCTGACAATTGTAGTTCAGTAACCATATAAACTCTGACTGAAAAAAATCTAAAAACAACGAAGAAGCAAAATGCCGGAATTTTTGCCTACAACTGTAATTGTTAGATCGGTGTACCCCATTCTTCTTTGGTTCTCTATGGACCACAGCAAAGCATGGGGGTGGTGGGATGCATCCATTCATTGTCTACATCATTGACAATAATAGTGGAGTGCAGTTGTAAGGAGATGGACATATTGCCCTGCTCCCCCTTGAAGACATCACTGCTGTGTATAATGTGATGTGTAATCTGAATAATGTCTTGTGTCATGTGAAGTATAAGACGTTTGCCTATATAATGTGATAATGTAAGGTATTATAACGTATAGTGATGTAATGCGTGAAAGGCATAGGTTAGGACTCAGGACATAAGGTAGCGTTTGCATAGAATGTAGGTGAAAGGGTATGTTTCCCCAGCAACAGACTTCGGGGTCAGGGAGAGCATTAATGTTGGGACCAGCCCACAGGGGGAGGGTTTAGTGCTAGAACAAGTGACCTGCTTCCTGAAGTTAGTCAGAGAAGATACACATTATACAAGAAAAGGTTCCACTTTATCGTGCTAAAGCATGTCAATGTGAAATATATGAAATATGAATAGCAATACGGCTTTTCTGAACATTAGGAAAAAATGAGACGCTTTGCAAACAATTTGGCCAAATCTTGCCTGCCCATCAACCAACGTCAAAGTGGTCAGATTCCTACCTACCTATAAATGCAGGCTTTACTGATAGATGTGTCCACATTCACCCAGGAATTCAGACATCAGCCTAAGAGAAGTATTCACAATGGATAGAGACACATCAGTTTTCGAGACCACCTTGACGTTGGTTGATGGGCAGGCATGATTTGGTGAAATCGTGTGCAAAGCATCTAATTTTTTCCTAATATTCAGAAGCCGTATTGCTATTCATATTTTAATTATTTCACATTTACATGCTTTTAGCACGATAGAGTGCAACCTTTTTTTGTATATTGTACATGGAGGTAGCTGCTCCTGCTATGCTCCTATTCACACTAGCTTGGATGTGCCAGTCAGTTTTTTGTTATTAGTCAGAGAAGAGTTAAGAGTCTGAAGAAGTGACAAGTGTACAGAGCTGCCGTTTGGATGAACTACAGCAAAGGAGACGACAGGGCAATGAGGTAAAGTGACTAGGAACTGACAGAAGAGGCTGAGTTGGCCTTCTATAGTGATGAGCGAGAATGCGTGTTACCCTTGTTTTTCCGAGCATGCTTGGGTGGTCTCCGAGTATTTTGGGCGTGCTCGGAGATTATGTTTGAGTCGCCGCAGCTGCATGATTTGCGGCTGCTAAACAGCCTGAACACATGTGGAGGTTGCCCGTACTGTGGGGACAAGCTAGGCTGTAACAAAGTAGGGCAAAGCAGTGTGCTATACCGGCCCAGTAAAAGGATGATGTCAGTCAAAAGGATTCTTTATGTGAATGAAAAGTGCTTAAGACTCTGTACTCGCTATCCCTTGTATATAACCCTCATCAAGTTCAGTAAAGTTTCCATGTTTCAACAGAAATCTCCTTTACTAATCTATGGAACTCTTGGTCCTTGCCAGTCAATACCAGCGGCTACCGGCAGCCTGAACAGGCACAAGGCCCACACAGCACTAACACCCAGCCAGGATCCACAATTGTCTGTAGGATGCCAAAGCGAGTGGGAACAGAAGCTTGCCCACGATTACCTCGCTTGGGCATCTTACAGTCCTAAGAAAAAGTGCTTCCATAATTTACTAATTTAAGTTATCCTGTACTCACTTGCACAGGTCGTATTTAACACCGGGTCGGATTCAGTGCTGTTATCGGCAGCTCTTGTATAGATCAGGTATGTATATGTTTCTCCTGGTGTGAGATTCATTATTGTCGCTGATTCACTTGTCACTATTGTATTATACACCATTGTGGCTGATGAGGTGACGTTGGTCTGGACTCTGTAGCTGTAAGACGTCTGATACTCATCAGGTTTATTCCATGACAGAGATACAGAATATGTGGTCACAGCGCCGATCTGCAAAGACTTCACCGGCATAGGTTCTTGAGAGAGAAAAAAAATTCACACAATTATCAGAAATTCCAAATATTGCTGTTCACTGCAGAACTCTTAAAAAATGTTCGAAGATCTTTAGAGCTTTATAGACAACTAGATGGCAGCCCGATTCTAAAGAATCGGGAGTCTAGAATCCATATATACTTTATTTATTCAAATGTAAGAATAATACAATTAATAAATAATAGTAAGAAAGAACAAAAATAATAGGCAGTATATGGAGAAAACACCAAACAAAAGTTCAAAATTGGTGTGAAAATGTCACTGAACCACTTCACAACTAAATATATATAGTTTTGGTAAATGGTATTATCATTTTTTTGACGAAATTCGGCAGGAGCTTGAAGAGCAACGTCACTGGGCCCGCCTCCACGCAGTAGAAACTTGCTGTGAGGTAAAAATTCAAAAATCACACCAAAATGGCGGGCGGAGTGTGTCACAGTACGGCACGTTTCTGATTGGTTGCTCGCAGCAGGCGGCAACCAATCAGACACTGGGCACTGTTGACGTCACTTATCTCCGGACATTAGCTCCGGACATTAGCTCCGCACATTAGCTCCGCACATTAGCTCCGGACATTAGCTCCGCACATTAGCTCCAGACATTAGCTCCGGACAAAGCCACGGAAGTTGGCAGAAATTGCAGGAAGTAGTATTCTAGGCAATTAATCTCCGGACATTAGCTCCGGACATTAGCTCCGGACAAAGCCACGGAAGTTGGCACAAATTGCAGGAAGTAGTATTCTAGGCAATTATATATTAGACTAGATGGCAGCCCGATTCTAAAGAATCGGGAGTCTAGAATCCATATATACTTTATTTATTCAAATGTAAGAATAATACAATTAATAAATAATAGTAAGAAAGAACAAAAATAATAGGCAGTATATGGAGAAAACACCAAACAAAAGTTCAAAATTGGTGTGAAAATGTCACTGAACCACTTCACAACTAAATATATATAGTTTTGGTAAATGGTATTATCATTTTTTTGACGAAATTCGGCAGGAGCTTGAAGAGCAACGTCACTGGGCCCGCCTCCACGCAGTAGAAACTTGCTGTGAGGTAAAAATTCAAAAATCACACCAAAATGGCGGGCGGAGTGTGTCACAGTACGGCACGTTTCTGATTGGTCGCTCGCAGCAGGCGGCAACCAATCAGACACTGGACACTGTTGACGTCACTTATCTCCGGACATTAGCTCCGCACATTAGCTCCGGACATTAGCTCCGGACATTATCTCCGGACAAAGCCACGGAAGTTGGCACAAATTGCAGGAAGTAGTATTCTAGGCAATTAATCTCCGGACATTAGCTCCGGACATTAGCTCCGGACATTAGCTCCGGACAAAGCCACGGAAGTTGGCACAAATTGCAGGAAGTAGTATTCTAGGCAATTATATATTAGATATTTGTTTCTAATAGTTAGATTTCTAATGGGCCTTTTACACTGACTAACTACCGGTAACTGTCACTATATGGACGGTCGTAAACATGGATACCTAAGCTACCGCAATGCCCTACAAATAGTTAAGCAACATTGCAAATAACAAGAACTATGTATATAACATTTGTAATTGGAGGTATTTGGTCACAGTGCTGATCTGCATAGACTTTACCGGCATAGGTTCTTGAAAGAAAAAAAACAAAATTCACACAATTATTAGAAATTCCAAATATTGCTGGTCACTGCAGATCTCTTAAAAAGTGTCAAAAGATCTTTATAGCTTTATAGACAATATTTGTTTCTAATCGTTAGATTCCTAATGGGCCATTTGCACTAACTGTCACTATATAGATGGTCGTAAACATGGATACCTAAGCTACCGCAATGTCCTGCGAATAGGTAAGAGACATTGCGAATAACAAGAACTATAACACATTTCTAATTGGAAGTATTTGCTAATATTATTATTACACCTACTACATTTTGGGATAGGATTTCAGAGAAGGGAATACCCCTTTAATGCCATGATACACATTAAAGTCATCTGAATCCACCAATTTGGGTGGAATCCGCCAACCATCTAATGTGTAGGAAATAGTGATGAGCGAGTATACTTGTTGCTCGGGTATTCCCGAACGTGCTTGGGTGATCTACGAGTATTTGTTATTGCTCGGAAATGTAGTTTTCGTCACCTCAGCTGCATGATTTACGGCTTCTGGACAGCCTGAATACATGTGGGGGTTGCTAGGGAATCCTCACATGTATTCAGCCTGTCTAGCAGCCGTAAATCATGCAGCTGGTGTGGACAAAAACTTACAATATTCGCAACAGTTCACAGTGGGGTAATTAGAGTCCGATGGTCCAATGTGGAAATTTTGGATCTGTCCTGGCCCCATCCTGGTATATATATCTCCCATCCTGATATACAGTGAGGACAAGTATTTGATACACTGCCGACTTTGCAAGTTTTCCCACCTACAATGGAGAGGTCTTTAATTTTTATCGTAGGTACACTTCAACTGTGAGAGACAGAATCTTGAAAAAAAAAATCTAGAAAATCACATTGTATGATTTTTAAATTGCATTTTATTGCATGAAATGAGTATTTGATTACTTACCAACCAAGAAAAATTCTGTCTCTCACAGACATGTTAGTTTTTTGTTGTTTTATTTTTAAAGAAGCCTCCTACTCTGCACTCATTACCTGTATTAATTGCACCTGTTTGTGTGTGGAGAGGTGTGTTTTATACAGGTTATGAGTTCAAATCAATCGTATTCCAACCTCTTCACCATTGGTAAGACCAAAAATCTGTATAAAGACACCAGGGACAAAATTGTAGACCTGCACAAGGCTGGGATAGGCTACTATACAATAGGCACGCAGCTTGGTGAGCAGGCAACAACTGTTGGCACAATTATTAGAAAATGGAAGAAACCCAATATGACTGTCAATCTTCCTTGGGCTGGAGCTCTATGCCTCGTGGGTAAGTAGGATTCTGAGGAAAATCATGACTACAGTATCAAACAATAGCATTAGTAACACAGTCACAGACTAAACTCCTGCAGGGCACGCAAGGTCCCCCTTCTCACGCCAGCACATGTCCAGGCCTTTTTGAAGTTTGCCAGTGACCACCTGGATGATATAGAGGCGGCATTGGAGAAGGTCAGATGAGACCAAAATCAAACTTTTTGGCATCAACTCCAATCACTGTGTTCGGAGGAAGAAGGAGGAGTACCACTCCAAGAACACCATCCCACCCATGAGGCATGGTGTGGAAAACATCATACTTTGGGGGTGCTTTTCTGCAAAGGGGACAGGACAACTGCACCCTATTGAAGGGAGGATGGATGGGGTCCTTTATCACTAGATTTTGACCAACAACCTCCTTCCCTCAGTAAGAGCTTTGAAGATGGGTCGTGGCTGGGTCTTCCAGCATGACAACGACCCGAAACACACAGCCAGGGCAACTAAGGAGTGGATCCATAAGAAGCATTTCCAGGTCCTGGAGTGGCCTAGCCAGTTTCTAGACCTGAACCCAAAAGAAAATCTTTATAGGGAGCTGAAACTCAATGTTGCCCAGCGACAGACCAGAGACCTGAAAGATATGGAAAAAGATCTGTATGGAGGAGGGGGACAAAATCCCTGCTGTAGTGTGTGCAAACTTGGTCAAAAACTACAGGAAACGTCTGACCCCTGCAATTGCAAACAAAGATTTCTGTACCAAATATTAAGTTCTGTTTTTCTATTGCATCAAATACTTATTTCATGCAATAAAATTCAATTCAATTATATAAAAATCATACAATGTGATTTTCTGGATTTTCTTTTCAGATTCTGTCTCTCACAGGTGAAGTGTGAGATAAAAATTACAGACTTCTCCATTCTTTGTGGGTAGGAAAACTTGGAAAATCGGCAGTGCATGAAATACTTACAGTGGGGCAAAAAAGTATTTAGTCAGTCAGCAATAGTGCAAGTTCCACCACTTAAAAAGATGAGAGGCGTCTGTAATTTACATCATAGGTAGACCTCAACTATGGGAGACAAACTGAGAAAAAAAAATCCAGAAAATCACATTGTCTGTTTTTTTAACATTTTATTTGCATATTATGGTGGAAAATAAGTATTTGGTCAGAAACAAAATTTCATCTCAATACTTTGTAATATATCGTTTGTTGGCAATGACAGAGGTCAAACGTTTTCTGTAAGTCTTCACAAGGTTGCCACACACTGTTGTTGGTATGTTGGCCCATTCCTCCATGCAGATCTCCTCTAGAGCAGTGATGTTTTTGGCTTTTCGCTTGGCAACACGGACTTTCAACTCCCTCCAAAGGTTTTCTATAGGGTTGAGATCTGGAGACTGGCTAGGCCACTCCAGGACCTTGAAATGCTTCTTACGAAGCCACTCCTTCGTTGCCCTGGCGGTGTGCTTTGGATCATTGTCATGTTGAAAGACCCAGCCACGTTTCATCTTCAATGTCCTTGCTGATGGAAGGAGGTTTGCACTCAAAATCTCACGATACATGGCCCCATTCATTCTTTCATGTACCCGGATCATTCGTCCTGGCCCCTTTGCAGAGAAACAGCCCCAAAGCATGATGTTTCCACCACCATGCTTTACAGTAGGTATGGTGTTTGATGGATGCAACTCAGTATTCTTTTTCCTCCAAACACGACAAGTTGTGTTTCTACCAAACAGTTCCAGTTTGGTTTCATCAGACCATAGGACATTCTCCCAAAACTCCTCTGGATCATCCAAATGCTCTCTAGCAAACTTCAGACGGGCCCGGACATGTACTGGCTTAAGCAGTGGGACACGTCTGGCACTGCAGGATCTGAGTCCATGGTGGCGTAGTGTGTTATTTATGGTAGGCCTTGTTACATTGGTCCCAGCTCTCTGCAGTTCATTCACTAGGTCCCCCCGCGTGGTTCTGGGATTTTTGCTCACCGTTCTTGTGATCATTCTGACCCCACGGGGTGGGATTTTGCGTGGAGCCCCAGATCGAGGGAGATTATCAGTGGTCTTGTATGTCTTCCATTTTCTAATTATTGCTCCTACTGTTGATTTCTTCACTCCAAGCTGGTTGGCTATTGCAGATTCAGTCTTCCCAGCCTGGTGCAGGGCTACAATTTTGTTTCTGATGTCCTTTGACAGCTCTTTGGTCTTCACCATAGTGGAGTTTGGAGTCAGACTGTTTGAGGGTGTGCACAGGTGTCTTTTTATACTGATAACAAGTTTAAACAGGTGCCATTACTACAGGTAATGAGTGGAGGAAAGAGGAGACTCTTAAAGAAGAAGTTACAGGTCTGTGAGAGACAGAAATCTTGATTGTTTGTTTCTGACCAAATACTTATTTTCCACCATAATATGCAAATAAAATGTTAAAAAAACAGACAATGTGATTTTCTGGATTTTTTTTTCTCAGTTTGTCTCCCATAGTTGAGGTCTACCTATGATGTAAATTACAGACGCCTCTCATCTTTTTAAGTGGTGGAACTTGCACTATTGCTGACTGACTAAATACTTTTTTGCCCCACTGTATATATCTATATATAAATATCTATATCCATACATCATTTATTCCATCCTGGTATATATGTACTCCATCCTGGTATATAAGTCCCCCACTCTGGTATATGTGTACCACCCAGCCTGATATATATGACCGCTATCCTGAGCTTACTCTGGTATATATGACTCCCATCTTGGTATATATATATATATATATATATATATATATATATAATATATACACACACCAAGTTCTTCCACTGTACTTTAACACACAAAAAAAATAAACAATTCTACTTGCATTGCCCAACTCCAACACTGCGCGGCTTCTGTAGCCGGCAGCTGACTTCAGCGCGTAAGCGACAAGCAGCGCAAGACATCACTGCCATGCATCTCCCAGTCATGGGCACGCCGACGTTAGTTGCCGGCCTCTGATTGGTCGGCAGTTTGTACCACAAATCAGCTGAATGTGCATCCTGGGCCGCACATCCAGCTGAAATAGGTGCTGGCAGGCCCCCCTCCGGTATGGGGCCAATCGTTACACTGCTGATCGTTCACTTGTTTCTAAAGAACTCCAAATATCTACTGAGAGGGAATTTAGCTCCAATAGGGACAGCAAGGATGAAGTCCGTATGGTGCTGTGGAATTGATGGCGCTATACAAGTAAAATAAATAAACACAAACCTACTTGTATAGACCGATGTGGTGACCGGAGAGCTCTGATACCCCCGGACTCCGACTGTTACCACAGTTATGGAGTAATTAGTCCCAGATATCAGGCTCTGGAGGGTGACACTTGTTGTGGGACTTGTCACAGATAAGGTAGTTGATGGAGATATCCCGTAGCTGATATTATATGTCTTATTCACACCGGCCATATTTACTGGCTCCAACCAAGATAATGTCAGGTTCTTTGTTGTAATTGTGGTAAAGGATAATATTCCAGGTGGAGATGGATCTGCAGAAAATGAGAGAAATACAGAGAGGTGAGAACATATCCAGCATCTGTATAATAAGGTGATAGTGCCGGTAACAGAGGAGAATGGTGATATGAGGATGATAAGGAGCCATTACTGAGCAGATCCTGAGGATACTCACATGTGGCCTCGGTCACTGGAGCAGATGTCTGGCTGCAGCTCCCACTGACTGTCTGTACAGTGACATTATATTCTCTGCCTGGTAGTAATCCTGTGAAATTCACTTGTGTGCTCGTAGTTTGTGTTGTCTTATTGATGGCTCCTGTTAGACTGACTGTATAATTATCCACTTTTCCTCCTGGTATTATCCATGAGGCTCCAAGAACATCAACTGACTGGTAATTATTCATGGTGATGGTGGAAACTTGTCCGGGAACTGAGAATAATATAAATCACAGACAGGTGAGTTATTCAGCAGTTACCTCTTGTGTAATATCAGTAATCGGCCTGTGGCAGTAGAACGGTTACAGATGTGCTATGTGACAAATATATACGATAAACAAGAAACTTGACAAGAAACACCAGTGAATAGAACAGTAAGTATAAATGGCTATAACAAAAAAAAAACACTATTGATTTACATTAGTGTTAAGATTTGTTTTTCATTATTTTATTATTAACCTCATCCCATAATTTTTTTTCCACTTTTGCTTTATTAATCCTCAACTTTTAACAGCCATTACTGTGAAGGAAATATATAATCAATAAGTGAAATAATAACAGCAGTAGAGTTACATTTAGTGGACAAAGGGGTGAAACTGAATATACCAGTATTGTAAGCACAAAGATGATTTTGCTGGAGGTGTAAAATCAGGCATCTTAGCTCCTTGACCATGAGCTTCAAAGGGGTTAGCAAATGGTCTTTACTAGACAGAATATTTCCTATTGTCTGTATAGGGAGACATAGGATATTTGAAATGCCACAACTTGGCTCATTGGCCATTAACAGACAGCATCTTTCAAATAGACCAATCCAAGTCATCCTGGAAATATATGAATGTCACGCTGGGTGAGGGAGCAGTAAAGTGTGCAACAACGGGAAGAGGGAGGGGGAAGCCCAAACACTAGTGAAGGGGGGAGTGAAGACCCCTAGGCAGATCTAACAACACCCTGTCTGTTCTAAACGTCCCTAAATAGGTTCTGCACCTAACGTCGAGCAGGAACCTAGTCCCTGCCTGACTGTAGCTATAGGCCCTGGAGGGGACGGGGTAAGCACTAATCAGCCCCCACTACAACTAAAGACAGAGCGGGTGGACAAACGAAGGGATACACTTAGCTTGAGAAGACCAACAAGATATCAAACCAGCAATCCTCCAAGAAGACACTAGCCGACTGCTAGTACTTCCAACAAGACAGGGGGAAATTGAGCTAATGCCTGCGCCCTGCTGAAAAAGCGGAAATGTATTTAAACCTTCAGCAAAGGTGTGTTAATTAGCAGAAGGAGGTGGAGGTAACTGTTGGGTCCTAGAGGGAGAAGGATATCGCTCCATAACAGAGATGCAAAAATCAGGCAGGTGCTTGTAGAGCTAAATGCACTGACCTTCTACAGCCGGATCCAGGATGACTGTCTGTCACACCTGGCAAACAAGTAACAATGAGTCTGTGGTCAAGACTATAAAAAGCTGGGTGACAAAAAGACATTTTCATATGCTTAACCTCTTCCCGACCTTTGACGCATACGCTGCGTCATGAAAGTCGGTGCCATTCCGACCCATGACGCAGCATATGCGTCATGGAAAGATCGCGTCCCTGCAGATCGGGTGAAAGGGTTAATTCCCATTTCACCCGATCTGCAGGGACAGGGGGAGTGGTAGTTTAGCCCAGGGGGGGTGGCTTCACCCCCTCGTGGCTACGATCGCTCTGATTGGCTGTTGAAAGTGAAACTGCCAATCAGAGCGATTTGTAATATTTCACCTAAAAAAATTGTGAAATATTACTATCCAGCCATGGCCGATGCTGCAATATCATCGGCCATGGCTGGACACACTAATGTGCACCCACTCCACTCCTCCGATCACCCCCCCCAGCTCCCCGATCTGCGGTCTGCTCCCCTCGGTCCTGTGCTCCGCTCCCCCGTCCTCCTGCCCGCTCCCCCCGTGCTCCAATCAAACCCCCCCGCACTCCGATCCCCCCCCGCACAGCGATCCCCCCCCCGCACAGCGATCCCCCCACCCACACAGCGATCCCCCCCCGCACAGCGATTTCCCCCCCCCCGTGCTCCGATCCACCCGCCCGCACAGCGATCCCCCACTCCGTGCTCCAATCCACCCCCCCGTGTTCCGGTCCACCCCCCCCGTGCTCCGACGCCCCCCCCCGTGCCCTGATCTCCCCCCCCCTTATACTTACCTGGCCTCCCGGAGACCGTCCGTCTTCTTTCCTGGGCGCCGCCATCTTCCAAAATGGCGGGCGCATGTGCAGTGCGCCCGCCGAATCTGCCGGCAGATTCGTTCCAGAGTGAATTTTGATCACTGAGATATAACCTATCTCAGTGATCAAAATAAAAAAAAATGTAAAGTAAATGACCCCCCCTTTGTCACCCCCATAGGTAGGGACAAAAATTTTTTTTTTTTTTTCCACTAAGGTTGGCGTAAGAACTAGGGGTAGGGTTAGGGGTAGGGTTAGGGTTAGGGGTAGGGTTAGGGTTTCGGTATGTGCACACGTATTCTGTTCCTCTGCGGATTTTTCCGCTGCGGATTTGATAAATCCGCAGTGCTAAACCGCTGCGGATTTATGGCGGATTTACCATGTTTTTTCTGCGCATTTCAATGCGGTTTTACAACAGCGATATTCTATTTGAGCAGTTGTAAAACCGCTGCGGAATCCGCAGAAAGAAATGACATGCTGCGGAATGTAAACCGCTGCGTTTCCGTGCAGTTTTTCTGCAGCATGTGTACAGCGATTTTTGTTTCCCATAGGTTTGCATTGAACTGTAAACTCATGGGAAACTGCTGCGGATCCGCAGCGTTTTCCGCAGCGTGTGCACATACCTTTAGAATTAGGCTATGTGCACACGGTGCGGATTGGCCGCTGCGGATCCGCAGCAGAGTTCCATCAGGTTTACAGTACCATGTAAACATATGGAAAGCCAAATCCGCTGTGCCCATGGTGCGGAAAATACCGCGCGGGAACGCTGCGTTGTATTTTCCGCAGCATGTCAATTCTTTGTGCGGATTCCGCAGCGTTTTACACCTGTTCCTCAATAGGAATCCGCAGGTGAAATCCGGACAAAAAACACTGGAAATCCGCGGTAAATCCGCAGGTAAAACGCAGTGCCTTTTACCCGCGGATTTTTCAAAAATGGTGCTGAAAAATCTCATACGAATCCGCAACGTTGGCACATAGCCTTAGGGCTAGGGTTGGGTTGGAATTAGGGTTGTGGTTAGGGTTAGGGGTGTGTTGGGGTTACGGGTGTGTTGGGGTTAGGGTTGTGATTAGGGTTACGGCTACAGTTGGGATAAGGGTTAGGGGTGTGTTGGAGTTAGAATTGAGGGGTTTCCACTGTTTAGGCACATCAGGGGGTCTCCAAACGCAACATGGCGCCACCATTAATTCCAGCCAATCTTGTATTCAAAAAGTCAAATGGTGCTCCCTCACTTCCGAGCCCCGACGTGCACCCAAACAGTGGTTTACCCCCACATATGGGGTACCAGCATACTCAGGACAAACTGCGCAACAATTACTGGGGTCCAATTTCTCCTGTTACCCTTGTGAAAATAAAGAAATGCTTGCTAAAACATCATTTTTGAGGAAAGAAAAATTATTTTTTATTTTCACGGCTCTGCGTTGTAAACGTCTGTGAAGCACTTGGGGGTTCAAAGTGCTCACCACATATCTAGATAAGTTCCTTGGGGGGTCTAGTTTCTAAAATGGGGTCACTTGTGGGGGGTTTCTACTGTTTAGGCACACCAGGAGCTCTGCAAACGCAATGTGACGCCCGCAGACCATTCCATCAACGTCTGCATTTCAAAAGTCACTACTTCCCTTCTGAGCCCCGACGTGTGCCCAAACAGTGGTTTACCCCCACACATGGGGTATCAGCGTACTCAGGAGAAACTGGACAACAACTTTTGGGGTCCAATTTCTCCTGTAACCCTTGGGAAAATAAAAAATTCTGGGCTAAATAATTATTTTTGAGGAAAGAAAACGTATTTATTATTTTCACGGCTCTGCATTATAAACTTCTATGAAGCACTTGGGGGTTCAAAGTGCTCACCACACATCTAGATAAGTTCCTTTCGGGGTCTAGTTTCCAAAATGGGGTCACTTGTGGGGGGTTTCTACTGTTAAGCCACATCAGGGGCTCTGCAAACGCAACGTGACGCCCACAGAGCATTCCATCAAAGTCTGCATTTCAAAACGTCACTACTTCACTTCCGAGCCTCGGCATGTGCCCAAACCGTGGTTTACCCCCACATATGGGGTATCAGCGTACTCAGGAGAAACTGGACAACAACTTTTGGGATCCAATTTCTCCTGTTACCCTTGGGAAAATAAAAAATTCTGGGCTAAATAATTATTTTTGAGGAAAGAAAACGTATTTATTATTTTCACGGCTCTGCATTATAAACTTCTATAAAGCACTTGGGGGTTCAAAGTGCTCACCACACATCTAGATAAGTTCCTTTCGGGGTCTAGTTTCCAAAATGGGGTCACTTGTGGGGGGTTTCTACTGTTAAGCCACATCAGGGGCTCTGCAAACGCAACGTGACGCCCACAGAGCATTCCATCAAAGTCTGCATTTCAAAATGTCACTACTTCACTTCCGAGCCCCGGCATGTGCCCAAACAGTGGTTTAACCCCACATATGGGGTATCAGCGTACTCAGGAGAAACTGGACAACAACTTTTGGGGTCAAATTTCTCCTGTTACCCTTTGTAAAATAAAAAATTGCAGGCTAAAAGATCATTTTTGAGAAAATAATTTTTTCTTTTTATTTTCATGGCTCTGCGTTATAAACTTCTGAGAAGCACTTGGTGGTTCAAAGTCCTCACCACACATCTAGATTAGTTCCTTTGGGGGTCTAGTTTCCAAAATGGGGTCATTTCTGGGGGATCTCCAATGTTTAGGCACACAGGGGCTCTCCAAACGTGACATGGTGTCCGCTAATGATTGGAGCTAATTTTCCATTTAAAAAGCCAAATGGCGTGCCATCCCTTCCGAGCCCTGCCGTGCGCCCAAACAGTGGTTTACCCCCACATATGGGGTATTAGCGTACTCAGGACAAACTGGACAACAATATTTGGGGTCCAATTTCTCCTATTATCCTTGGCAAAATAGGAAATTCCAGGCTAAAAAATCATTTTTGAGGAAAGAAAAATTATTTTTTATTTTCATGGCTCTGCGTTATAAACTTCTGTGAAGCACCTGGGGGTTTAAAGTGCTCAATATGCATCTAGATAAGTTCCTTGGGGGGTCTAGTTTCCAAAATGGGGTCACTTGTGGGGGAGCTCCAATGCATAGGCACACAGGGGCTCTCCAAACGCGACATGGTGTCCGCTAACAATTGGAGCTAATTTTCCATTCAAAAAGTCAAATGGCGCGCCTTCCCTTCCGAGCCCTGCCGTGTGCCCAAACAGTGGTTTACCCCCACATATGAGGTATCGGCGTACTCGGGAGAAATTGCCCAACAAATTTTATGATCCATTTTATCCTACTGCCCATGTGAAAATGAAAAAATTGATGCGAAAATAATTTTTTTGTGAAAAAAAAGTACTTTTTCATTTTTACAGATCAATTTGTGAAGCACCTGAGGGTTTAAAGTGCTCACTAGGCATCTAAATAAGTTCCTTGGGGGGTCTAGTTTCCAAAAGGGGGTCACTTGTGGGGGAGCGCCAATGTTTAGGCACACAGGAGCTCTCCAAACGCGACATGGTGTCCGCTAACGATGGAAATAATTTTTCATTCAAAAAGTCAAATGGCGCTCCTTCCCTTCCGAGCCTTACCATGTGCCCAAACAGTGGTTTACCCCCACATATGAGGTATCGGCGTACTCAGGAGAAATTGCCCAACACATTTTAGGATCCATTTTATCCTGTTGCCCATGTGAAAATGAAAAAATTGAGGCTAAAAGAATTTTTTTGTGAAAAAAAAGTACTTTTTCATTTTTACGGATCAATTTGTGAAGCACCTGGGAGTTCAAAGTGCTCACTATGCATCTAGATAAGTTCCTTGGGGCGTCTAGTTTCCAAAATGGGGTCACTTGTGGGGGAGCTCCAATTTTTAGGCACACGGGGGCTCTCCAAACGTGACATGGTGTCCGCTAAAGAGTGGAGCCAATTTTTGATTCAAAAAGTCAAATGGCGCTCCTTCCCTTCCAAGCCCTGCCGTGCGCCCAAACAGTGGTTTACCCCCACATATGAGGTATCAGCGTACTCAGGACAAATTGCACAACAACTTTCGTGGTTCAGTTTCTCCTTTTACCATTGGGAAAATAAAAAAATTGTTGCTAAAAGATAATTTTTGTGACTAAAAAGTTAAATGTTCATTTTTTCCTTCCATGTTGCTTCTGCTGCTGTGAAGCACCTGAAGGGTTAATAAACTTCTTGAATGTGGTTTTGAGTACCTTGAGGGGTGCAGTTTTTAGAATGGTGTCACTTTTGGGTATTTTCAGCCACATAGACCCCTCAAACTGACTTCAAATGTGAGGTGGTCCCTAAAAAAATGGTTTTGTAAATTTCGTTGTAAAAATGACAAATCGCTGGTCAAATTTTAACCCTTATAACTTCCTAACAAAAAAAAATTTTGTTTCCAAAATTGTGCTGATGTAAAGTAAACATGTGGGAAATGTTATTTATTAACTATTTTGTGTCACATATCTCTCTGGTTTAACAGAATAAAAATTCAAAATGTGAAAATTGCGAAATTTTCAAAATTTTCGCCAAATTTCCGTTTTTATCACAAATAAACGCAGAATTTATTGACCTAAATTTACCACTAACATGAAGCCCAATATGTCACGAAAAAACAATCTCAGAACCGCTAGGATCCGTTGAAGCGTTCCTGAGTTATTACCTCATAAAGGGACACTGGTCAGAATTGCAAAAAACGGCAAGGTCTTTAAGGTCAAAATAGGCTGGGTCATGAAGGGGTTAATTGCCAATAATTTCCATCTGTTGTCTATTCCATTTGCACAACAGCATGTGAAATTGATTGTCAATCAGTGTTGCTTCCTAAGTGGACAGTTTGATTTCACAGAAGTTTGATTTACTTGGAGTTAGATTCTGTTGTTTAAGTGTTCCCTTTATTTTTTTGAGCAGTGTGTATATATTTTTTTCTTTTTTTTTTGCCTAAAATACAAAGCAAATGTGTCATCTTTAACTCTAGGTCTTTTAGAGATCATTTAATCTTCAACTTGCTTAACTTTTCACAATAACAGTAATTCTGACCAAGCGGGCCCAAACTTTTAGATGCCAATGTATTTCGCCTATTTGAAGTTCAATTTCAGTTTTGGGGAGGCAGTCTCCATTTAATTCTCTTTTTATACATGTAATCAGTGGTGTCAGAAATATTAATGCTTTCATGCATAAATATGTTAACATGATCTGTGCCTTTGTATTACGATTTTCAGTTACTGCAAATTGCGTACTAGACCTTGAGTATAAAATATTCCACAGAAATGCGGAGAGACGTATTGTACCTAAGTATAAAATATGGACTATAATAACCTCTGTTTCCAAAGGTAATTTATTTTAACTTTTATATTTACCACCTACTTATGTTTAAAATTAATACCGTACTTTGTCCCCAATTCACGAAGACAAGCCGTCTTGATGAAGACTACACCAAACATGTACAAAATTCATTCATGTGCCTCCTAATGACTTTGGAGCATATTTCAGTTGTAATTTATGACACTTTTCTGGCCTAATTATGATAAAGTTGCCAGTTCAGCTCCACCATACCCTCTTATGACCACCCTCAATTACATTTTTAAAAAGTTAAAAGGAGCTGATAGGGACTGGTGGAAAAAAAACACATCCAAAGTTGAAAAATTTTGTGCAGCTAAGAATTGTGAAAAAAACGTTTCAGATTTCAAACAGTTTTCTGCCACAATTCTGATAAAAACTGATGAACTGAAGCTTTAATTCTCATGTTTTCACCAGATCCCAATTAAGGCATCATATCCAAGTTGCCATAAACTCACATTGAACTACCACAATTCAAGTTCAGTTTCTTTTCATCTTGCTCACATAAAAAAAAAAATAAATCTCACCATTTCAGATTTATTATCAAGGTTCCTAGCAACTTTTTTCATCAATCGATTTCACCGTGAATAATGCCATACTATCCATGAAGCATCAAGTTTCTTAATAAATTCCACTTTTAGACACACTATCCTCACCTGTGCAGGCCATATAAGACACCGGGTCGGATTCCGTGCTGTTATCGGCAGCTCTTGTATAGACCACGAATGTATATGTTTCTCCTGGTGTCAGATTCATTATTGTCGCTGATTCACTCGTCACTATTGTATTATTCACTATTGTGGCTAATGAGGTGACGTTGGTCTGGACTCTGTAGCTGTAAGACGTCTGATACTCATCAGGTTTACTCAACGTCAGAGATACAGAATATGAGGTCACAGCGCCGATCTGCAGAGATTTCACTGACATTGGCTCTAAATTAAAAAAAAAACAAGTTACAGAAATTTCAAACATACCGTAACTTGTCACTACAGCTATTTATTGTTTAAAAAAGGTGATCATGAAATGATGATCTTGGGCATTTACACAATTTGTGCCTATGGCCCCCAGCTGGCTCTTTAAACTATGCTTTCACTGAAACTCCAGAGCATTAAATACAACCCAGGTTGGATTCATGCTGCACACTGTAGAATGAGTCGAGTAATCTAGTAATACATTTTTGTTATCCATTTCATCCATAGGAGCCCCAGTTACAGGGGTAAATGCTCATTGAGGAACAACAGAAGCAGTGACAAACCGCTTCCGTCTTCCTCCAGGGTCCTCGGGTTAGGATGACAGTCAGGAAATGAACATGATCCTGCTAGATTGCGGGAACTGGATTTTTAAAGAGATTGTCAGCTCAGAACATATTGATGATCTATTCGTGGAATAAATCATCAATAGCAGATATATAACCTTTCTGTAACCTTTTTTAGCACCATCTCGAAGTAGGCATATCTGTTGACCACTTACTTAATCACTATAATTCATCATTCTGACCAAAATATTTATTCTCTCTAGGAGTTCTCCTCATTTCCTTCTTCCTTTTATAAAATAGCATAGGTCCTCCCTCGCTCTCCTGATTGAGGATCTTCCAATCCATAGATCTACACTACACTAATTGGCTTAACCCAAGGCGATAACAATAGGGGCTGGGTAATATTACCACTTCCCGGATACTGTTGCGCTGAGTAAATAACTACAAGCATATAGTTGATGTTCGAATGGACTCTGGCAGCACACCTTCCCACTTACCATATCTTTTTCCCCTCTATCGCTATCCCTCCTATTCTTTGATTGACAGCTCTGACTTGGTAGAGCCAGAGAAGGGCTGTGATAGTTAGAAAACAAGCAGGTGGGAAGGTGTAGTTAAATGTTTGGTCCCGCCATGATGCACCCAACGCTTGTTCTAGATTTACCGTAAATAGATATTCTGTGCTGACAGAGTCCCTGTAAAAGTGCTGCACACGTCAGATCCTGCTGTACCTCAGTGCAGGATCGATAAACCCAGTGGAAGATAAGAACGGCCATGTGACATTGCATATAGGTACGACCACTCATATAGTGACAGTTAGTTGCCGTAAACTTGGATGCTCAAGCGGCTACAATGCCCTGCACATGGGGTAACTGATATAGTGAAATAGAATAACTATACTACATTTTTAATTGTTGGTATTTTCTAATATTATTACACCTACTACATATTAGAATAGGCTCTTGAAGATAGGAGTACCCATCTTTGGGTCTTTGGAGTGGCCAATGCACCAGTAAAGGCAGGACAGAATTAACAGCTTGCAGGCTGTAAGAACGTGTAAGCATGAGAGACCTGTGCTGTTATCCGAGTGTTTTGTGCCTGGCATGTGGTAAAGAAACAGTGGGGGACAACGGTAGATGCATGAAACTGTATAATCGTAAAAAAAAAATGTGTTTGTTTTCCATAACAACCAATCACAGTACAGCTTTAAAGTTGTATTGTTTTATTGATAAACTGACGGTTGTGCTCTGATTGGTTGCTATAGGCAACAAAAACAGAATTATTTTTTTTTAAGACAGTTTTCATAAACCTGCCCTGTCATGCCTTAAATATAAATGTTAATCGTAAGGAGGCGGTGACAAAGGGACATTTGATGATAGCGACCAAAATTCAGAAATTTTTGAGCTTCAGGAAAGTGTGACCTAGACTAGCTAGTGACTGGCTATTGTGTATCAAATATAAATATATACACACAGCACTGTTAAGAGGAAATGTTTACACCCACGTGGGCTGCGAATGTCTTCAAGATGTTCGTTGCTACTATATACTGATGACACAGCTCAGGCTTATGACTGTCAATGAGTAATTGTTGTCATGACTCACTTCAATGCTTATAAATATTGAAGTTATTTATGTTCGTGTAAAAATCTTACTTCAAACCTTGATTTAAATTCTCTAAATATTTCTCCTGTTTTTTTCAAGAACACATAGAACCTACTTGTATAGACCGATGTGGTGAGCGGAGAGCTCTGATACCCCCGGACTCCGACTGTTACCACAGTTATGGAGTAATTAGTCCCAGATATCAGGCTCTGGAGGGTGACACTTGTTGTGGGACTTGTCACAGATAAGTTAGTTGATGGAGATATCCTGTAGCTTATATTATATGTCTTATTCACACCGGTCATATTTACTGGCTCCGACCAAGATAATGTTAGGTTCTTTGTCCCAACCATGCCGATTATTAGGTTACTTGGTGCCGTTGGATCTGTGCAAAGAAAAACATAAAGCAACAAATGTTCTAAACACAGTATATCCAGAAAAAAAGGTTAAAACAATGAAACGCTTATAAGAAATAAAAGATGCTAAAAAAATTAAGTATTTATGCCGTTATTTTACAATTACGTGTTGATTACTATTACCCTATATGTTGTAATGTGTAATGGAAAAAGAAAACCTTATTAACGTGCATTTACTATGTGTGTGAGATAAATAATAAAAAGGAGGCTGAACAGAAATGTTTTTTTTTTTTTAAATTGAGAAGTAAAACCTCATATAAAACATGGACGCAGTGATACTCACACGTGGCCTCGGTCACCGATAGAGACGACTGGTTGCAGTTCCCACTCACTATCTGTACAGTGGCCGTGTATTCTGTGCCAGGTACTAATCCGGTGAAGATTGCTTGTGTGGTAGAGTTAGATACTCTCTGTATAACTCCTGACAGAATTGCGTTGTAATAATCCACTTTTGCTTTCACTGTAGCCGGCGTCCAATTCACAACCAGGGAACTAACAGACTGGTTATTTACCACCGAAGAGATGGAAACTTGTTCAGCACCTAATAGAAAAGAGTTCAGGTTTAATAAACACTGACTAAGTAGGTGCCTGTACAGACACGATGAAGAGATTGTAACTAGTGATGAACAAATATACTCGTTACTCGAGATTTATCGAGCACGCTCGGGGGTCCTCAGAGTATTTTTTAGTGCTCAGATTTAGTTTTTCTTGCCGCAGCTGAATGATGTACAGCTATTAGCCAGCCTGAGTACATGTGGGGGTTGCCTGGTTGCTAGGGAATCCCCACATGTACTTATGCTGGCTAACAGATGTAAATCATTCAGCTGTGGCAATAAAAACTAAATTTCCGAGCACTAAAAAATACTCGGAGGATCCCCGAGCATGCTCGAGTAATGAGTATATTCGCTCATCACTAATTGTAACACATATTTATTAAATGCTCAATAATTATTTTATTCCAAAACTAGGAAACAACAGATGTTATGTAAGAACCAAGGGGCATAAGGCGAGGTTCTCATTGCGTTAGTGCCATCCGTTTAACGGATCAGTTACTAAGCGGCACTAACGCAATGTAACGGATCCATTAACGCACCCATTGCCATCCATTATCGTAACGCATCCTAATGCATGTCAAAATGGGCATGCGTTAGCGATGGTCCATTACTTTGTGATGTTCCTTTGAACGCGGTCTACCACATTTTCGGGTATGTTAGGTCTAGTAAGCATAGACCTCCATTACTAACGCATTCCGACGCAATGGTACCATGCGTTAACGCAATTGTAAAAAAACAGATTTTGGGCATCAGTGTTAGCGCATCCGCGCCGATGGCACTAACGCAATGTGAACCTAGCTTAACTATCAGGGTTACAAAGGAAATGACCACAACTACATCCATGAATTAAGGTGGCTCCCCGATGTCATTGCTTTTTTCAATTCAGATTCCTTGGATGAATATTTTGTTGAAATGCAGAGCAGGGGACCACCGGCACTCTGCCCCACAATAGCCATGCACATTGCCGGTGGCACATGATGTCCCTGGAATGCTACATCCCGGCCCCATGAGTCAGCATTTTTTAATGCATTTTTGAAGAGTACCAGGACAGAGGACATTATTTTAGGATGGGGGCCAGGCAGTGGCGTACCACCAGGTGGCTACTTTGGGGCCCCAGAGTCGCGGGTGGGGTGGGGGTTGGTACGGCCTTCCCCGCCTGGCTTCGTACTTTCATCTGCATCTGCATCCTAGTCCAGTTGTAAACAATGGTGGGAGAGGAAGCCATCAGCTGATGCTCCCTCTCCCATCATTGCTCCCTCTGCGTCTGAGCTCTGTGACGTCTCAGCGCAGAGGGCACGATTACGTCACTACAGCGCATCCTCTGTGCCAAGCAGTTCAGAGGGTCATAAAATGTGCGCTGCAGAGACCAGAGCAGGGGATGGGGGGGAGAGATGAACATTTATTTATTTTTTATGTATGGAGGACCATGTGGTGCCCATAATACCATATGGAGGACTATGTGGGAACCATAATACCATATGGAGGCCTATGCGGGGCCCATAATACTGTATGGAGGACTATGTGGGGCCCATAATACTGCATGGAGCAATATATGGGATCCATTATTCTGTATGAAACATTATATGGGGTCCATTCTCTATGGAGCAATTTATGGGGCCCATAATACTGTATGGATCAATATATGGGGCCCATTATTCTGTAAGGTGCATTATATGGGGTCCATTATTCTGTATGGCGTTATATATGGGGCTCATTATTTTGCATGTAGGACTATGTGGTGCCCATAACACCGTATGGAGGACTATGTGTGGTCTGTAATACTGTATGGAGGGCTATGTGGGCCCCATAATACTGTATGGACGGCTATGTGGGGCCCATAATACTGTATGAAGGGCTATGTGGGGCCCATAATGCTGTATGGAGGGCTATGTGGGGCCCATAATACTGTATGGAGGGCTATGTGGGGCCCATAATACTGTATGGAGGGCTATGTGGGGCCCATAATACTGTATGGAAGGCTATGTGGGGCCATTTTACTATTTGGAGAGCTATTTGGGGACCATGATACTGCTTGGAGGGCTATGTGGGGACCATGATACTGTTTGGAGGGCTATGTGGGGACCATTATATTGCTTGGAGGGCTATGTGGGGGCAATTATACTATATGCAAGCAATTATACATTTTGAAGGTTTTTATGGGGTTCATAATACTATGTAGAGGGTTGTGTGGGGGTTCAGTATGCTGTTTGGAGGGCTGGGTGGAGGCCATTAAACTCTTTGGAGGGCTAGTGCAGATCAGTATACAGTGTGAATGGTTGTATTGGGGCCAGAGCCATCATACTGAGTGGAGGGTTGTAGGGACCCTTATACTGTATGGAGGGCTGTGTGGCGATAACAGTTGGGGCGTCATACTGTGTTGGGGTCACCATACTTTTCCGGGGGAGGATTGAGGGGGATTAGGGTACAATAGGGTCATCATACTGTGTGTCTGGAGGGTACTGTGAAAGAATTCATTGTGGGGGTATCATTCTGCGTATCAACGTGACATTATAGTTGTCGTCATACTTTATGGGAGCAATAAAAGGGCAATCTAGGGGCTTCAATAGTAGTAAAATGACTTTGTAAGGGCTGCAAATTTGTGATATATACTCTTCAGTGACCCTGCCGAATATTAAGGGTTTCTTTTTTGGTGTGTCGGGGGAGAGAGGACCCAATTACAAGCCCTCATGTGCCTGTATGCACAATATACCCTAGAGAAAAAAAAAACTATGTGTGCAACCTGAATGGCTGCAGACCCTGCCTCATACTTATAGTGGTGACGAAGACACTTGCAAACATAGAGGATAACCAGTCAGGAAGGAGACGTAGAGAGGAATTTTCTGTCGACACTGCCTGCCAAACCATTCCATTTTTGGGGTGATCTTGCGGTTCCTCGCCAGTGTGCCTGTTATCACTTTCAGTTACATCAAAGTAGGTGACAGTGATTCACAATCGCCTCGGCTTCCTAACTGGCCAGATATGGGTTGTTGAAGTTTAAGAACTGAGTAGGAGTTATCACTATTTTTAAAACTCTCACATTTTATACTCACCTGTGCAGATGGGCAATAGTGACACCGGGTCAGACTCAGTGATGTTATCGGCAGCTCTTGTATAGACCATGAATGTATAGGTTTCTCCTGATGTCAGATTCATTATTGTCACTGATTCGTTTGTCACTATCATATTATTTATAATTGATCCTGATGAGGTGACGTTGGTCTGGACTCTGTATCTGTATAATGTCTGATACTCATCAGGTTTACTCCACGTCAGAGAAACAGAATATGTGGTCAAATTAGTGCTGTGGAGAGATTTCACAGATATCGGTTCTGAAAGAAACAAAATACAAACAAACCATCAGTGTGGATACAAAATGATGGATTATGTAATACTAATGGATCGCCCCCAGACACAGGGCCACAGGTTACTCGGTACCGGTCCTCTCTGTCTCAGTTCTGGGGTTGTTACGGTGGCGGGACCCGGTCCGTGACCCTGCTAAGGGGTGTCCAATGAAAGGGTTGATGATAGTTTCTCAAGGGTTCGTGACGCCACCTGTGGTGTTTGGTCAGGGCGACCGACGCTGCTTCGGGGTCCGCTGGGGTGATGGAATGGCAGCTAGATGGTATACCTTCCCACAGGTGAAGTATATCCCCAGGGCTTCCCAGTAGTGTAGGTGGTGATGGTGTAAGGCGCAGTTAATAACGAGGACACAGGGTTGCAGTCTCTTTACTGGTGACTTCAGGATCCTCAATCCGGGGCACTGTTAACAGGGCTGTCTGAGACCGGCAGGTCCGATGGCACATCCAGAGTTCCCTTTGCAGGTGGAAATCAGTGCCTACCAACTAGCGCCTGTGTGTTGCATTCCTTCCCTGCTGAGCATTCAGGATAGTCCTCACAGCTGTCATTTCTAATCTGATGTTCTGCTTCGTCCCCCAGTTTGTTATGGCTAGGACGCACCCGTTTGACGGGAAGGCTCGGAGCTATTCTGAGACCCTAGAGACGCCCCTCTCCACGTTTACCCGCTATGTCTTCTTAGGTGTTGTATGTTAGACAGCCAACCTAAAATCAACTGTCCTGCCTCTGTTTGAAGTAATGCTTGGAGTCAGTTACTTCCTCGGCGTTCTGGCCACCGGCTATGCACCTCAGTAGGATGTTGCCGATCTCGAGGCACGACTCCTACTGGTTCTCCTTTGTGCTTTGATCTTGTTTCTCACTTCTCCACAATATACTTTGCTTTGTGTCGTTTCTTTAGATACCGCCGCAAGGTAGTGCAGGCGCGGTTCTGTAACGATTTGTCCTTGTCGCTAAGTCACTGCCAGGTTCCCACGCCTGACAGGGACCCCTCTGAATCTTCCCCGCAACACCCCCTGCCACGGGATGTTGCCTGGACAAAACCCAGCCAGCTTCTGACTAACTTCCTATCCAACCCCCAGTTTTACCAAAGTGTGAGGAGTGGCCTAATAAATAGAACCTTTTGCTCCCCCTGGTGGCCGGAGTGTGAAATGTAGTGTGTGACTGTGATACCTGGTCAGGTGAACTCCTTTAGTGCCATCAGACGTACCATCACTCCCCTTAGTGGCAGAGCGACATTACTGCAACGACCAGGTCTCTGGGGCGCTGCACTAACTTGTCAGGATTCCCCTGACCGCTGGCCCCAATTGTCACGATTCGGGGTGACTTTAGGCCAACAGACAACTATCACATGTGCAGGGGGGCTTATCTTAGTTATCCCTCCACTGCTAGCAATGTGATGAGAAAACACACACAAGGCTATTGACCTCTTAGTTTACAGCAGGGGCTTATTCTAGGTATCCCACTGCTTTCAATATACCACAAACTGCAGGGATTTATGTATATCCCACTTACAGTTCCACTTAACACTTGCAGCTCTCTGGCGCCCCCCTTACTCTCAGGTCAGATTAGGTACTGCACCCTGGGTAATTAGTCGCCAGAAAGGCTGCCTGCTATGTACTTGCTATTGGGCACGCTGCAGCGACGCGATAACTACTCCCACTCAGGCAGGAACAATAATTATCAACGCCGCAGTCGCTGCAGCATCACTCAACAGTCTGCACACGGTATCGCCGCCACCAGCTTCGATTAAACGGGTCCGAAGCTATCCCAACACAACAGTAACAGTAGTGTATTTCCCTTCAGAAGACCCCCAAATATAACAGAAACCATGGAAAGTCTACTTCTAAAGCAGATAGATGAAGCTGCAACCCATAATGAGGTCCTGGTTATGGGGGACTTTAACTACCCGGATATTAACTGGGAAACAGAAACCTGTGAAACCCATAAAGGCAACAGGTTTCTGCTAATAACCAAGAAAAATTATCTTTCACAATTGGTGCAGAATCCAACCAGAGGAGCAGCACTTTTAGACCTAATACTATCTAATAGACCTGACAGAATAACAAATCTGCAGGTGGTCGGGCATCTAGGAAATAGCGACCACAATATTGTACAGTTTCACCTGTCTTTCACTAGGGGGACTTGTCAGGGAGTCACAAAAACACTGAACTTTAGGAAGGCAAAGTTTGACCAGCTTAGAGATGCCCTTAATCTGGTAGACTGGGACAATATCCTCAGAAATAAGAATACAGATAATAAATGGGAAATGTTTAAGAACATCCTAAATAGGCAGTGTAAGCGGTTTATACCTTGTGGGAATAAAAGGACTAGAAATAGGAAAAACCCAATGTGGCTAAACAAAGAAGTAAGACAGGCAATTAACAGTAAAAAGAAAGCATTTGCACTACTAAAGCAGGATGGCACCATTGAAGCTCTAAAAAACTATAGGGAGAAAAATACTAAAAAACTAATTAAAGCTGCCAAAAAGGAAAAAGAGAAGCACATTGCTAAGGAGAGTAAAACTAATCCCAAACTGTTCTTCAACTATATCAATAGTAAAAGAATAAAAACTGAAAATGTAGGCCCCTTAAAAAATAGTGAGGAAAGAATGGTTGTAGATGACGAGGAAAAAGCTAACATATTAAACACCTTCTTCTCCACGGTATTCACGGTGGAAAATGAAATGCTAGGTGAAATCCCAAGAAACAATGAAAACCCTATATTAAGGGTCACCAATCTAACCCAGGAAGAGGTGCGAAACCGGCTAAATAAGATTAAAATAGATAAATCTCCGGGTCCGGATGGCATACACCCACGCGTACTAAGAGAACTAAGTAATGTAATAGATAAACCATTATTTCTTATTTTTAGGGACTCTATAGTGACAGGGTCTGTTCCGCAGGACTGGCGCATAGCAAATGTGGTGCCAATATTCAAAAAGGGCTCTAAAAGTGAACCTGGAAATTATAGGCCAGTAAGTCTAACCTCTATTGTTGGTAAAATATTTGAAGGGTTTCTGAGGGATGTTATTCTGGATTATCTCAATGAGAATAACTGTTTAACTCCATATCAGCATGGGTTTATGAGAAATCGCTCCTGTCAAACCAATCTAATCAGTTTTTATGAAGAGGTAAGCTATAGGCTGGACCACGGTGAGTCATTGGACGTGGTATATCTCGATTTTTCCAAAGCATTTGATACCGTGCCGCACAAGAGCTTGGTACACAAAATGAGAATGCTTGGTCTGGGGGAAAATATGTGTAAATGGGTTAGTAACTGGCTTAGTGATAGAAAGCAGAGGGTGGTTATAAATGGTATAGTCTCTAACTGGGTCGCTGTGACCAGTGGGGTACCGCAGGGGTCGGTATTGGGACCTGTTCTCTTCAATATATTCATTAATGATCTGGTAGAAGGTTTACACAGTAAAATATCGATATTTGCAGATGATACAAAACTATGTAAAGCAGTTAATACAAGAGAAGATAGTATTCTGCTACAGATGGATCTGGATAAGTTGGAAACTTGGGCTGAAAGGTGGCAGATGAGGTTTAACAATGATAAATGTAAGGTTATACACATGGGAAGAAGGAATCAATATCACCATTACACACTGAATGGGAAACCACTGGGTAAATCTGACAGGGAGAAGGACTTGGGGATCCTAGTTAATGATAAACTTACATGGAGCAGCCAGTGCCAGGCAGCAGCTGCTAAGGCAAACAGGATCATGGGGTGCATTAAAAGAGGTCTGGATACACATGATGAGAGCATTATACTGCCTCTGTACAAATCCCTAGTTAGACCGCACATGGAGTACTGTGTCCAGTTTTGGGCACCGGTGCTCAGGAAGGATATAATGGAACTAGAGAGAGTACAAAGGAGGGCAACAAAATTAATAAAGGGGATGGGAGAACTACAATACCCAGATAGATTAGCAAAATTAGGATTATTTAGTCTAGAAAAAAGACGACTGAGGGGCGATCTAATAACCATGTATAAGTATATAAGGGGACAATACAAATATCTCGCTGAGGATCTGTTTATACCAAGGAAGGTGACGGGCACAAGGGGGCATTCTTTGCGTCTGGAGGAGAGAAGGTTTTTCCACCAACATAGAAGACGATTCTTTACTGTTAGGGCAGTGAGAATCTGGAATTGCTTGCCTGAGGAGGTGGTGATGGCGAACTCAGTCGAGTGGTTCAAGAGAGGCCTGGATGTCTTCCTGGAGCAGAACAATATTGTATCATACAATTATTAGGTTCTGTAGAAGGACGTAGATCTGGGGATTTATTATGATGGAATATAGGCTGAACTGGATGGACAAATGTCTTTTTTCGGCCTTACTAACTATGTTACTATGTTACTTAGGGTACGGTTTAGAACAGGAGAACGAACTAATATTAAATATTATATCCCATAAAAAATTAGGCAGTGCTTTATCAAAAATATTTTATAAAGATATTACAAATGAGACAATTGCAAATATGTACACGGGTAATTATAACATAAAGGGAATAAAGGAGAAAAGATAACACTCACATGTTCAACGCATGGCAGGCCCCCAGGCTAGGGCAGTTTTCCATACGTCCCAGCTCATGGGATGTACTCAGCTCTTCCAGGAAAAAAAGGACAAGAAGAAAGAGCTGGGGATCTGGGCAGACAGTTATAGCTAAGCCTGTAACATCCCAGAAAGGGGTTGGATCACCTAGTCCCTCCTACCTCTTCAGATAACTCATTTTATCCTAATCTATATCTACTTTCGATAACTCCGCTACAAAACATGTTATAGTCCTAACAAATCCATCATTCATCTCGGATTAACGTGAGCATTCTAATGAGATCAAATATGTCCTATCTGGGATACATATTTACAGAGTAATCCCTAGTTCTTTACCAGATGGAGTTAGAAGCCCGGGTTTCGCGGGATGGGTAGATACACCGAGTGAGAATAAGAATATATATTTTCGTATTTCTAGCTTAAATCGTTTGCCTAATATCTAACAAAAACTAAACAAAGAATCTTTCATGGATCCTCGAAGTTTCTACTTCACTTATAGCTGAACAAGAGCTTACACAGGAAATGCCGGTCGTAAATACTTTTGGCCCTCCTAACCCCCACACTCTCTGAGAAGGAAAGCCAGGAATTTGCAGCTACAACTGTTGCAGTATCACTCCAAGAAGGGGGGCTTAGCCCAAGTAGGCTAGCAAGAGAACTACTTATGATATTTCATACCATATCGTGACACCTCCCCCTTTTGGTGTGCGCTAGGGAGGCAGTACCCCACGATATGCCTCCATGGGCACCTCAGTAGGTTCACCCTGGCGGGAGAGTCCATCTGCATTCCCATGCTCTTTGCCCGTTTTGTGTTCAATGGTGAAGTCAAACTGCTGAAGGGCAAGACTCCAGCGTAGCAACCTGCCGTTATTTCCACACATGGCGTTTAGCCAGCGCAGAGGGTTGTGGTCGGTCACCACAGTGAAGGGGCGACTGTACAAGTAGGGCTGCAAACGCTGCAGGGCCCAGACTATGGCCAGGCACTCCTTCTCGATGGTGGAGTAGGCCACTTCCCTCGGCAAAAGCTTCCGGCTCAGGTATAACACGGGGTGCTCTTGGTCCTCCGAGTCAACCTGGCTGAACACAGCACCAAGGCCAAACTCGCTGGCGTCGGTCTGCACCAAGTACGGTCGACTGCTGTCGACTGCTTTCAACACAGGGGCGTTGCACAGTGCGGTTTTCAATGCCTGGAAGGCCCCCTCACAGCCATCTGTCCAGTTTACGATGTGGGGTAGCTTCTTCCTGGTGAGGTCCATCAAAGGTTTTGCCAGGCTACTATAGTGCTGTACGAAGCGCCTATAGTACCCTGCAGTGCCCAGGAAGGACATCACCTGTTTCTTTGTCACGGGAGTGGGCCAGTTCACGATCACTCCCACTTTGTCAGGCTCTGGCTTCAGGGTGTTCCCGCCTACCCGGTGCCCCAGGTAGTGAACCTCCCTCATGCCCATCTGGCACTTTCCGGGCTTGATAGTCAGTCCTGCTTGGTGAATTCGCCTGAGCACCTCCTCGAGATGCTGCAGGTGTCCCTCCCAGGAGTAACTGAAGATGGCAATGTCATCCAAGTACGCCACGGCGTACTTCTCCAGTCCCTGAAGCAGGAGGTTGACCATCCGCTGGAAAGTGGCAGGGGCATTCTTCATGCCGAAGGGCATGATGGTGGACTCGTACAGTCCAAAGGGTGTGATAAAGGCAGACTTCTCCTGTGCCTCGGGGCTCAGGGGAATCTGCCAGTATCCTCTACTCAGATCCATTATTGTTAGGTAATCTGCGCCAGCTAACTTCTCAAGCAGCTCCTCGATGCGCGGCATTGGGTGCGCATCCGAGGCTGTGATGG
The DNA here is from genome assembly GCF_032444005.1 of Ranitomeya imitator. Taxonomy (NCBI): domain Eukaryota; kingdom Metazoa; phylum Chordata; class Amphibia; order Anura; family Dendrobatidae; genus Ranitomeya; species Ranitomeya imitator. The sequence goes on from NC_091290.1 coordinate 20,451,258, forward strand.
CGTAGAGCCCCCTGTAGTCCACGCAGAACCGGGTGGTCCGGTCCTTCTTTGGTACGAGAACTACAGGTGATGCCCACGCGCTCTTTGACCTTCGAATCACCCCCAGCTGTAACATCTCATCGATCTCTTGGCGCATAATCTGCTGCACCTGGTCAGAGATTCGATAGGGTGTTCGCCGTAGTGGGGCGTGATTCCCGGTGTCCACCTCGTGGACGGCTAACTCAGTCCTCCCAGGTCGGTTGGAGAACACGCCCCGGAAGGGTTCCAGTGTGGTTTGCAACTGCAACCGCTGGGGTTCAGTTAACGAGGCGCTTACCTCCACGTCCTCGATGGACCCATTGGCCTTGGCTTGGGCCAGCATGTCCAGGAGGGTGTCTTCCTCACCGTCTTCGGGCAAGCTGCAGACCGGTAGGACGAAAGGTTCACGTTCGTGATGAGCCTTCATCATGTTGACGTGAAAGGCCTTTCGCCTACCCCGAGCGTGGTCAAGCGTGACCACGTAAGTGACCGGGTTGAGCTGTTGGTGGACGACGTACGGGCCCTCCCAGGCTGCCTGAAGCTTATCCGTTGGTACGGGGACCAGCACCCACACCTTTTGACCCACGTGGTAGGTCCGCTCCCGGGCGTTCTGGTCGTACCAGTGCTTCTGATCAGCCTGAGCCTGCGTCATGTTGTCATGCACCAACTGCGTCAAGGTCTGCATCTTGTCACGGAAGCGCATGACATACTCCACTATGGACACTTCAGAAGGGTTCGGCTCCTCTTCCCAGGATTCTCTTACCAAACCGAGGGGTCCCCGGACTCGCCTGCCATACAGGAGCTCGAAGGGGGACAACCCCGTCGAGGCCTGCGGAACCTCTCGGTAAGCGAATAGCAGGTGTGGGAGGTACCGCTCCCAGTCGCGCCCTCGTGTCTCAACCAGCATGCATGGCATCTGTTTGAGGGTACCATTGAAGCGTTCACACAAGCCATTGGTCTGTGGGTGATACGCACTCGATACCAGGTGCTTCACTTGCATTCTCTTACAGAGAGCCTCCATTAGGCGAGACATAAATTGATCAGTAAGCATTTCCCTGGGAAATCCTACACGTGAAAAGATGGCCAACAGGGCATCCGCCACCTTATCTGCCCTAGTTGACGACAGAGCTACTGCCTCTGGGTACCGGGTAGTGTAGTCTACCACAGTAAGGATGTATTGCTTTCCAGAGCTGCTGGGGACGGCCAGCGGGCCCACAATGTCCACCGCGATCCTCTGGAAAGGCTCCTCTATCACTGGCAAAGGGATCAGGGGAGCCTTAATAGCAGGCCCCGCCTTCCCCACTCTTTGACAAGTGATACAGGAGCGGCAGTAGTTTGACACATCTGTCCCCATCTTAGGCCAATAGAAGTGTTTAGACAGCCGGGCCTTAGTTTTGCTGATCTCCAAGTGTCCGGCTAGCGGGATCTCATGGGCAATCCGCAACAACTCACCCCGGAATTGCTGCGGGACGACCAGCTGTCTTTCCCTCAACCACTCCTTTTGTGATTCTCCGGGTACTGTCTCCCGGTACAACCTTCCTTGTTCCCAGAACACCTTCTCCTTATCAGTCTCGGAGAAGCGCATCCCGGCGAGTTGTCTCAAACTCTCTAGGCTCGCATCTGTGTGCAGAGCGGCCTGAAACTCCTGGCTAGGGGAAGCCAGCAGCGATGTCAGGGTCCCTTCCCCACGGGAACCCTCTTGGACCTGCTCTGGGTCCACCTCTGGTTCAGTCACAGTGGTGACTGAGGAGGGTCCGGAAGGCTGACAGTTATCTGCGTTCCGGGCACTCTGGCTGCGGGTGACAGCAGCTACGTAGGCTGTCTCCCCGGGGATTTCTAAAGACCCATCAGCCGGCGCTGCTATGGGCTCTACCTCCCCCTCCACCCCCAACACTCCAGGGGCAGTGCTACTTATGGGCCAGTTACCTTCCTAGGTGGCACTGGTCACTTTCATGGCATCACCTTCCTCACGGTTCCCATGCATCTCCCCATTTCCTGTAGCACCGACACTTGCCCCTGTTAGGGGTTCCTCAGCCGTCTCACTCCGCAGAGCGACGTGGTTGAGCACACCTGTACCTATGGACACATTAACCTTCACAGAAAGATCATCATCAGGTTCAGCTGGCACAGGTACAACATTTTCACCATCAATCCTAGGACAAAAATGGTTAACAGATGCATCATTACAAGATAAAGCATGGTCAGGTAACACATGCGATTTCCCATCATCATCATCAGGGTTAACGTTACCCTCATTAGTAGATTGAGGAGGGGTGTCAGAGACGTAGTATGCAACCAACCTCCCCAAATCAGTCCCCAACAAAACATCAGTGGGCAAATTATCAGACAGCCCCACTTCCTTCACCCCGCTCCCGGCACCCCAATCAATAAAAACCCGGGCCATCGGTAAGGGACAGCTGATGCCCCCAATCCCAGTGACAGTAAGGCCATGTTCACACAGTGCGTTTTTTACCGCGGAACCGCGGCGGTTTTGCCGCTGCGGTTCCGCAGCTGTTTTCCATGCAGGGTACAGTACACTGTACCCTATGGAAAACAGGACACACTGTGCACATGGTCCGGAAATTGTAAAAAAAAAGACGCGCTGAATAGCTCCCGGAAAAAAGAAGGAGCATGTCAATTCTTTTTCCGGAGCCGCAGCGGTTCTGCACCCATAGACCTCCATTGTGAGGTCCAAACCGCAGTAAAACCCGCAGATCAAAAATATATCTGCGGGTTTTACTGCGGTTTGATGTGCAGAACCGCTGCAGCAGGAAGTGCGGGGAGCGGGCGGAAGTGCGTGGGCGGAGTGTGGCTGCCCCCCCCCGTGTTCCGATCCCGCCCCCCCGTGCTCCGATGCCCCCCCCAGTGCTCCGATGCCCCCCCCCCAGTGCTCTGATGCCCCCCCCCGTGCCCTAATCTCCCCCCCTTATACTCACCCGGCGTCCCGGTGTCCGTCCGGCCGTCTTCTCCCTGGGCGCCGCCATCTTGCAAAATGGCGGGCGCATGCGCAGTGCGCCCGCCGAATCTGCCGGCCGGCAGATTCGTTCCAAAGTGCATTTTGATCACTGAGATAGGTTATATCTCAGTGATCAAAATAAAAAAATAGTAAATGACACCCCCCCCCTTTGTCACCCCCATAGGTAGGGACAATAAAAAAAATAAAGAATTTTTTTTTTTTTTTTTCACTAAGGTTAGAATAGGGGTAGGGGTAGGGTTAGGGGTAGGGGTAGGGTTAGGGGTAGGGTTAGGGGTAGGGTTAGGGGTAGGGTTAGGGTTAGGGGTAGGGTTAGGGGTAGGGTTAGGGTATTTTCAGCCATTTTAACCCTAAAAAAATTCCTAGAAAACACACAGACTCTGGCTAGAAAACTGCATCAAAAAAACGCATCAAAAAACGCATCAAAAACGGACCAAAAAAGGACCAAAAAAAGGACCTGCGTTTTCTGCCAAGAGCTGCAGTTTTTTAAAAACAGTCAGGAAAAAAAAAGGATGGAAATCCTGAACGTGTGAACATACCCTTAGGGTTTTCCCCGGAATGATTTCGGGTCGGATGAGGGTTCGTTCAGCCCCGGTGTCCTTGAGGCCTGTAGCAACATGGCCTCCCACAGTGACGTGCTGTACGTTGTCACACACCCTCCCAACCACACCACCCACCAAAAGAACTGCTGCATTAGGCCCTGGGGCCTTGGCTGGGGTGTTCTTCTGCTTGGCTGGGCAGTAGGTACTGATATGACCAGTCTGATTGCAGTGGTAACACTTGCGAGGTTCGGTGGTAGGTCTGGTGCTGTTGGCTACGGGGACAGGACCTCTGGTGTGCTGGCTGGCAGGGGTACTGGCGTTGGTTGCAGGCTTACCCCCTCTCCAGCTGGTGGTGACTGGCTTCCGCGCTTCCGATCTACAGTTGGCCTCATAGGCATCGGCAATCTGCGCTGCTTTCGTCACGTCTTTGGGTTCTCTGTCCATCACGAACTGTCGCACCTCAGGTGGGCAAAGATGAAAGAACTGGTCTTTGATCATCAGGTCTCGCAGTTGTGCAAAGGTGGTCACTGACAGTCCTTGGGTCCACTGGTCAAAGTGGGTCCCCAGTCCATGCACCACATCACTGTAACTGTCGTGTGGGCCACGTTGGAGGGTCCGGAACTTTCTACGGTACACCTCGGGTGTAAGCTGGTACTTGGCTATCAGAGCCTGCTTGATATCCTCATAGTCACCATCTTGTTCTTGAGGGAGGGCAGCAAACGCCTCCAGAGCTTTACCTCTCAGCCCTGGTGTCAGGTATCGTGCCCATTCATCTGTAGGCAGCCAGTACTGTCTGCAGGCTTTCTCAAAGGCCCGCAGAAACGTGTCCAAGTCTCCGTCCTCCATAACAGGGAAGTGATCGGGCCGGGGCTTAGGCATCTGAGCACTGCTGGGCTCACGGCTGGACTGGGACGACCCCTGCATTTGCAGTCGGGCCATCTGCAGCTGGTACTCCCGCTCCGCTTGCCGCTCGGCTCGCTGGGCCTGGGCCTCTCGCTCAGCTCGGGCCTCTCTCTCAGCTCGGGCCTCTCTCTCGGCTTGCTGGGCCTGGGCCTCCTGCCGGTATTGCTGAATCAGCTGCCGGCGTCCCTCATGGTCGTCAGTGGGGAATTCTTTCAAGGCCGCCTGCAGGTGGGGGTCCAATTCGCCCGGATTGCTAACAGGGCCGGCATTCAGTGGTTGGACCTCTGCTGCAGCACCATGTTCGCTGGTGCTGGCTTCTGCGGCCTCTGGGCTCTGTGACCTGGCTTGGTCTGCTTCGAATTGCACCAGGTCAGCGACCATTTGAGCCTTGGACTTGTCCTGGGGGTTCAGGCCATGGTACATGCATATCCCAGCAAGAATGTCCTTCTGCTGGTTGTACCAGGCTTCCCCTTTCGCAGCCATGGTTGCCAAATAAAAGATAGGATAGAAAAACGAAGAGAAGGGAGGGGATAATTACCAGTACGCAATTGTCTCAAGACTAATAAAACACTGCGTTCGTTCTCCAAACTTATTTGCGCAGAGTCCTCGCAAGAACTTTCTGCAAGTTTTTAGTGAGAGGAATGATTACTCAAACCAAATCACTAATGCTCTAAGATATCCCACCGCCTTGCCACCAAATGTCAGGATTCCCCTGACCGCTGGCCCCAATTGTCACGATTCGGGGTGACTTTAGGCCAACAGACAACTATCACATGTGCAGGGGGGCTTATCTTAGTTATCCCTCCACTGCTAGCAATGTGATGAGAAAACACACACAAGGCTATTGACCTCTTAGTTTACAGCAGGGGCTTATTCTAGGTATCCCACTGCTTTCAATATACCACAAACTGCAGGGATTTATGTATATCCCACTTACAGTTCCACTTAACACTTGTAGCTCTCTGGCGGCCCCCTTACTCTCAGGTCAGATTAGGTACTGCACCCTGGGTAATTAGTCGCCAGAAAGGCTGCCTGCTATGTACTGGCTATTGGGCACGCTGCAGCGACGCGATAACTACTCCCACTCAGGCAGGAACAATAATTATCAACGCCGCAGTCGCTGCAGCATCACTCAACAGTCTGCACACGGTATCGCCGCCACCAGCTTCGATTAAACGGGTCCAAAGCTAACCCAACACAACAGTAACAGTAGCGTATTTCCCTTCAGAAGACTTAGGGTACGGTTTAGAACAGGAGAACGAACTAATATTAAATATTATATCCCATAAAAAATTAGGCAGTGCTTTATCAAAAATATTTTATAAAGATATTACAAATGAGACAATTGCAAATATGTACACGGGTAATTATAACATAAAGGGAATAAAGGAGAAAAGATAACACTCACATGTTCAACGCATGGCAGGCCCCCAGGCTAGGGCAGTTTTCCATACGTCCCAGCTCATGGGATGTACTCAGCTCTTCCAGGAAAAAAAGGACAAGAAGAAAGAGCTGGGGATCTGGGCAGACAGTTATAGCTAAGCCTGTAACATCCCAGAAAGGGGTTGGATCACCTCGTCCCTCCTACCTCTTCAGATAACTCATTTTATCCTAATCTATATCTACTTTCGATAACTCCGCTACAAAACATGTTATAGTCCTAACAAATCCATCATTCATCTCGGATTAACGTGAGTATTCTAATGAGATCAAATATGTCCTATCTGGGATACATATTTACAGAGAAATCCCTACTTCTTTACCAGATAGAGTTAGAAGCCCGGGTTTCGCGGGATGGGTAGATACACCGAGTGAGAATAAGAATATATATTTTCGTATTTCTAGCTTAAATCGTTTGCCTAATATCTAACAAAAACTAAACAAAGAATCTTTCATGGATCCTCGAAGTTTCTACTTCACTTATAGCTGAACAAGAGCTTACACAGGAAATGCCGGTCGTAAATACTTTTGGCTCTCCTAACCCCCACACTCTCTGAGAAGGAAAGCCAGGAATTTGCAGCTACAACTGTTGCAGTATCACTCCAAGAAGGGGGGCTTAGCCCACGCAGGCTAGCAAGAGAACTACTTATGATATTTCATACCATATCGTGACATAACTATTGACCAAAACATAAAAAGACGAGCTGCAGGACAGCAGATTGTAGGCCTATCAGAGATTTCACATACCTAGCCGGATCACACAAGGGTTTCTGTGGACAGGACATCACTTTCATAATGTAAGTCTAAGGAGCCTAGTTGTGAGGGGACATAGGTTTACAATGGTGGATGTAGCACCACTCTACAAAGCTGGAAAAGATGAGGAGAGCTCATAGAACCTAGAAGAAGACCAGGGAAGCTGGAAACTGGAGAAAACTGAAATCTAAGTATTTTAACCCCTTCCCAACAAGGCCATTTTCCGTCTTTACATTTTCATTCTTTCCTCTCCTTGTTCCAAAAGCCACAATTTATTTTTTATGTTTTCTGTCACCATATACTTGCTTTATGCAGGATGAGTTGTACTTTTGAATGACGCCATTTAATCGACCACACACTGTACTATAAAACAGGAAAAATACCTTCAAAAATCAAGGAGGTCTGAATCCTATTGACATTAAGCTAAATTAACCCACAAGTAAATGTAATGAATTTGAACTCTTTATTAACCTGAAAAGGTTTAATTAGAAAAAGGATCATTAAAAAGGCATGAAATGGTGTTTATGCACAGTGTATATTGGGGATATACGTATACTTAATTATACCTGACATTTCTTATTGCTGGTATGAAAAATATTTAGAATTGAGAGTTGAAGAGTTTTCTATCCACTGGCTAACACGGTACCAAGATATATATATTTCTTATTGCTGGTATGTCACTTGTGTTTGGATCAGCCCACTAGTGGGTTCTAATGTAGTTTTGGTGCCTTTTGTACTTATTAAACTTGCATCCATTCTGTATTGCTCTCCATTAACTTGACTTGAACGCGTTGCTTGTACTAAGATTTTAAAAATAAACTTCATATTGAATTTGAACCAACTGGACTAGAGTGTGCTTCATTTTTAGTGGTTTCCTCTGGACACCAACTTTGCAAAAGTTGAAAATGGGAGAAAACTTTATGAACATTAGATATTATAAGGGTTTTTGCAGGTTAAAAGGGGTAATCCTGATCATATAATTGTAGAGATCATCAACATAAAAATCGGTGGCTTTTGATATCCCCACCAATCAGCTGTTTTTCTGTCCGAGACCTGACACCCCCACCGATCAGCTGTTTTCCTCTCTTTTGGTGGGCAAATGTAAATAAGGAACTGAGTGAATAGCACAGCTTAATTTATTGTGTAAAGGCTGTTCCCGGACTCTGCAGTTCGACTCCTGCTGAAGTGAATAGGAACCGAGCTACAGTCCCCAAGAGTGTACAAGACACAGTGAACGGAGCTGGGCTGTTCACTTTATTCACAATAAAACTGCTAATATGTGGAGGTGCCAAGTGTTGGACCGCTATCCCAAGGTAATCATCATCATAAGCTTTCAAGTCTAAAAGCGGTCATGCACAGAATATGAATTTCTGATGCACCTGACGATTTTGGTGGGACTAGCTGACCACTTAAAGTTGATGGGACTATCCCAACTCATCACGGATTTCAGGATAAGAGGTTAAACAAGGAGCGGCTTATTGAAATCTAGCAGAAGATAAGCCACGGCATAGCATGCATGTGTATGTGTGAGAAGGCCATCAGGAAGAGAAAACCAAGAGAAAAAGAAGACATGCTATATAGCCAGGACCACCAGGCCATCAGGAAGAATAACTATTGACTGATTGCTATCTAATAAGTATGACCATCTTTACACATGCTTTAAGCTCCTGAATAAATAATGACACGCATAAAAGGTAAAAAACAAAAAACATTTTACATATTTACAACACATTTGGATATCAAATTTGGACGCCAAATATATGCATGAAGATTTTCTGAGGAGCTCTTTTGCATGTACATGAGGTTTCAGGATTATCTCACCCAGAATACAATGGAGCAGATTACTCAGAGAAACTCCTGACCAGATTCTTTCAGCAGTAGGGTTCAACATCATTTCCGAATTATCATCTCATTTAGACACCTCTAGGGTTCAAGAAAACTCTTAAAATTAATTTCTCTTTTCTGTATTCTGCTCCTTCTTCATTTTCTCCACATTTCTCCTCACATCAAGTGACAATTTTTAAAAAGTGGAACTAATAATAAAACCTACTTGTATAGACCGATGTGGTGACCGGAGAGCTCTGATACCCCCGGACTCCGACTGTTACCACAGTTATGGAGTAATTAGTCCCAGATATCAGGCTCTGGAGGGTGACACTTGTTGTGGGACTTGTCATAGATAAGTTAGTGGATGGAGATATCCCGTAGCTTATATTATATGACTTATTCACACCGGTCATATTTGCTGGCTCCGACCAAGATAATGTCAGGATCTTAGTTGTAATTGTAGTAAAGGATAACGTTCCAGGTGGAGTTGGATCTGCAGAAAAAGAGAAATACAGAGAGGTGAGAACATATCCAGCATCAAGAAACTGCACCACGTGACTTAGTGCTTGCTCACAAGAGCGAGTAAATTGGACGAGTGCAATCAAATTTAAAAAATAAAAAAAAATCAGATTTCACTCAGCCCAGTTTATAGTATGGGGCAGTGCACGTCTGCAATTATTTTCTCATGCCAATTCAACACGCGTAAACCATTGCAGGAGGATGAAAATGGCTGTGAGAATCGGATTGCTCTCACCCATACAAGTCTATGGGTGCGTGTGTAACATCGCACTGCACTTGGAAGGTCACCCGAATGCAGTGCGATTCCTGTGGACGTCGGCAATAGAGGAGATGGAGAAATTACTTTCTCCGTCTCCTCCGCTCCGATTCTCTCATGCGATAGGACCGGAGCACAGTGCACCAACACAGCTTAAAGTCCCAGAGAGTTTTAGCTAAGTGTCATTAGCATATCACGAGTAACGCTCTCGTATCAGATGCTATACGCTGGTGTGACTCCAGCCTTAGGGTTAAACAGCCACGGGAGCAATTAAAGATTTCATAATGAAATTACAAATAACATTAAAATATTTATACTATTCACATCCTAATATGAACCAAACATATCAGTCGCATGTCGGGTGCGCTGTTTTTTACAGGTGTCATTTACATTTAAACAGGATCTTTCACCAGTCTGATCAAGTGAAACTGGTGACATCATAGCAAATAGCTACAAAGCGGAGTAAAATGTATGTGACTTTTAATTTCTTTTTTTCACTGCGGAGTTGTTAGATTATTTATAACATAAATTATAAAATAAATTTGCAATCAACTGGGTGTCACTTCTTCCCCAGCCCCCCCACACCATCACACCTCCTCCTCCATGCTTCACAGTGGGAACCAGGCATGTAGAGTCCATCCGTTCACCTTTTCTGCATCGCACAAAGACATGGTGGTTGGAACCAAAGATCTCAAATTTGGACTCATCAGACCAAAGCACAGATTTCCACTGGTCTATTGTCCATTCCTTGTGTTCTTTAGCCCAAACATGTCTCTTCTGCTTGTTACCTGTCCTTAGCAGTGGTTTCCTAGCAGCTATTTTACCATGAAGGCCTGCTGCACAAAGTCTCCTCTTAACAGTTGTTGTAGAGATGTGTCTGCTGCTAGAACTCTGTGTGGCATTGACCTGGTCTCTATTCTGAGCTGCTGTTAACCTGCGATTTCTGAGGCTGGTGACTCGGATAAACTTATCCTCAGAAGCAGAGGTGACTCTTGGTCTTCCTTTCCTGGGGCGGTTCTCATGTGAGCCAGTTTCTTTGTAGCGCTTGATGGTTTTTGCAACTGTACATGGGGACACTTTCAAAGTTTTCCCAATTTTTCAGACTGACTGACCTTCATTTCTTAAAGTAATGATGGCCACTCGTTTTTCTTTACTTAGCTGCTTTTTTCTTGACTTAATACAAATTCTAACAGTCTGTTCAGTAGGAGTATCAGCTGTGTATCCACCAGACTTCTGCACAACACAACTGATGGTCCCAACCCCATTTATAAGACAAGAAATCCCACTTATTAAACCTGACAGGGCACACCTGTGAAGTGAAAACCATTTCCGGTGACTACCTCTTGAAGCTCATCAAGAGAATGCCAAGAGTGTGCAAGCAGTCCTCAAAGCAAAAGGTGGCTACTTTGAAGAACCTAGAATATAAGACTTATTTTCAGTTGTTTCACACTTTTTTGTTAAGTATATAACTCCACATGTGTTAATTCATAGTTTTGATTCCTCCACAATTGTAAATCCTTTACAATTTTTCATAGTCATGAAAATACAGAAAATTTTTAAATGAGAAGGCGTGTCCAAACTTCTGGTCTGTAATATAAATATAAAAATGTGTATGTGTATATATATATATATATATATATATATATATATATGTGTATATATATATATATATATATATATATACACATACACACACATTTTTATTAGCAGTGGGACAGATTCTTTCATTATATATTTTTTATTTATTTAAAAAAAAAAAAAACTTGATTTTTTTATTATATCAACAGATAATTTATTTTATTGTAGCTCATTTTTATAAACTTACTAGCATTTTAGGTTTAGTATATAATTTCATGCATGGAGAAGTGTGGTGGATTCATAGTGACGGTGGAATTATCAGATAGCTCATTACAAAATAAAAACTGCTGCCTAGTATGGCTATAAAAGAAGACTCTAAAATGCCTGGGATACGGCCTTTGGTTGGGATACGGTCTTTGGTTTCGATCGGCCTCTGTAGCTGCAGTGGCGTCACTGAAGCAGAGCAAGTATTGAACCGGAGAGACGCCACCGACCAGGGCTCTCTTCATGTTTATTTTCAGTGGAATGATCTATCAGGATATATCTGCACCACATGGATCATCACTTCTGCAGAAGATATCAACCTCAGATTTCACATCATTACAGATGGACTATTAACTTCATCTACTATTATGGAACATAACTTCAATTGAAGGTTGTTACTAGCACATATACACCATAGTTTCATGAATTGCCATCTACGACATTCATGAGCATTTGGATAATATTTATTGTATTCCGTTGGTGTTTCTGGAAATATTGAATCATAATAAAAATACAGCTTGCTGTACAGTACACAAGGAGGTGGAATGAGGACTAATTTGCTAATCAGGCCTCTTAGTATGCTGTACTGCAGAAGGGGCTATCCTTTAAAAAAAGCTTTTAATTGTTCCTGCAATTAAGCAGGGCCTTAGGAGGATGCATCCTGAACAGGGGCATTCACCAAACAACTCTTGAGAAGAAGAACGACTGCAGACTCCTCCAGAACTGGTAATCCTAAGGGTGCATTCAGACAACCATATAAATCGGTATGCAGTGAACAGACTGACTGGCGGCTCTACTAACCAGAGCGTGAGAACTGCATAGAAATATATGAAACTGTCACGATCAAGTCAAGTGAGCCACCGGCCAGTCCGAGCATTGCGTTCCGGTTGTCAGACTGCGACCTAACTCCAAACAATACACACCTTCCATACCATGTCCACCACTCTAGTCATGGTCATCTCCATCTCACTACATACCCTGCTCACTCTTAATTAAGCAGATCCTGAGGATACTCACATGTGGCCTCGGTCACTGGAGCAGATGTCTGGCTGCAGCTCCCACTGACTGTCTGTACAGTGACATTATATTCTCTGCCTGGTAGTAATCCTGTGAAATTCACTTGTGTGCTCGTAGTTTGTGTTGTCTTATTGATGGCTCCTGTTAGACTGACTGTATAATTATCCATTTTTCCTGCTGGTTTTATCCATGAGGCTCCAAGAACATCAACTGACTTGTAATTATTCATGGTGATGGTGGAAACTTGTCCGGGAACTGAGAATAATATAAATCACAGACAGGTTAGTTATACAGCAGTTACTTATGGTAAAGTGTAAAGTGCTGTGGAATATGTTGGCGCTATGTAAATAAAAATTATCATTATTATAATAAAAGTAGTAGGCCTGTGGCACAATGAAGTCAGTAGGACAGCGGGGGTCAAGTTCAAGATTTCAGGCAGAAGCAGAAAGAGAAATGTCACAAAATTAATGAAGTGCAAATAACCATCCAAGGGTTAAACAGCAGAAAAAAGGTTAAATAAGCCAGGTAAGTAACCAGCAAAGCACATAGTAATAATTGCATCAGGAGCAGTAATACAGCACAACAACTGGTACTTGAACAACCCCCCTTCAGGGAGGGGTAATAGGCAAAGTGTTAAGCAGCGCTGAAGGGAGGGGCACATCCTTACTATGGCCATTGCGCACGGATGTGTCCCTCCCCTCAGCGCTGCTAAAAACCTTGCCTATTACCTTTCCCTGCACCTTTCCTTTTGCAATCCATTCTGATGAAGGCCCAACAATTGTTCGCAACATCAATTTATGCAGTGAATTGCAATGTAAAATACAATAAATTACATGTATTTATTGCATCTTTGGAGTGCCAAGGTCTGTATATTTATTTTTTTCTTATTATTGGAGTGGAATCCTGCTTGAGCATCTTTTTTTTTTTTTCTGCATTAATGGAGGGCTTGAAGTGCATTTCTGTCCCAAAAGAAGGCAATCTGGTGAGAGAATTTGCCTGAGTTGTTAAAATGACAAATATTATAGATATGATATACAACAGGAGCTTCGACTCATAATTCACGGTTTACAAATTCTCTCTGTCCTCACCTGTGCAGGTCGTGTTTGACACCGGGTCGGACTCAGTGATGATATCGGCAGCTCTTGTATAGACCAGGAATGTATATGTTTCTCCTGGTGTCAGATTCATTATTGTCGCTGATTCACTTGTCACTATTGTATTATTCACCATTGTGGCTGATGAGTTGAATGTCCGGACTCTGTAGCTGTAAGACGTCTGATACTCATCAGGTTTACTCCACGTCAGAGACACAGAATATGCGGTCACAGCGCCGATCTGTAGAGATTTCACTGATATCGGTTCTGTAATAAAATAAATACAAACAATCAGTGTGGATAGAGAATGAGGGAGCAGTATGCTGTATTATTCTATGGTAACCACTGTCCAAAAAATTAAAATCCTGAGTTGTAATCTGAGCCATGATGGGAATAAAGCCCACAAGATATCTGGACCATACTCATTAGATGAACGTTGGCTGAACATCACTATCTAAAGGTTTATGGTCATCTTAACCCCTCAACGCAATCTCACATACATTAATTATTATATTATTTATTTATGTAGCACCATTGATTCCATGGTCCTGTACATGAGAGGGGGTTACATAAAAATTACAGGTGTCACTTACAGTAAGCAAACTAACAATGACAGACTGATACAGAGGGGCGAGGACCCTGCCCTTGGGGGCTTACATGCTACAGGTATGTGTGTCATGCGGTAAGGAAAGGGGGAATCAGACTGTGTCTGGAACTGGGATCCTAACTATCCCTGTGCCAGGGGTACTCTTAAAGGTGGAGAGGCCCGAGTCTCCGATCTTACTATGCTCTTGCTAATGTCCTGACTCCTAAGCTGTCCCCTCCCATTCCCCCAGGAGGCCTGGGACAGCTATGTTAGTGTATAAACACGCAAGACAAACTGGAATAACAAAAAGCAACTTACATACAAAAAACTCACTGAGGGTAGAGAGGAATAAAGGGAAGGATAGGAATGTACAAACCAAATGGTAATAGGATTTGGGAGAACACATACACCCAAAAACAGCATACAACAATCTCCAGCAGCAACTTTAGCACACCAACTCCAGCAAGCCAGGAAGTAAAACTTTCACCGGTATGGCTGAGACGATCTGGCCAGGTTTTATAGAGAAAAAATGAGGTCAGGAGCAGCTGTCAGATGGAGGTGCATGTCTCCAACCAGCAGACAAAAAGTCATTAACCTTTTCAGCGCCAAAGGAAACAAAGTCCATTTAATATGAGAAACAAAACACACAGGCTAAATGGAAGACCTAGGATTCACAGTATGTAAAGATCGCCTAACCCCAGACCTCCTAGGAGGACGTGACACACTCGTGACAATAGCCCTTCGCTCTACCACGGGCCACAGGATCCTCAGGGCCGGGTTCAACTAGATGGGCCAAATGAATGGACTGTATCAACCTACTGGCATTGCGACATTGCGAATTAGAAAAACTAAACTACATATCTAATTGGAGGTATTTACTAATATTATCACACCTAATACATATTGGGATAGGATCTTGGAGATGGGAATACCCCTTTAACCTCCAATACAGGCACCCACATCCTCTCCTTAGGACCATACCGCTTCCAATGTACCAGGTACTGTATAGAGCGGCAAATCTTACGGGAATCAACGAGTCATTACCTGAAGTTCTAAATTACCGTCAATAATAACCGGTGGTGGTTGCAAGGGTGACGGTACCACAGGTGCAACATATTTTTAAAGTAAAGACCTATGGAAAACATTATGGATTGTGAGAGTTAGAGGAAGCTTGAGACGAAAGGTTACAGGGTTGATTACAGCGACCACCTTACAGGACCAATAAACCTAGGACCTAGTTTCCACGAAGGAACTTTCAGTTTAATATTTTTGATGGACAGCCATACCAACTCACTCACCCCCAGGTCTGGACATGACACTTTTGTTGTTTTTAATTTCAACCCTACGTTTGTTTTTGTCCCCCATGATCTTTAAATTATTCTGAACTCTGTCCCACACACATGAGAGCAAAGATAAGAATTGTTCCTTTCCAGGGTAGTGTATAAAAACACAAAACAAACAAAGATAACAAAAAGCAACTTACATACAAAAACACTCACCAAGGGTAGAGAGAAATAAAAGGAAAGATAGGAATGTACAAACCAAATGGGAATAGGATAATGGAGAAAGCATACACCCAAGACCAGCAAACAACAATCTCCAACACCAACTTCAGGACACCAAATCCAGCAAGACAGGAAAAACTTTCACAGGCAGGGCTAGGTTTTATAGAGAGAGAAAATAAGCAGGTCAGGATCAGATGAGAGATGGAGCTGCATGTCTCTTAGTCACACTAAACGACTTACCAACGATCACGACCAGCGATACGACCTGGCCGTGATCGTTGGTAAGTCGTTGTGTGGTCGCTGGGGAGCTGTCACACAGACAGCTCTCTCCAGCGACCAACGATCAGGGGAACAACTTCGGCATCGTTGAAACTGTCTTCAACGATGCCGAAGTCCCCTTGCAGCACCCGGGTAACCAGGGTAAACATCGGGTTACTAAGTGCAGGGCCGCGCTTAGTAACCCGATATTTACCCTGGTTGCCATTGTAAAAGTAAAAAAAAAAAAACACTACATACTCACATTCTGATGTCTCTCACGTCCCCCGCCGGCGTCCACAGGGTTAAAACTGCTTTCGGCAAGAGAGCTGCTAATGCACGCGCTGCTGCCGAGAGTTTCCCTGCACTGACTGTGTCAGCGCCGTCAGTAACAGCGACGTCACCACTGGGCTCTGCTTTACGGCCGGCGCTGACACAGTCTGTGGACGCCGGGGGACGTGACAGACATCAGAATGTGAGTATGTACTGTTTTTTTTTTTTTTTACTTTTACAATGGTAACCAGGGTAAATATCGGGTTACTAAGCGTGGCCCTGCGCTTAGTAACCCGATATTTACCCTGGTTACAAGTGAACACATCGCTGGATCGGCGTCACACACGCTGATCCAGCGATGACAGCGGAAAAATGGTCCTGATCATTCCCCAACGACCAACGATCTCCCAGCAGGGGCCTGATCGTTGGTCGCTGTCACACATAACGAGATCATTAGCGGGATCGTTGCTACATCACCAAAAGCCTGACGTTGCAACGATATCGTTATGTGTGACGGTACCTTTAAACATAAGGCCTCTTTCA
Source organism: Ranitomeya imitator (assembly GCF_032444005.1). Taxonomy (NCBI): domain Eukaryota; kingdom Metazoa; phylum Chordata; class Amphibia; order Anura; family Dendrobatidae; genus Ranitomeya; species Ranitomeya imitator. The sequence goes on from NC_091290.1 coordinate 20,467,605, forward strand.
CACTTTTTTTTTTTTACCATCAGTCACAATCTGTCAAAATGTTGAAGAGACGGATCCTGTGCAGATTGTAAAAAACCGATGCACTGGGTCTGTTTTTTTTTTTTACGGATCCATCGAGGCTATATGCACACATTGTGTATGCATCTTCGCCGCGTTTTCCGCTGCAAAAAAGCATACACAACACAACCCATGTTAAAAATAATTCAAAAAAATAAAAAATCGTGATATTCTTACCTTCCGGCATCCCTCGCAGCCCCCTTCATGCTCACAATGCTGCCGCAGCTCCCGTTCCCAGTAATGCCTTGCGAAATGACCCCATGACATAGCGGTCTCACAGGTCACTGTTTCACAAGGCATTATTGGGAACAGTAGCTGCCGGGAGCATCGGGAAGGCTGCGGGAGACACCGGAAAGTAAGAATATCACGATTTTTCATTTTGTTCATTATTTTTACCTTACGGCGTCCCCCGCAGCCTTCCCGTGAACCCTCCCCCCCCCCCCCCCATGCTCGCGATGCTGCCGGCAGCTCCCGTTTCTAGTAATGCCTTGCAAGACAGTGACCTGTGATGACGTAGCGGTCTTGCGAGATCGCTACGTCATTGGGTCATTTTGCAAGGCATTACTGGGAATTGGAGCTGCCAGCAGCATAGCGAGCATCGGGGGGCAGCGGGAAGGCTGCAGGGGACACCAGAAGGTAAGAATATCACGATTTTTTATTTTTTTTAATTATTTTTAAACATTATATCTTTTTACTATTGATGCTCCGAGACCTGCGATTCACAGTACATAAAGTTTGCCTAATCCCATATCTCCCAGGAAGACGTGACAACGTAATTGCAAGTGGTGATAGTATGAGCACCTGTTAACCATTTAAACGCTGCTGCCAATCTCTGACAGCACCATTTAAATTTAATATGTGCTAGTGTTCGCATGTACTAGCTGTCATCGGTGCCCCACAACACAATCGTGAGTCACTGATGGGTGATGATGACAGCAGGGGGCCTGCGGAAATCCCCAGTCGCAGCCATCTTGATCCTCCTCTGAAGCGAAGTTATGTGCTGAGCTTCAAAGACCACCAAGACTTACACTATATACTCAACTACTATGGGCTATGGCAGGTTCAAGACCATTCTATGGTCTAAAAAATAAAGTGAAAAATAAAATATAAAAAATATATAAAAAAAAAAATTTGAATCATTCAATTTCTCCCCAATAAAAATAAACAAATGTAAAAAAGTAAAACATTTGATACCACTACATTCTGATCAAAATATGAATTTAATTAACCCAATTTGTAAATGCTGTAACAAGAAAGACAATCAATACATTGGAACTGTGTTTTTTTCGTTCACCACACCTTCGTAAAGAAACAAAGTGCACGGGTTCATAACTTGATTGACAGTGCTTGCTTTCTAGGAGTGAGCGCTGCCATAAATGAAATGCGCCCGTGTGCTGGCACTATTGGGGCTTCATCAATGTTATCAGTGTAGCGAACGCCCACAACATTCCGGAGCAAAGAAGTAAAACGTGCACACACATTATACACTGTGTGCGCTGCTGGACCCCAAGAAAGTCAGTGCAAATGTACAATTCAGATAAGGCATTTCTTGCTCTGGGCATGAAAGGGCATTAAATCAAGCAAAGGTGCAGAATGTTCCATGCCAATTCAGTGCAGAGATGCTCTTAGGCTACTTTCACACATCAGGTTTTTGCCGTCAGGCTTAATCCGGCGAATTTTGAAAAAAAACGGATCCAGCAAAAGTTGCTGCCGGATCCGTTTTTTTCCTCATAGACTTGTATTAGCGCCGGATTGTGACGGCCTCATGCTTCATCCGTTTTTCGCCGGATCTTTCGAAAATTTGTTTTCCGGAGAAAACGGACATAGTAACTTTTTTTTGTCCAGCAAAAAAACAGACAGCAACGATTCCGGCAGCGTCCGGAGTTTGCTATAATGAAAGCCTATGACGCCGGATCCGTGAAATGATGAATCCGGCAACGAATTCTGTTTTTTTACAACTGAGCATGCTCTGTAGCAGCATTTTCCATTCTGGGGTCTCTCTCTCTCGGGACCAGCTAATGCCAGCTAATTTATGTAAAAATAAAGATTATTTATTTATTTATTATTTATGCTCGGATATCAGCTAGTCGGATCCGGCAAAACACGGATCCGTTGCATCAGTTTTTCACAATTTGCAACGGATCTGTTTTTTTCAAAAGTAGCCGGATTAAGCCTGACGGCGAAAACCTGATGTGTGAAAGTAGCCTTATGCACACCAAGGGTGCACTGAGGAGCCCTCATTTACATATTAAATAAAACATTTGTTTTCCCAGGACATAAAAAAGCAGTAAATCCACTACATGACACTCCTAATCATTTCATTGGCGTTTTGTGGGTGCCACATTTAACACTTGGATGAACAATGACGGGTCTGTAGGGTATAAAACCTTTCTATGCTTAAGGTACCGTCACACATAACGATTTCTTTAACGATATCGTTGCTTTTTGTGACGTAGCAACGATATCATTAACTAAATCGTTATGTGTGACAGTGACCAACGATCAGGCCCCTGCTGGAAGATCGTTGGTCGCTGGGAATGATGAGGACCTTTTTTTTGGTCACTGATCACCCGCTGTCATCGCTGAATCGGCATGTGTGACGCCGATCCAGCAATGTGTTCACTGGTAACCAGGGTAAATATCAGGTTACTAAGCGCAGGGCCGCGCTTAGTAACCCGATATTTACCCTGGTTACCATTGTAAATATAAAAAAAAAAACACACTACATACTCACATTCCGGTGTCTGTCACGTCCCTCGCCGTCAGCTTCCCGCACTGACTGAGGGCCGGCCGTAAAGCAGAGCACAGCGGTGACGTCACCGCTGTGCTTTACGGCCGGTGCTCACAGTCAGTGCGGGAAGCTGATGGTGAGGGACGTGACAGACACCGGAATGTGAGTATGTAGTGTTTTTTGTTTTTTTTTTACATTTACAATGGTAACCAGGGTAAATATCGGGTTACTAAGCGCGGCCCTGCGCTTAGTAACCCAATATTTACCCTGGTTACCCGGGGACTTCGGCATCGTTGGTTGCTGGAGAGCTGTCTGTGTGACAGATCTCCAGCAACCACACAACGACTTACCAACGATCACGGCCAGGTCGTATCGCTGGTCGTGATCGTTGGTAAATCGTTTAGTGTAACGGTACCTTAAAGTAGATTTCATTTTTAGCTGGAAGTTTACTTGAGGTTTACAGGAGAATCTCTTATTCTAATGCACCATTATCCCACCCAGAATACAATGGAGCAGATTACTCTGAGATACTCCTGACCAGATTCTTTCAGCAGTACGGTTCCACATCAGCTCCTAATTATAATCTCATTTAGACACCTCTAGGGTCCAAGAAAACTCTTAAAATTAATTTCTCTTCTCTGTATTCTGCTCCTTCTTCATTTTCTCAACAGTTTTCCTCACATCAAGTGACAATTTTTAAAAAGTTGCTAAAAGTGCAAATAATAATGAAACCTACTTGTATAGACCGATGTGGTGGCCGGAGAGCTCTGATACCCCCGGACTCCGACTGTTACCACAGTTATGGAGTAATTAGTCCCAGATATCAGGCTCTGGAGGGTGACACTTGTTGTGGGACTTGTCACAGATAAGGTAGTGGATGGAGATATCCCGTAGCTTATATTATATGTCTTATTCACACCGGTCATATTTACTGGCTCCGACCAAGATAATGTCAGGTTCTTTGTTGTAATTGTGGTAAAGGATAACGTTCCAGGTGGAGTTGGATCTGCAGAGAAAGAGAGAAATACAGAGAGGTGAGAACATATCCAGCATCTGTGTTATAAGGTAATAGTGCCGGTAACAGAGGAGAATGGTGATGAGGATGATAAGGAGCCATTACTGAGCAGATCCTGAGGATACTCACATGTGGCCTCGGTCACTGGAGCAGATGTCTGGCTGCAGCTCCCACTGACTGTCTGTACAGTGACATTATATTCTCTGCCTGGTAGTAATCCTGTGAAATTCACTTGTGTGCTCGTAGTTTGTGTTGTCTTATTGATGGCTCCTGTTAGACTGACTGTATAATTATCCACTTTTCCTGCTGGTATTATCCATGAGGCTCCAAGAACATCAACCGACTTGTAATTATTTATGGTGATGGTGGAAACTTGTCCGGGAACTGAGAATAATAGAAATCATAGACAGGTTAGGCTACGTTCACATTAGCGTTGCGCGCCGGTGCGTCGGCGACGCAACGCACGACGCACAAAAACCGCGCGCAAAATGCACGCAAAAACGCTGCGTTTTGCGACGCGTGCGTCGTTTTTTGACGAAAATCGGACGCACGAAAAATGCAACTTGTTGCATTTTCTTGCGTCCGACGCTAGCGTCGGAAACGACGCACGTGTCGAAAAACGCCACCCAAAAAACGCACGCGTCCCCTATGTTAAACATAGGGGCGCGTCGCCGCTGCGTCGCCGACGCAACAGCGACGCACATTAGCGGAACGCTAATGTGAACGTAGCCTTAGTTGTACAGCAGTTACTTCCAGTATCATATCAGTAATCGGATTGTGGCACAGTGAAGTCAGGAAAGCAGCCAAGATATCAGTCAAAGGCAGAAAGCAAAAAAGAAAAGTCCCACAGTCCCAGGCCAAGTGCAAATAACCATCCAAAGGATAAACAACAGAAAAGTTGTTAAATAAGCCAGGTCAGAAATCAGTATATTACAGCACGACAGCTGGTATTGAACAGAGGACACAAGGGGAGGTTAATAGGGTGAATTGTTGCTATTGGCCGCTGAGCCCTGTCCTGCCACTGGTCCTGCTAAATGACCCAAGACCTAATTTGAATATACTCTATACTAAATTAATGGACAAGCAGAAGGGGACTATGGGAAATCCGCTGATCGATGTCCACATTGCTCAGCAGAAGAAGAGAATATTGTTCTTAATGAATGAAGAGATGGGTGGCGAAAAATTTGTACGCAAGGCCATAAGCCACATAATAGGTTGCACTTTCCATTAGTCAAAAGGACCAACTCCAAAAATACAATATAAATCCTATAAATAACATGGAGTCATAGGTCAACTAATATTAAATAGAGGATTTTATTAAAGTAAGGTATAGTGGCACAAAACATACAATGATACTAGTGAAAAATCAAAAGTGGAGACTCAAGTGCAAAAATGGGACATAGTCTACACACATTCGGTAAGAAGGGGCATCACTTGTACAAGTAAATGAAGGTAAGTATACACAGTCAAATGTTATAGTAAAGAGGTAAGTAGCTAGCCCATAATTCCATGTGTGATACAGTATCTATAACCCCAATGAACATTTTGCGTGGATTTCCTCAGGGAGTTATTAAACACTGTGTTTGCAAAATATATATAGCATACTTCCCCGGTGACGTGTATTGTCCATGCACTGGCATCCATCCTGAACTGCGCATCACGGCCAGTAAGCATGACGCAGCGGATCAGCGGGAAATTCCCAGTGATGTCAATAACCTGCACATGTCAGCCAAAGACGCAGTCGGGAATACGCAAAGGTACTTGTGCCATATTTGAAAAGGGAAAATATTATACGTACACTATACAGCATAAGAAACAGGACAAAACGCAGGTCATAGAATAAAAGGACCAAATATGTAAAAAAAAAAAAAAAAATGTACCTATCCTATCCAGCAAACATACATCCCGAAAAGAGGGGAATAATAAAGAGATGCGAGATACATTAAGGCTGTGTGCACACGATGCAGATTTGGTGCAGAATTTTCTGCATAAAATCTGCACTAAATCTGCATCTCCTGGCAGAATCCGCAGGTGCGTTTTTTATGCGTTTTTTTTATGCGCTTTTTACCAATGGATTTCTATTATGGAGGGGTGCAGAAACGCTGCAGAACTGCACAAAAGAAGTGACATGCACTTCTTTGAAATCTGCAGCGTTTCTGCGCAGATTTTTCTGCACCATGTGCACAGCTTTTTTTTTTTTCACATTGATTTACATTGTACTGTAAATCACAGTGCAGTTCTGCAGCGCTTCTGCTGCAGAAAAATCTGCTGCAGTTCTGCACTAAATCTGCATCGTGTGCACATACCCTAAAGCAAATAGTGCAAGATAAATAAAAAAAGAGATAACCCATTAGTTTTCTCACATAATACTATTAGTATTCAAATAAGTTAATTGGTGAAAAATCCTATCCAAATATAAGAATAAAAATACTAATAATTAGGAGAAAACTAATGGGTTACCGTATATAATTTTTAAATTTTACTTGAACTATTCGCTTCACAGTCTCTCACTTCTCTTTATTACTCCCCTCTTTCGGGGTATATGCAATACCTGCAGGATGGGATAGATCCAGCTTTCACATACCTGGTCCTTTTACTCATATAGTATAAATATAATATTTGCCCCTCAAGCTTAGTGATATTGAGAAAAAAGCACAATTCCACTCCACAAATTTTTTTTTAAATTATTTATCATGTTCACTATATGGTAAAAGTGACCCACTAAAAATAACTCTCTAGGCTGGTACAATTACGGTGATACCAAATATACATAATCTATTTATGTTTATGTGGCAGAACTTTTTTTTCATAATTTATAAGAATTTTTGGCAGATAGATATAATGTATGTATGTATGTATGTATGTATGTATGTATGTATGTATGTATATATATATATACTAGATGGCAGCCCGATTCTAAAGAATCGGGAGTCTAGAATCCATATATACTTGAAATTCGGCAGGAGCTTGAAGAGCAACGTAACTGGGCCCGCCTCCACGCAGTAGAAACTTGCTGTGAGGTAAAAATTCAAAAATCACACCAAAATGGCGGGCGGAGTGTGTCACAGTACGGCACGTTTCTGATTGGTCGCTCGCAGCAGGCGGCAACCAATCAGACACTGGACACTGTTGACGTCACTTATCTCCGGACATTAGCTCCGGACATTAGCTCCGGACATTAGCTCCGGACATTAGCTCCGGACGGAAGTTGGCACAAATTGCAGGAAGTAGTATTCTAGGCAATTATATATAAGATATACTAGCTGAAGAGCCCGGCGTTGCCTGGGCATAGTAAATATCTGTGGTTGGTTATAGCACCTCACTTCTCTTATTTTCCCATCACGCCTCTCATTTTCCCAATCACATCTCTCATTTTCTCCCTCACACCTCTCATTTTCTCCCTCACTCCTCTCATTCCCCCCTAACACTTGTCATTTCAATCTCACATCTGTCATTTTCTGATCACTCCACTATTTTTCCTCACTTCTCTCATTTTGCAATCACACCTTTTCATTTTCACCTCACACCTCTCATTTTCACCTCATCACCTCAGTATATACATGTTTGTCATCTCCCTTATATATAGTATACATCTGTATGTCATCTCCTGTATACAGTATATACCTGTATGTCATCTCCCCTGTATATAGTAAATACCTGCTGTGTGTCATCTCCCATATATATATATACCTGAATGTCATCTTCTATATATAGTATATACCTGTATGTCATCTCCTCCTGTATATAGTATATACCTGTGTGTCATCTCCCCTGTATATAGTATATATCTGAGTGTCATCTCCTCCTGCATATAGTATATACCTGCATGTCATCTTCTATATATAGCATATACCTGTATGTCATCTCCTCCTGTATATAGTATATACCTGTGTGTCATCTCCCCTGTATATAGTATATATCTGAGTGTCATCTCCTCCTGCATATAGTATATACCTGCATGTCATCTTCTATATATAGCATATACCTGTATGTCATCTCCTCCTGTATATAGTATATACCTGTGTGTCATCTCTCCTGTATATAGTATATACCTGTGTGTCATCTCCCCTGTATATAGTATATATCTGAGTGTCATCTCCTCCTGCATATAGTATATACCTGCATGTCATCTTCTATATATAGCATATACCTGTATGTCATCTCCTCCTGTATATAGTATATACCTGTATGTCATCTCCTCCTGTATATATATGTACCTATATGTCATCTCCTCCTGTATATAGTATATATCTGAGTGTCATCTCCTCCTGCATATAGTATATACCTGCATGTCATCTTCTATATATAGCATATACCTGTATGTCATCTCCTCCTCTATATAGTATATACCTGTGTGTCATCTCTCCTGTATATAGTATATATCTGTGTGTCATCTCCTCCTGTATTAGACCTCGTTCACACGTTATTTGCTCAGTATTTTTACCTCAGTATTTGTAAGCTAAATTGGCAGCCTGATAAATCCCCAGCCAACAGGAAGCCCTCCCCCTGGCAGTATATATTAGCTCACACATACACATAATAGACAGGTCATGTGACTGACAGCTGCCGTATTTCCTATATGGTGCAATTGTTGTAGTTTGTCTGCTTATTAATCAGATTTTTATTTTTGAAGGATAATACCAGACTTGTGTGTGTTTTAGGGCGAGTTTCGTTTGTCAAGTTTTGTGTGTTGAGTTGCGTGTGGCGACATGCATGTAGCCACTTTTGTGAGATGAGTTTTGTGTAGAAACATGCGTGTAGCAACTTTTTGTGTGTCGAGTTACATGTGACAGGTTAGTGTAGCAAGTTGTGTGCAGCAAGTTTTGCGCATGGCGAGTTTTGCGCGTTGCGAGTATTATGTGTGGTGCCTTTTGAGTATGTGCAAGTTTTGTGTGAGGCAACTTTTGCATGTGTTGCAACTTTTGTGCATGTGGCAATTTTTCCGCGTGTGCAAGTTTTGCGTGTGGCGAGTTTTTCATGAGGAGAATTTTGCACTTGTGGCGAGTTTTGCAAGAGCCTAGTTTTTGCATGTGGCGAGTTCTGCGCGTGGCGAGTTTTGAGTGGCGACTTTTGTGTTTTGACTTTTATGTGGCGAGGTTGGTGTATTTGTGGTGAAATGTGTGCTGAGGGTAATATGTGTTCAAGCACGTGGTAGTGTGTGGCGCATTTTGTGTGTGTTCATATCCCCGTGTGTGGTGAGTATCCCATGTCGAGGCCCCACCTTAGCAACTGTACGGTATATACTCTTTGGCGCCATCGCTCTCATTCTTTAAGTCCCCCTTGTTCACATCTGGCAGCTGTCAATTTGCCTCCTACACTTTTCCTTTCATTTTTCCCCATTATGTAGATAGGGGCAAAATTGTTTGGTGAATTGGAAAGCACGGGGTTAAAATTTCACCTCACAACATAGCCTATGACGCTCTCGGGGTCCAGACGTGTGACTGTGCAAAATTTTGTGGCTGTAGCTGCGACTCCTCCAACACTTTTCCTTTCATTTTTCCCCATTATGTAGATAGGGGCAAAATTGTTTGGTGAATTGGAAAGCACGGGGTTAAAATTTCACCTCACAACATAGCCTATGACGCTCTCGGGGTCCAGACGTGTGACTGTGCAAAATTTTGTTTCTGTAGCTGCGACGCCTCCAACACTTTTCCTTTCACTTTTTTCCCCATTATGTAGATAGGGGCAAAATTGTTTGGTGAATTGGAAAGCGCGGGGTTAATATTTCACCTCACAACATAGCCTATGACGCTCTCGGGGTCCAGACGTGTGACTGTGCAAAATTTTGTTGCTGTAGCTGCGACGCTTCCATCACTTTTCCTTTCACTTTTTTCCCCATTATGTAGATAGGGGCAAAATTGTTTGGTGAATTGGAACGCGCGGGGTTAAAATTTCGCCTCACAATATAGCCTATGACGCTCTCGGGGTCCAGACGTGTGACTGTGCAAAATTTTGTGGCTGTAGCTGCGACGCTTCCATCACTTTTCCTTTCACTTTTTTCCCCATTATGTAGATAGGGGCAAAATTGTTTGGTGAATTGGAACGCGCGGGGTTAAAATTTCACCTCACAACGTAGCCAATGACGCTCTCAGGGTCCAGACGTGTGACTGTGCAAAATTTTGTTTCTGTAGCTGCGACGGTGCAGATGCCAATCCCGGACACACACACACACACACACACACACACACATTCAGCTTTATATAGTAGATTATATATATATATATATATATATATATATATATATATATATATATATATATATATATAATCATGGTCTCCTGTGAGCATCAACCAGCAGCTGGTGTACACAAGAGTACTGTCATGGTATGCACAGGGGTCTTCAGAAGACCCCTAGCCATCATGGCAACCCATTGACACCACAAGATCGTTTCACAGGAGGGCCGATGGTCACATGATGCTTAGCACATCTCCACCCGCAGCTGTAGAGGCAGAGGATGGCTGAATATCACAGCCATCATCTGCTGGTGGGGATGGTGTCTCAGTTCAGTCAGGGATCCAGAATAACATAACTGTACATCATATGTTAGTAAGGGGTTAAGGGCCAAGACATTAAGTAAAAGAAAAATACGTATATCTATAATATGTCATTTTATGTATCAGGAGCTATACAGTCAACTCATAATTTACATTAAAGTGATTCCCTTTGTCCTCACCTGTGCAGGTCGTATTAGACACCGGGTCGGATTCAGTGCTGTTATCGGCAGCTCTTGTATAGACCAGGAATGTATATGTTTCTCCTGGTGTCAGATTCATTATTGTCGCTGATTCACTTGTCACTATTGTATTATTCACCATTGTGGCTGATGAGTTGAATGTCTGGACTCTGTAGCTGTAAGACGTCTGATACTCATCAGGTTTACTCCACGTCAGAGACACAGAATATGAGGTCACAGCGCCGATCTGCAGAGATTTCACTGAAATCGGTTCTGAAATAAAAGGAATATAATAAATGGATACAGGATGAGAGAGCAGTAAGTTGTATTATCCTTGGCAATCACTGCTCAAAACAGAAAGATCCAGCGTTCTGGCAAGGAATGAAGCGCCAACAGATATCAGGACCATGAACGTTAGATGAAATTGACCATCTAAAGCAGGTCCTAAATATTTGATGACTGTTGACCGGATGAGTGTGGATGACTTTAATCTAATGGGTATGGGGGATTTAAGGTGTTACGCCACTTTAACCCCTTCACCCCGAAGCCGGTTTTCACCTTCATGACTAAACCAATTTTTTTTTTCCAATTCTGACCACTGTCACTTTAGGAGGTCATAACTCTGGAACTCTTCAAAGGATTCCCCTGATTCTGAGACAGTTTTTTTGTGACATATTGTACTTCATGATGGTTGTAAAAATTTCCTTAATATGACTTGCGTTTATTTGTGAAAAAAAATCTGAAATTTGCAGAAATTTCGCAATTTTAAAACTTTTGATTTTTATGTCCTTAAAATTAGAGAGTCCTATTGCACAAAATAGTTAATAAATAACTTTCCCACGTGTCTACTTTACATCAGCACAATTTTTGAAACTTTTGTTTTATTATTAGGAAGATATAAGGGTTAAAAGTTGACCAGCAATTTTTCATTTTTACAACAACATTTACAAAACCATTTTTTTAGGGACCGCCTCACATTTAAAGTGACTTTGATGGGCCTATATGACAGAAAATACCCAAAAGTGACACCATTCTAAAAATGACACCCCTCAAGGTACTCAAACCCATATTCAAGAAGTTTCTTAACCCTTCAGGTGATTCACAGGAATTTATGGAAGGAAAAATTAAACATATAACTTTAGTTTTTTTTCACAAAAATGTTCCTTTAGACCCAATTTTTTTTTTTATTTTCATAAGGTTAACTGGGGAAATTGCACCATTATTCTTTGGGTCAGTGCAATTACAGCGATACCCAATTTATATCATATATATTTTTTAAGTTTTGGCGCTTTTACACAATAAAAACTATTTTACAGAAAACAAATATTTTTGCATCTGAGAGCTATAACTTTTTTTATTTTTCTGCTCATGGAGCTATATGGCGGCTTGTTTTTTTGCAGAACAAGACATTTTCAGCTGCACCATGTTTATTTACATTTGTCTTTTTGATCGAGTTTTACTGCACTTTTTGTTCAGCAGTATGATAAAGCATTGTTTTTTGCCTCGTTTTTATTACTGTGCTCACTGAAGGGGTTAACTAGTGGGACAGTTTTATAGAGCAGGTTGTTACGGACGCGGCGGTACCAAACAAGTACTTTTTCTGTTTAGTTTTTTTTACTTATTGGAAAAATATTTGTATCTTTTTTATGTTCTTTACTTAGGGATTTTTTTAAAATATTTTTACACTTTGTACTAATTTTTTTTATTTTTAACTTTTTTTTTTACATTGTCCTAGGATGGGACATCACTATACAGGTATCAGATCGCTGATCTGATGCTCTGCAAGGTTTCTGCATTGGAACAGTATCTCACAGGCAGGGAAGGAGGCATGAAACCTACTTGTATAGACCGATGTGGTGAGCGGAGAGCTCTGATACCCCCGGACTCCGACTGTTACCACAGCTATGGAGTAATTAGTCCCAGATATCAGGCTCTGGAGGGTGACACTTGTTGTGGGACTTGTCACAGATAAGGTAGTTGATGGAGATATCCCGTAGCTTATATTATATGTCTTATTCACACCGGTCATATTTACTGGCTCCGACCAAGATAATGTCAGGTTCTTTGTTGTAATTGTGATAAAGAATAATATTCCAGGTGGAGTTGGATCTGCAGAAAAGGAGAGAAATACAGAGAGGTGAGAACATATCCAGCATCCGTATAATAAGGTAATAGTGCCGGTAACAGAGGAGAATGGTGATATGAGGATGATAAGGAGCCATTACTGAGCAGATCCTGAGGATACTCACATGTGGCCTCGGTCACTGGAGCAGATGTCTGGCTGCAGCTCCCACTGACTGTCTGTACAGTGACATTATATTCTCTGCCTGGTAGTAATCCTGTGAAATTCACTTGTGTGCTCGTAGTTTGTGTTGTCTTATTGATGGCTCCTGTTAGACTGACTGTATAATTATCCACTTTTCCTGCTGGTATTATCCATGAGGCTCCAAGAACATCAACCGACTGGTAATTATTCATGGTGATATTAGTAACTTGTCCGGGAACTGATAATATAAATCACAGACAGGTTAGTTATACAGCAGATACCTCTGGTATGATGCAAGTAATCGACCTGTAGTAGTAGTAGAACAGTTACATATTTACTAAGTGACCTATATGTATATTATAAAAATAAAAAAAAAACAGCTTGTTACAAATACATTACAGGGAACCTGTCACATCAGATAACACTATTCACCAGTAGATATAAAGCACGTAAATAGCATCATCGTGCCCGGCCGCTGTACTGAAAGCGCAGCTCCAGGAAAAAAATTAACTACCGTATATTCCCCTCGGGACTGCGGCGCGGCCACAGTCATCGTTCACTATACCATGAGATTTGGCAGCAAGAACGCCCTAGCACTTTGATTGACAGCTAACTCTGCACTGATGCACTGCTGAGTCCGCTGTCAGTCAGTGTTGGGGCGTGCTCACAGTCACCTCTCACACTGCTGTGTGCAATGACTGTAGTTGCTAGAGACATGCCTTCATGGCCGAAAGATGGCTACTGGGATGAGTAAAGTTCATTTTCTCCCTAGTGCCGCACTTTCAGTACAGCATTACAACACTGAGGATTAACCCTATACTGTATCTGCAGGGTGAGCGCCTCATCGGACCGGATAGGTTCCATTTAACAAACTAATACACTACGCACCCATCGGCTAAAACGATTGCAACTTTCAAGCCAAGTACCCCTGGGTTCAACATTCCAGCAAACAACAATTAAGTTGTGACATAATGTGGTAGTTATCAGAAATCCCTTCCCAATCATAGAAATAGCTTCCTCAAAAGGGTGTCCGTTATCCCGAAAAATATGCAAATTCAGCCATTTACACAGTCCTTAATCCTCTTTAGACAGTAGCTGAATTACCATTTTGGACATGACAGTCTCCCTTTAAAAGGAGTATTACTATGTTCTTATTCCAAACTTTTTATTGATTTATAAACAGTTTCAGGAGATAGGAGATATTTGAAAAATATAACAAATAGCATGGATAGATTGATGCCTGATGTAACTCATGCAGCAGTAGAAATAAAAAACGAATTAGACAAAAAGAGTATAACTGTATACAACATACAGCCAAAACAGGGTATAAAGAGGTTGTCTGGTCTAAAACAACAAGTCTGCAGTCTGTGTGACTGCAGACTTGCGAATCCTCACATTGCGCTCATTGCTCACTGTGAGGATTCTCCGATGTCAGCGCCAGGAATGGTGGTCATGTGACCACAAGTATGCGATATGTACACTGGCTGGTGCCGATACCGAAGAATCCTAACAGTGTGCAGTGCGAGCGGTGTGATGATTCACAAATCTGCAGTCACATAGAGTAACTGAAAAGTTGTAGTTTTAGACCAGACCACCCCTTCATGTCGAGCTCATGAAAGGCCCTTCCATTTACAAAAGGTGGAGTTAAACATAACAAAATGTAACTGGAAGGAAAAAAAGAAATAAGGGTGAAGATATAAAAAAATAAAAAAAATTAAGGCTGGGGTGTCATTCCAGTGAGCAAAATGCAAAAAAAAAAAAGATTAAAGACACTCTGCTGGTTGAACCTAACAGCCTACACACGTAGTTATGGAAATTAACATGGTGACTGTAATTTATTTTGACCAGCCTAAAATTGAACATTTGTTACACAACCTGTTAGGCTGTATAGAATATGTTATACTACGTATTTGGTAGCAAATCACTGGATGTGAAATCCATTTAATACTGTTTGAGTCTTGACCCAGTTCTGTGCACCCCTGCATTTCCCACATGTACAACGTGGCTTTAATCTATTCCTCCCTTGTTTTCCAAATATCCTGAATATTTAATAAATATTTTGTATTTTTTCAAATAACATTTTGTTGAGGTGTTCTTATGGCACAGCTATGGGGCAATAATGAACGGTGCAGAGCATTATATGGCACAGCTATGGGGCAATAATGAACGGTGCAGAGCACTATATGGCAGCTATGGGGCAATAATGAACGGTGCAGAGCACTATATGGCACAGCTATGGGGCAATAATGAACGGTGCAGAGCACTATATGGCACAGCTATGGGGCAATAATGAACGGTGCAGGGCACTATATGGCAGCTATGGGGCAATAATTAACGGTGCAGAGCACTATATGGCACAGCTATGGGGCAATAATGAACGGTGCAGAGCAATATATAGCAGCTATGGGGCAATAATGAATGGTGCAGAGCACTATATGGCAGCTATGGGGCAATAATGAACGGTGCAGAGCACTATATGGCACAGCTATGGGGCAATAATGAACGGTGCAGAGCACTATATGGCAGCTATGGGGCAATAATGAACGGTGCAGAGCACTATATGGCACAGCTATGGGGCAATAATGAACGGTGCAGAGCACTATATGGCACAGCTTTCTATGGTACATCTATGGGGAAATAATGAACGGTGCAGAGCACTATATGGCACAGCTATGGGGCAACAATGAACGGCGCAGAGCACTATATGGCACAGCTATGGGGCAATAATGAACGGCGCAGAGCACTATATGGCACAGCTATGGGGCAATAATGAATGGTGCAGAGCACTATATGGCACAGCTTTTTATGGTACATCTATGGGGAAATAATGAACGATGCAGAGCACTATATGGCACAGCTATGGGGCCATAATGAACAGTATGGAGCATCTATTTTTATTTTTGAAATTCACCGGCAGCTGCTGCATTTTCCACCCTAGGCTTATACTCGAGTCAATAAGTTTTCCCAGTTTTTTGTGGCAAAATTAGGGGGGGGTCGGCTTATACTCGGGTGGGCTTATACTCGAGTATATACGGTAAATGGCACTATAATAAATTATAATAATAATATTTACATCCTGTCTCACCTGGCTATCTGAGGGCCCTTGCTATTTTTCTCCGCATTTTTAGCTTTGTAAAAATAATTACTTTAAACTGATTTACCATAATATACCGTATATTATATTTTTTAACATATCGTTTATGCTGCCCTCTGATTCTCGGATTTATAGATCATGTTTTGTATAATTATCTTTACAGCCACATGGACTTATTATACGAATTCTCACTGTCCTCACCTGTGCAGCTCCTATTAGACACCGGGTCGGATTCCGTGATGTTATCGGCGGCTCTTGTATAGACCAGGAATGTATATGTTTCTCCTGGTGTCAGATTTATTATTGTCGCTGATTCATTTGTCACTATTGTATTATTCACTATTGTATTATTTATCATTGTGGCTGATGAGTTAAATGTCTGGACTCTGTAGCTGTAAGACGTCTGATACTCATCAGGTTTACTCCACGTCAGAGACACAGAATATGAGGTCACAGCGCCGATCTGCAGAGATTTCACAGATAATGGTTCTGTAACAAAAGAAAAAACAATTGCTATGGATACAGGATCTCGTAATGGAAGTAGACTGCAACAGCATCAGATGTCATGTTTGACGGCTCTCTCACACGATCGTATATCTCGGATAAATGCAATCCGATAAAAAAAGGTATTGCACTCGGACCAATTTTATTCAATGAGGCAGTGCAGATCTGAGTACTTTTTCATAGCTTTATTCGGCATGAGTAAAAAATCCCAGCATGCTGCAATTGGACTCTGAAATTGGATGGATGCGAGAGAAAAAAAAAGTTAAAAAAAAATCAGATGCCATACGACCATCAGTATAACATCTGATTTTTAAGGAAGGATATATTGCAATTTTGTAAGATGGGAAACTAAATAGTCCTGTAAAAGATTAATAGATGCTGAGTAAAAAAAACAAAAATAAAAAAAAAAGCAAATTGTATACAGACAGCACACGGATGACAAGTGAGAAAAAATCGTCCCACTCTCCTTGATGAGAAAGGGACCTATTTTTTTTATACGCTCAAATGACTGTAGATTAAAAGGTAGCTACATACACGTCATATACATATTGGCCAAACCCATTGATTTTGATAGCACTGGCAGACCATCCAGTGGGTAGGGTTTTGTCACTACTTTACGCAGATGTCATAGAAAAGAAAAATCAGACATATTGAATGTCTGTTTGTTCTAAAGTGCATAAGCCACTACCTTAGGTTGGGGTATAGGAGTAACAGTTTTCCGCTAATAGTCATCTTAAATGTATAACAAACAAATAGAAAAATTGTCAGCTCACCCATGAAATCTGTATCCCATCCTCCGGATTCAGCATGGAAAAGGGTGATTAACCAGAGCAATCAGAAACTGAGCATAGTCCAGCAGAAACCATGATTATGACCTAGAATCGAAACGCGTTGGTTGCAGACGCTGCACAGTGTGTATTTTGCTGTGATGCGTAACCTTTATTGGTGGATTATTTGTTCTTAATGTCCAATTTTTATATGGCGAAATAAAAGCTATTTTTTAATGAAAATTGTTGCCACGGATACCGCTGGACTATGCTCAGTTTCTGATCTTAAATGTATGGCCATCTTAACACTTGTATCCTGTTCTTGACTTAACATTGACAGATCTGGATGGAATACATATTTCACATCCTTAGTACACAAGTGGATTTTTATTTTTGGCTGGAAATATGAATGGAGGATCTCTTGGTGTACAGGAGAAGCTCTTCTTCAGGTTTAGATCACTCAGCATTATCCCAACTCAGAAAACAACGGAGCAGAATGCTCTTAGAAATTCATTAAAATATTAATTTAGAAATAATACTCAACAAAAGCTTTTAGTTTTTCACTTTAATCTGACTCTACTTTTCATAAAAAAAATCTGAAAATCAATATCCTCTATTTTTTCATTAATCTCCTTTTTCTCTTCAATATTCTTTACAAAAAGTTGCAAACAATGATAAAACCTACTTGTATAGACCGATGTGGTGACCGGAGAGCTCTGATACCCCCGGACTCCGACTGTTACCACAGCTGTGGAGTAATTAGTCCCAGATATCAGGCTCTGGAGGGTGACACTTGTTGTGGGAATTGTCACAGATAAGGTAGTTGATGGATATATCCCATAGCTTATATTATATGTCTTATTCACACCGGTCATATTTACTGGCTCAGACCAAGATAATGTCAGGTTCTTGGTTGTAATTGTGGTAAAGGATAATATTCCAGGTGGAGTTGGATCTGCAGAAAAGGAGAGAAATACAGAGAGGTGAGAACATATCCAGCATCTGTATAATAAGAAAATACCTAACCACGTTGACAACGAAAATACCCAACCACGTTGACCACGATAAGGTAAATACATGTCCCCATCAAGAAATTTCTATAATTGACTGTGCAGGACACAGAATACTGAGAATTAAACATTTATAATATTTAATTAACAAATTTTACATATAACATCAATAAAGAAAAAAAAAAAAACATAACCAAGGAAACACAATAGCAACTGGTAGGTGAAAAAGCAGGGTCACTGCAGTTTTGTGCAGGGTTTGTCGTAGTGAACAATAAAGATAAAAAGTGAGGGAAGAATACACCACTGGTACAGACAAAGGCTATACCAATGGTGTATTCTTCCCTCACTTTTTATCTTGTTTTTATACCATGTTCCCAATAAAATCAATTATATTTTTACTGTTACTTGACCATGTGTAAAGCCAGGGAGGGGTGGGATTCGGCTGGTTCTCCCCGGTTCTATGGAACCACTTGTTAAAAAAGCAGCCGGTTCCCTGAACCGGAGAGATTCAGAGCCGCGATCCGGTACCACACCTCGCAACCATCCCGTATCCCGCGGGGCAGTCCCGATTTTGAGAGTGCTACGCGGTCCTGCACTGCAGAGCCACATCCCTCCACCCGCAGAGAGCCGCACACCAAATACATGGTTGCCGCTGCTCTGTGCGCACAGGACCTGTGATGAGGTCACGGAGGGGAGGAGTCATGGGTCACATGATCAAGGGCCTCTCTGTATTGCAGGACTATGCTGGTTGTCATGGTGCTGGATGAGGGTAAGCTTATGTGAGGGGTCAGGATGGGTTTACAGTGTGGATGTAGCAGAGCCCTGTGTATATGAGGTGTACGGAGCGGAGCCGTGTGTATGGAGCGGAGCCGTGTGTACGAGGTCTACGGAGCGGAGCCTTGTGTGTGTACGAGATGTACGGAGCCGCAATTCATCAAGCTGCAGCAAGGAAAACTAAATCTCCAAGCAGTCATAAACACTCGGAGACCACCTGAGCGTGCTCAGTAAAACCCAAGCAAGGAGTATACTCGCTCATCACTAGTGAGCACCTATATGCACCCTTAATTGTTCTTCGCTATCTTCAGCTAAGACCCTATTGAGCTTTTCACTGTACCTACAGACATTTTCTATGTTACCCCATTGTGTGACATTCATCCTGCCATATTTACCCACTGGTCATTTTTGTGTCTGTTTTTGTAATTGGTTGGCCTTATTACATAGTTACATAGTTATTAAGGTTGAAGGAAGACTATAAGTCCATCTAGTTCAACCCATAGCCTAACCTAACATGCCCTAACATGTTGATCCAGAGGAAGGCAAAAAAAAAAACATATGGCAAGAGTAAGCTCCACATTGGGGAAAAAAATTCCTTCCCGACTCCACATACGGCAATCAGACTAGTTCCCTGGATCAACGCCCTATCAAGGAATCTAGTGTATATACCCTGTAACATTATACTTTTCCAGAAAGGTATCCAGTCCCCTCTTAAATTTAAGTAATGAATCACTCATTACAACATCATACGGCAGAGAGTTCCATAGTCTCACTGCTCTTACAGTAAAGAATCCGCGTCTGTTATTATGCTTAAACCTTTTTTCCTCCAAGCGCAGAGGATGCCCCCTTGTCCCGGTTTCAGGTCTATGATTAAAAAAATCATCAGAAAGGTCTTTGTACTGTCCCCTCATATATTTATACATTAACATGAGATCACCCCTTAGCCTTCGTTTTTCCAAACTAAATAGCCCCAAGTGTAATAACCTATCTTGGTATTGCAGACCCCCCAGTCCTCTAATAACCTTGGTCGCTCTTCTCTGCACCCGCTCTAGTTCAGCTATGTCTTTCTTATACACCGGAGACCAGAACTGTGCACAGTATTCTAAGTGTGGTCGAACTAGTGACTTGTATAGAGGTAAAATTATGTTCTCCTCATGAGCATCTATGCATCTTTTAATGCATCCCATTATTTTATTTGCCTTTGTAGCAGCTGCCTGACACTGGCCACTGAATATGAGTTTGTCATCCACCCATACACCCAGGTCTTTTTCATTGACGGTTTTGCCCAGAGTTTTAGAATTAAGCACATAATTATACATCTTATTACTTCTACCCAAGTGCATGACCTTACATTTTTCCCCATTAAAGCTCATTTGCCATTTATCAGCCCAAGCTTCTAGTTTACATAAATCATCCTGTAATATAAAATTGTCCTCCTCTGTATTGATTACCCTGCAGAGTTTAGTGTCATCTGCAAATATTGAAATTCTACTCTGAATGCCCCCTACAAAGTCATTAATAAATATGTTAAAAAGAAGAGGGCCCAATACTGACCCCTGTGGTACCCCACTGCTAACCGCTACCCAGTCCGAGTGTGCTCCATTAATAAACACCCTTTGTTTCCTATCCCTGAGCCAGCTCTCAACCCACTTGCACATATTTTCCCCTATCCCCATTATTCTCATTTTATGTATCAACCTTTTGTGTGGCACCGTATCAAAAGCTTTTGAAAAGTCCATATACACTACATCCACTGGGTTCCCTTGGTCCAATCCGGAACTTACCTCTTCATAGAAACTGATCAAATTAGTCTGACATGAACGGTCCCTAGTAAACCCGTGCTGATACTGGGTCATGAGGTTATTCCTCTTCAGATACTCCAGTATAGCGTCCCTTAGAATGCCCTCCAGGATTTTACCCACAGTAGAGGTTAAGCTTACTGGTCTATAATTACAGAGTTCAGTTTTTGTCCCCTTTTTGAATATTGGCACCACATTT
Source organism: Ranitomeya imitator (assembly GCF_032444005.1). Lineage (NCBI taxonomy): Eukaryota > Metazoa > Chordata > Amphibia > Anura > Dendrobatidae > Ranitomeya > Ranitomeya imitator. The sequence continues at coordinate 20,488,495 of NC_091290.1, forward strand.
GCTATACGCCAGTCCTGTGGTACAGACCCTGTTATTATGGAGTCTTTAAAGATTAAAAATAATGGTCTATCAATGACTGTACTTAATTCCTGCAGTACTCGAGGGTGTATCCCATCCGGGCCCGGAGATTTGTCAATTTTAGTGATTTTTAGACGCCGCCGCACTTCCTGCTGGGTTAAGCAGGTGACATTTAATTGGGAATTTTTATCACTAGTCATTTTGTCTGCCATGGGATTTTCGCGTGTAAATACTGATGAAAAAAAGTCATTTAGCATATTGGCTTTTTCCTCATCCTCATCCACCATTTCACCCAGACTATTTTTAAGGGAGCCAACACTATCATTTTTTTAGTTTCTTACTATTTATGTAGTTAAAGAATATTTTAGGATTATTTTTACTCTCTCTTGCAATGAGTCTCTGTGTCTCAATCTTTGCTGCCTTGATTTGCTTTTTACAGAATTTATTTAATTTTCTGTATTTATTTAATGCCTCATCACTACCGACTTCCTTTAATTCTCTAAATGCTTTCTTTTTGTCACTTATTGCGCTCCTTACAGCTCTATTTAGCCATATTGGTTTCCTCCTATTTCTAGTATGTTTATTCTCATACGGTATATACTGTGCAATAGATGTAATATAGATTAATAGAGATTGTACATCTGTATAATAAGGTAATAGTGCCGGTAACAGAGGAGAATGGTGATATGAGGATGATAAGGAGCCATTACTGAGCAGATCCTGAGGATACTCACATGTGGCCTCGGTCACTGGAGCAGATGTCTGGCTGCAGCTCCCACTGACTGTCTGTACAGTGACATTATATTCTCTGCCTGGTAGTAATCCTGTGAAATTCACTTGTGTGCTCGTAGTTTGTGTTGTCTTATTGATGGCTCCTGTTAGACTGACTGTATAATTATCCACTTTTCCTCCTGGTATTATCCATGAGGCTCCAAGAACATCAACCGACTGGTAATTATTCATGGTGATGGTGGAAACTTGTCCAGGAACTGAGAATAATAAAATAAATCACAGCCAGGTTAGTTATACAGCAGATACCTTTGGTATGATGTGAGTAATTGACCTGTGGTAGTAGCACAGTTAAACATCTGTGACATGACTGATATCTATGTACCGTATATATTATAAAATAAAAATATTATGTAGATGAAATTGCAATTCTAATTAGCACTAGCAGCTTTAAAGTGTTATTTACAAAAAGTACAAATATCAATATCACAAAAGTATCATTGGTGATTTGCTTCAGTCAGTGATAATTGTGTTTTTCTTCTGAAGTACGTCAATTTATTTATTAGTAAAGGAATTAGCCAGTGCAAAAAAAAAAGGTTATCAAATGTGCTTAAATTGAAGAAGTTCTACAACTTGGGTAATGCCCCGATCTTAATCTATAAAACTCTGGCCCCAGTTTTTAACAGCAACCTTTCTGGTTTGTGCATGACCAAGAGGTTTCCCATGCCCGCTCGTCATCAGTGCTAGCTGGCTTACAGCTCTTTTTATTAGCTATGCAAGCCCCACTTCCCCTTACAAATGTATCACTGAGGCCACATTCACACAGCAGTATTTTCGTCAGTATTTCACATCAGTATTTGCAATCCAAAACCAGGAGTGGGTCAAAAATGCAGAAGTGGTGCCTATGTTTCTATTATAGTTTTTCTTTGATTGTAAGCGAAGACCAGGAGAGGAACAAATGCGGATGTGAAATACTGACCAAAATACTGCCATGTGAACATAGCCTTCTAAACATTTGAGTTGATTTAATAAAAAAATAAATAAATTGGAACAGCCCTTTAACCCAATCCCAATATGCATGATTTTTTTTTTCAGGAGTCGTACAGACTGTCTTCAGGAAGGAAGGGGGCCATCAAACTGCCCCTGGAAGTGGAACCCTAATTATCCATGTCCTGGGGTACTCTTGAAGATAGAGAGGCCTGAGTCTCCGACTTTACTGTGCACCTGTTAAACCCCGGTCTGTCACCTCCCTTACCCCATGAGGCATAGGACAGAAATATACGGTAAACAAGGCACAAAAACAAAACGGGGTAACAGAAAGCAATAAACATACAAACAGGTAGAGAAAAGGGAAGTTCACCGGCACAACCATCCAGGATATAAAACTTTTACTTTATTGGAAAAAACTGACTAATACCTTCACAACATGCACCGTACCGTACATGTATGGCACATATCGGGTTCCCCCTTTGATGTGAGATCCAGCGCTGAGCCCACACCTTTTCCGGAACATGTCAGCTGATTTCAACAGCTCCATTTAACATGATCATGCCGGAAGTGCGTTATTAATCCCGCCCATTGGCACCCGTATCACATGACCGCGGGTCACCAATGGGTTGGCATAACAACCCAGACTCTGTAGGAGACCTGGATTCGTCTTTGGGCGGATGGCTATGAGCACCACCCGATGGTCGGCGATCATAGGAATTGAGCATTTCTGCTACACAGTGCAGGGCTCAAGCCCTGCTTTGTGTAGCACAAGCAACCGGATGACTGCAGCTTCTAGTCTTCCATGGAGACAATTGAAGCAAGTGTAAAGTTAAAAAAAATATATTTTTAAAAATATTTTAAAAAATTTAAAAAGATAAAAGTTTAAATCCTCCCCATTCACCACATTCACAATAAAACAATTAGAAAAAAAAAAAACACACATATTTCGTATCGACACATCCCGATCTGGCAATATATAAAAAGAATAAAATTGATCAGTAAATGGCGTAACGAGAAAAATCACCATAAATAAGCTTTTTTTGGTAACCGCAACATTGCAATAAAATGCAATAACGGGTGATCAAAACATTGTATCTACACCAAAATGGTATCAATAAAAATGTCAGCTCGGCATTCCACTTGGAATTATAATCAATTTAGTGCTATCTCCTTTTTTGGAATCCAGAGCTATGTATGTGTCATTACGTGAAATATATACTGTTATGTGATTGACTGTTTGAATAGTTGATATCTCCCGGTACTTACCTGCACGCAACATCCGATCCTCACAAGATCTCCTTCTCTACTCCCCTCCTATCTCCTCTTCCCACAATCACATGCAAGTTTTCTCCCGCGCATCCCCTCTAGTCTGGAACTCTCTACCCCAAGACATCAGACTCTCCCCTACCGTGGAAACCTTCAAAAGGAACCTGAAGACCCACCTCTTCCGACAAGCCTACAACCTGCAGCAACCACCGATCCACGAAACCACTGCACGACCAGCTCTACCCTCTCCTCCTGTACCAGTCATGACTTGAATCGTTTAAGATTACTGTACTTGTTTTTTTTAATTATGTATAACCCCCTTTTCACATGTAAAGTGCCATGGAATACCGTATATACTCGAGTATAAGCCGAGATTTTCAGCCCAAAATTTTGGGCTGAAAGTGCCCCTCTCGGCTTATACTCGAGTCACGGTGGGTGGCAGGGTCGGCGGGTGAGGGGGAGAGGGCGCTGAGGCATACTCACCTAGTCACGGCACTCCGGACGCTCCCTCTGCCCGTCACACGGTCTTCGGGTGCTGCAGCTCTTCCCCTCTTCAGCGGTCACGTGGGACCGCTGATTAGAGAAATGAATATGCGGCTCCACCTCCCATAGGGGTGGAGCCGCATATTCATTTCTCTAATCAGCAGTGCCGGTGACCGCTGATAGAGGAAAAGGCTGCGGCACCGAAGACCGTGTGACGGGCAGAGGGAGCGGGACGCCGGGAGCAGGTAAGTATGTAATGTTCACCTGTCCGCGTTCCACACGCCGGGCGCCGCTCTGTCTTCGCGTCCTCTTGCTCTGACTGTTCAGGTCAGAGGGCGCGATGACGCATATAGTGTGCGCGCCTCTCTCTGCCTGATCAGTCAGTGCGGGGAGACGCCGGGACGAGACGCAGGGGAGCTGCAAGCAAGAGAGGTGAGTGTGGCATTTTTTTTTTATTGCAGCAGCAATGGCACAGCTTTATATGGCACAGCTATGGGGCAATAATGAATGGCGCAGAGCACTATATGGCAGCTATGGGGCAATAATGAACGGCGCAGAGCACTATATGGCAGCTATGGGGCAATAATGAACGGTGCAGAGCACTATATGGCAGCTATGGGGCAAAAATGAACGGTGCAGAACACTATATAGCACAGCTATGGGGCAATAATGAACGGTGCAGAACACTATATGGCACAGCTATGGGGCAATAATGAACGGTGCAGAGCACTATATGGCACAGCTATGGGGCAATAATGAACGGTGCAGAGCACTATATGGCAGCTATGGGGCAATAATGAACGGTGCAGAGCACTATATGGCACAGCTATGGGGCAATAATGAACGGTGCAGAGCACTATATGGCACAGCTATGGGGCAATAATGAACGGTGCAGAGCACTATATGGCACAGCTATGGGGCAATAATGAACGGTGCAGAGCAATATATAGCAGCTATGGGGCAATAATGAACGGTGCAGAGCACTATATGGCAGCTATGGGGCAATAATGAACGGTGCAGAGCACTATATGGCACAGCTATGGGGCAATAATGAACGGTGCAGAGCACTATATAGCAGCTATGGGGCAATAATGAACGGTGCAGCGCACTATATGGCAGCTATGGGGCAATAATGAACGGTGCAGAGCACTATATGGCACAGCTATGGGGCAATAATGAACGGTGCAGAGCACTATATGGCACAGCTTTCTATGGTACATCTATGGGGAAATAATGAACGGTGCAGAGCACTATATGGCACAGCTATGGGGCAACAATGAACGGCGCAGAGCACTATATGGCACAGCTATGGGGCAATAATGAACGGCGCAGAGCACTATATGGCACAGCTATGGGGCAATAATGAATGGTGCAGAGCACTATATGGCACAGCTTTTTATGGTACATCTATGGGGAAATAATGAACGACGCAAAGCACTATATGGCACAGCTATGGGGCAATAATGAACGGCGCAGAGCACTATATGGCACAGCTTTTTATGGTACATCTATGGGGAAATAATGAACGATGCAGAGCACTATATGGCACAGCTATGGGGCCATAATGAACAGTATGGAGCATCTATTTTTATTTTTGAAATTCACCGGCAGCTGCTGCATTTTCCACCCTAGGCTTATACTCGAGTCAATAAGTTTTCCCAGTTTTTTGTGGCAAAATTAGGGGGGGGTCGGCTTATACTCGGGTCGGCTTATACTCGAGTATATACGGTAAATGGCACTATAATAAATTATAATAATAATATTTACATCCTGTCTCACCTGGCTATCTGAGGGCCCTTGCTATTTTTCTCCGCATTTTTAGCTTTGTAAAAATAATTACTTTAAACTGATTTACCATAATATACCGTATATTATATTTTTTAACATATCGTTTATGCTGCCCTCTGATTCTCGGATTTATAGATCATGTTTTGTATAATTATCTTTACAGCCACATGGACTTATTATACGAATTCTCACTGTCCTCACCTGTGCAGCTCCTATTAGACACCGGGTCGGATTCCGTGATGTTATCGGCGGCTCTTGTATAGACCAGGAATGTATATGTTTCTCCTGGTGTCAGATTCATTATTGTCGCTGATTCACTTGTCACTATTGTATTATTCACTATTGTGGCTGATGAGGTGACGTTGGTCTGGACTCTGTAGCTGTAAGACGTCTGATACTCATCAGGTTTACTCCATGTCAGAGACACAGAATATGGGGTCACAGCGCCGATCTGCAGAGATTTCACCGACATTGGATCTGTAATAAAAAAAAAATAAATTTAGTGTGGATACAGAATTGAGATAACAATATGTAGTATTATTTAGTAGTGACCACTGCCCCAAAAAACTAAAAATCTTGGCATAATTTATCGTAATTTCAGCCAGAATAGAAGCAGACTTATCCCAAGTCTAAAGTTGGCTATATGTATTAGACTGAAGTTGATGATTTTTAACAATAAATGTCACTTTTCAGCCAAATGATCACACACACAGTCATTATTTATGGCAAAGATGGCTGCATTTGCATTTTTGTCCAATGGCCAGATGAATGATCTTTCCGTTTGATACTAAAGATCTATTAAAAAAAAAAATTCTTTGAAAAAAAAAGTCCCTGGAAGGTCAATTATCAATTTTTCCGTTAACCCTATAGCCAGGCTTAATGACCGCAATACCAATATGCATACAAACAAACCCAGGTGCATCCTAAATGCCATCAAGTGGGGGTACTAAGTAGTAGCCCAGCACGTACAAAGCAATTCAAACTCCATAAATACTTTAGAATCAGGAGAAAAATACGAGAGTTACTCGAATTAAGGTATATAAAAAGAGTATACATTTTATTAGACCAAATTATTAAAAAACACAAAGTGTCATAAATATTCAGGATATACAGTATAAGGTAATGTGCACACATAAGTCAGTAATCAAATAAAGTATCTATAACTTCAGTGCATCAATGGTTATATGTCAGGTAAGTAATGATATGATCATGGCTACAAACCGCTATGGACGATAGGGGAAACAAATGAGGTCTAGCAAATAGCCTAGTATAGCCCTAATAGGCACAGAGTAAGCACATATTATGCTATGATAAGAAACCCTATATAACTAGCCATGCGTGCTAAATAGCATGTCAATAAGGCTGGAATAATATCAGCAAAACTTACCGCTGTGTGCACAAAAGACCCTCACAAGATGGTGAGTGACCCGACGCGCGTTTCGTGTCCACGCTGGACACTTCTTCAAAGGGTATGGACTAAAATGTGTATAACTGTTTACTAGACTATTGCTTGTTCAATGGCTGCTCAACTATCAACTTCTATCAAATGAGTATGGCCACCTTAACACATTTCAGGATCATGAGTGAACAATCAAGTTTAGAGGAAAAATATGACATCACACACTTCCTATATATGTGACTTTAAGAAAAAAAAAATTAGATCTTCAAGTTTGGGCTAAGATATCCTGGTTTACAAGACTAGCTCTTCTTCTGGTACATGATACAATGGGGCAGATTATTCTGAGAAACTTTGAGCAGTAACATAACATAAGCTCCCAGTTTTTCATATTCAAGCACATCCACACTTAAAATAAAATTATCTAGGGTACGTGCACATGATCAGAAATTGCTGCAGTTTTGACGCTGCGTATTTATGCAGCGTCAAAACCGCAGTGGCCAGATGCTTCAGCATAGCAGACCGTTCAGCTGACAGCTATTTCTCCTGACTCCCCCATATGCTGCAACACTCAGCTGTTCTTTACATTCCCTCTCATAATTTGTCAGGGAATAGTTAGGATGTCATCAAACACATTAGAAAACCAGCCAATCCAGACAAATGTGTAGATTTGGCCAATTTCTATCTATATGGACATTTTTACTATGTTCCATTTTCATATTATCAACAATATTCTTTTTGACAGCTTTTAAAAAATGTTGCCAGAAAGTGAAAACAGTGATGATAAAACCTACTTGTATAGACCGATGTGGTGACCGGAGAGCTCTGATACCCCCGGACTCCGAATGTTACCACAGTTATGGAGTAATTAGTCCCAGATATCAGGCTCTGGAGGGTGACACTTGTTGTGGGACTTGTCACAGATAAGGTAGTTGATGGAGATATCGCGTAGCTTATATTATATGTCTTATTCACACCGGTCATATTTACTGGCTCCAACCAAGATAATGTCAGGTTCTTTGTTGTAATTGTGGTAAAGGATAACGTTCCAGGTGGAGTTGGATCTGCAGAAAAGGAGAGAAATACAGAGAGGTGAGAACATATCCAGCATCTGTATAATAAGGTAATAGTGCCGGTAACAGAGGAGAATGGTGATATGAGGATGATAAGGAGCCATTACTGAGCAGATCCTGAGGATACTCACATGTGGCCTCGGTCACTGGAGCAGATGTCTGGCTGCAGCTCCCACTGACTGTCTGTACAGTGACATTATATTCTCTGCCTGGTAGTAATCCTGTGAAATTCACTTGTGTGCTCGTAGTTTGTGTTGTCTTATTGATGGCTCCTGTTAGACTGACTGTATAATTATCCACTTTTCCTGCTGGTTTTATCCATGAGGCATCAAGAACATCAACCGAATGGTAATTATTCATGGTGATATTGGAGACTTGTCCGGGAACTGACAGAAAATAAAACCGTAAACTTGCAACAACACCGATTTAAAATTTTCATTTTGTAACACACGTATTATTTAGATTAAAAGAAAAAAACGACAACAAAATAACAAATATAGAACCCCGCAGATTGATGAACAACTAAGGCTACTTTCACACTAGCGTTTTTTTCAATACGTCGCAATGCGTCGTTTAGGGGAAAAAACGCATCCTGCAAAGTTGTCTGCAGGATGCTTTTTTTGCCCCATAGACTAACATTAGCGACGCATTGACACACGTCGCAACCGTCGTGCGACGGTTGCGCCGTGTTGTGGCGGTCCGCCGGGAGCAAAAAACGTTACATGTAACGTTTTTTGCTGCCGACGGTCTGCTTTTTCCGACTGCGCATGCGCGGCCGGAACTCCGCCCCCCACCTCCCCGCACCTCACAATGGGGCAGCGGATGCGCTGGAAAAATGCATCCACTGCCCCCATTGTGCGGCGCTTTCGCGGTGCACGACGCAAGTGTGAAAGTAGCCTTAAACGCTCCCCTGGCCGCATATTGCTCAGACTGTACGTTTGTCAACATCCTCGCCCAGTCTGCAGCTGTACAGAAATCTTGGAGCTATAAGGGAGGGCAAGTTCTGTCGGACTACCCATAAAGCAGGTTTATTACAATCTCTGCCTTCCATGTCACTATTGGCAGAGGTCTAGTCACATCACAATGCCAGTGTAGGGGTCATATATCCATTGATAATAGCTCCCAGTATATGCACCATATATGTCTATAGGTCTCCATTCAGCTGACGGAGGTGAGCAGACTGTCAGTGTGCCTCTTGTAGTATGGAATCATGTAGCTGACTGCACATTATATAAAAAAGGTAAAAAGTACAGGTCACAGCTTTCCATGGGAGATACAAACATCAGGAAATCCTCCTGCCATTTACCTCCATTGTAGATGTTTGTAATGTCAGGCAGATTGTGCAGGGTACACGAACCATACAGAGCTGGATGCTCCTGGCATATACCCCTAATGTACCCATAAGCACCTATTCACACGATGGAGGCCAAAATAAAGTCCTACTGGCCTCCATTAGGTTGGCTCACCTTTGTTTTTTTCTATAAGGAAAAATGTAATTTGCTGAACTATTATATACAACACATCCTGTAATAAGAAGTAGTATACTATACATATCGGTAGCATGGAAGCCTATGGACGGCTATTGCCTGCTAGAAATCAGGTTTTCCTGTGTTTTCTAGGAATTTCAGTCTGATGTCTGTTGTTTTTTTCATATTTGACAAATTATAGTCAGATATTTTTCCAATATCATCCAGAAATTCCCAATCAGATTTCTCCAAATATGACAGACATTTGCATCAGAGACCATTTTATTCCCCATATCTGACCAAAATTCCCAGCAAAAAACAGTTTTTCAACTTATCTGAAAGAAAGTCCAGACAGAAAAACAAAAATTCTAGTCAAAAAAACGTTTTTTTCCTTATAACTGACAGGATCTCCAGTGAGAAACCATTTTCTGCAAATCTGGCAGCAATTCCAGTGAGAAGCCATTTTTTCCCCTCATATCTGACAGAAATTCCAGTCAGAAACCAGTATCCTCATACACCAGGGATGTCAAACTGCATTCCTCGAGGGCCGCAAACCATGCGTGTTTTCAAGATTTCCTTAGCATTGCACAAGGTGCTGTAATCATTATTTGTGTAGGTGATTAAATTATCACCTGTGCAGTACAAGGAAATCCTGAAAACATGACCTGTTTGCAGCCCTCGAGGAATGCAGTTTGACACCCCTGTCATACACCGTATGACAAAAATTCCAGTTAGAAATCTTTTTTTTTTTTTCCATAACTGACAGGATTTCCAGTCAGAAACCTTTTTTGTCCCTTAATCTCAAAGAAATTCTAGTCAGAAACCAGTTTTTTTTCCCTCATATCTGACAGAAATTCCAGTCAGAAATCATTTTTCCCTCATATCTGATAAAAATTCCAGTCAGAAACCATTTTCCCCATATATATGACAGAAATTCAAATCAGGAATTAGTTTCTCATTGTCAGCAAGTCAGAATCTCCCTCACAGACTGAGGCCACAGCTCAACTACGCACCATTAGGGCACAGCGGCTTAGTCACAACCACCATTGGCTTCAACTACCTGTCAATCACCCTACTCCTTGGAGAATTTTCTTTTGGCTGAGGGGAAGGAGGGGAAGGAGGTAAGGGGGGGGGGGGAGATTAGCTTTCGTTTCCTTCTATGAGAAGCTGACAGAACCTTCTAGATCAGGGATTCCTAAACGCCTGTCCTCATGGCCCCAACATGTCATGCTATCAGGATTTTCTTAGTATTGCACAGGTGATGGAATTATCATCAAGTGTGCAACACTATAGAAATCCTGAAAACATGACCTGTTGGGACCACGAAGACTGGAGTTTGGGAAACGCTGTTCTAGAACTATCTCTGCTACACTACTGCACCCAGCAATCACCCATCCAGGAACCTGTCAGCAGTTAGACTAACCAGCACTTACTTTATTCCTTTCTCTTTATCCCCTTAAAAACTTTGTAATTATTCATTTTTGCACTTTTGTCCCTCCCTTCTTCCAGGAGCCATAACTTTTTTTATTTTCCCCTCCCCATAGCTGTATGAGGACTGGTAAATTTGAATGACACCATTCACTATACCATAAAATGTACTAAAAAATGATCAAAACAAAAAATTCTAAATGTAGTGAAAGGGTGAAAAAAAACAAATTTGCCATTGTTTTTGTCACGGATATTCATTGGTCGCGGCCTCTGTGTCATGGAATCCAAGTCGCTGTCATGGCTGCCGCAACCAATTAGCGACGGCCACAGTCCGATTAGTCCCTCCCTACTCCCCTGCAGTCAGTGTCCGGCGCCCGCATACTCCCCGTAGTCACCGCTCACACAGGGTTAATGCCAGCGGTAACGGACCGCGTTATGCCGTGGGTAACTCACTCCGTTACCGCCGCTATTAACCCTGTGTGACCAAGTTTTTACTATTGATGCTGCCTATGCAGCGTCAATAGTAGAAAGATCTAATTTTAAGAATAATACAAAAATAAAAAATTATCATATACCCACCTTCCGCCGCCTTTCCCGCTCCTCGCGACGCTCCGGTGACCGCTCCATGCAAGCGGCACATTCCGGTGCTAAGGATAGAATGCGACAAGGACCTGCCATGACGTCAAGGTCATGTGACCGCGACGTAGTCACAGGTCCTGCGCGAGAAGGACCTGCCATGATGTCACGGTCATGTGACCGCGATGTCATCACAGGTCCTGCGCGAGAACGACCTGCCATGACGTCACGGTCATGTGACCGAACTACAAGGGGCCCTCGGAAGGTGAGTATATGTTTATTTTTTATTTTTTAACCTGTGACATAGGTAGCTGGGCAATATACTACGTGACTGGCCAATATACTACGTGGCTCTGTTCTGTATACTATGTCACTGGGCAATATACTATGTAACTGGGCAATATACCGTATATACTCGAGTATAAGCCGACCCCCCTAATTTTGCCACAAAAAACTGGGAAAACTTATTGACTCGAGTATAAGCCTAGGGTGGAAAATGCAGCAGCTACCGGTGAATTTCAAAAATAAAAATAGATGCTCCATACCGTTCATTCTTGCCCCATAGCTGTGCCATATAGTGCTCTGCACCGTTCATTCTTGCCCCATAGCTGTGCCATATAGTGCTCTGCACCGTTCATTCTTGCCCCATAGCTGTGCCATATAGTGCCCTGCACCGTTCATTCTTGCCCCATAGCTGTGCCATATAGTGCTCTGCACCGTTCATTCTTGCCCCGTAGCTGTGCCATATAGTGCTCTGCACCATTCATTCTTGCCCCATAGCTGTGCCATATAGTGCTCTGCACCGTTCATTATTGCCCCATAGCTGTGCCATATAGTGCTCTGCACCGTTCATTCTTGCCCCATAGCTGTGCCATATAGTGCTCTGCACCGTTCATTCTTGCCCCATAGCTGTGCCATATAGTGTTCTGCACCGTTCATTATTGCCCCATAGCTGTGCCATATAGTGCTCTGCACCATTCATTATTGCCCCATAGCTGTGCCATATAGTGCTCTGCACCGTTCATTCTTGCCCCATAGATGCTCCATATATAGTTGTGCCATTGCTGCTGCTGCAATAATAAAAAAAAAATGCCATACTCACCTTTCTTGCTTGCAGCTCCCAGCGTCCGGTCCCGGCGTCTCTCTGCACTAACTGATCAGGCAGAGCGCAGAGACGCCGGGAAGATGGAGCGGCGCCGGGAAGATGGAGCGACGCCCGGTGGGTGGAACGCGGACAGGTGAATATAAAATACGCTGCCCCTGCCTGTCACACGGTCTTCGGGTGCCGAAGCTCTTCCTGTCAGCGGTCACTGGCACCGCTTAGAGGAATGAATATGTGGCTCCACCCCTATGGGAGTGGAGTCCATATTCATTTTTCTAATGAGCGGTCCCACGTGACCGCTGTACAGGGGAAGAGCTGCAGCACCTGGAGACCGTGTGACAGGCAGGGGCAGCGTCAGGAGCGCCGGGACTAGGTGAGTATGCGTCCTCTCCCCCTCACCCGCCGACCCTGCCGCCCACTGTGACTCGAGTATAAGCCGAGAGGGGCACTTTCAGCCCAAAAATTTGGGCTGAAAATTTCGGCTTATACTCGAGTATATACGGTACTACGTGGCTGGGCAATATACTATACTACGTGGCTGGGCAATATACTATACTACGTGGCTGGGCAATATACTATACTACATGGCTGGGCAATATACTATACTACGTGGCTCTGTGCTGTATACTACGTAGCTGGGCAATATACTACGTAGCTGGGCAATATACTAAGTGGCTGGGCAATATACTACGTCAATGGTCAATATACTATACTACGTGGCTGGGCAATATACTATACTACGTGGACATGCATATTCTAGAATACCCGATGCGTTAGAATCAGGCCGCCATCTAATCTATATATATAATTGTCTAAGGGTTTTTCCGTCTGTCTGTCTGTCTGTCTTTCTGTCTGTCCAGGAAATCCCGCGTCTCTGATTGGTCGAGGTCGCCAGGCCTGGACCAATCAGCGACGGGCACAGCATCGACGTAGAAATCCCGCGTCTCTGATTGGTCCTGCGCGAGAACGACCTGCCATGACGTCACGGTCATGTGACCGAACTACAAGGGGCCCTCGGAAGGTGAGTATATGTTTATTTTTTATTTTTTAACCTGTGACATAGGTAGCTGGGCAATATACTACGTGACTGGCCAATATACTACGTGGCTCTGTTCTGTATACTATGTCACTGGGCAATATACTATGTAACTGGGCAATATACCGTATATACTCGAGTATAAGCCGACCCCCCTAATTTTGCCACAAAAAACTGGGAAAACTTATTGACTCGAGTATAAGCCTAGGGTGGAAAATGCAGCAGCTACCGGTGAATTTCAAAAATAAAAATAGATGCTCCATACCGTTCATTCTTGCCCCATAGCTGTGCCATATAGTGCTCTGCACCGTTCATTCTTGCCCCATAGCTGTGCCATATAGTGCCCTGCACCGTTCATTCTTGCCCCATAGCTGTGCCATATAGTGCTCTGCACCGTTCATTCTTGCCCCGTAGCTGTGCCATATAGTGCTCTGCACCATTCATTCTTGCCCCATAGCTGTGCCATATAGTGCTCTGCACCGTTCATTATTGCCCCATAGCTGTGCCATATAGTGCTCTGCACCGTTCATTCTTGCCCCATAGCTGTGCCATATAGTGCTCTGCACCATTCATTATTGCCCCATAGCTGTGCCATATAGTGCTCTGCACCGTTCATTCTTGCCCCATAGATGCTCCATATATAGTTGTGCCATTGCTGCTGCTGCAATAATAAAAAAAAAATGCCATACTCACCTTTCTTGCTTGCAGCTCCCAGCGTCCGGTCCCGGCGTCTCTCTGCACTAACTGATCAGGCAGAGCGCAGAGACGCCGGGAAGATGGAGCGGCGCCGGGAAGATGGAGCGACGCCCGGTGGGTGGAACGCGGACAGGTGAATATAAAATACGCTGCCCCTGCCTGTCACACGGTCTTCGGGTGCCGAAGCTCTTCCTGTCAGCGGTCACTGGCACCGCTTAGAGGAATGAATATGTGGCTCCACGCCTATGGGAGTGGAGTCCATATTCATTTTTCTAATGAGCGGTCCCACGTGACCGCTGTACAGGGGAAGAGCTGCAGCACCTGGAGACCGTGTGACAGGCAGGGGCAGCGTCAGGAGCGCCGGGACTAGGTGAGTATGCGTCCTCTCCCCCTCACCCGCCGACCCTGCCGCCCACTGTGACTCGAGTATAAGCCGAGAGGGGCACTTTCAGCCCAAAAATTTGGGCTGAAAATTTCGGCTTATACTCGAGTATATACGGTACTACGTGGCTGGGCAATATACTATACTACGTGGCTGGGCAATATACTATACTACGTGGCTGGGCAATATACTATACTACGTGGCTGGGCAATATACTATACTACGTGGCTCTGTGCTGTATACTACGTAGCTGGGCAATATACTACGTAGCTGGGCAATATACTAAGTGGCTGGGCAATATACTACGTCAATGGGCAATATACTATACTACGTGGCTGGGCAATATACTATACTACGTGGACATGCATATTCTAGAATACCCGATGCGTTAGAATCAGGCCGCCATCTAATCTATATATATAATTGTCTAAGGGTTTTTCCGTCTGTCTGTCTGTCTGTCTGTCTTTCTGTCTGTCCAGGAAATCCCGCGTCTCTGATTGATTGGTCCAGGCCTGGCGACCTCGACCAGCGACGGGCACAGCATCGACGTAGAAATCCCGCACAGCGACGATGATGTCATAAAGGACGTAGACATCCCGTGTCTCTGATTGGTTGAGGCCTGGCGGCCTCGACCAATCAGCAACGGGCACAGCGACGATGATGTCATAATGGTTGCCATGGCGACGATGATGTCATAAAGGTTGCCTCGACCAATCAGCAACGGGCACAATCTGCCGCGAATTCTGGAATCGTCATTGTCCATATACTATGGGGACATGCATATTCTAGAATACCCGATGCCTGGCGGCCTCGACCAATCAGAGACCGGCACAGTGACGATGATGTCATAAAGGACGTAGACATCCCGCGTCTCTGATTGGTCGAGGCCGCCAGGCCTCGACCAATCAGCAACGAGCACAGCGACGATGATGTCATAAAAGATGTAGAAATCCCATGTTTCTGATTCAGCGACGGGCACAGTATCGACATAGATGTCATAATGGTTGCCATGGCGACGATGATGTCATAAAGGTTGCCTCGACCAATCAGCGACGGGCACAGTCTGCCGCGAATTCTGGAATCATCATTGTCCATATACTACGGGGACATGCATATTCTAGAATACCCGATGCGTTAGAATCGGGCCACAGTCTAGTATATATATAATTATATTTTAGTGGTTAAGAGAAATGTTGAATTCCAGAATAGAAAACAAAAAACTTTGATTTGAGCTATTGTGTTTATTGATACCATTTTGGGTTATGAATGATGTTTTGGTCACTTTTTACTGCATTTTTTTATAAGAGAAAGGTACATGAAAAATGGAAATTCAAATTTCAATTTTTTTTTTAATAGTTTCTGTCATGCATTGTATAGGATAATTATTTTTTTAATTACTTTAATGAAGGGGATATCATAGTTTACAGTCATGCTATCCTCACCTGTGCAGGTCGTATTAGACACCGGGTCGGATTCAGTGATGTTATCGGCGGCTCTTGTATAGACCAGGAATGTATATGTTTCTCCTGGTGTCAGATTCAGTATTGTCGCTGATTCACTTGTCACTGTTGTATCATTCACTATTGTGGCTGATGAGTTGAATGTCCGGACTCTGTAGCTGTAAGACGTCTGATACTCATCAGGTTTACTCCACGTCAGAGACACAGAATATGAGGTCACAGCGTCGATCTGCAGAGATTTCACGGATATCGGTTCTGAAGTTAAAAAATAAATAAATAAGAATGTCAAAGCTTATGAAAGTGAACTTTTCATAATAAACCACATGCACCCTAAACTCAGAGTGGCCCTATTCTGTCATCAAGTCCAGTGGTAGTCCCACATATTTTACAGAGTTTTTTTGAGGAGTAGTTTTTGGTGCAAAAACTGGGCAGAAACTCTCCAAAATCCTACTCAAAAACTTGAAGTTTTGTTCAAGTTGGCATGTAGGAGGCAAAGGCTCCTGATTCATTAAAACGCGCAAGCTTCTTACGGAATCAGGAACGTCCAACGAGTGCCATGCGCCATGCCAGAAATCACACTCCATTTCTGACAATGAGAGACTGGAGTGACATTTCAGCAAAGCTGGGAGAAACTGGTCTGAAAACTTTTCAAACCGATTTATGCCAGAATTTTGGCTAAATTGATGTGATGCATCAGGAACTCATTGTGAGCAGTGAGCACATCCTAACAGTATGTCCACCGGATGTGGATTATTTCAGGAAATTGGATTTTTCAGGATCTCTTGATTTCTGTCACTGGATCAGCACACAGATTTGATCCACTGTAATTAAACGACTTTGCAACTTTTCCATGCAGACTCTGTGTCGATGATCAACATGTTGTCATCTTTTAAAATCATTGTGAATGGGGGCGGCAATAAGGAAATATGTAATGTTCACCATATTGGTTTTCTACAAACTTTTCCGGAATCAGTAAAATCTTTAATAACACGCAGTCAAATGACGCAAAGATAACGTACCCCAACGGTGAGGTTCATGTTCATACGACAGCATAAAATAGTAACACAAAAAATTGAACTGCAACCAGAACAAATGCAACCTGGATCCTGACAATTCATGAGAGCAGCGACCTCATACTTACTAGTAGTGACGTTGCGGCAGCAGCTGATTGTGTCGTTCCCATAGTAGATCACATACTGTGTACCAGACACAAAGCTCATGAGTGATGTGTTATTCCAGCTATTATCGGATGCCTTAATTACAGTGCCATTTATATCAGTAATATTCTGCAGGAAGAATCCCGCCGTCAGTCCAGTGATGGTGATCTGGGCGGTGGTCACCTGGACGCCGATTGTTTGGCATTCAGATATTTCTGTAAAGCAAATATATCATCAGCCATAGTGAAAAATGAAAACTTTGCAAATGGTTTTAGTTGAAAACAAAATCTGTATTTTGTGTGCACAGCTCCCATGCAAACTTATGTGATTCCATAGTTACTGACTGAAAACACAGGACCGATATGGCCATCATGTTAATAACTGTTTGAAACCACACTGCAAATTTGAGGTGCCTGTACTTAAACAAGTTTTTTTTTTTCTTATGTTAAAATGCGTCGGGACCCTATTTATGTACTCCAATCACACATAGCACCATGTACGGCACCATGGAATTAATGGTGCTCTATAAATAAATAAATAAATAAATAATAATAATAATGAACCTTTGGCCGATAAACTAGTGGGATCCAACACCCTACAGAAATGTGTACATTACTTTAATTTGGCCACAAGGTGGCTCCACAGCACTCCAAGATGGACAAGAAGGAAAAAGTACAGAAAAGAGGAGTCTGCTGCTTACCATCACAGGACGACACCACCTGGAAAATAAGAATACATGAGAGTTAGCAAAATGTGATGAATAACACTTCTCATTATCATAAAGGAGCATCAGATAGGGCTACAAAGATGCTCTATGGATACAATAAAGGGCGGCACTGCCATAGCTGTGCACTGAACGAGCAGGAGTACAGACATTACAGTATCACAATCTCCAGGGACAGAGTGCTGCTGAACTGTTGTATCTAAGCCTATCTTGTGTTAAATACATCAGCTCATCACATCAAATATTATAAGTGTATTGTGTGATACTGTTCGGAGAGCTGTGTTACATACAATTATGAGCCATTTATTCCATAGCGCCCACTGGATAGCTCTGATGCGTCACAATCACATTGATTATTTATTTTCCTGTTCTGTCACTTCCCTCTTTTCTCCTACATCCTGCTCAGTCACCATTTCCCTCCTTATCACAGTCTCAAGCAGTGATCCTTAGTGTAGTGTGAAGTAATGGCAGCCATTATATTAGACCGCACAGTTAACATCTACATGATGCATTGAAACACTTTCTAATTATCTTCTTTTACTTAAAGAAGACCAGTCCCCAAGTCAAAAGTGGCCGTTTTTTGTTTTTTTTTCAGGCCTGATACTTCTTTGTCTGTCTTTTGATGCCTGCTCTCCTGTCTAAAACTGTACACAAGCAGAAACGGAGAAGCGGTCATTCAGTTAAGAGCAGGCAGTCCATGAATACTGATAAGGGAAAGCACGCTCCAGCACCTATAGTGCTTGCAGAAAGCTGATGAAGATCAAAC